>NW_024498795.1:8336188-9000616 GCF_017590055.1 Onychostruthus taczanowskii
GATTTGAGGAAATCATACTATTACAATAAACTTGCACAGAATGGTTTGGGTTAGATGGGACTCTTCCGATCATCTAGTTCCAACCTCCCCACACCATGCACAGGGACACCTTTCACTAGACCAGGCTGTTCAAAGCCCTGTTCAACCAGGCCTTAAACTCTTCCAGGAATGTGGCATCCACAACCTCTTCCCATGTCTCACCACAGGCATAGCTAAGATTTCTTCCTGATATCCAATCTAATCTCTAAACTTGCTTTTTTTTTTTTTTTTCAGTTTGAAGCCATTCCCCCTTGTCCTATCACTATATGCTCTGGTAAAAAGTCCCTCTCCAGCTCTCTTTAGGTACTGAAAAGCTTCAATAAGATCACCCCAGAGTATTCTCTTCTCCAGGCATAAACATTGGCAAAAAAAAGGAAAAGCCTATAATTTTCTGGCCAAAATGTGATTTTTTTTTTTGGCAATATTATAGAAAAAAATTTTGGAAGTCAGTAATCTGTAACAGAAAAGCAGCAGCCTCATTTAGATGATTGTCTTATTTGCAGACATGAAAATCCTTGTCCTGTGTGTAGTCATCTGCTTCAAGTTTTACACAAGATTTAGCTTTATATGGAATATAGCTACAGATGAAAGTTAGGACTTCAAACATCCTAGCTTCACAATTAAATCCTAGAAACATTTATGCATTTTACGGCAAATGATGTTGATGAATGCAAGGTAACACTGTTGTCTCTTAAGAAGCAAAGCCTATCATTGCACTTTATGTATCAAATGAGCACTTCTAGGTCTTGTGTTAAGAAAAAACATTTATAATTACTGAAGCAAAATGTGGTTTTCAGCCATCTCTTTCAGTGTATAGTCTTTACAGAGCCAACATGCATGTTTGTCTGCAAATGTGTTTGGTCTTCTTTATTTTTAGCCCTACTTCTTCCCACATACTTGAAATGCTGCCTCAGAAGGGGAGTTAATAATGTCCACGTGGAGGCAGGGAAAAAAAAAGCCACAGACTATACGTTATGAAAATTTTCCTAGCAGTAATGATAGTTAAGCGTGGGAGTTGATTGCCAAAAGAAATCACTTCACTGGACATTTTCAAGAAAAGGGTACAAAAAGTCTGTCAGAACAAATTTAGGTGTTGCTGATCCTGCTTTAGGGTGGAAGGAGGGACCAAATGACCTCTTGAAGACCCCTCCAGACCTATCTTTTTTGATTCTCTGTCTATCTTTCTCAGGCTGTTGAATATACCCACTGTCACTGTTCTTGCTTCCTTTCCTTATTTTTTAAATGTAAAAATAAAACTCTCATCAGGACCAAATTATTCCTGAAGACCTGCTGCTGAACAGTAAATATAGATATCCCACCCACAGCAGGGCTGTGCAATTCTTTCATGTTCTTTAAATGTTATTTCATTGCTAGCGTTTTGAAATTGTGTTCCCTCCGCTGCCAGCCATACCATGCTTGACCCTTGGTATGTGATCTCGTACTATCTGCTTTAGTTTGCTGGGGGGAGCTCAGCTGATGCATTGAACCTGCCATGCAGAAAATGCACAGGCATAAAAAGAGATGTGCTTCTGCAAAAAAAAAAAATCAGTCTGGAGTCCTTAATGTTCTACATAGCAAGACAAGCAAACAGGCAACAATAATTAAGTTAATTATTCATAATAGTTTTCTATTCTGATTAGCTAGAAGTGCAACCATTTTTCACTGTGCAATGGTGGAGCTCTTTCAGATTAAAAATGGAAAATGTTAAAATAGTGTTGCTTTAGTTTTAATGTGAAAGTACAAGACAGTGTTTGTGCTGACATGCTTTGGGATCTTCTGCTAATCTGCATCATATTAGGGTGAGAGAAAGAGAGGTTAATATGAAAACTTGTTCTGCCCTTACAAATAAGATACTATTACTATCTAAGTCATGTTCATACCCAGTTATTTGTTTCTTCAATTTTCTTGTGCTTGTATTACTGTTAAGATAGGGCAACTTTCAGCTCAATTTAGTAATTAGTAATTAGTGCTGGTTTGGATGCAGGGTGAAGAGTGGGAGCATGGGCAACAAAGAAATTGTATGGCTCCTGTAATAGGTACAGCATCAAATACCACTCTTCTCCCTATGCATGAAAGTTCATCTGAAGAGACCTGACTTTTTAAAATCTCCTCTCCTCCTCAAGAAGGTATAAATCTTTTTATAAGTGTGGAAATGAGGGAAAATCCTTATAGGCTTTTTTACATTGTGCCAGCTTTTTTACTCATTGTACACCACAAGGGTAGAGAACCACCATACAATCACTGTTTAATTTGCTGGTGAGGGAAAAAAATTCTTGAAAGCACCTTTGAAGCAGATACTGAGTTATTGTGAGAGATTTCTGTGGTTCCATCTGCAGCTGAGCTACATAGCAATTTCCCATTCCCCTCCAGAAGGGCTGTGCTACAAGCAGCCTGCACCCCAGCTGCCCAGTAGCTTTGCCTCCAGCAAGCCCAGTGCCTGTAGGAAGCACTAACTGCTTTTGTCATCCCCAAATGCCAGCAGCCACATCCAGAGCACCCAAATCCTTCTCTTTCTTCAAGTGATTTTGGGCTGGCAGACATATTTGAGCTGTGTCTGTGCAGCTCTGCACTGTGACAGTGATGTATCATGCTGAAGGCAATCTCAGGGGATTTCAGGACTAGTATATAAATTTCTCTTGTTTTATGTATGACGATTGCTATAGCAAATCTGTGCTGAGCCTTCATTACTCCATGCTTGAAAGGAAACCTTAAGAAGCTGCTTTTGGGAGGTTGTCCTCCTTAGGTTAGTCCTAAAATTATTCACTGTTATTTATTACTTTAAAAGAAATAATTTGGTTTTTAGCTTTGCATAAATCTCAAAAATAAGGATAAGTACATAATGCAGAAAACTTAGAAACACTCCAGATGAAATGCTGTCTATGTCATCAGCTGAATTGTAGCTTCATCACATAATAGTTATGTTTGTAGAAGTGATAAATTTATATATTTATAAGAGATGAAATTTTAAGGGAAGACAATTTCTATTTTGAATAGGTCTTTTCTTCTCTATTCTGGTGGGGTGTAACCAACATGTCATTAAACCATCCTCATGAAGCTGAAATGAAAAAAGGTTAGAAATCTCAGAAACGCTGGAAATGCCTTGTCAATAAGGTCCAATCTAAATCTCTAGCCAAGGATTCCAGCCTTGTGCATGTTGGACTCATGTCAGCCATGTGGCTGCAAGAGCTGTCAGACAACAGGGCTTTGGCAGAGATGTGTTGCTCAGACTTGTTTGAAATTCTGGTGAGTCAGGCTGTTCCACTGCAGTTGTTCGGTCATTTGCTGTTGGGTAGGATGTCATTTCTGGCAGAAGTAACTCTCTGTCTATTACTTCCTGTCCTCCACCACTTCCCTGCCCCCTACAAAAAGATAATTTGACTTAGGGCACAAATTAATTGTTGCTTACCTGTGATGAACAAGTTTGAATTGAGAGAGAGTGGATGATGCCTTATTCATAAATAAGATGTTAGACTAAGTGTCTGGAATGAATGTCAGCACTATGTCACTATTTCTATTGTCCCTTTTCTCTCTCTTTTTATTTTTTTTTAGTAAGTGGTTCCTTAATATTCCTATACACCTCTACTTAGCTCATTGTCCTTTCTCCATTAAAAAGGACAAGATTTGCATGAAGAACAGCGCAATTACAGTCACTGTCCCTTCACTCAGTGAAGGCACGTCCTATCAACTATTTCTATATTTCCACCTCCCCACTGCTTATTTTATTTCCTTTTATTATGAGTTTCACACTTTGAAAATAATCAGTACATAGCAGCTTCTTTTGCTTTCATTTATTATAACCCTGATCCTTACACATCTTCCTGCTAGAATTTCATCAGTGGTCATTTAATTAGTAATTTTTTTTCATTAGTGCAATTACTAGCATCATTCTTATCATTCTTTCACAGTTCTTTCATCCCACAGTTTCTTGTCCTGTCCTTTCTAGTCCTGACTAGAGCCAGTCTGTTGTTAGCACCCTCTTTGCATCCTTTCTCACTGGGGAGCTGTGCAGCTTCTGTTGAAAACAGCTCTGTCTTCCTTCAGTTTTGGTGCTCCATTGCTACCACCAAACACATGGTGGGTAGCTGCACTCAGTCACGCTTCAAGCTCTCTTTGGAGTGATTTCCTCAGCAGCTGGGTTTGCTCCCTGCTCCATTTCTCCAGACAGAAGTGGCTGCAGTGGCTCAGGACCACAGCCCAGCAGCTGAGGTGCCCTTGTCACTGGCCAGCGGTCAGGTGGTGCTTGCACACTGATCCCTGTGCAAACACACGTGAGCGCCGAGGAGGCTTTATCCTATCAGCTCTAATTGTTCCTTCTCCAGAGAAGCTAATCAGATTCGTTATGTCTCTGTGATGACTGCGGTATCCGTCTGAGTGCTTCGCCTCTGGCAGAATATGGACAAGCCCGCATTTTCTGCTGAAATTGCCTGTTATGACTATATTTCTTCCCCTGTTCTCGGAATCAGTATGTCCATATAATGGTAGTTTGTTATTTAATGCAACTAGTTTCGCTAAGGGCAACAGCCCAAAGAATAAAAAAAATAATCCATTTGAAGTTCATACAAACAATGAATCACCTGAACAGCTGTCTCTTTTTACAGGGCTGTAGTTTGATGCTGATGTTGTAGAGATTCTTCTTCTTTTGAATATGTTCCCAGATTATGCATTTTATTTTATGTAAGTCCTTTAAACCAGGTACAAAATAGAGAATAGTAAATAATACATAGAGGAAGGTTCTTTATTTTTAAGATGCATGTTTAAAGAAGAGGTTGAAATAAAATTGACATGTAAAGTAAAGCTTAGAACTCTGAATTAAATTTTTTTGAGATTTATTTGCAAGCCTCTTTTACAACATTTTCAACTACCAATTTTTTTAAAAAATCTAAACCCTTGTCATAATATTTATATTTCTAGAGGTAAATGAAAGGTAAAATTAATCTTGTTTAGTAGCCAGACAAAGGTAAAAGTTTAATTCTGAGTTGAATCTTACAGTATCTATTCTGCTATCCTATATTTCACAGTTACTCCCTCAATGCTTCTATGATGGGCAGCACTGCAGCCAGCCATTATGGGAAGGTTAGATGTGATCCAGGTTAAATCTTAGATGAATGTAAATCTCTTGCCCTTCTCCTGAGGTTACCCACTGCCCCCAGTAAAGGCCTGAGATACCCATTGGGATGGCTTCATGCTCCATGGGGAGATATGCACCACTCATGAAATAAACACTAGTTTTTCTCCCCAAGGAAAGAGACTTAATAGGAATAAGACGCGTAAAAATAGTTGTTGACTGTTTCTCTGACAGCCCGTGGGAGCGCTGTGCAATTGGGATCTGGATCCTCAGTGCTGGATTCTGCAGTGGGTTTTTACAAGTCTCAAGTGTAGCATTTAAAATCTGATCTATAGAGGATTTTTTCTCCCCTGGACAAAGTTTGATAAGAGGCTTTAAATGTCTGCCTCCTACCCAACACAATGGGATGATAACTTCTGCCATGCATTAATCAAGCCGCTTGTTAAAAAAACATTATCTTGCCACTCTTCTTCCAAGTCCTTTTGAATTCAGACAAATTTAACTGCTTTCTCTTCCATAAAAATGATACACTAAGGTTAATTACAGTTCAGGAGCACTCTAAGGTATGATTTTGCTGCGTGGTGTTTCTCAGGTCGAAAAAGAGCCTGAGGGGTGCACCTGGAACACGAGCCTGGCTTGAATTGTTCCCCTAGGAAAGGGGGCGGATCAGTTGAGCAATTAAAATGAAGGCCTGAAATTGCAAGGCTCTCAGGTGTCGTGCCCCTTTCTCTGCCAGAGGGGAGCAGAGAGGTGGGAGAGTGTGCCCCCCACACCGTGCTGTGCCTCCGTGGCAGGAGGCTGTGCCCTCGGGAGCAGGGCCCGAGGACATCCCACTGCTGCTGTTCCCCGCCTGGCCCCGTTCCAGGCACAGCTATCCTTGTGCCTCCAGCCCTGGGCAAAAAGAGGTGATGGCACTCCTCCTGTACGTCGAGTGTTCACGAGGATTGATTCACCACAGTTAGTGCAAAAATTACGGAACTTTCTAATGAGGCTGTAGAGATGGTGTACAGTCAGTGTTAGTCATTGTCCCCTTGCTCTTGGCTCCTGTTTTGTGCTCCTGTAGAGAGGCTTGTGGCAGCATTTCCTAGTGCTCGCTGACATGCCTGGGAAGAGCCCCACCATGCTGCATGAGCAGTGAGGCACAGCATGGGGGGAAGTGAAATCATCCTCATGCTTCCCTGCCAGAGGAAGAACTGCAGGGGCTGGCATGACCCCACCAAGGAGTAAAAGGGTCAGTTCTTGTCGTTCCTCCTCAGCTCTGCTTCCCTTCTCTCCTTCCACCTGCTGCTCATCTCGAGGAATTATTCCTTTAGTTTAGCTACTGTGAACTTATTTTTTCAGGCTAGCATCCTCCAGCTCCCTGCCTGCCGGGTAATCCGTGGAGCCTCTGTGTACACACCCTTTGCCATGTGAAAGCCCAGAGGGGAGCAAGCTACTCCCGGCAGTAACACTGAGTAATGTTGCATTTTGCTGTGTCTGTTGAAATTCATAGGTCTGATCTTCTCCTGACTTGACAGACCTCCCATCTCTTACCACCATGCAGCCCACAGCCACTGCTAACCTCTGTCCTAGAGGTGGCTCAAGTACTCTCACAGGGAGCACGCTGCCCTTCAGCTGCCTGTACAGCTCCTCTTCCCTCCATGACCTGCCCATGTACACTAACACACAGCTTCCCACTCACTTCTCTATAAATTTTCTTTGTATTTGTAACACTTCACACTATAGCAGAAGGGAATCTTAAAATGCCTTTTTTCTTTTTTTTCTTTTTTCCACAGGGAAGGCCTTTGGAGCTAGGAAAAGATATTTTAGTACTTTTCAGAGCCTCAGCTGCCATGGTGTGTGCTGCAAGAGAAGCAAGCACACCACACACTGAAAATCACAGTCTGGTTGAGTGGAGAGGGTTCCCACTGTATGCTCTGTACATGACTATTCCTGGAAAACCTGTGAATTTTCTGAGGAAAAACCATTTGGAAGGCTGTGGGAAAGATTTGTCTCTGACATATTGTCTCCTGATTCCCCTTCTTTGAAGAGGGTAGACAGCATCACCAACAGTTCTACACTGATGACAGCTTAATTATCTAACAAGAGCCAGGCACAGTAAAACCCACAAGGGCTAGGGGAGAAGCAGTTTTCTACTTACATCCCAAACTCTTAGTGTACTCAAAACTAGATTATCCATGAGCTTTCCAGAGTCTTTTTATGAAAAAGTTTTTTCTGCTTAGTTTCAGCTTGTCTTTTTCCTGTTTGGAAAGACAGAACTGGGCCTGCTAACTTAGCAGAATTTGTCTAAGCTGAGAAAAAAAAAAATGTGACTCAGACTTTTCCATTGACAGACCTCTAGCAAAACTCTAAGATTTGACCTGCTAAACAACTAGCAATTACCTATCTCATTAACTACTTTCTTTTCTTCAGATAAAAGCAACTTTTTAATTTTACTTAGCATTTTCCTGTTACTGAATATCTTCTTATCAGTGAATAGTGAATAGCTCTACACACAAAACCCTGCTTCACATATCCAAATTGCTTCCTTCCTGCTATAAATGGATGTTTAGCATAGTAATCTGGACTGAAAGGCACGAGATTAGCAATGCAGCCACTGAGAGCATGTTATTGTGTTGGGCTTTTCTTTGGTTTCTACTTTCAAATAGCTTTATTCCTAAAGAATATAGAAGTTACATTTTTAGCAAGTTGCTGGTTTCTGTACAGAAGGAAAATACCTTTTTCAACCCCAGTACTGACCTGCCCTTTCTAGTCACCAAGAAAAATATTTTGAATCACAAAAGGCACATAAAAAACCTTTCAATCCTACAATTTTTGTTAATGATATGCTGAATGCTATGAAATTAAGTTGCCCATGAATCCTAATTAATTGAAAATCAGGTCTGCATTTAATCTGAGCTATGAAAATCAGACTATATTCCTAAAGAGACATGCAGGTTCTCTTTTTGTATGTTTTCTGATTCTTGAGCCCTTGAACTTTTTGGTTTTGTGCTTTCTTCAAGAACTGTGAAAGCTCGATATTTTTTTCCTTTAACTGGAAAGGCTTTGCAAGCCTCATGAGATGAGCTTTAAGAAAAACATAACGAATTGCACAAGCATAATAAATAGCAGTCATTGGCAGCACTAGATCTTTCCTCCCTCTAGTGGCTGGCTGGCTCCAGTGACAGTAAGTGGAGCTCTTTATTAACATCTTGAGGAATTATTCCCTTAGTTTAGCTACTGTGCACTTATTTTTTCAGGCTAGCATCCTCCAGCTCCCTGCCTGCCGGGTAATCCATGATGCCTTTGTGTACACATCCGTGACTGTGTTATTTAACCAGACTTTCAGTTTTTCAAGGTCACCTCTACAGTGTTCTCAAGCTTTTCCAATCCCTCCTGTATATATTTTACTATATTATTCCCAGAAGCAGTCAGGTAAAAAAGGTTAACCCAGTTCTATTGCATTTCTGTGGTCCAACACGGTGATTTATCACAGCTGATCTCTGATGTACACTAAATTGAAAAAGTGATGAATTTGAAGTAGCTTAGCTTGATGCAACACTGTGTTTAGACAGTGAGCAGGAGACCAGTGCTTCTTCCATCTCCTTGGATGTGTCGGTGCATGCCCATACAACAGCAGGCAGCTCAGGTATGCTCATGTCATTAACAACTGAACCATCCCTCCTTGAATAATTCCAGAAAATTTAAAGCTGCTGCAGAGTTGAAATGCTCAACCTAATTTTGCTTAGCTTCAACACCCATATATATTTAGTTGGAGGGACAGAATTCAATGGTTTGACAAATTGGCCCTTACCTGACACATCACAAGAGAAGCCAGAGTCCCAGGACACTGAGCAGCCCTCCGAAGGTGGCATCCCACCTGTGCGTGAGGATGTACTGGTGTTCAAACAGCATCACACAGGTCTCTGCCCTGGTGATCCTGACAATAACAAATGGATTAATGTTATCATAATGTTGTTGTTTTCCTAATCAAGGTGACAGAGCAGTAAAAATACCTGCTGCATATACAACAGCCATTTAAGGAAGAGGTCATCTGAGGAAGAGGGTACTTACTCATGTAACAAAATTAAATTATGTAAGTTCAGGGCAAAATTCTGTCTCTCCTTATAAGCATTGTGAGGCTTTAGGAAGTAATACAGGTTTCATTACAATTTACTTAAAATTGACATTTTAGGCATTAAACTTTTCAAGAGGTTGCTGAAGTTTTATTAGCCTGGAGAGCTTTTCAAGCAGTTGTGTCATACTTCAGCAAAACCATTGACGTGAGATGATATCATATCCATACCAATCACTATCCATAGTCTGTAATGGTTTTAATCAGAAAATACACTTCTTCTCAAGAATCTTTTGACCATCACTCCAAACATTCTTTAGTCTTGATTAACCAGGTATTCTGCTTTAATACAATATCAGTCTCTGGGGCTGAAGTTGTTCAATATCAGTCTCTGGGGCTATTTCAGTTGCTCTGTGACCTTAGCTTCCAGTAATACAATAAAAATTTGGTGCTGCTATTCATTTCCATCAAAGAAGCTCAGTTATGTTTGCTGACTTTAGTTCAGCATCACAAAGCCACCTACAGCCACAGAGTTCCTGTAGGGAAGTATTAATACATGTAGTATATTTTCGGAGACTGAGGGTTTATATGACTTCTCCTGCAGGTCACACAGCAAATTTCAGTCCACACTGAAATCTGAACCCGTGAACAACCATCAATTGCCAGTAGTTTTAAATGTCAGCAGATGATATTTATCCAGAAAAATTTAGAGGGTTTTTTGGGGCTGTTTTGTTGTTGTGTTGGGGTTTTTTCATGTTATGGTGTTTTAATCAAAAGCATAGATATCCAAGTATTTTCATCTTCTGAGCAGGACCAAAGGCCATCTGCAGCTTCACCATGTATATTATGTTCTGAAAAGAAGAGGGGTTGTTCTCTTGACTCGTTCACCAAGTGTTTGTTTTGTGGTTTAGAAGGGATAGAGAACGCACTAGAAATCAGTAAGGAACTGATTTATCCCCTTCAATGCAAGTGAAGACATTTGCGCTTTCTTAATTTTTTTTTCTTTATTTTTCAGTGGAAAAGAGTAGTGTACCAATTCAGCAAACCATATATTTTCATTCCAAGTATGGAAATTAAATTCAAAACATATTTGGAAATACTTAAGAATGCCTACTGTTACAGGTCAAGAAGCCACCTTCTGGAGTTCCACAGCCCTGAAGGGCACCCACTCTTTGGAAGTGCTTTTTACATTCTCATTGCCTCCATGTGAATCATTGTACTTGACACTGACAGTGTGATGAATGACATGACTGGTTGTCTGTTCCTTTACTAACAGACCCAAATAAACGTTTCGGGGTATTTCTGGTTTAGGGCATTAAAAAATACCTATTTTAAAGAATTGCCCTTTCAGTCCCAAGCAGGATTTTGCATTGTTATGAAGATTTCTTAGGACATTTATTCCTTTGGTTCTCTCATGTCAAAAACAAAATTAGTTCTATTTTATCAGGATTTATTCTGTACAAGTTTGGCCCAACAACAGCCTACAACACAGAAAGTATATGCTGGGGTTCTTTTATAAGGAGGCAAAAAAGTCTAAAAATTGTGTTAAAAATTATTTCACATTTTATCAACAAATTTCTGTTTATCAGAAGATTTTTATAATGGATATCAACTTCAGACTTTGACCTTGAGATTATATAGTGCTTTGGCCCTGTTTATAAGAGCATTAGCAACACAACTTGCCCAGACCACTAGATATATACCTGAAATAACAGGTGATCACCTCATGTTGTATCTCAGTACAGCAAACAGGTCCTTTTGTAATTACTACAGAACAAAACTGGAAAGACTTTGTAATGGAAAGAGAGAATATTGAAATATATGTGGATAACTGGGGGTTTGGAATTAGCTGGGCTTGTTTTGAGGAATTTCTTTTGATGTAAAAGCATCTGAAGGGAAAGTGATAACTTCTTCTTTTCCTCTGAGGAATAGCTCTGGTAAAGTTACATGGAGAGAAATTCTCCCTGCTTCTGGGGTATTGCTTTTGCTTTGTAAGATCATTGAGAAAAGGGAAAATCCCCCAGAGCAGTAGACTGCTGCCCAGATTATCAGTAAAAAATTTTCCAGAAACCCTACTGCATACCATCATTTTTTTGTATTACTTGCAACCCAGACATTACCTTAAATAAAAACATAGGTTAAAAATTAATATTTCTAGCTTCTTTGGTATGAGAGGAGAAATTACAGGCTTTTATCTTAGCCGATTTCCCCAAAAATCTTTGCTTTTTTATCAGGAAGAGACAGCTGCAAGTCATATCTGAGCTCCAACCTCTGCTTATCCAGACACACTTCAAGAAAATGGCTGTAGAGTTATCCAGGAACTCATTGCTCGGTCTTATCACACCCCAACCCCAAACCCTGTGCCTCAGGAGTAGCTGGATCCTATTTCAAGTCACCATCTTCCAGGTGTCTGCAGGGAAACAAAATGTACCAAGCGAGAAGCACTTGCTTATAAAAGAAGAAAAGGCATGCTTCTCTTCAGGCATTTTAAACTTCTTGGTGTCCTTCAAACACAAAACAGCTAAAATGGAGAATACTGAAGTAGCCACTTAGTAAGAGGGTGCCCATGGTCATTCAAAGTGACCCCATCAAGAGGGAAGAGGAGAGAAAACCCATGGTCACCACCAGCACATAGTATACTCGCAGCATTTGGTAGTAGCCTGCTTTGCCTTGTGTTGAATCTCGCTGCCTCAAATTTCCATTTGGACATAGGACTGGTACTCAGAGAAGTAAGAAGGTGAGCTTACCCCCTTAGTTTAGTTGGATTTAGGATTATTCCCTTCTCCCTGGCAGTTACTAGCCTCCCCTCCTCATTGCTTTAAAATGTGCTTGCTTTTCAGTTTCTCCAGTAGTTTGGCTTGTGTTGCACATCTGTACAGATGGTGTTGAATCTGCTGCTTTTGCTTTTTTTTGTTTCTCTTTACTAGGTAGCCAAAAGTTTTGAAATGGCAGAATACTGAATAGGAAGTGTAAGATTGCTGCATATGTAAAACATATTTTTTGGAAAATGCAGGTGGCTGTTTATGTATGTGAAGGTTTTGGAGTAATGTTGTTGACTTGCAAAAAGATATTTCTCTAATCTCACTGGGAGCTGTTTATGCAGATCTAATCTGAATGTTTGAGAATGTCTTTCTGAAGGAGGTGACTCAAATGCAGATAGATGACAGGGCTCACAGGCACATGGCCATGCAGTGTGTGGGTGATCAGTGCCTGGTTTCAAGTCCAGGACGACCTGTGGAGTTGAAGACACTGAAAGCTTAAAATGCATTGCAAGTTTTCAGGGAAAAAATGCTCTTTAAATAAATACCACAGTGATATTCACCAGAGCAAATACTGTCTTAGTATTTACCTAGAAAAAATTATTTGTAGATAAATAATGCCCAATATTGTAACTTGGAGTAGCATGGGAGAGCCTTTCTGTTATGGGAAGTCTGCCCAGAAGAAGCCTTTTAGTGAGCTGGAGCTCCATCCTCCCACTCCCAGGAGCAAGCCAGAGCTCCTGCATAAATCCTGGTGCTAAGCAGGCAGAGCTGGTTGTGCTGCCAGCTCAGCACACAGCCAGGTGACATTCCTGAAAAGTAGCTGCTTTCCTCTTGTGGTTTGGCAGAGAGCTGTAACTATTTGGTGTTCCCACTAGCAGAATTAATCAAACTCTTAACATATGAATGGGGAGACCTGAAAATTTAGCTAAGCAGGTGAGGTCTGAGCTTGTGGAGAATTATTTTAGAAGGACTGCAACAGATAATATCTTCTTTATGTTATTTAGGCCTTCCAGTACCTAAAGGGAGGCTACAAGAGAGCTGGAGAGGGACTTTGTACCAGGGCATGTAGTGATAGGACAAGAGGGAATGCTCGAATTCTAAAATAAGAAATAATATGAGTAGACTGCAGATGACTTTTAAGTCTCACTAGTGACGAGAGGTGGCACTGAAGTAACCAAGAATGAAAAGTGATCTGGAATCAGATAGATAAGCCTGGCCTTGAGGAGAACTGAAGGAGTGGCTTCTGCAGGAAGGAGAGTGTAACTTTTGTTCTGGTAAAGAGTTCATCAAAGCAGTGGTGGAGGGCTTCATTCTCACCCCAGCAAGGTCCAAAGGTCTCCAGGCAAGGCTGTGAGTATGGCTGACCTGCTCAGGCCCTCAGGCAGTCTGCATTCTCAGTCCATTATACCTGATGCAAGGCAAGATCTTTCCCAGCTTGGGTAAATATATTTCTCTGTGCTGAGCAGCACTGGTTCCTGGGATCATTAGTGCCCATTCAAAAGAGAGTTGAGCTGAAAAAGACAAGAGTCTTTGTCATGCATTTGTTCTAGGCTCAGACAAATTGCCTTCAGCAAGGACCGCCAAAAACCCCTTTGAACATGCACCCAGTAAGATTGGCAGTAGGGGGACCTCAAGGCCTTGAGTTTTCCTCAAAGGGTCTTCTGAGAGGAGAACTATTCTTCTCAAGCTGGCTGCTCTGGACAATGTTACATCTCACCCTTCTTCTCATGACAAGATAGGGTGGATTTGTCTTCTAGTGTAAACAAAAAATGGTTTTACACAGAAGCAGCTTACCCTGGCATCACTGGGTTGAGCAGGTTCATCTGGGTGGAACTATTTCTACCTTTCAGAATCTCTTTTCGCTCTCTGAGACAGAAGAGTGCTCACAACTATTCCCACGCACACACACGCACATGGCAATCAGAACCAGCATGGAGACCAGATTTCTGATTAAAGAGAATTGTATAATGTCTGTCTTCATCATCTTCCATCTGCTTTTCTTGCCAACTCAATTGCATATGTGCCACTTTCGTGCTGTGCTCTATTCTTTCACTATGTCTAGAAAGCAAGGAGAAAATACAGTATGTCAAAGGCAAGGGAAATGTTCCTTAAATACATTAGCCTGTGGTGTTTTTTGATTGTACAAAGTACCTGAGAGGATCTTTGAGATAAAATGGAAGATTTGTTTTAATGTATACATGAATTTTTATTCAATAGTCATTTTTGTTTGCTAATATTTTAATAACTAAAGATTGTTCATTAAATAAATTCATACAACCTCAATACCTCCACATTCCAAAAAGAGAGAAAGAACCTCAAAGCTTCTCTGTCTTTTGAGAGGAAAGCAGGATTGTAACAAAATCACAACATAGTCCTATGATTGATTCTGAAGCTGGCAGTAGTCAGATATGGAGGGTTTTAAAAGGGACTGGACTTTTTAGAAACATTATCTATCATAAAACATTGATCCAGTTCCTGTTGCCCTCAAACAAACAGACAGGATGCCATGTGCTCACTCAAAAACTGCACCACAACAGCTGGAGATAGAGATGCATAACACCAAATTGTGGGGGCTTTTGGATTGGTTTTTTTTTTTTTCTTTTTAAGTGCTTTCTTCTATTTCCCGAGAGAATCTGAAAAATCAATCAGAGACAAATACACCATACTGTAATTTCTGCCTCTTCTCAGCATGGGAAAAACTCTGTGTCACAGGTATGTCCGTGCAGTTTTACGGTATGTGTTGCTAGTCCATGCAGCTAGGACAATTTATGGACTGGTAGTAGAAGTAAAAGGAAGATATGCCATTTTTCTGTTGATGGCATTGTTTTGCTCTTCAGCAGACAAGCCTTTTTGGATATCTCCAAGTTTTAGAATTTTCTTTCTCACACTTGACCCTTTAGCAGGGTCGGAACCTAAAGAGAGGTTTTACTGGGATGGTTTTTTTAGCTTCAAGGCAGGAACTCCCCATGAAAAGGTTCACTTGTTTATAAACAAGAAAGCAAAAGGAGATTTTCGAACCCAGAAAAATCTGGTATGGGGAGGGCAAATGCTAAAAACTGTTTATGTGCTGCCCTTGTCTCCATCAGTGACATGACAGCCCCCTGTTTACTGCACCAAAAAGCAGCAGAACATGGATGCCAACACAGAAAAATTACCCCAGCCTGGTTGACCCAGGTCATGACCAGGATCAGACAGATGCACATCAGTAAATTGTTCTCTACATCTTCCTCTCTGGTGTCCTTCAGTGTTCACCTTGTGTCAGGCTGCACTAGATTATTCTACCTTCTAGTAACACTAAAATGCAAATAAAATTAAGCAGAGAAATATATGTTGGATGTGCCCACCAGCCACGCCAGAGGTGGGGCATTCAGCAGAGGATAATTTATCTCCATGGAACCAAGCTGTCAGTTGCATGCAGCAAAATAGAGAGCTGGGATACTTAACAGTAGTGGTGGCATTGAGATTTATTTTTTCTTGGTTTCATGTTGCATGTGATATATTTTTTGAGATCTTCTTTGTTCAAAGGCAAATTTTAGCACTGCTGGCTTACAGAAGCATTTGGGACATGTTCCTGGACTTTTACTTTACTCTGCTTTGTCATTTGCTGTTGGCAGAACATGGTACCCATCTGGCACAACACTGTACTTTGTGCTGCGATTCTGACTGCTGAACTTGCAAAAGACAATACAGTCTCAGGACTACATTTTATTATATTGCGTCTGAACTAAAGGGAAAAAACAGCAGTCATCACAAGCCTTGGTTTTCCCTTTCTTCATTCAGAAATGAAATGTGATAAATGAAAGTGCTTTTTATAATGAGCACGTATATGACAGAGTGCATTGTGCATTCCTAAATTAAAAGGAAATATTTGAAACTAAAATTGCCTGCTTATGTAAATTTCTGTTGTCTATCTTCTCTCTGTCATTTGAAAGACATTTTCAAGAATATAGTCAAAGTTATTTCACTGTTAATTGCTAACACTGCATTTTGAATCCTTTGATACAGAACAACAGAATCACAGAGTGTTAAGGGTTTGGAATGGACCTTAAAGGTCATCTAGCCCCCTCCCCCACTGCCAGGGGCAGGGACACCTCCCACTAGACTCAGTTGTTCAAGGCCTTATCCAAACTGGTTTTGAAGACTGCCAGGGTTGGGGCATTCACAACCTCCCTGGGCAACCTGTTCCAATGTCTAACCTTCCTCACAGTAAATAATTTCTTCCTAATATCTAGCCTAATTTTTCCTTTGTTCGGTTTGTAGCTTTTACTCCTTGTCCTTTCACTGCAATTCCTGATGAAGGGGCCCTCTCCAGCTTCCCTGTATCCTCCAGAGCAAAGCAACTGAGTTTAGCTCCTCTCACAAATGCCTACACCAACCAACTCCTTACTCTGAAAATAATCAAATAAATGAGGGACCAGAATGTGTTTTCATCTGAGTTAAATCACATAAATCATGTTAATATCATGTAAATACAAACACATCTGTAACAGCGAGTTAAAAACATTTCTTACCATGCATGTTGCAACAGTGGTAGGGTGATTAGATGTGCATGCTTTAAATACTTTATTTTCTCTATTTGAATGAAAACAGGAGAATAGGCTTCAGTGTGTTGGAAATGTGCACAGCATAAATCTCAATGCAGTATGCAAAGATTTCCTTTATACACCTACATGATCTTCTGGTTCAGATGCTTCACTAGAACATATTTTCTGATTAAATGAGCATTCTCCTGCCTCTCAGAGCTTTTTGTGGAGTTTCTGTAGCATTTGGCCGTGAACTTCTCTGATGCACAGGGTGGATCAGAGGCACTTGCCTTCTTCTACCCAGTGGAGTATTTATTTATCTGCTGGGACTCAGCAGACTCCATTTCCACCCACTTCAGCTCAGGGCTGGCTCCTTCTCTTGCAAATCCCCTCTGGAAACCCACAATGGCGATCAGCAGAGCAGCAGCAACACAGAGACCTCATCTCCTCTGGTGCCTCTTGCTGTGGTTTTTGGGAAGCACATCCAGTAGTGCTGTGCCTCCCACCCTGTGTGGTATCAGTGTGATGCTGTTGTGGCTGTGCTCTGAGGTGAGGCCTGAGGCAAGAAGTGTGGGGGAAAAACATAGTGCAGCCAGTGTGAGGACTTGTCACTTGTGGGTGCAGCGCAGAAATGATGGAACATGCTTGAGCAGCATGTTTAACAACCTAAATAATTCACATCCCACTTCTGCCAATTAATACATCCAATGCAGTGAGTGGATCCAAAAGACCATTTTGTATTGGCCAAAGATCTGTCCCAAAGTCTCAGTCCCTGGCATGTTGTACTTTTATTGTGGAAATTACAATGGCACAAAGAAAAATTTAGGTAATGCAGGATAAATAAGAGACGGAGTTGAACCCTCAAGGAAGAAAAAGGTATTTTCATTTACACATTACTGGTAATAGTAACTCCAAGAAAATTAATTATACATTCAGATCCTGCACATCATACATAGTCAGATTTATTCCTAAGTGGCATATTATCAAAATTTCCAGTGGCATTTCAGCTGTTCATTAAACTTTACTGTAGGACATAGTGACAATTTATTACACAGCTATAAAAGCAGCAGTAATCATTATAAATGCAAGCTTTCAATGTTTCTTTCTCTATGTTTAAATCCTTTTTATTCTCCTTTTTTCCTCCACCACTACATCTAATGAAGCGGAGATTGTAGCAATCAGTAAGCAAGGTGCCACCTCCTTCAACAGCAGCCAGTTACCTCCTCTGGTTTATCCAGGAGATGGGAGGTGTGCCCAGATTAAGATTAAGTAGTCCCCTGTAAAATACAGTTCTGGATTTGTGTCATACTAGTCAGTTGCATAGTGAGGAACAAAAAAAACAAAAAAAAAGGCAGCTGTGCTGAGGACCCACATCTGAAAAAAAGGGAACATCTACTTTTATGAGGAATTGCTTTGTTTCAAGCAGAGTTGCGAAAATAATATGCAACACTAATGCATACAGAAAATTCATTTCTATACTCTTTATGGTGACTTTCCATGCCACTCCCATGAGTATCTCACATGATCTTTACTCTGGCTGCCACAGCAAAATCTTTGTGCTATGGATACTTGCTTTATTGGTTCCACTCTTTAAAGGGCATGTGCCTCAGCAATTGCAGATTTCTGTCTGGCAATATCTGTGCATTGAATCTTGTGATGTGCTGCAGTCTTCTTGCAAGCTCAGCTAATCAGTGGGCAGCAACAAGCCCCAGGTGACGTATTTGACTAACTGGCAGCTAATCAAGCTGATTTGAATTTTGCATGTCACATATTGGCAGCAAACTGTTCACATAATAATCATAAAATACGTTTTGAACCAATCTAGGAAATGCATTTCAAGCGACGCTGATCAGTTTGCAGATCTGCAGTGTGGTGAAGTAGCTCACATGCGTCAGAAAAATTACATCTGCTGAATTATTCATTCATTTTTTTTAAAATCCAATAACAGGTAATAATTTTTTTTTTCCAAGAGTTACATGGTTAGTGTTAGTTACCAAAATGCAGTAAACAAATGTAACCATTAGTAACAGTTGACTTTTCACCACTTTTTGTGCCTTTTTTTGAGTTGCTTGGAGCACCACTTATTCTGATGTCTAAACAGGTTTTGTCATGTGGGATCAAGTGGTGTAAGGAGTCAAAGAGTATGGAAATGGCTGTTGTATTGCACTGTATGCACAGTGAAAATGGCAAGCAAAGGCTTTATCTTCATCCTGTGACAGGAGTACCGGGTAATTAACAGAAGTTTATGTATTTTTTTAGGAAGGTATTTAGCAGCTAGAGAACATGGTATTGTAGAGATGGCCTAGGTTTTATTACAGTATTGGACGATTCAGAAATAGACCCAGTTTCTGAACTATTTAGGTGAGTGATTACATAATGGAATTGTCCTCCCAAAATGCCTTGACAATTACCAGAATTGTGCATGCCACTGGGAAATTGCTGATACTAATTACCATCATTAGATACTTGAATACAAAATATCTGCAAATGCTTCAGGAATTAGACATAAAATGGATTCTCTTCTTTCAGGTCAGCTGTGTATGTATTTCTAAAGACTAGGAGACAAAGATTAAGCCTGTAATTAGGTTACAGTTTTTTCTTTCATACACCTGTAAACATCTTTATGAGATTTACATTTTAAAATAGAAGATTAGTTAATATTTTAATTTGTTTGCTTTGTGATACTTTTTTTTAAAATCAAAAAATGTATTGAAGACTCACCCTTTTGATACTTTATTCATCAATGAGTTCTTACAAAAGACAATATCTCCCAAATTAATTATATTTCATACAAGTGTATTTCACCCATTTTTTGTGACTCACATATTTACACGATGCCTCAGGTTGTGAAGACAGCACTTAGCCAGCACAGTCAAAGGATAAAGCATCTCACAAGTGCAGGATTGTTCTAGCTGACTCTTAGTACATATGGCAAGAACATAGTACAGAAGCACAAATTCCCTGGGGAATGGGGGGAGAAGCCGGGGGGGGGCAGGGGAGGGTTTTTTGTTCGGTTTTCATTCCTTGTACATCTCACCTGTCACTTGTATTGAAAAACTAGGCAAAGTTATCACTTCAAAAATACAACTGTATTTTAAACTTCTAAACTTCTAACTTTTAAACTTCTACTTTGACATAATTGTGTAAAGCTGCTTCCCTAGCATGCATTTTGTTAAGTCATGGCTTAAGCCAGGTCTAAATTAAATTTAAAGCATATCAAACCTAATCAGGTGGCCTATGCTGTTGGAGTGATTTCCCAGGTTAAGGCATACTATGAGTGTGTTTTGCATGGTTTATGTGATCTGCCTGCCCTATTGGCCTGTAGACCCTTGAAAGCCCCATGAGAAACAGTCCTGTTTCATGAGTACATGCATGAGAACATGTCAGAGTCATGTCACCAGCAGCATTTCGAGATGTGGATGTTCAGTTGATAAATTTAGGATCATCCAGCTGATTGAACCATCAAGCCTCTTCCTTCTTTACCTGCCTCCCCAGCTGGTTTTGGTGGTTGCTGCATTCATCTCTGTAAGGCCATAGGGCTTTCTCTGCTACTCATCTCAGTGGCTCCTCTTGCTCTTTTAAAATCAACTTGTGAAGCCATTTCAGTGTTGCCACTTCAAAAGTCCCACATAGTGGCAGGGTTTCTGGAGCTGGATACTGTCATTGTCAGTACAGTGTAAAATTTTTCCATTCTGCTGTCAGTAAAGAAAGTGAACAATTTTGCCATTATGCTTAGACATGGTTTACAAAAAAATTAAAAGAAAATTCTTTCCGTCCTTTTCCTTCCACCAAATAAAAGGGTGGGGTAATCCAAATAAAAGTGCTGACATTGCCTTTATTTTATAAATATACAATAACTGTGTCATGACTAGTTCAAGTCATGCTGTTCCAGTGAAAAACATCTGGTTATTCTCACTCCTGGTGAGGCCATTTGGATTTGATGGAATCTCTTTTTTCTTTCTTCCTTTTTCTTTTTTCCCCTCCCAAAACTCCCAGGATATCCAGTGAACACTCGCCAAAGCTCCAGATCCGGAGCCACAGTTACCTGAGGGCAGTGAGCGAAGTCTCCATCAACAGGAGCCTGGACAGCCTGGACCCTGCAGGGCTGCTGACGTCCCCCAAGTTCCGCTCGCGCAACGAGAGCTACATGAGAGCCATGAGCACCATCAGCCAGGTGGGTGACGTGCACCTGGGGCAGCCTGGAGAGCCACTGTCACGCTGGACACTGCTTGCAGTAGGAGAAACTGGATTTTGCTTTAAGTGGTGCTCACCAACACTCTCATTGGACAGGGTTCTTAAGGATCTTGTGCTTAGTACCTCCAATCAAAATTTTTGAATGCTTAAAAAAAAATGTTTGTATGATGAGTGAGGTGCTAAAATAAAATTAGGCTGTTAATAGTTTGTGCTCCACTATTTTATTCGATATTTTATTTTCTTTATGCTTTTTGATGCATTCTTTACTTTGTGTACCTCCAAACGTTTCAGCAAAATAGTACAAATATTACAGTATATGTATTAAGTGAAAAAATCTGTCTGTATGTTTGCCCTGAAATCCTGTAAGAGATCATCCTGCTCCTAAACAAGAAGAAAAATTAAGTCTATCATGACAGATTCAGTTAAAACACTAAAGTGTTATGAAATAGTCTGTCCTTGCATTCACCATGCTTGTACAGTTGAGTTCATAGGGAACAGATCTGAAAGAACTGCAAAAGTGCCAGCACACCACAGGGCAGAGGGCCAGTAGTTCATCTGCTACATCTTCTAGCTCCTTGGTATGATTTTTGGCTCGTTAGCTTAAGTGGATCATTTGGGTAAAGCACTTGGATGAAAGAACTTCCTTACTCATCCAGAAATGCAGCAGGCAGGATTTGTGGTGCCACATACTGATCCCTAATGACTGGCACACCAAGTCATCACCATGTCAAAAAAAGTGTGTGACAGCAGTAACACCAGGACTTCAGCTGTGGCCATAACAAATAAATGTGTTATTCAATATGGAATTTCATATGAAATACGTCATTTCCCTTTCTGCATTCTACTATATTTAGACACTTCAGAGTACTTACCTGTGTATTTTAAAGTGAGGCACTTTGCATAGGGCATGGGCTGATGCTCTAAAAGGAGGGCCAGAATGTATCTAGGAGAAAACAGCACAGAAATTCACGAGTCAGAGGCAACTACATGAACATTAGGTCAGGTTACTTGTTTAGCTGCACACCTAATACACAAAACTGTCAGCCAAGGAGTGGTTATCATTTGCCAAGGTGAACAAGATTTTTTGGTTTAAAAATGCATTAATTCAGAGATACTTACTTGAGGATTGGATATTCTCTGCCACAGTAAGATTATTCTTTTTGTTGTACTACCTACTGCTCTTCCATGCTTTTTAAAATAGTTTTCCTTTGAAAGAAATATATTTTGCTCTCTGAGATTTTTCAATTATGTGTACAAAGACTCCGCAAAACATTTTTCTTGGTAATATTAATCCTGGAATAGCATTGCTAATGGGGTTTTTTCTACCTTCCCAACATAGTCTTATCTTCTCCTGCTAACTTGGTCTTGTACATGCTTGAAAACTAACAAAATTCTCGAGTGATGGTTTCCATCTGCATGTCTCATACAGTGATAATTAATGTGCTTTAATGCCAAGCTCAGGGCTCGATGCTCAGTTTAGAAACATGAGCATCCATTACTAATTAAGCCAAGGTAAATGGTTTCCAGATTCTTAAGACCTGTAGTAAGTTTTCGAATGCTCTTTAACCACCATGAGCTCAAGTCTTTATCACCACCTAGTGTCTGCTGCACAAAGGGTCTAAGGATTCCTTTGCATCTGCTCTCAGCCAGAAATTTAGTTCTACAGACAATTTCCCCAGCATCAAAGCTGGTTCCCTTACCAACTTCCCCTTCCTGTGTTTGTTACCCTGCAGCTTTCCAGCCACTCAGGTTTTATCAGTGTGATT
This sequence comes from Onychostruthus taczanowskii, assembly GCF_017590055.1. Taxonomy (NCBI): domain Eukaryota; kingdom Metazoa; phylum Chordata; class Aves; order Passeriformes; family Passeridae; genus Onychostruthus; species Onychostruthus taczanowskii. The sequence continues at coordinate 8,358,592 of NW_024498795.1, forward strand.
GCCTGTGGGTTGCACTGATAATGTACTGGGGTTAAGCTGATCTTTTTTGGTTTTTTCCTCACCCTGCGAAGAAAGTGTGATTTTTGTTTTACATGTAGTGATCTCAATGACCAAACATTCAACCTCTGCCATGGGTTCTGGGTCACATAAAACAGAAGCTGCTATGAGAGCTCCAGGCTTCCCACCAGTTTCAGAAGAGCCAAGAGCCCAAACTCTGCTGAATCCTTGCCAACACCTCTGTCTCCCCTTTTTATAGATTGTTTCTTTCCCCTCACTGTTGCTGGTAATGGGATGTCCCATTTGTCTTTCTTCATGTGCAAAGGGATCCTCTAACAGGTGCTGGCCATTGTGCCACTGTAGCTTGAGAGTGTTTATGTCAGGCAGTGTGGAATGTCCACGTACGGGATGCACTGACCCTGCCCGGTGTCTGTCTGCAGGTGAGTGAGATGGAGGTGAACGGCCAGTTCGAGTCCGTCTGCGAGTCGGTGTTCAGCGAGCTGGAGTCTCAGGCCGTGGAAGCGCTGGATCTGCCAATGCCGGGCTGCTTCCGCATGAGGAGCCACAGCTACGTGCGGGCCATTGAGAAGGGCTGCTCCCAGGATGACGAGTGCATATCGCTGCGCTCCTCGTCTCCCCCGCGTACCACCACCACGGTGAGGACCATCCAGAGCAGCACTGGTGAGTAACACAAAGGGAAATCCAGAGGGGGGTGGAAAGGGAAGGTACTTCCAGTGCTTTTCCATCAAGTCAAGCTATTCTCTGCCAGATGCCAAGCCCTTAATGGAGTCTTGTGTTTCACCAGGGAGCTGGACAGACTAATCCGCCTCAAACCACACACAGACCAAGGCTGATGCCTTTGATATGGTTCCTTCTGTGTTCAAGCTAATTTATTCTAAGCTAAAAGCATATAGAAGGGAAGTCCAAGGTCATGCCTTGCCTCACTGTCCTCCCCAAAAGAGCAGTCACAATTTGGCAAGGCCAAACAAAGAAGGCTCTGGGTTGGCAATTCTGCTGGCTGTGACCAGCAGAGAAGGGTCCCACTGATGAGGTCTTCTACAAAGTTGAAGTGATTGTATAAGTTACTGGATGTGGTTTTTACTGGCTCAAAGAGACTGTTCCAGCTCTCTAGACCCCATCTCGGATGTGAGAACGAAGAAAGGAAGAAGCAGTCTGCAGGTTGAAACATGCATGTTCACATTTTGCTGTTACATTCTTTCTGCAGTTCAGACTATTCAAGCCTTGCTAGAGGGAGAGGTTTCAGTGTAAACATGAGACTTCTAACCTTCCTTTTAATGTTTGAGGTTGCTTTTCTTTTGGAAATAACCATGATGAATTTCAGATTTTGTCACCAAAATAGTGCCTAAGGGGAAGAAAAACCAAGTAAAACCAAATTCCAAACCTGCCTCTCTCATTCAGGAAAGCAAGAGGCAGGAGCCATTACATGTGTGTGCTCTTCCTGTGGCAGGATGAGAGAGAGCCTCTTTCTTTTGACTTCTGTGCAACCATTCCACTGTTTTACACAAGCTTCATTTACTATTCATATGCTGTTCATATACTAATCGTGTTCTTGACTAATATTGACTATTATACGTATTTCACTGTACCTGCTATCTCTTTTGCTGTATTTTTTCATTTCTGTTTTCTGTAAACTTTTGTCCTTCTGTGTGTTATCTCACAGGTGCAGTTGTTTATTCCTTGTAAGTCTTTTTAAAAGCTGCTTGTCAATTGTTCTATGTCATCAAAGAACACTTTAAATCCTTTTACCAAAAATGTTCAGCTAAATTAAAGATTTTTCTAAAAGTCGCAAGTTTTAGTACTGTTGGAAATATACTGGCAGTACATCACAAACATCAAAGCATTTTTAACAAATGCTGCAGAGAAATACTCATCTAAATCACTAAAGAAATAGTATTCACATGACAGCATTTCTGCTATAGAATTAGCCCTTGTGAGCACAGAGGGTTTGCACCAAACCACAAAGACAGGATTTCTTATAAGGTGTGTGCTATTTCATTGTGTGGTATTAGTTTGTGTCAAACATATTCTGAGGCAAAAGCTGAAGGATGGGAGTTTTCAGGGATTTTTCAGTGTGCACTCATCTTTGTTAAATCAGCTTGGGTTGATCCCAAAGAGGGTTTTCTATTCTGTGAGAATGGCTTTGGTAACACTTTTCCTTTATAAAAATAACGGTGATCATTAATACAGAAGAGAATAATTATTTTTGCATTATCTCTATGTAAGAGGTTGTTTCTGTCACTTAGGAAAATGATGCCTGTGTCTGGAGATGATGGCGTATAAATGGAGAAGGCTGGCTCTGTGTGCCAGCCAAAAATGCTGGAAAACATGAAAGAGGAAAATCTGTACTGTAAACTATCTCTTGTTTGTAGTCCCTTTTTTGTAGTGCAACTATGGAGGCCTGGTCTCTTCTCTGGGTAGCTGGCTTTATTTAAAAAATCATATGAAAAAAACCTGTGATACTGAAAAACATAATCCAGTGAGTATGTCTTGGGTTATTGCTTCTGTAGTCAGGGTGTTAAAAGCAGAGAGGAATGAGTTGCAGTGCTCTCTTTGGACATACATACAAGCCTTTAAAGATTGCTGTGGATGCCTGTTTTCTGCTGTGGGAATTTCACTGAGTTATCTTTTTCATTTTCCAATTCTTGGGCTCCAAGGGCCCATCCCTTCCACTGGTAGCATTTCAGACAACTTGTCTCTTTTAGTACCTGACTTACATACCACTATTTGCTTAATGGATATTAGAATTTAATTAATTATGTTTAAAAGCATCTGTGTTGACTACCTTGGTGTTGCCTGTGCCTGGCTTACAGAAGAGAAGTATGAAAGGCAATGTTGATGGTTTCTATTTATATCTGCTTCAATAAAATGGGAAATGGAGCAACAACTAGGCAGACATGAAGAAAGGAGAACAGTATCTCAGATTTATCTCCACTGAGGTGATGTTGCAAATGTTTTTGTGGAGACATGGGAACAGTTATGATCTAAAAATGGTTTTAACATCCCCAAATCAGAGAACAGTCCTCCTGCCCCTAAAGCATCTTTGCCTGTTCAACCAAGAAAGATTCCTTTCATCAACATTAGCGATGCCCTCAATAACATGGCTTTTAATTCACTAATACCAAAGCTGTGATCATACACTGATATGGAGAATCTCTTTGACAGCTGAAAGTCCAGGGAAATGTCAGTTTGATGGTGGAAAAGACAGGAGAGCTGTTGGTTTACTGGATTCAAAATTATTCCTCTAGAGCAATGATGCACAGCTTTCCAGGGTATCTGGATAAAGCAAGAACTATGGACAAAAATCACACTTTGCCTGTTAGCCTTTGCTGTTGGGCTGGCAGCCTCAGGTTTTCATTTCCTTTCGCCACACAGTGTTGGCACTTCATTTCTGCAATTGCACCTCTAGCTCAGTTTCTGAGGATGTGCTCATTCTAACTACAAATCTGTGCGCTGACTATGGCACAGAGCTCAGCTAAGGGTGGTTGCCCACCTGGTGGCCTCTGCAGCCTGCACTGACCTTAGTGCTGCTGTGGCGACACTGAAGGGTGGCTGCAGCTCGATGAAACTGAGCCCAAGTGTAAAAATGGAGGTGGAGGCACAAACCTGGTGTCACCAAAGAGGTGAAATGTTACACTGTGAGTGGGGAGAAAAATCCTAACCTTACCAAAGTCTGCCACCAAAGTTCCTCCTTATGTCCAACCTAAACCTTCCCGGGCACAGCTTAGGACTAAGTCCTCTCATGCTGTCGCAGTTTGCCTGGGAGAAGAGGTCAATCCCCATGTGTGAGTCAAAACATACAGGTAATGATGGCAACCACCAAACCACAGCTGAAATTCAGAGTAGTTATTTCATTACCTCACCAACATGGCTGGGCAGCAGATACACACTGGGGCACAGGCTCTGTTGGGCTTAGCTCATGCTAGTGAGCCTCTGTTAGGCTCAGTTCATCCTGGCACACAGTAATGAGGGGAACCACTGCCTGACCCAGGCATCAAAGGGCCTTGCACATGTGCAATTTATCACAAGGCTGTGCTTTTATGATATCTCACTTCCAGCAGAAGGCTCGAGCGTGACTGTGGGTGTGTTGTCTTTAAGCGGGAATTCTACTTCTCCAAACCAGCATAGGATGAACAAAACTGGGCATAATAAATGGACACTCCTTCCCACTCTGACATTCTTAACATTCCCACCTGCAAGGTCACTTTCAGCAAAAACTATTCCCTCCTTGCCAAATCTTCCGGTTTTAACCCTTTCCTCCCAACACTGCACCTGGCTACATATTCCCTTTATCCTTGCTTTTAAATGAAGGGTTTTGGAATGAGGAAGAGAAAATGCAATCTTGACATTTTATACGGAATTATAAATCACACACAGAATCACTGGGTTGGAAGAGACCTTTAAGATCACTGAGTCCAACCCAACCCTAACACCTCAACTAAACCATGGCACATCCAGTCTTTTTTTAAACTCATCCAGGGATGGTGACTCCTCGGACAGACCATTGCAATATTTTATCACCCTTTCGTAAAAGCTTTTTCCTAATATCCAACCTATATTTCCCTTAATGCAGCTTGAGACTGTGTCCTCTGGCTCTGTCAGTTGCTGCCTGGAGAAAGAGACCAACCCCCACTTGACTACAGCCACCTTTCAGGAATTTGCAGAGAGTGATAAGGTCACCCCTGAGTCTCCTTTTCTCCAAGCAAAACAATCCCAGCTCCCTCAGTCGTTCCTCACAAGTCTTGTGTTCCAAGCCCCTCACCAGCCTCATTGCCCTCCTCTGGACACACTCAAGAGTTCTATGTAGTAAGTTCTATGTCACAACTGCATCATGCCTTGACAGCTAGTCAGCTGAAAAGCTCCGTTCACCCTCATATTTGCTCTCTCAGTGTCAGCGGTACCCATGGAGGCATCCTGACTGAGGCTGTCCCTGGGAGCAGGGCTGTGCAGGCTGAGAGGCAGAGCAGCTCTGAAGTGCTGACATATGTTATACACCATAGGCTGCACTAAAAATTAACACCCAGGTCATTTGAGCTCTTCAAAGGAGTTTAATGAGCTGTGAGTTATTACGTAATTTGATCCCAGGTTATTTGCAGATGCAACTGTTGTAGCTGAAGCGCTTCAGCCAACAAATCCGGTCACTAAATAAGTAGCTTTTTAATTTTAAGTCTGTGAATCATTTCAATGAGCTTGAAGAATGCAGTAATTAAGAAACAATTAAATGCTAAAGTAGTCTAAAGAACATCTTTCTCCCACATTTATTGTGTTTATGTTTCTAGACTTTCCCAATGTTGCTGTGCATGGTCCTTTGCTGTAAACAAACCTTATGACATTGTGAGGGCTCAGGCATGGGCACGCGTGCATACAAATATATAATACGGTATAATATACAAATATGTAATGACATCTCTCTAACAGAGCTCAAGTTGTAACATCAGGAAAAACTCTGCTCTGGATTGCAATTCAATTCCTATCCTCTGTAGAATTAGGCGAAAAGAAATATCAGAGTTATCTGCAGCAATGCCATCTGGTGATTCTCAGTAACATTACACTTCTGATTAAAAGCAGAATAAATAAAAATCCCAAGGAAATCATGCTGTGTAGCCAGCAGGTTTGAGAGTTACCACAGTATATGCTAATTGCAGTCTTTCAGCTGAGCAAACCTTTTTCCTTCCATTCATTGGAACATCTGATCAAGACAAGTCAGGTATTTTGTAGAAGATCTCTAAGGGGCTGCCTAGCCAATTAAAAATAAATAAATAAACAAATAAAATGCAAACAAGTCTAAAACCTGACTTGTGCCAGGCAGAATAAAATCAAATCCTGTGGATAAGGAAGCTGTAACTGAGTGCATGCCAGATGCAAGTCCTTTGGATTCCTCAGAGCTGTCCTTTCAGAGACTGCTCTGTTCAAAAGGAAACAACAAATTAGGATTTCACATGTGATTTCCAGTTGAAGCTAAGTCTGGTTTCTGGATCTGTACCAAAATTAGGATATTTCCACAGAAGGTCTGAAGAAATATAACTACATTAAGGCTTTCATGCAGATGTTGAAACTTAAAATAAATCTGAGGGTTGTAGAAAACTGTTTGACAAAGAATTTACATGGTTCATTTCCTCTCTTTCCTTGAGTAATCCTAAAATGTGTTCTGCTTTTGGATCTGCTATCAAATTGCTTAAATCAGCACTTTAAAATGTTTTCCTTTGCTAATGAGGATCTGACCTTGGAGGAGAACATTACTTCCAATTTCAGAGGTGTCTGACCATAGCTAGTATGAGTTTCATCTCTCCTATCCTAGTAGTCAACTTCATGAATGTTAAGCTCCACATCACACTACAAACCGCCATTTTTACCAAGCCAGTGAAGGTTTTTAATGAGAAATTCAGAAAGGGTGAGAAAAGGCCTTTATTTTGTATGGCATGGCCTAGTTATTTTTTTCCACAACTGAAAATATCATTTGGAGTAGTTACAGCAGTCTCCAAAGTTATAAATGTGTTTCAAATACAGGGAATTAAAAACTAGTATTACCATTTGGTATTCCATCTTTGCTTACTATTCTTACTCTTTATTTGCTTGATATGCTTCTAAACATTTGGGCTAAGGCTTATAGTGAGGTAAGAATGTGAGAAAGACCTTAATTATTCAAAAATGTCTTGAAGGAATATGTTACCTAACTTTGTGAACACCTCCAGAAACACAGAGCAACTCTACTATTTTGTTGAGACAGCACTTGTTTGGTTGACTTCTCCAGTGGTCCATACAACTTGGACATCTCCAAAGTTGAAAATGGGTGACTGCCATTGGCCAACTCTGCCAATGTCCGTATTTCCCTCATGTTGGGGAGTGCCATGCTCATCACACACTTGAGATATGGCCTCACCAGGACTACAACTCCTGCAAACCTCCAGCTGTGCTTTGGCAAAGCCTGGCATGCAGTCAGCAGTCCTCAGTGCAAGGACACACTGCTGTAGCCTGCTGCTCTGTAAGACCCTGTTGGCCTTTTGAGATGCTGGGAGTAAGATGGCCATCATACCTGTGAGCTGATAGTCTCAAATTAAATGGGAAAAAGCATGATTTTAGAGGAGAAGGATAACTTTAACAGAAATTCCTATTGTTCTATGCAAAGAACTAATAAGTGTATTTCTTATCAAGTGGAGCACAAATAAAGAGGACACAGGGATTATTTAACTTAAAATGTAATGTTGCATTATTTGTTAATGCTGCATTAATTTTGATACAGATATGAAAAATTTTGTGGAAGCCCTTTGCATATGTTTGTATGGAATGTGCTTAAATTCATTTTTCCATTAATCCGTTTCTTTTGATTATACTGCACATACAAAAAGTGATAATCTTTTCAGGTGTTCAGATTTACACAGTTCCCCCTAAAGGTTCCCCCAAAGCATGTTTGGATTTGAATTCTGCTTTAGTTTCAGACTAGGTGGGTGTGTTATCAAATGCACCACTGCTGGAGATTTTTGTAGGGATGTTCAGGACCCCAGTTTCACGGAGACCTTCCAATGTGCTAATGCAGTGAGAGAGTCCTGACCCCACGATTGTGTACCCCACTTCTGCTGGTGTGCAAGTTCTTGTGGAAGTGCCCTGATGGAGCCTACAGCCATGCCTGTGTATTTCAGCACCTGAATGCACAGCACCTAGCTGAGGAAAAATGCCACTTGATGCACCATAACAAACGTACAGGAAGTCATTACAAGCGAAACAGTAATTTAAAAGTTGTTCTGCTGACTGAGCACTGCATGCCTCACATCTCATTAGCTGAGAATTAACATTTTTCCAAGCCCATAAACAAGCATGAAACCTCAGTAATTTTGCCACAATCCAAGAAGCAATGGATTATGGCAAACAGTCTCTCCTGCTCACTGCTGCAAGGCAAGTCTGCCCTTTGCCAGCAGCTTGGGCTGGCTGACAGGTCTGCCTCAGATAGGGGCAGCAGTTTAGCTCTGGTCTGGTGTCCTAAGAGCAAATGATGTGATTTCAGCATCTCTGACTCAGCAGCCTTGTGTATCTGTGGTTTTGGGGACAGAGTTGCCTGACTTGAGCACAGGGCTAAGAATCAACCTTCTTTGAAATATGCCTGGTATCACATCAAGAGGAAGCAGGTTTCCCATAGCAGCACCAGCTTGTAATTGCAAACTAATGGGTGGAATATGCAGCAGCATATAAAATAAAATAAAAACACAGTCTTTTTCCATTTGTAAATTGTGAGAGGGCAATATAACTTTTATCCCAAAATGTTGTTCTCAGGAACTGGTCATTGCTCTAATCCTCAGAACTCTGAGAACTAAAGATACATCATTCCTTAGCTCAAGAGCAAATAATTAAATTTTTCCTTTATGGAAAAGTACAGCAAAGACCGGAATCTTTCTTTGTTCCAGCTTATTTCCATTGCAATGTTTTTGTGAAGGCAGTGACAGAAATGAGCTGAATCAGTAACTGAAGACATGCCCCAATTTATATAATGAAATCACATTTTGAATAATAATTCCTACCATTTTCCTAAAATAGATTAATGTCATTTAACTACAATTGTCTTTTGGAAAGCAGGACTTAGGCCTCTTTCCTGAAGAGGCTGTGCTTAATTAATGCAGCCAGTGTGTAAAAATAACTCAGATTTTTCTTTTTAGTTTGTGCTACTGTCCAGTCTCTAGCCAGGTGCTGCCACTCACCCTCACTAAGTTCCACATCATTCCTTTAAGACAAACCTCAATATTTTGGTTTTCCCCAGATACAATACTTGCAAAGCTCTGTTGAGCCATAGGATTTTGCAAGAAGCTACAGATTAAATACTGTGTGATGATGAGCTTTTTAAAGTGACTGAGTGATTTTTGATTTCAAAAAACTAAGAATTTTTAATAAGTGTGTTTAATGAGTACAGCTCTACAGGGCCCCTCTTGTAGTACAGCAATTTGTTTGGAGCTATTATATTTCATCATGTCAGTAATTCCCATTTTGGAGCTCAAATATGATGTATTAGGTACTGAATAGTGTAAATAATTGCACATTTTCATGCTTTCTAAATATGTGTTTATGCAACAGTCTAACAGTAATTGGCTCTTTGAAACTGTGGTAGACTATGGGGTACGTACATTATTAACCACTTTTTGAAAAAAACATTGCTTTGTTTCTTTAACAATATGACAGACAAACCCAAAGGAAATGTGGCAGCAGAGACAACTGCGCATTAAAAAAATTGCAGAACCTCTGAAATATACACAGAAATGTGATTTACTCTTTTTATTTCTTGCTATTACACCAGTCTCACTGCACTGCTTCTTACAATGCTCAATAACAAGCACAATGCAACTGAAATACTTGGATCTGGAAAATACCTAGTGCTATTTTGCAAAGAGGGACAGTCTCACTGCCATCAGAGTCTAACAGTTCCTTTATCAGAAGCACACTCAGGCAGATGTTGGTAATCTGTTCTAATGCCACAACCTTTGTCTGGCCTCTCAAGGGGCAAATGGATGTGTTGGTCTTTGGAAATTGTTTTCCCTTGCTGAATTTAGCTTTGGTCAGATGGGAGAGTGCTAAATTGCATCCCACTTAAAATGCACTAAGCCATCTGAGCAGAACAATTCCTAGTTGCTTTGATCAAGGATTTGAGCTAAGCTATCAGAGGAGGGGAAAAAACCCTAAAAAAACAATAAATAATACCACAGAACCCTCTACTGTGACAGATCTCTTGCCTGTTCTGTTGAGGAAGATGCCTACCTTTTCTCTCTGCACAGTCCAGATGATGGTGCTTTGATAACCATTCTCTTTCTTGTAACAATTTTCAAATTAATTCTGTCTTTAGCTCAAGTAAAATGTAGATATGTATCCCAATGGGAAGGTTTAGATGAAAGTCAGAATATTGTAACAGGATAGCAAAACAAATGGTGGCAGTCTATTTCTGTTTTGAATTTTTTTTTTCCTCTCTATTTCTTTTAACTTCCTTCTGAACTCCATGAAGAATCAAAATTATGTAGATTTCTGGCAGAAAAAATCAGGATCTACTACACCAAAATAACCAAGCTATGAATAAAACCCAACTCCTCCATGAACCTCAATCTGACTGCCTCACAAAGTCCTGAGAAAACCTGCCACTTTCCAGTTTACATGATGGGTAATTTGCACCCAAGTAACAGAACAAGTTGTTACCTGGTGCCATGGCCTTACACTGTCTTATCCCATACAACCCTCTCAATGCTCATGTGACATTTTACCATGTGCCTTTTTTATTTAAAAAGGGGGAAGCAAAAGAAGAAGGGTTCCAGAGAGATGGAGAAGGGGTGAAGGGAAGTATTGCATCTGTGTTGGAAGCCCTGACTGTGGGGTCAGTAGGGCTGCATACTCTGGTCTAGGTGAAGTCAGTTACTGTCTTGTTACATACTTCCAAGGAAGCTTGTTTTGCCCTGTTTGGGATGTGGCTATGAGGGAGTTAGATCATGTTAGAAATTACCTTAATGCACAGCTAAGACCAAAACGCTTATTCTCCTTTCAGAAAAATAAATAAATAAATAAATAAATAAATAAATAAAGAGATAAGTAAGGACAAGGACATCACTACTTAAGACTTCCAATACCAACACCTTCATTCAGTCTTCCTAGATCTTCCTCTAGGATATTGCCCACAGCCAAAAGGGTGCATCGCATTCACCCAGATGCGTACATTGTCATTTTGCATAAATAGGCAGTTGTGTTTAAGCTCACACGAGCTACCTGCAGGGTTAATTCTCAAACAGGCACGTCTTGTCTACACAGACTCTGCAGCCTGCGGCACACCAACATCTGTTCCAGTGTCGCGTACTTCCACAGATTGCACATGGCATTAGGAGTAAGAGCTCCCTCCCATAATCCGATTTATATTGCCAGTTGTCCCCTTTCTGGGCTTCAGATATGTGCTGCAGTCCTGAGAGCCTTTTTCTATTTCTGTCAGTGCTTACTGAGAGCAGAAGTGTGGATCTCCCCTTCTGGAGGGCGCTTACTGCTACTTTAGCTGAGGAGGCTCTCACTGAGTGCAAAGGTTGCTCTCACATCCTGTGAGTTTGGGTGGCATAGTCAAGGAATACCTGTAGGGTGAACTGAACCTGAAAACATGTGGGTAGTCTTTTTTTTTTATTATTTAATAAAATATAATAGCCCACCTTACAGGTGACATGCACCACTGGAGAAAATGTGTATCTGTAAATACATAGCAGTTAAAGCAGTTTTTACTCTTAACACTTTCTTTTTTTCCTAATTCAACATACCTGCTTTCATTGAAGGGCAAAGAGTTTGATGGTTAAGTAAAAAAAAAGTGAGAAGAATTGAAAAAAAGGGGAAGGACAAAGGAAAAATACACATTTTGAGTAGCAAAGCAGGTCCAGAAGAGTTTCATAAAACAGAATTGTGGCCTGCACTTCAAAAAATCATTCATTATGTAGAATCAGTAACACCTTTCTCTGTGTGAATAGTTGATGGTGAGAAACAGATGCATGGAGCTTTGAACCTGAATTTTTCCAAAATACTTTGTCTTTCCTTATTCCTTCATCATGTATGAATTGGTGTGTAGACTAGGTGGAGATGATGTGCTGTCTAGCACGTTTTATTGATGCTGTTTGAGCTCCCAGTGTAGACAGTTTTTTGACATTTGTTTTAGAACATATTTTCTGGTTGTGATGAGATTCCGTTTTTCCTGCCGGCAGGAGATATAGAGGGATATGAAATGGTCGTCAAGTTAATGGTGTCCAGAATCCCTTTATTGCCTTCAAAGGGCTGGCAAAACTAGTGAATGGAAAAAAATAAACATGACAGATAAGTAGGCACTGGATAGAAAGTTTGAATAGCTGTGGGAATTTTTGGGACCACAGCAGCAGTGTTGGAATTTCATCAAATGAAGGGGAATGTTTCCCCCCATCTGTTCTGCAGATACATGTCTTAATATTTTAAGTACAATATTGCAGACCAGGGCAGTCTGTTAAGTTACAAAGCTGAGACTTGTCTTTCTTTTCTTGCAAAATTTGCTCACTGAGGGTCCAGTTGTGTAAGGTGCTGAGTGTCCTCAGCTGCCACCATCGTAGCATCAGTTCATGATTTCTGTATGCCTGGTGTCACAGAAGCATCTGGCTCCTCTATTTCACTGCCAGTACCTTTACAACCAGAGGAGTCTGGGGAAGGAGCATGAATCTGTTGGAATCCAGTTTAGGATATTTTTTTTTAGAATAAACAAACATAAGCTTTTCTAGTCCTTTTGCTGTTGAAATCTCAGATTGGACAATGACATTCTAGAGCATAATACAGACATGAATTGCAAAACAAAAGGGAATCTTTTCAGATTTTGAGTTTGGGCTTATTTTTCCATTTTGCTGCTAAAAAAAGTTAGATCCTCAGAAGTGTCAATGAGGTAAATATTTACACTTCCCCTATCCTGCAATAGCAGGCAAATTTGCAGAAAATAAAAACTGACTTTATTGCCCAGTGTCAGGATTGTTTCTGTCACATGCATAAATGGAAGAGATTGAATGGGCAACTGTATCTCTCCTTCTTCATGATTAACAAGGAGATCATGCTCAGCAGAACAAGATGAAGGAATACTGGGTTCCCTGTTGTCCATAACACCATACTGAGAATTGACCACTGCCACAATATTTCATATCTGTGTGGAACAATGATAAAAAACACCACCCATTGCAAACTAGCATGACTCCATTAAAGGGGTGGTTTCTGTTTGCACTGCAATCATGTGCACTTCTCTCAGACCATTTGTTATTTCCTCCTCTGCACATTAAGTTTGGTACATACATGTCTTTTGAAGAACTGGCAAACAGCTAACTTTGCCAGCTATTGCTGATGTGGAGAGGAATCCTCACTCCATCTTCAGACAACTGCCTCTCCAGCAGGCATGGAAAAGTGTCAGGAACTCTTTTAGGGTGGCATTCTGGCCAATGCCTGTGCAGATGCACAAGAACAAAGTATTTTTTATTGAAGCCAAAATGTATGTAATTGAAATTGTCAATTACCACCACTAATTTCCAAAATAACCCCAGTGTGTTTATTAAACAACATAAGTGTGGTAATTTGGAACATGTGACATTAATTATGGGTGCAGGATTAGGCATACCCACCTGATCTAGGCTTCCTTTTTCTCACTTCCAGCATTACATTAACAAATTTGGGGCCTGAGGCATAGTCAGCTTCTGACACTGAAGTGTACTAGCTGTATCAGCATAATCTGGCTTCATCTTTTACATCTAATTTTATTCTCCTGAAAAGTCTATTATTATTGTTATTGGAGCATGACAATATGCTTCTTTGGAGAGAGAAAAAAACCCAGGGAAATTATTAATTCAAACCGTCAGCAATATCTAGCTTATTCATATTGTTATGAAAAACATTTCACTTGTAAAATAAAACTGGTGCATGTTTGCTTTTTGATAAAGTATCAGGAACAAGTGGGTATCTTTCTACTGGGGCAGTTTGTAGAAATTTTGCAAAATCCAAATTAGCATACATCTTCCTAAAATTGCAGTAAGTTAAAAAATTATGGCTTTTCATCAAAAAAAGGAAAGTGTTGCATTTCTCAGATTAAGTGAAAATAAGTTGACGTTGCAAAAGTGGTAATGCCATTAAACAATTTTATAGGACAAGGCCTGCTAATGCCTTGTGTGCTGCTGATGCACATCATCTGCCAGTCAGCTTTCCACTTATACTTTAGCTGCTTTGCTGATTTTTATCAGTTCATCTGTTTAAAATGTGTTTTATAAAAGACTTTTTATTTCATACACTTTGATTCATCTTTACTCTCACTGAAGATTTCCTATCTAATTCCATTGAATTAATATTTTAATACTCGTTGAAGTTGAAGGCGACTGGCATGTCTTCTCCTGGAGCTGCATTTACACTGATTTCTCTGGTGCAGTCCCTGATGACTTCCCTCAATAATCAGACAGAGCTGTTTGCCATTCTTCACAGAAGTGGTTAGTTAATGAAGATTTGTTTGGGGACAGGCTGAAGCTAATGGCATGGCTCATTTCCTCAATAAAAACTGCTGTTTAGCAAACTGTATCTGATGACCTCATGACGCTCATGTCAGTCACTGTTTTTCCTAGGACATTTATTCTGATTTTTACAGATAATAGCTCTCCAACCATTCTTTGATACTGTTTTAGAGAAAACTAATGATGTGTCCTCCTCTAATGATGATAATTAATCTAGTCTCATAGATTTTTATCTTTCATCTTTTGCTGCCTATGAAAAATATAGATATCTTTTAGTTTGTCAGCCAGCAACACCCCTGCAGAAGTCAGACTACAGACTCTTCAGACAGTATTCAGATGCCCATCATTTATATAGTCATATTTTATATCTGCTAAAATCATTATTGCATAATGTTACTGCTGTGCAACATTCCCCACTGTGCACAATCATATTAATCACCCATGGCTGATTTCCTCTAAATCAGTCATTTCCTCTAAATGTTGCCTATATTTTAATTTTTTGGTTTCCCCCAGTTGCACCCCTCTGGTTAGCTCAAAGAAGAACTCTCTTTCAATTTCCAGCCCAATGTGTTGTTGGACAAACAAGGCAGCTCCAGCAGACAAGTGTCATTCCTGTCTGAAGAAAGGGAATGGGTTACAAGCAGGAAGGGAAGAGGAGACGACAGTGTTTCAGCTCTGACAACTTGAGAGATTTTTCTAGATCCCTACTAGGAAATCAAATTTCCTTTTTCGTTTTGGTTTTTTTTTTTTTTTTCCTTTTTGTATTTTAATTAGTAGAATTATAGTGAGGCCATCTCAGCAGACAGGATAGGGTGGCTTGTAGAAATACAGCAGATAAGGTCACCCACCCAGTCATGAACTATGAAACCATCATGTTTGCAACTTCTGAAATGGAAGAAATGGGGATAACTAGCACAGACTGCACTCAAAGAAAGATCATTGCTAATCTGTAAGCATACAATACCAGTGTTTTTTTCCTAGTTCTTTTTAACTGCATATAATTATCCTTCAGACAAGCTGTCCTTTTTCACAGCTTCTTTCTTTTGTTTCCGTTTCCTCTGATTCTGTTCCATGTTGCTAGTTTGAATACTTATGTAACTGTTTCTGATTTTTGGAACTGAGGTGGGTTCCACTTGTGCAGCTGGGCTCACAGTCCCTCTGTCACCAAACTCAGCTATTGGCCCATGGGCCAGCAGTGCCCACCTCTCACCATTTTGTTGTTGCTGTTTCACTGCACTCAGTAGCATCAAGAGCAATCCCCCCACCCTTCTTGCTAAGCTATATATCCTATTCCCTGGTGTGTTAGTGAATCTTCTGTATCTTTTCTGAATTCTTATTTCATCTTATTACACCATTTCTACTTGCATAAGGCAGCAATGAGAAAGCTCCAAGCTATGTGTTCCTTGCAAAAACAGAAATTTGCAGTCACAGAAGTCCTGTTGTGTTAGTAAAAACATGAGAATTTGAGTTGCAACAATGTGAGGAGGCAGAGTTCAGGTCAGGCTGGCAATGTACCATCACAAAGATGTTGCTTTCACAGAATAGCATTTGAGGTGAGGCTTTCCTGCATTGCATGTGTGAAATTCATTATTTTACTTCTTAAAATGAAAATTTCTGTTAAACAAAAGTTAGCTGGCTATTGGAGACGGGCTGGTAAGGCAATCCCGATACCCCTTTACCCTGTCTAACCTTTAGGGCAAAAAATTACCAGCTTTATAGAACTTGGTCAGCCACATCTCCATTTTTCTTAACATGATCTTCATTTTACATGGACTAGATAGAAAAAGCAGATTATGCAAGAATATTTCTTCTGGCCACTTGAGGGTTTTAACAGCAGAATAATAACTAATTCCCCATCCTGCGTATAATTATGGCAAATTCTGCTGAGAGGATCAATTTTCTCCAGTCTCCATTCCCCCTTTATCTAATCACATTCAGCAGGAAGCTTTGCCAGTAATCTGGCTGGCTCAATTCCACTTCACGATAGTTCTTTTACAAAAATCTCTTCTTGAACAAGTTGTTACAAATACACTACAATTACAGTATATTGTGTTCTTCCAACTTACAGATTTTAAAATGTAACATTTACAGTGAGAGCAAGGCCTATGGTTCATTCAGGTGCATGAACTGTGTGGCACAGGGTCAGTTTTTTAATAACTGCATTTGTGTGTGGTGATTCACCTCATTTGATGCTTTCAGGGAACCCTCCTCTTGCTAATGGGTCAGAATTGGTCATAAGGGTCTGCTCCAGCACAAGATACAAAACTCTTAACTAGGTTTGAAACAACTACAGTTCCTTTTACAAGAATTAGGTTGATAATAACAGCAGTAGTTTGAATTAAGTGTAGCTCTGATATCCAAAAAGTTATGGGCTAATTCCTTTTTTCTTTCAATGTACCCTAACTGAAACGTGAAAAACTGTTACTGCACACTGAAGGTAAAAATTAATTTTGCCCTAAAATAAATATGTCCTAGATAATTCTCTTTGTATATAGAAGTAAGCCCATGAATCTCATGTCTTTTGAAGCTGAGCAGCTGAGCAGCCAAGGCACACTCTGGATTTCACAGCTGCAGGCAGCGCCGAGGACAGACAGTTCCGAGGAGTGCGGTTCAGCTGAGAGCGAGCTGCAGCGCAGCCAAAGGGTGCCCCTTGTCTTTCACTTTTCTGGAAGTCATGCAACAGCCTTGGTACCATCACCCCCCGTCATGTGAGAAAATGAAAACTGTTCTCACAATGTTTCGAAAAACAAGAAGAGGGGAATGCTTGGAAAGTCACAATGAGCCGGCGCTGTTGAAAGTGAAACAGTGGATGATATCGGCTACAACTCCTGCTTCCAAGGAGACTGACATCTGATCCTGGAAACAAGGAATGTGAAATGACGTTTTTGATTTGGAAAGCTATTAAAATACTTCAACAGGTGCTCTACCTGATATGTGCCTGTTCTAGTGCAGAGCTTTGCAAATTTGATATTAACAATGCTTATTTTCTTGAAAGCTGTTGTTGTGCCTCAGTTTTGTGAATTTTTAATTTGTCAGCTTTATTTAATCTTGAGAGATTTCTAAACAGATTTTTCCATCCACATTCCTTGCATCAACAACTTGCATTATTTCCACCCCTAATTTAGTGAACAATTTAGTCCCTGGCAGAAAGTTGCAGTATGAATCCGCATTTCCCTGAAGGATACCTGCTTATGCTTTTGACAAAGGATCATCTCAAACTGGAAATGGATAAAATGAGAACTTTCTTGGAAGTAACTGCAAATGTGGGTCACAGCTTTCCAGCAGACCAGTGATGAAAATGAGATGTGGCTGCTTCCTCCTCTGACCCAATTGTTCTTCATTAGCATCAGCAATAAGCCCTACTAAGCAGTGCTGCAGCTCTCTGGCCTTTTAAATTCCCACAGAGAAAGATCACTTTTGTGAGGCCTGAGTACAGCTGGTTTTACTTATGCATATATGATCATGTGGGAACAAAGGGAATCACTTAAAGCAAAGAGCTAGTAATTTCTTCCAGAGATCTTCAATGTATGGATGCCTGATTTCCTCAAAGTCTTGCTTGTAGCAAGCATTGCTTCCTAATAAAGAGACTAGAGCAGAATGTAAGCACTTGCTGTCTTTCATGGTCATCTTTAAAAGAGAAAGATAATGCATAACATGTTCAACAAGATATTTTTCTTCTCAAAACGAAAGCTTTCTCACTTGCTGAAGGGAAAAACCCCTCTCAAGTACCAGGCCATGGTGATGTACTTTGTTTTTAAAAAAAAAATTGGAAAACAGATGTTTAACTCCAGGGCCAAGTGTTTGCCTAAGACAACTCTCTTGGGGAGCTGTAAGAGCAAATATCAGGAAGACAAAGTAGTCACCCCATAGGATCCTATAAACTGCTTGTTGGCTCTTGAGATAGACAAGGAGACAGAATGGCATTTTTGTAAGCCTGGGACTAAAAATTGAGATGGTAGTGACTGACAAGGCAAGAAGACTTAGGTGCAAGCCACAGCAGGAAGAGTGTTAAACTGTGGTCTCTAAGAGGACCCACCATGATCACAGGGATATTCAGCTGGGACCAGCTGGGAGAGAACCTCAAGTCTGTTATCTTTTGAGGTAGATGATTTTCATCCTATTCCTCATAGTAAGTTTCCCAAAAAGACTCAAAAGAGCTTTTAAACTTGAAAAGATAAATTTTACTAGACTTTGACCTGAAGTAGTTGGCTCTTAAAATGAAATTCAAAGGAAATTCAGAGTGACTCAACAAGATGGGATAGAAATTAATAAGACTGGAGAACATTTTGATGAAGAAGCTGTGAGTGAAAATTGCTCAGGAAGGCAGACGAAAACTGCCCTCTGGAGCTGGATTGTTCCCTGCATTTGACACAAAGCTCCTGTGTGGTGTTAAACAAGAAATTTCCTTGTATCAGAGTGACACAGGATCTCAGATTGGGCTGGAAGGGACCTTTAAAGATCAGCTAGTTCCAACCCCCTGCTATGGGCAGGAGCATGTCTGCCTGCTTTGAACTTGAGTCTTAGGTCTCTGGCTGGAAATGCTTATTTAAGTACTTGGTTAATTGCTGAGGTAGAACTGAAGTCACAGGGAGCTCTCCTTCGCATGTAGGAGGTGATTACCTCCTGCACCCAATCTCTACTGAATTAGTAGCCATTTTATTATGAAATAGCCAGTTGGGTTGAATTAAGACTTATAAGGCCTGTGGGATTTTTTTACAGATTGAGTACGGGGCATATATTATGTGCAGATAGATGCCTATATTGATTATACAGAAAAATATATGATATAGACTTCATAACTAATCTTCTGTCCTCTGATTTCTCCCCAGCTTCAATTTAGTTTAAATTGTAGCTTATGGCTCTCTGTGTGTGTGGTTTTCTCTGGGATTTTCAGTGTTTGGATTTTATAACAATTTGTGTTAATAATGAGACTGTGAGTAATTTCCACCATCATATGGAGTTTCTTTATAGGCAGAGGATGCAAATGTAGCCATGCACTGTTGGAAATCCCATAGTACCTGACTAGCTCTCAGAGGAGTTCCCCAGTTTTTCCAGTATTCAATGCTGGTACATGTAGAGCACTTTTTATGCTCTCTGTGCAGTATTTAATGGTCCACAGATTTAACCAATCATCCTAATAAAATCTCAAATATAAAAAACCCATTCTTTAAAAGAAATGCAGAGACGAAAAAGGCCAGAATAAAGTTGATCCCATAAGCTGTTATGATTTTTGCATTGAGTTGCAAGCCTTATCACAAAAAAATTCACTAGAACACAGTGTAAACAAGGTTAAAAATCAAATATTTTAGGAAAGGTAAAAGTAGTGATAAGTAATGTTTAAAAGAAAGGCTTAAACTTTGCTGTTTCAAACATGTTTGCCATTTCAAAGAGCTTCCAGCTTTAGCTTTAATACTCTCCCAAAATGTTTCCTCTTTAAATTTGGCTCTACCCCCAGAAATAATTTCCTTCTTGAAACTGAAAACAGCAGTGACAGCTCTTCTGCATGTTAAGACGTCACTGCTTAAAATCTGATATCGCATATCCCTGCAGGCTCAGAAACTGGAGCTTTATATTGCTGCAGAAGGTTGATCTCCAGCTGCCTAATTATTCTGTGCAGCTGCTTCTTTCAAATCCTGTAAGGGCCTGATGTATCAAAGTTGAAATTATCAATTTCAGCCATGAAAATCTTTCATAAGTCTTATATATATATATATATATTTGGGTTTATTACTTCAAATGGATCCACAGAGAGTTGAGTATGTAGCAACTGTACAAGAAATTCTTTGAAAACTGAAATTCAATTTTTTGGTTTTGTTTTTCTTGTAACATGCCTTCATTCAGGAAAGATGTGGTTTCAGAAGACTTCAGCCAGTGAAAACTTACACACCCTGACATTCACTGACTGCCTTTTGATAGTATAGCGTAATACAATACCGTGTTGTCTACAAAATATGTTTCTTGCCCAGCTGTCCTTTGCATTCAGTTACTTGATTTCAGTAATAATGAAAAATAGCCTGTCCAAAGTAGTGTTTCATAACACACTGTAAACAATATAATTTGATCTCAACAGCATGAGGATGGTCAATTCAACAGAAAGCCGAGCCACCAGCCACCTGTTAAATCCCTTCACTGCTGCTCCATCACCAAGAAAGCTTGCCCTGTGCTCATGCTCTCCCAGGGTGTTTTAGAGAAGATGAAAAGCCCAGAAGGTCACCCCAAGGGACTTCTGGGAGCAGGAGACAGGCAGGCTTGGAACCCTCACAGAGGGGCAGGGTCCTGCGGCAAGTCCCGCTAGAGCCAACCAGCTGTGACAACAGAGTCTGTGCTACTGCATTTAATATCTGCTGAAGTTGTTGAATTTTGACAGATCTGACAACACGAATCATGTGGTTGGTGTTAAAAGTTTAAAAGCCTAGGATTTGACATAGTGATAGACCTGTGTATCTTAATTGAAGGTTTGAAATGGAAAGGAAAACATCCTCATGGATGAGAAAAAGACCAAGCTACCTAATACCTCCTTATTCTCAGTCTTTGTAAGATCAGTTGTTCTCCAGGTATCCAGCCCCTGAGCTGGATGACTGGAACAGGGAGCAGAACCCCCATAATCCAAGGGGAAATGGTCAGTGACCTCCTGCACCACTTAGACACACACAGGTCCATGGAGCTAGCTGGGATCACCCAAGGCTACTGAGGGAGCTGGTGGAAGTGCTCACCAAGCCACTTTTCATGTTTTGTCAGCAGTCATGGCTGGTACACAAGCACTTGTGGTATCATGGTGTTCTACTTTTGATGTCCAGTTGGTTCACTTTAGCATTCTTCTACATTTTAATCAGGACAGAAAGGTGTAGCACCACGCAGGTGTATATGCAGTTCATACACTTTGCTACAGGTTACCCATGCTGTATTCCAGATTCACTTCATTGCTTCTAAAGTTTTTTTTAAGAACAAAATTTAGGATGACCTTGAGTTTATTTTTGAAAGAATAACTACATCAGTGCCTGTTTCTGCAACCTAAACATAAAAATCACATGGGAGTTTAAGCCTTCATATTGATTTAGAAATACCTAGAACATGAGTTGAGTTGGAATGTGTTTCTGTGTTTCAGCCATAGACGAAAAAGTAGGATTAATTTTGACTGAAAGGAAACTTGCCAAAGGCCACTAAGTAACTTTGTTTTGAACAATAAGCAGGTGCTTGCTGCTGTGAAGTTTTGCTGAGATTAGGAGTGAAAAAGTTAAAGGGACAGAGTTTCCAAAGCATTTCACTCCCATGTTTGTCAGGGGAGTGAATCCTAAAAATCCACTGCAGAGAAGAGGTAAACAACTGATGTCTATGATTCAAAAAACAAAGTCAGACCTTTGCCTGATATATAGACATACACTTTTGTAGAGCAATATGACTAAACTATTTTATAAGAAACTGATAAATTGCTGTAACTTGTAAGGTTTGTCATCAGTCTTGTTCTACTGACTGCCTGGACAAATAATAAGCCAATTATGCTTGTCATGTGTTATCTTAAACTGATTACTTTTGACATTAATTTTAATATTTTAAGGAGTTTTTTTTCTTCTGTGGTTAATTCTACTATTATGCTATTTGTGTCCTCTGTGAATTCTCCAGGTGAGAACAGTTAATTTTTTTTTAATACACAGAGATAATTAAAAAGGACTTTGTAATTTCCTTTTTCATGTATCACTAGCTACTTTAGAATTCACTTAACTACAAAATTTTACTAGTTACATAATCCTATTCCTTGTCAATGCAGCCACTCTTCTGTAAAGTGAAAATCTCAGACTCTACCCATACATGCATCAAAAGATACTTGCACTTATGATAGTATTAATTTTCAAAAATTGTTCCATAAGCATTTTCAGAATGGATCTCCTTAGTTGGAAATATGTGGGGGAAAAAATCATATGGTGATTAGTGAAATTTTGCTTCATTACAAGGAAAAAAAATGATTCATTTCTCTTCCTCACCAGACTATTTCCTGATGTGTTCAGTGTTGTGCATTTATGGTTTCAAATACCCAATTTCTTTACTTTTATAATAGATCTTCATGATTCCATTCCCACTTATAAAACTAATTATGATAGTACTCAACATTGACATTATATTTTTCATCCTTGCAACAATTCACAAATGAGAAAAGTAAGGATTATTGGCCCTGTATCAGTGATGAAAAAAAACTAAAATAAAAAGGAAATTGGAGCTTGAATTTTACTCTAGACCTTCTGATTCTAGTCTTGTGAGTGCTATAACAGTAAGCTTTCCATCTGAATACTAAAGTTTTCTTCTTCTCATAGTATTAGCATATATGCCATGATTTTAAATTTGCCTCTATTTTAATTTCTGTTCATTCAACCTCATTTCAATTAAGATTTTAAATTTTTTTTAATACATAGTTACCTCAATAAATTGTTTTTCAATCAACACTAAAAGTGATTTAGGAGTGAAGTCATGGATTTTGAAAGTTCAGAAACCAAAAAAAGAAACATATTTCAAAATTCAATAGTTATGCTTATCTAATCAATACACTGCTAACAAAGATTGGGAAAGTGGTTACTTTATTAAGGTTTGGCAGACTAGAGTTGTTTGTCGTCACCTCGATGAGGACTAAAAAAAGCAAGGATGCTCCCTGTGATAGCTGGACTTTTGATCCTCCTTAGAGAGAGAAATGGAAGAAATGAGGTTCCTTTTTTAATATGCATCAGTACATCTGCATGGAAAATTTTGTTCAGCATCTTCCTAGGGATCTTGTTTGTAACCTTGATGTTATTTTTTTCTGCTCACCAAATTGAACCTGGTTCCTTTTGACAAGTGTTTGCCATCATTGTTTAGAATCTAAATCTTTGTGCAAAGAGTCAAGTTAACTAAGTGTTTTATATCTATCTGAAGTTTCTGGATTTCATGTGAGATGGGAAGATTAGCACTTATAGTTGATAAGTTAACTCCATTTCCTAAAAATGGATTAAATTCTTGAGTTTCTTATTTTTTGCAACACAAATGTTTGCACTCATGAGAAAATTCAGCTGACATCGTTTTGGGAAATCAAGGAAATAAATGGCGAAAACAGCTGTAAGGAAATTAATACTGGTTAGTTTGCTTGGAATACAGTTAATTTCTCAGTCAGAGCAGAGTTTCTATCTGCTACAACCATTAATTTTGCTGATTTACTGTAAACATTTGAAATGGCATAAGAGAGCCTAATTTCCTGCCTTTCTTTTAGAAATAGTACTGCCTGATTCCCACATGCAGCCCACTTCAGCTTGGAGTGTTTATTGGTACTATTTATTGTTCTTGTTAAGCCTGGGTGGTGTTCTTTGAGCTACCATAGTTCACTGCAAAGAGGGACCTGCAGGTCTGTGAGGCATCACTGAACATCAAAAGTTCAAAGCTGCTTAGGCTGAGAAACCATCAAGACCCCTTTCTTCAGACTCTCAAAAATGGGAAGTTTGTGTTCTGGCTTGTGACTCATGAGGTGTAGGTTATAATGTGTAGGTTATAATCTATAGGAAGGAAGTGCAAAATTACCTTGGTTTTGTCCTAGAATGAGAGTTTCACAGAACTTCAGGAGCAACTTTAAGCCTCTTGTAGTGACAAGATCAGATAACAAGCACAGTGAAACCCTAACTCCAGTTAGTGACGCCAGAGAGCTGTGCTGCTCAGCTGGAGTCTGTGTATCCATCATCCCCGAGGCAGCTGCTGTGAGTCAGCAGCTGACCCAGAGCCCAGGACTGATCCCTCCCTCTGCCTGCTCTGATGGCTCAGGAGAGGGGGGATAACATGTCTGTGTAGGACAAATCAACACAGAGGGGTTATGGATGGATGCCCAAAGATGGGGAGAAGCACCTTCCAATAAGGGCAAAAAAGTAAAACGCTCCTAGACATCAGGAGTAGATCCAGGATCTGTCCTGCTGACAGGACAGCAGACCCTGCTCTCTGTAAAAAGCAAATGTGGAGAAATTTCTGTACTTGGTCTTTCGGGGAGTGAGCAAGGCAAACTGGCTGGGTTTGGACAGACAAGATGAGGTGGTCAGGTGAGGATCAGCAACCTGATGAGGATCAGCAGGTTGTGCTGTTGTATCATTGGAAGCTCTGCCCCAGCACTCCTCCTAGCTTGCTACAAATTCCTTATGGCAATGTGCACATTTATCAACAAATAAAAAAGATCTTCTAAGACCTTTTAAAAGATCTCTCTTTTTGAACTCTTAGGCTCATATTCATCATGTCCTGCAATTAATGCAGTTTATGTCATTTAGGATATTACATCTGACCTGATGAGACTTCCATTCTAATCACCACCTTTTGTCATTATTAGATCATTTAAATCAACATGCTGATCTGATTAAGTAATTCTAGTCTCAACCTCTACCTCTGATTTAAGGCGGCAATACCTAAATTGAAATGAAACTGAGTAGCCAGTAGCATGTTTGTAAGCGTCCAGGAGCCACTGCCAGGGGATTTGATTATTGCTGCTGAGGAGGTGAGAATTTTTCTTTTACTAGCTTGTTTCAACAGTCCAGGAGAACATGTTCTTCAATCATTCTAGAGAACTAAACTTCATTTTCTGTTTTATAACCCAAATTAAAATGTCATTTTACTTGTTTCCTGTTAACTCTGCCAAACATCTTGTGCCTCTGCCTTGGCCAAACAAACAGTCCGCACGCTGTGGTTCTGTTGGACAACTAGAAACTGTTTGCTCATTTTGTTGACCCAGTTCCAGCCAAGCAGTAAATGTGGAACACAAAAAATTCCAATTGTCTTGGTCAAAGTCAGAAGAATCAGGTTGTCTGTAATATTTAGTTGCCAGTGCCCAGAAAAATGGGTGTGAATACTTTCCAAAAGAAAAGCTTTAAAGAGCATATGTGATTTTAAGGATTACCATGAGCAAGAGGATTATTATTTGAGAGACAAAGGGAATAAGAGATTACAGCACATTAAAAGAGAGTTGTTTTACATCAAAGGTGTAGGATGGTTACACACTTTGTATAATACAAGGCATTGGCCAGAGAGCCAGACAGTTGGGATTTAGATTGAGCTCTCAAGCTCTTTTAGCTTTTCTGATTTCAGCTCTATATAGCAGTGTCTGAAATATGCAGAGATGTTTGCATTCAGAAGAGAATTAAGCAACAATAATCAGCTTACAGATTTCTGTTCTGTGATATGCTGAAGAAAAGAGAAAAAATCCAGACATTTAGGTCAAATATAAAAAGCCTCTGGGCTGTTTGGAGTGAGCATCCAGTTGAATGATCACAGGAAGAAATTTCTATTAAACATCCCATCAAATAGCCTCTTCTCTTTGGCAAAATGCATAACTCAAACATTTAGTGTCTTTCATCTTGTCTTGAGATTTGTTTCCATCATCTGATTGCAGCTGAAATCTTAAAAAAAAACTTTTGAGTGTGTACTTTAAAATTATTCTGCAATATATATTTAAAACTAAAAGTTTTGATTTTCTCATAAATTTTCAATAAGAAAATTTACAATCAGAATTATTATGCCAATAGATCGATATGGTCTAGCCCAAAGGGCAGGAGCTTAATTCTCTTGCATCTCATTTTTCTTCCTCTGCCTGCAGATGTAGCTTGCAACTTACTTGTAGGTCAGATTTGAGCCTCAAAGCTGTGACAGCATTCCTGTAAATATGTTTACAGCTGAATGACAGTTCCGCATTGTCTGTCCCAAGAGCTGAGCACAGCAATTCATTAACTCTGAACTATCATCCAGCCATTTGACATATCCCTATGTGTATCCCAACCCTCTCGGGACTGGATTGGTAAGTTCCAGCATTCATCAAATAAAGCATCCAGACACATTGCAATAAGCCTACTGTTAATGTAATTAAATAAATGCAGGGAGCATGTAAATGAGTCTTTGCAGCATGAGCCCTCGGCAGCAGCGGAGTTCGGCATTCCACTTTTCCCGATGTATGATGTTCCCGGACCTGAGTGCCCCTGGGGCCGGCCGGGTGGAAGCAATGGCCTTTCTGCCCAAAGTGTAAAATGGCATCGGTTAAGGAAAGAATGTTTATAGTTCATACATCATCTGACAGGGTTTCCTGCCGCTGGCAGGGTTTTTCCAGGGCTGTGGCGGAGGCAGTAACAATAGCAGGCAAACACCAGAGGGAGTTATTGCTCTACTGGAGAAAGGAGTGCCTCAGGACACAGTGTTTTAAATAGTGTGAGGCTTCTACCCAACGAAAAATGCTCAGGTGACATGACTCCACAAAATGTAAATGGTGAAAGCATTAATTCTAATCATGTTTGAAAGAGTTGGTGTTCTTCACCAGTTTTCAGTGCTGACTCCAATGTACTGCTTCTTTGTACCAAGCAGTTGCTGTGTAACACCCACTCACCCTCCAGTAAATTTTTTACATCTCTTCTCAATACTAGAGCCTTGCAGTTCAGTGTCAAGAGCCAGAGGAGCAGGCAATAAGAAGTAACCTTTTTCACTTGTTTATTAAAGGAATCTTTTCTCCTGGTCCATCCACACAGGCTGATACTCGGTAAGAGTGCCTGTGTCTTGACTGGTAAAGTCCACATACCCTCAGGGACCTGGTTCCTCAGAGTCCTGCATGTGGAAAATGACCAGGCTGCACCCATCTCCCCAACTGCCCTAGACTTCCGTGGAAGAAAATCTGGATACACAGACAGGAAAGAAGTGAGTGGGTTATCTACGTACTGGAAATGGGCTGCCCTTTCAGCAGCTATACCTGCATTTTATGCTTGCTGAAAGTCTGGCTGCGTTCTGCTCATGAAGTTTCAGCTGGCCATAGGCAGGAAAAGTGCATCCCCTGGGCTCTCCATAGAGAGGCTCTTGCAACTGCTCAATTTGCAGTAACTGATAGAAAAAAAACACAGTCAGCCCCAAGGTGAATCTATGCCAGTATCTTTTAGAGGAACATTTCAGTGAACAAACTGACCCAATTCCATTACACTTCACACAATGCTGAGGCAGGTGGAAAGCTTCTCCAATTCACTGCTGAACTTCCAAGACAAAGGACTAAAGTGGAGAGTCACTGTCTGCTTTTTCCGTGCATGTAATGAATGCTTCTGCTCTGACTGCTTTTAGTTTCTGTTGTTGAAACGGTGCTTAACTTTCCACAACCATTACACTGTCACCTGTGGAATATGAAGCAAAGATCAGCTCACCTGTCTTTTCAGCAGAAGACTTCAAAGCTCTATTTTCTATTCTCAAAAGGGTATTCTGTAAAAAAATCACCCTTTCACTGATGAATATCAAAGTAAATCCCAACTGAGCCCAATGTTAAATTGTATACCCCTGGCTTTCACAATGCTGCCAAGGTGAAGGATTCTGCAACAAAACTATTTTTCCTAACAGTTTTATTGCAGGTGTGTAAGATCTAATGGAGATGAGCCTATTCTTTTCTTAGGTGTGTCAGCTTTACAGAGCTCACCAGCACAAAAAGAGGATCTTGGCATTCTTACACTGGCGAACATAGAAGACGCTTCATACATCCGGGTGGATGACTTGCATTGTCAAGATCTTTTAAAAGATCTGGGCGTTATTAGAGGTGGGTGTTTAATTGTTGATTAATTGAAACAGAACCATACGTGAATTATCCAGGCAGTAAACCTTTTTCTTCTGATAGGTAAAAAAGAACTCTGACAGAACTGGGATCACACTCTTGCCTCAACTACCACCAATGTGAATGTAGTGGAGGAGAACTGTATTTAGGTATTTGATGATGTAGATAGACAAAATCCTCAGAACCTCTATGCAGACCAGATGTGCAAGTAATTTTGATTTTACAAATCTGTTACAGTATCAGTATCTCTGTGAAGTCAGGTATGATTCCTTGGTTGCAAAGTAATTCATTGCTCCTCATTTTGAAGGTAAAAATCAATATATATTAGTATAAATTTCATACTTCTTACAATATTAAATATAAGTTTTTATGAAACCAACTTCATTAGATTAGGAAAATAAAACTCCCTGGCAAAAATTTCATAGTCAGTGTAAAGTCAGATGTTCTCTGCACACCTTAAGTTAGACTTTAGTGGTAGCATGCTGTCTTCAGAAATTCTATTGTCATACAGTATCCCTGGTCCTGTTTCAGTTTCTTTCTCCCTCCAACTCTTCTACTACAGCTGTTTTCTGGACCTGTGCTGTGGCTATGGAGTTAAATTTATTAAAAAAAATAAGAAAGAGAAAGTGGGGGGGGGGCAGGGAAAACTGCTACCAGTGAAGACAGCTGCCATCAGATCTTGTCCTTAATACATGCTCTGGAAGGAGCTGAAGTGATCCTTTGTGAACAGCCCATTCACTGGGGACAATTCCATTACAGACTTTCAAACACATCCCTGTGTCATTTCTCTGTGACTTGCTCACAGCTCCTGAGCAGTGCAAGTGTTTCTTCTGCAGCAGCATTGTAGCACTGAAATGAAGGGAAATAACCTTTTTTCTACAGCAGCTTTTATGATGAGTACTGATGTTTGGCCTGGAGAACATTGGCTTTCTGGGGAATGGATAGAAGCTGCAGAGGAGCTTGTGGCTGTAGCAACTGTCCTGTATTAAGTACAGATATTCAAAACAAACTGTTTTATAGACCTGAAACATTATGTTGTCATCACCCAAAACATAAAATCATGGTGAATAGCTCTTAAGACAAAAGTGCCACAGCAAACATTGGAACTGTCATATTTGTGTAAACCCAAGAGCACTATAAACAGTTAAAATCTGAAATGCCAAGCATGACTTACGTTCAAAACTATTCACTGTGATATTACCTTAAAGCTTAAAAGGCTCTGCCAGGCATGTTGCAGGGACAGCAGAGGAGGCACCTGTAAAATGAAGAGTAATTTCTCACGAGGATCTTTCAGGATCTGGTTCTGTGAAAAGAAATCTTCAATTGTGAGAACAAGGGAAAAAATATCAGCTCGCCCTTGGGAAAATATGGCTTGTAAACCTCTCATAGCTCTTCTTTAATAACAAATTTTTAGATACCTGTGCTTTTGAATGCCTACTTTAAAGAACACCCACTCTTTGAAGCTCTTTCATGAAGACTTACAATCTATGATAAAAATTTATTTTAGTCAAGTCAGTGTGTGTGTCCATATGTCAGACCTCAAAAGGGGGAGAGAAGCACTGGATAGTAGTCCCAGTGGCAACACAGAGATTGATTTCCAAGAGTAAAACTCTGAATTACTCTTGCAGTCATCTTTTATGTTTTCTTCATTTCTATCTGAAGTTGTTACATCAAGGTATTAAGACACTTCATTTGATGTTTGTGGTCTTCTGAAACTGAAGCCCTTCCACCTCATCTGAAAAACATTAAAAATGTCTACATTTCTGCTACCGCATATTTTCCTTATCTCAGCTGTGTTACAACTCATTTACCAAGGTAAATCCAAATTATTTACACATTAAAAAACTCATCACTCCTTTGAATCCCCTGAACAGTTTATTCCTCTCATTTCAGCAAAGAATATTTCTTTAGAAAGTTTACTGGATGCCTTCAGAACTTGATGGAACTTTATCACTGTTAGCCTGTCATCAAAGTCATCAAAGTGTTTAATCAGTATCTGCCAATGCTGAGCTCTTAGCATCCCCTTGTCCGCTTTACTACAACACCTTAGTTTGATTTATGCAGCTGGATTTGTGTCAGGAAAGTTTCACAGGCCTCAGCTGGGGACTTGCATGAGGTTACAAACTCAAGCCATGTTCAGGTTCGTCAGGAGCAGCCCCAGAGCTAGTTCTGTTTTGCCTCTGCTCTGTCCAGTCTAATCACTGTTTCTCACTGGATCCTGGATCCATGATGGGTCGTTTGGGAGCCCAAACTCTGTCTAGCTTCTTTTGCTAAATTGGAGAAGCAAAGGTTTAAGTGGTCCATTCTGAATCCTTCCACTTCCCAGGATCCTTTGGGAGTATATTTCTCACCCTAGTTCTGGTGTTGGCTACAGAAAAGACAAAATGTAAGCAGGACACATTTTTGTATGTAAGTTTAAGGGACCTCTTTATAATAATGTGATGGCACTGTGATGGCAGTAACAATGTCCATTTCCATCAGTATGTTTTCCTTCATCCCTAAAATGGCACACAAAACACACCCACTCCAGAATGTACTGTGATTCATATGAAAGCCTTGGCCAAGCCTGTACTTGACAGCTCTTGTTCTTTGCTGAGGATTATTTCAGTGGGCAGTCGAGGAGAGAACAACTGAAGACTGAAGCTGTTTGTATACACACAGATGTGTATTCCTGGGCTACCATTTCCCTGGCTGACCTCAGGAAGACTAGATGAAACACAGCACAAGCTGCTGAGTCAGTGAGGCTCTTTGAACTGATAACTGTGACATGTTCTGTGATGTGGTTTGCCTGGAAACATATTTGTTTCTTTTGAAAATGCAAAATACCAAAATGACATCAGTTGTAGTGTGCATTGAAAAACCTAGGCTGAGATGGCAAGCTGTTTCAGTCCATAAATGATTGCAGATGTTTGGGTGAGGCTGCAAAACACGAGACTTTTCAAACATGTACATTTGGGGAAGGAAGCTAGGGACACATATAAACATGAACATAATTGTTATATATTGCAGCCTGTCAGCTGGTCCCATTTCAGATTGGCTGTTATTAAAGATGTGCAAAAGTAAGTGGAAACTATGATAGCTGCAATGCATCTGGTCTAGTGAGTGTTTTCTATTTCTGACCCTATAGGCTTTCTTCCCTTTGTCTGATGCCAGTTACATACAAAACACATAGAACTATCAATAGGCTGAAAAAGAGGCCTAGGAGGTATACTGCTGGTTCTTATTATCACCAGATTGCAAAAGCATATAGCCTGAGCTGGTTTTCAAGCAGGCTAAGTTGCAGCTCTATGTCCCAGGAGCCTGCTTTGCAGAGCAGGATCTGGATGGTACCAATTTAGAAAGCTCTCTAAGTTTGTGATGCCCTCTAAGTGAATGAGTCATTTGCCAGAGTCACAGGCCTAGGAACAGGATAGAAAGAAGAGCTACTAGATGAAGAACTACTGGCATTTGGTCTTCCTCCTGATCTTCAAATTTGGGCTATTTGGCCCTGAGTTCCAGAAGGAAGGTCCAAATGGTTCTTGCTGACACAGACAACGTCAAGGTGAGTGACAGGGGCTGTAGGAGAACATGGACACCTTCTTCCCAGCCATAAGAAAAAAACAAGTCATCATGTGCCTTCACCTTCAGAAAGCCAAAGGCAGGCAAAATCTCTCATGACAAAATTATTTTTTTGCGTCACTTCTTTGGGCCAAATTGCAGCCTTTTAATAGCTTGCCATGTGATAATTCTAACACATCCTTTATCTGACTTGTTCATCCTTACCCTCTGTGCAGCTGTGGGCATAGCGAGGAGGGCCTTGCTGCAGTGTGTTTGCAGTTGTTCTGCAGCATTATCTTCAGTTGTGTTGAGTTCCTGTAAACCCAGCTACTGACATCTTTGCACTTCTGTGTTTATTACTGATGAAAAATTAAAAATAAAGCTTTAAGTATTAACATAGCAGAAAATCTCATCATTCAGTTATCTTAAAAGTTAAACTGTCAACTACTTTTTCAAAGTTGTCCTTTTTAGGAAACTGCAACTTTTGCAATGTGCAGTTGGAAGAGGGAAAACATAATTTCTTTCCTGATGGGTGTTGTTCTTTTCTACTTGACAGACATTTTATTTTAAAGTGTGGGTTTGATATAAGTGTGCCAAAAGTGCTAAAATTGAAGTGAAGAAGGCTAGGGAAGAAAATCTGTAGTTTTTATGAAACGTCCAAAACTATTTAGAGGTTTTGTTTTTACTCTGTGGGTTCAAGAAGTAGTGATGCAAATAAATCAAAATCTTTTTTTTCCATTAAAATAAATTAAAATCTACTAAGGAATTGCAAAGGACATCACATCAGACTAGGAACTAATTGCACATAATTGAGACTCACAAGTGAAAAAAATGAGTTTCAGATACATATATTCAAAAAAAGTCTGTAAATATTGATTGTGTGTCCTAGAAGGCAAAATTTAGCCAGTGATTTCAAACTTCTTTGCTGATATTCTGTTGTTTGTTCTTTTCTCAATACCCCCAACTTCATAAATATGTTTCTGTTTAAAATGTCTTCTTGATATCTGAAAGGTTCAGTAAAACTTAGCAGCTGTGAGGAGAAAAAAGCACAAAGTCGTTGCAGGTTCTGTCCACACAAACAGCAGCAGACAGCAACTTAGATTGAAACTGGTGCCCCCGGTGGCACCAGGGACTAAGAGTTTCATCAAGAGCAGAGTGATTTATAGGAATAACTGAAAAATGGTGGGACAGCTCACATGACTGGAGGATTGTGATGGATGGCTACAGGCTGTTTCAAAAAGACAGGCAGGGCAAAATTGGAGGAGTCTCACTCTTTGCCAAGGGGAAGTTCTGATGCATAGATGTCAACCACAGCAGCTGTGCAAGCCCTACAGAATGCCCTTGAGTTAAGATCAGAGAAGTCATCTTCAAGGGGAATGTTTCAGTAGAAAACTTCTCCTGACCTCCAAACCAAGACAATAAGATGAACAAAGCCATTTTTGGGGCACTTAAGCAAGCTGTGGAAGGTTCACAGACCTGTTTCATGTGGGTGACGTCAGCTGCCCAGACATTTGTTGGAAGAACAGGACAGCAGCTCACATTGTCCATCAAGTTCCAGGAGGGCCTAGGAGGACTACTTCCTCATACAAATATTAGAGATATGCCAAGCAGGAATGAGGCACTGCTGGACTCACAAACCGAGGAAACCTGCTTTGAAATACCTTGGTCAGTGATAGCCTTGGCTGTAGTGATCACAGTATTGTGGAGTTTGGGATTCGGCTGGGCATGCTGAAGGTTAGTACTAAACCAAGGCTTTAGACTTTAGAAGAGCAAACTTCAGCTCACTTAAAGCTCAGGTGGCAGGAGGGGCAGGTGGAAAGGCAGGGTGGTAGCATCCTCTGGAACCTTCCATGGAGTATAAACATGCAAACAGGCTGGAAAGCATCCAGAGAAGGGAAAGAAGGACAATCAAAGGACTTGAAAGTCTGCCATATGAGGAAAGAACTGGGGTTTTTTGCCCTTGAGAAAAGAAGGCTTGGGGAGACGTAATCTTGCAGGGGACCCTGTCTGAGAGAAGCTGCTGCTGCCATGCTAATAACATTAACACAAAGCAGCAAGTACCTGATAGCAAGATGGAAGCATTACTGAGACAACAGAAGTGTTTGGTTGCATTAACTTTATGGCACCATCCAAGCTCCTGAGTCAGTACTTCCAGTGTCTTGCAAGGCTGTACTCTCAGTAGTGATGGTGAGCATCAAAAGGAAGGGGAGACAGTGCAAAAGCTGTTGTGCTGCAAAGAAAGTAAAATGAATTTTTGGTTGCATCATGCAAAAGCATATGATTCTGCTTCATAGAATGTAGCATGTTTCTGTGCTTCAAGTGATGAGACTTTCACTCTCTAGCTGGTTCTGGGCTAAGATGTAAGCCTGGGTCATGTCCAAGCAGAATTTACCTGCAGTGATGGCAATAGCATGTTACGCAAGCAAGGACTGAAGACATGCTGGTCCTGGAGAAACTTCCCTCTACTCTGGTTGTTTTGGTCTGAGGGCTGAGGAGCACAGCTGCCTTCATGTTCCCCTTTCTTAGGCAGCAGCCCATACCAAGCAGGCTGATCTCCACATCACTCTAAGCTAAACATTGCTGGCAAATTACATTCTTTAGGAAATGCCATCTTGATAACATTATTTGAGGTATTGGTCTAGAAGCTATGTTAGGTCTGGAATCTGTATTCCTATTTAAATCTCCCAGTCACAAGAGGTAATGGCACACAGACAGTGGGAGAAGGGTTTGCTTGGCCAAGGTGCTGTGCAGCAGAGGTAGTTCCTCTGTAAAACCAATGGGTTTGCTTAAGTCTCCCCGTATGCCAGAAGGGGTTTATTAGGCTTTGCAAGATGTAATCCAGGGGACCTCATGGATTTTTTCTTCTTTTTGTTCTGCCTTGGACAAGAAGATAATTTCAGATTGAGGCATCTGTAGCATATGTTTTCTGCAGAGCTGGTAATAATAGAAACATTTCAGTGAGGTCCCTGTATGAGTTACGTCACTTGTTTTTTGACTGGGCAGTCAGAGAGGAGCTAGCAAGGAAGCCTGCTGTCAGTGCTGGAGAAAGGATGTAGGTCCTGGCAGCAAGCCCAGGCCTGCTCAGCAGATCAAAGGCTCTTCCCTTGGCTCCCATAGCAGCCGGAAAAGCAGCTGCCCAGTACCCTTTCAGCATCCTTCACTCCTTTCTCCTCTGCCAGCAAATAACTTCTTTTTGCTCCCCACCTCAGCAATAGTCCCTTTTTTCCCCCCTCAGTATCTGCCAAGCAAGGTCCTTTTATGGAAAGTGCTTGTGTTTACTACCTACAGATCTCAGGGCCAGCCAGTGGAAACATACTGGGAATACTCCGGTTCTTACATGCTCCTCCCTTCCCCCAGATATGCTCCCAGCTGAGACTTTAACCTGGAGATGAGGCAAAGCTGAAAGGAGCAAGCCATGGTTCTAAACCACATGCCATTTTCCAAGCCAGCCTAATGGAAGATTTGAATTTGGAAAAGTACTTTTTGTGCCAAAACAGCATAACAGCCATGCTTTGAAACCCTTCCCACTCACCTCCCAGAAAAATAAATAATGTGGTTTTTTTGTGGGCTTCTTCGTGGTGGTTTTTCCTTTTTAAATACACGACTGCCTTCCTCCAAAGCCGCTGCTTGTCAGTGGTGTTCCTGGCTGTCCCTGTTAACTGGTTCCTGATGGGAAGTTTGTGTGCCATGAAAGGAGAGTCAAGCAGACATGTCAGAGAACTGCAGACTCTGCAAGAAGAATACTGTGTCTGCTATTACACTGCTGTTTCTGCTTCAGTTGCACTTCGGGCTGGCTGATGGGAGCCTTTAAAAACAGCAGCACTGAGCTTCAAAGGCTCCTGCAGCCCTTACATACCAAATTACTGCTAAATAGGGGATGAAAGCCTGACCCTTGAGTGCCCCGCTGGCAGTGTCTGCATCACCAGCACCTTTTCTCCTCCCCGGTTTTGAGACTTGATCAGCCCAGTAGTGCTAGGTGAATAAACTGTCCTGCACGAGTCTGCTAAAGGTCTTGAAAATATTTTTGTAGTTGTTTTTATAAGCACTGTGAGGCACTCCAGCCTGCACTGTGGATATGAGGTTTTCCTTGCTCAGTAAGCAGTCCCCGAGCTTGGGTTTGCTGATTAATTATCTGCCGTCATCAAGATTGGTATGGGAGCAATGTCTTAAAAGATCTTTGTTCCCAATGTGAGCTTCTAATGGCTATTAAAACTGTGAGTGTTTGGGAGCTCCTCTGGGGAGCTCTTCTCCCTGTGTTCACACTCTGCTAATAACACCCTCATATGGGTTTGCCTGCTACAAATTGCCCGTAATTAATAATATTCTATATAGGAACATCAGAAACAGTTAATGCATGCGACTGCAGGCTGGCCCGGTGCCTAGCCCAGAAGCTTTGTAGACAAGGTTTTCTTTGCCTCAGTTTCTCTTTCAGTAAAATCAAGAGAATGTGAGACTTCATAATGCTTGTCAAATTTTTATGGGGGGGTGGGGGAAACCATTTGAAGTGACAGGTGCAGAAGCATAAAAGGTTATTTTCCATAGCTTTCCTTATTATACCTAATGCTTTTTAAAATGGAATCTTATTTTCTAACTCATCTTTTGCATAAATATGCCATATTAGACAGTAGTGGCATTGTGGGGAGAGTTGGAATAAGTGGAGAGAGTGAACTTCAGGATCATTATGACCAGAAATACATATAATTGTTTATTATCATACCTCTAATGAGGCAGAATTATTCCTGTAATTTTTTTCTCATTTTTGTCCTTAATTGTTCTTCTCCTACCACCGTTTCTTTATTATGTGTATTTCAAAACTCCTCATGGGTCCAGTGAGGCACCAGTATCACAGAAAAGCAGTGGAACCCCTTGAGTATGCAAACTTTTCTTTCTGCCTCCATTTTCTGTCTTCTTTGCCTTTATTGGCATCTTCACGTTTGCCTCTTCTTTCCTCCCTGTGAATCTGGTTTCCTCTTTACTGCAACTGAAACAAATAATTTTGATGAAACAAATATAAAGAAGGAGGGCAAAACACTCTCTTGTGTTTTGTTTAGTAGTGAAACATGCAGCATTATAAAATACCAAAACCCCAATGACTCTGTAGGGAAATTCAGGTAACAAGTAAAACATATGGATACCCAGAGTAAATACATGGATGCACCAGGCAAGATTCAATTCAAGATCATGATGTGTCTTTATCCCAGGAGGGATATGAGATAGTCACAGGCCCTGGACTTCAACAGTTTTCAGAATTCTGGAAAATTAATCATTACAGTAAGTTTTTAAAGGATTTCAAGGAGTGGGTGAAGAAAGTAATTTGTCTTGAAAGGACAGCTCAGCGCTTTCTTGATCTTTTTACTGTCCCGGTAAATCATTTATCAGGGAAAACTTTCAGAAAACTCCCACACAAACTATGCTAGACAGTCTCCCAAAAGTAATATTACTCCCTCTTTATGCTTTCCAGACCTAAAAAAAGAGAGACTGTAGTACCAGGGTGGTACAGGCCCCTGCTTTATAGTGTGAGGGCTTCAAAGCTTCCCTTTTCTGAAATATTAAGTGAATCGTTCAGGACTATTTCAGGATGTGCATTTCTCATTTAACCTTGCTTTTATGTATTTTGTTTCTGTGATACCTGACATAAAATTCAAAATAGTAGCGCAGTGTAAGATCTTTTCTCTTTTGAATTATTAAAATGGAATGTAAGCTTTATTTTTTCCCCCATTAATTGCTCTGGTTGATTTCCCTAGCTTAGAGCAGAGGTGTGGTTTGGAAGGTTCAGATTTTGAAATATTAAGAGAAAGGGGGAAATAAAAAGCAAAAAGGAGGAATTTCTCCCTGCACATTAGAGGCTCCCAGAAAATCTGTGATCACATATATGACTTCTGGAAGGATACATTCTAACTTGTGTTCATCAGTTACACGGTTTTCTCTGGTCTAACATATCCCAAACTATTCACTGTCATTTGTATGCAGCATCAACTCCAATCTGCATTTAATACCACTCTAAGGTGGTAGTAAAAAGGAGTTTCTCTCCATTTATACTTTGGGTTTCAAACAATTCAGTTGCAACTGATTTATTACAGCAATATTACTTTATTTCAATGACCAGAGCTTTGAGAGCTTTCTAACAAAATGTTAAGATTGGCAATACAAATGGGACTATGAGGAATAATGGATAATTTCTATTATTGTTTTCTCCATGGCCATGACCTTTAATATCATAGATATTAGCACATTGTGAAAGGGAATAGTGTAAGAGGCACAAGGAATAATTTTGTTTTAATTTTCAGCAAGAAAAACAAAAGCAGGTGTTGAAAAAGTTTTTTTGTAAATGAAAAGTGTACGCACAGAGAAAGTAGCTATACATGCAAGAGAAATGTACCTTTATTATTATTATTATTATTTGCACAAAGCATGAACTGATAGATTTTAATAAAGCTCCTTCATCCTAATTATGTAATGAGCCACACTTCCTGTGGGCTGTGAGAAACCTGGAGAAAATGAAAAGGGATGAAACAACAAGGTAGGTGGAGATTATAGAGAGAGAAGGGGTTGAAGTGAGAAAGAAGTAGTCCAGGGGAAAACAGGCTTCATCTGCTATGTTTTTCATGGAAAAATTGTCCTCACCCTTGCCAGCCTTGAAACTTGGAGGCTTTAATTTTGGACTCAAAATAAGAAACCTGTGGTTTCTCATTCAGATGAGCTCCGTCTGCCTAACCGCAACATCTGTGAAGCAACTGTGGTGTTCTAAGCTCTCCCGAACCTAGAATTTTACAACAAATTTTCTAGAAAAGGTACCTGAAACAAAGTGACAAGGGCCTGTATTAAATGCTTGGTAACATGTAATTCATGAGTGTCAAACATGATGTTAAAAATCCCCTTCCCTGCCCCCATCCGCCATACCTATCCATACCCTAGCTCACCAAGAAAATTTGATTCCCCTCAGCCCAGAGAGCATTTACCTGGAACACAGACATGCTCCTTGTGCCCTGACTCATCTCTGTGTCTGTCCCTTCTGCCTCCTTGCCTCAGGAAGACGGCATTAGCTGTTTGCCAGCATTAAAGCAAACACGGCTGCAAAATCCCTTCCCCACAGCAGCTATTTCTAACAAGCTGCTGTGAAGGAATTGCTGCTAAAAGCAGAAGAGGAAAAAAAAAAAGAGCTGGTATCTCAAAATACTTTCCTCATTGCAGCAGTCAGCTGAGGAGGCACGTCAGGAGAGGACAACATCATGCTGTCCTCAGGTGATGTGGGGTAAGGGGAAGAGAGTAGGAGACACTGAAATGTGTTCATAAAGGAGAGAAGGAAACCTCCAGACACACAAAGAGGAGAAGCTAATGTGCCTTCAAAGTACATTTAACGTGGGATTGCTGACATGTCATCACAAGCACCAGCACAGAGCTATTACATGGGTCACTGCAGGGACAGGGTTACCGTGCCCTTCTGTAATCCTGTTGGATTTATTTTATATTTAACTTTGCCGTTGAATTCCACCTTGTATAATGTTTGGTTTAGGAAAAAGTGCTACAGCATACCATTTTTTTAATTCTCACCTGGCAATATGACTTGTAACCCCAACTCCCCCCATATAATTTTTGTCTGAAAAGTAATGTAAAGTCTCTTTGAATAAAATCCTTCACTCTTCACAGGTATTTTTCATGGGAAGTTCAAAGAGAACTTTTCATTTCTCAGATACTCATGTTGTTTTTGCAGGTGCTTTACAAAAGTTTCCATTAACAAATAAACAGTAAGAGTCAGGTGTGATTAAAATTGCTCAGCCACAAACCATCAACACTGAATATGCTAAGATAGGGCTGAAGTGAGTTGCTTAACAAGTGCTAAAATCTGACCTAGTTCCATAAGAGGTGTTAGAGAATGATGCTGCACATAACAAAAAAAATACCAAAAATCTTTTTCCAAGCTTTGTGAATAGCAAAAGAGGTGGCTATGTTCATTATTGGTTGCAAACACTTTTAACCCAAGCTTCTCCTTAATGCAGTTTCACTGACACACTCACAGCCTTCTATGACCCAAAATACAGAAACATCATCCTTCTTAGGAAAAAAAAAAAAAAAAAGGTGGTTTTAGAAGCAAGTGAAAAGAAAGCAAAAAGCAGGAGCACCTCAAACACATTACTGATGTCAGAAAAATTGTAGCAAAAAAATATATAACACCTTCAAGCTTCCAGTTCTCATACATGGATTTTGGTATGGATATGGTGGGAGGGCATTGAGACAAGGTCAGTGTCTAAACTGTATGTGACAAGGTCAGGGTCTAAACTGTATGTGCTCCAAGCATTTACACGGAATCTGGTGAGCCCTGGCTTGCCTGGGATCCTAGGAAACAGGACTTTCTAGCGATGTTTCCTTTGAAGGAAGATGCAGCATCAGCAGATCAACAGCTGCCTTTGTTGAGGACACCTGACCAGCAGCAGTCACTAAATCCATCCATAGTTTCCCCTTTGGTGGCAGTATGAAGAATATCCCAAAAACACCAATGCCTGAGCTCTGCCTCCCTTGTCTGGGTCACTTGAGGTACAACCCTGAGCTGTGCAGGTGGTTCTTAGGACACACACCCTGAGCGAGACTCACCGACTACAATTGATTAAGCACAGAAGCAATCCTAGTATCTTCGTGTATTTGACAGTGGTGGCCTTGTATCAATTCAGAGTTTATATACTTCCTCAGAAATCTTCTTACTAATTTTGAAAGTAGCAGAAGTAATGGGTCTTTCTGCTTATTGATAAATACATTGAAGACTGTGAACAAAATCCAAAGTGTTGCTCGGTGCAGAAGCCATTACATTTGAAGAAGTCCTTGACATCTTCTGGAACAGAAGATATCTTTTTTTTTTTCCTTTTTTTATTTTTAATGTATCAGGCTCATGAAAACAAGGATCTATTTACAAACCTATCTGAACAAATAGCTCCAAAGACAAAAGGTAATTGCCTAATGATCGCCACTGTGGTAGCAACAAAAATTTAATTATTAATGGTAAGACTTCATCTCCACCATTTTTGCAGACTAATATGCCTTGTGGGATGGGGAATGTGCTTCATTAGGGGCTTCTCTTAAAAAACAAATGCAAACCATATGCACGTTCAGCTCAAGGTCTTTACCTCAGAAATAATTATGTCCATAGCTACACACTGCCTGTTAGCTAAATGTCATTCAAGGTCTTCCTTGTAATATTAGAAGCATGAGTAATACCAGATTAACCAAGTTCCTGAAAAGTATTTTGAGGGCTATTCTTTAAAGCAAATTAAATTGTGGGACATTGCTCAAGGCAGAGAGAGGACACTGGAAACCTTAAGGAATGAAGCAGTCCTGTTGATATTTACTGCAGGGTTGTCTGTGTATTGTTAGGCACAGGACTTTTTCATGTGAATAAGAACCACGTGTACATGAAGAGAGAGTAAAAAAAATGAAATTTGGGGGAAATTAGTTCAAATGGTGCCTCCACATTTGTGATCTCCAAGGTCGAGGACAGCAAGTGCACAGGCTAAGGTCCAAAGTCCCAGTGAGACACAGAGAGGGATGACAATATTCAGAAATACAGCATTTTATTTGGCAGGAATCAAAATACAGAAGCACGAGTGTGTAAGCATATGTATTGTGTTAAGCTTATGTATTGTGTATTGTCCTTAAATAGAGTTGCTGGTAAAAGGGGATTCT
The DNA here is from genome assembly GCF_017590055.1 of Onychostruthus taczanowskii. Taxonomy (NCBI): domain Eukaryota; kingdom Metazoa; phylum Chordata; class Aves; order Passeriformes; family Passeridae; genus Onychostruthus; species Onychostruthus taczanowskii. The sequence continues at coordinate 8,399,350 of NW_024498795.1, forward strand.
GCTATAAAGAAAGAACCATATCTCTACTCAGTTCTTCAGCAATTTAGCTCTGTTTCATCACATAGGAGAGATTTTCACCCTGACAAGGGGTTCCCTCACACCTGGGGACCTTAACCAATTGTATTTTAAAGAAACTTAAAGTGGGCCTGAATGAGTAAAGACAGAAGGAAAAGAGTGTGAGGGACCAGCGCGTGTGTGCGTGAGAGAGAGAGAGAGAGGGAGAGCTGCTCTTTCTTGTAGGAGTTAAGCTGGGAAATTATACCAGCCCTTAGGCGTTGTAGTCAGTGAAGCCCAGTGTTGTGTCTGGACCTGCTAGTTTAACCCTTGCAGTATCAGATCTGACCTTCTGATGTGGCAGCCACATGGCCCTGAGTCTGTGAAGGGGCACAAAGCTGGCAGCTCTGCCTTGCAGTGTCGCAGTCCTATATGAGATTACTCTATGTCCAGGGAACATTGAGTGGTCCTCAGAAGGACAACAGTATGTTATGCATCACAAGCTGCTTCGTGTCCTGCCACAGTGACCCTCCCATTCCCACAAAAGCACCTGCTCATGGCTGGTCAGTGGGGCTATGAGTGTGCTGGAAAAATCATGATGCGTTCTTACTACACAACATGCGTGTTCACAGTCACATATCTGGATCTATTTCTTTTCAGCTTATACCTGTCTAGTTCTGTTGACCTTGGTGGATTTATCCAGGTGTATGTCAGGCCAGAATCAAAGCCTCTGCTCTGTCAGTGAAAAGGGAGTCAGAAGCTGGGCTGGTGTGCTAAACACAACACATGATTACTAGGAGAAATGACTTGGCAGGAGTTGAAGCACCAGACATACAGAAAATGTTTGCTTTGAAATTCCAGAGACTTGACTGTCCCTTTGGTTTTTTGGAATGCTTTGATTTAGTCATGTGGGGTGGGAGCTGGCTGTAACCTTGCAAGGGCACTGGGAACAGTACCTCTTGTGCAGCTACAGGAGATGTGAAGGGAATTAACTGTCAGCAAGCTTCAGGGAGACAGCAGATGTATACGTGGTTAAGAGGAGTTTGGCTGGCTTGTAAAATTTATTTCCACCACAAGATCAAAAGTGTATAAAATATGTAATCCTTGGATGTGTAATGTATAACAGGACATAGCAGTGTAAGTGAGGGAAGAGCGAATTCATTGCATGCGAATGGCTGAACAGTTTCACTCTTAATTACTTAAGAGCAGGAAAAAAGAAGGCTCCTGCAGTTTCTGCAATTACAAATTACACATGCCCACAAGGAACTCAGGATTTGGTGCATTTTAATAATCCATTTCATTATTCATTTTCAGAAGTAAACATTCCAAGCCAGCTCTGCTTGCTTTTGGGTGCAATTTACAGGACAACCCTTGCATCAGCAGAATGAACCATTGACGCAAACCTCCTTGCTGTACTTGAGCGCTCGACTGATTTACTCACGCTCTCCTCAGTTAAAGGTGGCTTGTGTACATTTTCTGCCTCTGCTTCTGTCACTGGCTCAAGAGTGAGTGTAGATGGTGCCCCCCAAAAAAAATTTCAGTGTCAGAAAAGCAGAAGTGAGACAGGATGCTGTTCCCATGTTGCCAGGGGCTCCTGCTAGACTCCAGACCCATTACACATCCAGGACGAAAGCCTGAATTCCTGGTGCACGCACTGGACATTGTTAATGAGGTTTGCATGAGAGGAGAGCAAAAACACCTGGCTGAAATTTCCTCACAATAGCTTCAGTAATTCAGCCCTGTTCTGTAGCTTTTGTATATTGCTAATAAGTGGTTCCATTTACTTTACATTGTTATGCTGGCATTTTTTTCCTAGGATGATAATAAAAGTAGGATGAGGGGGAGGAAACACTGATTACACACTTTAAAAGTGAATGTAACAAAAGGAAGGAAAAATTATTACTGCTTTAAAAATGTCCTTCTGTTCCACCTTCTTAATAACCCAACTATGGAGAAATATTCTGATTAGATTTTGTAAAAATATGTGTCCCACTGGGAAAGCAACTGATTCTTTCTGATTTGCCTTAGTCCCTGAGAATAGTCACATGCATAAACCTCACAGACAATCTCTGGTGATCAAATTGGAGGGCACAAGAAACATGCTGACCAGGGAACCAAACTACTCATGAAAACTAGATTTTGTCTTTATGTAACCTCCCATCTGATAGAACTCAATCTAGGAGACTTTTACTGAAGCAAGTTTTGCTGGAAAAAAGAATAGATAGGTTATAATCATTGTTGACTTCTTGACTCTAGGCTTGCTAGTGAGGCATCTGCCCATGCTTTTCAATCTCCTTTGACTGAGGTTTGGTTTTTTACCAGACTTCCTAGGAAAGTGGATGATGCCCCATCCCTCTCAGCATTTAACAGGCATTTGGGCAATGCCCTTAATAATTTGCTTTAACTTCTTCTCAGCCCTGAAGTGGAAAGACAGTTGGACTAGGTGATTGTTTCAGGACCTTTCCAACCAAAATATTCTATTCTGTTCTACTCTATTCTATTCTACTCTATTCTACTCTTTGACATTCTGTTTACTTAACACTGCACTTCACTATCAGGTTATGTTGAATGCTTGCGTGAACAAAACCTACTTTTAGAGCACAATTCCTGTGAAGAGCAGCTGAGGGACCTGGGGTTGCTTAGCCTGAGGAAAAGGAGGCTCAGGAAAAGCCTTATTACCTCTACAAGTGCCTGAAAGGAGGTTATAATTAGGCTCATCTCCCAGGTAATAAGGGGAAGGACAAGAGGAAGTGGCCACAAGTTGTGCCAGGGGAGGTTTATACTAGACATTACGAAAAATTTCTCAGCTTAAAGAGTAGTCAGGCATTGGAATAAGCTGCCCAAGGAAGTGGTGGAATCGCCATCCCTGGAAGGGTTCAGAAGACATGTGGATGTGGCATTTGGGTATATGATTTAGTGATGGACTTGGCAATGGTGGGTTAATGGCTGTAAGTGATGATCTCAGAAGTCTTTTCTAACCTTAACAATTCCATGATTCTAGGAAAAGGTTTTAAACAGTGTTAGAAGGTGGGACAGGACTTATGAGAAGCTGATTGCTTTTAATAGTTTGGATTTTAAGGAATGAGACAGAATTTTATTTAAATTGAATATTGACAGTTTCTTTATGGTGAGTTCAGTTGCCCTAGCTGTGCCACTGAGAACACTGCAAGCCCTATGACAATGAGTGCTGCAAACAGCACAGTCAAACATGTCCACAGCAGACAGGAAAATTGCATTTCATACATAATTCACAATGTGCTACAGCAATTCCATAAGGTCAATATCTATTGTTAACTTGAAGGAAATCATAGAGAAAAAAAACAAGCATTTATCCTCTTGATCTTAGAAAGAGCTGTCTACAAACTGCTGATTTCCACTGCGCAGCACTACACAAACAGCAAAGAAGAGCTCTTCTATGTATAGACAAACAGTGCATCTGAGACAGATAAACGCTGAGTGTAGAATAATATCTTTTTGTCTCCAGATTTTCATCTCAGAGTTCCACAAAAATGGAGAAAAGAGACTAAATATAAACAGGGGAAACTTTGTGCAGCAACATGCTGAAGTTGTTTAGCATTGGGATTCCTCTTGCCTAATTGGCCATCCAAAATTAGTCATCTGGGCTTGATGTTCAGTAAAGGGAGGGAGGCTGACATTGCCAAAGGGTAGTTCATCCCCTTCAAATATACCTCTTATAAGGAGGGTGGGATAAGTTACTTGGCAGAGTGCCTGTGGTTTCCAGGTATTTACAGGCATTTACACAGATTCTCCCAGATTTTTCCTCTTTTTGTTTTCTGGATATGTTTGCTAAGTGGAGTATGAGTGTGCTTTGTATTTGTTTCAGATTTCTTTTTTCAACAAGGAACTGACATTATCCAGACTGAAACTGCTCAGCACACAGAAGCTAAATTATAACTGGGGTTTTCAGACAGTACTGCAACAGGACATAAACAGCATGTTGGAAAACTTCAGGCATTTTGTGCATACTCTGTGCATTAAATAGGCACTTAGACAGGGACTTTATCCTGCTGGGCAATGAGGGCAACATTTACTGTGTTGTTATAGAAAGCAAAACAGCAGAGGCCCAAGAGGCTAGTGATCAACTCCAAAGCAAAAATATGGTGTCCTGAGATTCTGTAGGAAAGGAGGAATTCGTCTGTTTTGGAAGGGCAGTGAGGCTCAGAAAGAGCATCTGCAAGGCTGCAATGTGAGCCTGGGATGGGGAAGGGGCAGAAAGCTTGGAGCGAGACCACAGCAGAAAACACAGACAGAGAGATGTGGACACCCCAAGGTAAAGGGCTTCTTTTTCCTACCAGAAGCATGGTTTTGTTTGCCTAGATGCTTGTTAGAATGGAAAACTGTCCAGGAACAGTCAGGACAAAGTCAGGAGAACAACATTTATGTCTATGTGTGAGCAAGAGAGAAGGGAGTAGTATTTCTGTGAGCAGTGCTCACATGGTCACATCTGGGATAACAAAAACTGAAAAGGCAGCTATTCTCTCTCTGGATGTAATCTGAAAATCATCATTAATTAAATAATGCTGTCCTTTTATTTCCAGACTAGTTTAAGCTGTAACAGAGTGTAAACTGTTGAAAAATAAATATCCTTGTGTTTCATGGAATGTTCTTTAACTATGTAAGGATGCATGTCAAGAAGAAATCTGTGGCTCCCCTTGAGCATCTCCAAAGTTGTTTAGATTTGCCTTTTTAACAGGGTTTTAATGTAATCACTGCAGAGAAATATCATAAGGCAATGGTGGTCTGCACATGGTCTGGAGACCATATTAAAATAATAAAATTATATGCCAGAGATTTAAAACACAGGCAAGAAGAGTGCCAAGCAGGCCACAAATGTGTGGCAGGAATTTCATTTGCAAACACAAGGGATGGCCCACAAAGGCTGCTCACTGATGGAAGTTTCTATGAGTTTTCACTAATTTCTCTGGTGTTTTGCATCCACCAAAAAACTTTTGTAAGATGTGAACAGCTGGGAAGGCAGTGTGCGTGTCTGTGTGCTTTATCCCATGGGGCAGGGCAAGGATGTGAAGGAATTTTAGCAAAACCAGGATCCCATCAACAGTGGGTGAGTCACCAAAGCTGCCACTTGCAGTGTGTCAGCTTCCACAAAAAAAACAAGCTTGCTGCATGTGATCTTCTACCTATTTATTTGAATGGACAGTAGAGTGGACTCATCTGCCTGTTTCACCTGCAGTTCTGGCAGCATAAGAGGGCTGTGATAGGTGCTGCCCCTTAGGCTGGGTTACAGCTGCTTGGTGGCACTGGAACAGGAGTTCCTGGCATGCTGGTGATCTGTTTCTGAACATACAGTTAAATTTTTACCTAACAAATAGTCTACAAATAACAAATATCTTCAAATGTTGGTCCTTATTTCAAGTTCAAAGCTGTTATGTTTTCATGAATTCCAAAGGGAAATACCTACTCTGTACAAAATACTTTTTTAACTCATAACAGACTAATAAAATATTTATAGTCTTTATATTCTATTCAATAGCACATCAAAAATTACATGGATTTCTGTGTTTCTCCCCTCCAAGGCTGTGCACTAAAATGCACACAAAATGGCTACTTTCCATTATGCTGTAGCCTCCTTAGTGACTCATGGATTCCATCTACAACAGAAAACAGGTCTGTATCTGCATTCTGCAAGCAGCCTTGCTCTGAGCAGCCAGACAAACCCCAACTCTGCATGCCTTCAAACACTGGGATGTAAAAACTAAGGAGGTAATTTTATTTTCTAAGAGAAGCTAGCCTGAAAATAATTTGTGTTCTTTTTACCCTGTGTTAGACACAGATTATTAGTCTGAAAGGTAAAGAAAATTCTCTTCAAGCAAATGAATCTATTCATACTTAGATGAGCTATTCTTCTGCTTTGGCAACCTGTGGAAATGGTAATCTAATCATGCCACTGTATTAGTATCCAATATGCTGAAAACTTGTAATTCATAGCTCAAGGGGAATGTGGAAGATAGTTGAGAATCCAGTAATTATAGGGCTGGTGTTAGATTGAGCAGTGAAATAACGTGCATTATTTTGCTCATAAGCAGAATATTTTTTTTAGCCCATAGTGAGCAACGGAGCTGCAGGGTTTTTGTCTTTGACAAAAAAGCTGTAGGACATCTGGTACTATTAACTATAATTCCCTCCTTGTCCCAGTAACACCTTTGTAAAAATAGATGCACATGCACGTACACTTACCTTAAAGCTGAAGAAAACTTTTTCAAGAAAAAGCATTTCTGAGTATATCTCCATGTGCTGTTCTGTGAAGAACTGGCAGGGAACTAAGTTGCATTTGGACCCAAAATGGTTCATGCTGGGGACAGTCACCTCTTTAACCTGTGGTGTTTACCGAGTTTACCTGTCAGAAAGGATCACCTGGGCAGATCCATCCTCACCTAGAAAGGCCTGGGTAACTGGCCAAGCCTTTGAAGCTCTTCTGCTCACTTCCCATAGCATTTTAGTTTTGAGGTTTTAGCCCTTTTATTACTGCAAATTCTATGTGTTTTTATTAGTGTTGGCATTTGAGTCTGCACAGTCAGTGTTACAAGATACTTTGGGACTTAACATGAAAGCTGTGGATAGACCAAATAATCCCTCCCAGTGTCATATGCTGAGGAAGCTGTGAATGCTACCCAAAAGGAGCATCCCATAAAAAAGTTCCAAAGATACAATTCCAAGTTTGGGAGAGAAGTATGCCTTGAAATTTGTTGTATCATGCCAGTTGAGAAGAAAAGCAAAACTCAGAGGCAGAATTGAAGATGAATGCATATGCATGGGTGGCTGTACTTATGTGTTCAGGCAGGTACAAGCACACAGGTATTTATTGTCCTTGTGGGCTCCTCTTCCTTGCCCCACACGCGCTGCCTCGCCCACCTGTCACCCTGACGCGCATTATACAACGTGGGGTAAGATTTTCCAAACACGCTTCCAAGAAAAATAATGCCATATTGCTTTTATTAGAAAACTGCATGTGCACAGTAACAATTCATCTAGCCTCTGCCTCATCTGGCAAAGTGCAAAAAAGCACTGTGCAGTCAGGAACATGTGTTACTGATGCAACTGATGTTAAAATTGTCACGTAGGATGTATTTCACACATGGCAAGCTGTGGAAGGTCATGGGAAGCTCAGTTCTTGACCAAGTGGCATACAGCAGTCTAAAAAATGTGAAATATACCCTTTTTAACCTGATTTTCTTTTGACAACATGTCTTTTATATGGGAGAAGGAAGTAATGTGTGCTCAAGTCTCCCTAGTGAGGCTAATACCATAATCTAGGAGGTCTTACTTTTAACTTGTAAAAGTGGAAGTGAGTAAAAAGGCTCTGGAACATTTCAGAGCAGCTTAGGACACAAACTGTAGTGCTAACTTAAATTAGAGTGTTTTCCATCCTGAAGGACTCTTAACATGCTAAGCAATGGAACAGGCTCCCTAGGGAAGTGGTGGAGTCACCATCCCTGGAAGTGTTCAAAAACCAAGCAGACGTGGCACTTCATGATAGGGTTTTAATGGGTTGGGTTCTGTTGAAGGTTGGGCTTGATGATCTTGAAGATCTTCTCCAACCTTCATGATTCTATGATTCTGTGCCCAACAGACAACATGCATTCTGTTGTGTAAACATGGCAAGGTTTGAAACTGTTTCTCTCTTGTAAGGTTTTGCATGCTTTTGCCTTTATCATTATAGAATTGCTCATAAACAGATATTTGTTTTGCCTTATAAGAGTATAAATTCCACTTGATGTGCTTAAAAGTAGACACAAAGTGATTCCACACAGGCATGTATAAAGAGCATTAAGGGTATGCTTTTCCAACTTCACATTTTAAACTTTTTATGTAAAGAAAAGTATTTCTATATTTTTTTGAATTATGTAAAAGTATTAGAAAATAAGAAAAAAGGGGAAAAATCCTAGACTGGTGACTTTTTACTTGGCTCTAGAGGATTAAAAAATTGCTCAGCAGAAGAAAATGGGGAGAAATAAGAAACAATCTTGTCCTGTTGAGATGACATTTTTCTCTTGATAAGCAGGTCAAATCAGCAGGTTCCCAATCTCAAAGAAAACTGCTGTGGTGGCCTACTTGGCTGTTAATACATAGCACATTCAGCACATGTATGGAACAGTCAACTGAATGGGATAACAAGAAAAATATTACTCACCCACAAGACTAAGCACTAAATTCAGAAATACTGCTAAGTTCTTCTTCATTTTTTGAGTATATTTCACTTCTGGTGAATGAGAATTAAACAGCAGTCTTAGACACAAAAAAAAAAAATGGTATTATATGTGTAATAGGCTGCTTTGAAAGGATTAAAATGTATTAGTTCATGCTTTTTCTAATCATTGTGCTGTGCCCTGAGAAACCTTAGACAGAAACTAGTTCATGCACACTTTGTTGCTGTTTTGTTCACCCAAGTCACTCAGCCAAAGTGTCTTGAACATTGCCTTTTTTAGTCTTTAAAAGCTGAAGGGAGTCAGACCTGCCCGACCTTTGACAGACTGAAGAAAACAAAGGTTGTGGGAGAAGGCTGCTGGCTCAATGTGCTCTACTTCTCTGTAGCAAAGTCTTTCTAACTCTGGAAATTCTCCAGAAGTACTGAGGTTATTCCACAATAGCTCTTCATCTGGAAGCCCTTAATCTCAAATAAAAAACGGGGGTGTAGTGATTCAGTTTAAACCGCTTCCAAAATGCACAATTACTCCAGAGTAATAGCTCTACTGGAAAGCTTCCAGCTAGCATCAGCCCGTCCCCTCAGCTGGGTGCAGTGCAGCCCTGGATGAATCTGCTGTGACCTAGAGCTAGGCACACTCTCTGTATCCTCTTACATCTCCTGTGATAAAAAGTAAATGATATTAATATTGTTAGTAACAAGAGCTGACTGATTTACTCACTGGAACTGATTTTAATCTTGAGTTTTAATTTTTTTTTCCAGTTCACAAATTGTTTGTAAACAGTCATCATTATTACAGATGTATTTGTTTTTCATTTGTTAACAGGCAGTTTAGGAAAAGGAGACCCTGGCCTGTGGATTATTCATCATCTGTCCATTTTAATTATTTGCTTTTTGTGCTCAGTGATTGGCATTTGACAGTGATGCTGCTCAGACTCTGTAATTTGATGAGAATAACAAATAATGAGTAACCACATGTTAACCAGGCAGATAAAGGTGCTGGTGTTAAGACAGACATTCTTCAAACAGAAATCGAGGTCATAGAAAGGTTTTCAAGCAAAGCAGAGATGAATGAAGCAGGCTGAGTTGAACCAGGCTGAGTTGCTCTGTTTAGCATCCTTGGTTTTGACCAACATTCACAGCTATTTGAATTAGTGTGTTTGTTTATTTATTTATTTATTTTTAACTGACTAATTTGTACCAAGACCATCCAGACTTGATTTCTTCCCCTTTCTTTCATATTCTGTAAACCTGTGGTAACACCCTCAGTCAGAGATTTGGGTTTACCCAGTAAAGTCTCAGAAATGGATTTCCAATCCAAAATAAATACCAAGTCTATATGGGTAATATGGGGGTGTGATAAAAGGGTCTTACTAGAGGGATGACTAAGAAGAGGAAGTTTCAGGCTGGGACAGGAAACACTAAGGAGAAAACCCAAGAATTGGAGCCTTGGTTATGAATTTGATCTTGCATTTCATGCACGGAGAGGTCTGGAGTGTTAGCTATGTGCATTTGAAATTGTATGGATTTGTAGGATTCATTCTGTTGGCATGGCAAAGATTTTTCTATTGGCCTTGTGATCTATAGAAAGCATTTATGTAGTCTAAAGATTCAAAAGGTCTAAATAATTTGAAGTGTCAAAATTTGTCTGGGCTTGTTTGCTTTCTCTTCTTGTGTCTCAAATAGGTGTCCTGGGTTTATCTTTTGACTTAGCCAGCCCAGAATATCTGGTTTATCTTTTAGCTAAGTCACTACAAAATGCATTATTCACTTTTTTACATTTAAGTGAAGGTGAGGAAACCCTAAAATTATTTTGCTGTCTAGGGGTTAGAGAAAAGGGACATGCTAATGATGAGCACTAATTCCAAAATCTCTTGCTAAAGCAAACTGTAAATGGAAAATAAAATGAGTGGTTTGGAGAAAGAGTTTATTCTCATGGTTCTGTACTGTGGCAATGCTTCTTGTCCTTGTACAAACTACATAAAATAAACCCATTATTTTTGCCACTGGAGTGATATGGCACATATTCAAGGTTTCAGGATCATGATGGCAAGTTTTAAATTTTCTGCCTCTACTGAGTGATTTTTTAAAATAAAAAAGAAATTAACAAAAAATAAGGAAAAAAGCTGTTAGACCATTATCAGGCATACAGCTAGTGTCTCCAAAGAAGATGCAGGGGTTTGTTTCTGACATCTCCTTCAAACTGTGAATCTATATTACAGGCATTTTTTTAATACATTGAGAAATATGTGGAAAGAAATTACAATGCTTTTCACTCAAACCTTGCTTCAAAGTCATACAGGACTGGCTGTCCTCTTTTATGCATGCCAGAGCTACATGAATCTTTCTGTATCTAAATCTCTTCTGGGTGCTAATTCAGGACTCCCAACAATAAGTGATTTTTGTGGTCAGATTTATTGAAATGCTCTTATCTGTACACTATAATGACTGTAAATGAGATGTCAGTATTTTTTGTGCTCAGGGCACTTGGACTAATCATTAGGAATTTTTCACATTAAGAGCATTTTCAGCTGACTTGTTGCATTATTAAGTAGGGCCCTTCTCATAAAAACAAGGAAGTAGCTGAAAGGATGAGGTCATTCATGGTGACCTCAGACCTGTCACTGAGCAAGGATGTAACTTGTTCATCTGAATGTGAAATGAGAGGACAGAAATCAGGGTTTGGTGTAGATTTTAATTCCTCTCAACACCAAATGTGTATTTCAAACATATTTTTCATATGCGTTGTTCGCCAAACAATTCAATTTGTCAAGTTAATTCAAGAAAAGTGCTGACATTCTCAAGTCTGTTTTACTATTTTACCTAAAATCAGGCCAAAGATAAGTATAATTTCTTGTGTAAACATATTGTCTACATTTCCTCCTTATTTGAGACAGGACTGGATTTTCCCTCACAGTGCTAGAGGATGTGCCCTGACAGGTGACTTTTCTCAGGTCATCTGATAACCCTGTCAGCAGAGCCAGAACTTTTGAGCTGGGGCAGAATTCTTTCTCTCAGGTGACAAGTCACTGTTTAGCCTAGAGCACAGATTTAGCTGTAATTTTCCTTCTTTCCTCCCTTCTCCCTTCAGCGAGCAACTCTTGCTTTTGGTTTTGGATTGGATTTTTTAGGAAACACATGAGCATAACTTGCTTGTTTTAGACATTCCTGCTTGGATTGGAACACCCCAAAAGTGATAAGCATGCTGAAAAATGCAGTACTGGCTTCTTAAAAACAAGTCAGTACTTCCCTGTCTGAACAGATGTTCTTGCTCAATAGGCACATGATACTTTTCTTCCTGAAACCTGGTTTTCTACAATTATGTTTATAAAGATTTTATCTATGAGAACAGCATGATGTGCTGTTGTACCTGCATAGGTTTTTCAACCCTGCAGTGTTACACTGAAATTCACAATAAAATAGTTGAAATCAGTTATTGTGGTGCTTCATAGCACTTCATAGTAGCTAAAAAGTTGTTCCTATGTTTTTTATCAATCGCATTCTTCTTTTAGTTGACACTGGCTTTTATTTTCTTGTCTTTGGCACTCATGGAGTTTCTTCTCAACATCTGTCTGATTAAAATACAGCAGCCCTTCATCATCACTGTCACTTTAATAACTTTTAACTCTTAGTCAAACTATTTAATAAAACCTTATCTATCAAGTAGCATAAAACAAGATCTTCAAAACTCAAATGTTGACTTTTGAAACAATTTCAAGGTAACACCTTGGTGGCACCAAGTACTGAGGGGAAAAAAAAAAAAGAAAAACATAGTTTGTTTTAAAGAGTTCAAAGATATTTGAGTTAATTGCTGGATCAGGGGACAAAGTACTTTCTGCTCTGAGGAATCACAACATATACTCAGCAGCATCCTAAAGCAGTTTGATTAATAAAGGAGGTGGCTATTGTACCCAAAATAGTAAATCCCACCTCATATAGTCTGTATTAAATGCATTTGAATAGTCTATGTCAGAGCAATGACTTTCTTGATTTCTAAAATCTTCTGAACAGCCTTAGGGTGGAATAGCATGCAAAACTGGTGTACCTACATTTCTGTATTTGCTGTGTATTCCAGTCCCCTAATGACTGGATGACTCTAACTGTCCTATACATGTATGTATGTGTATTATATATATATATATATACACACACACACACAGAGAGCTGTCTCATAGTGCAGAACTTTCCCATTGTGGGTCAACTTTGAAAAAATCATTAATAAAATACATTAGAACAATGTGTGTTCATTGTGTTCTCTTTGGTGTAGTTTAAAAAAAATCCCAGATATAAAAGTAAGCAAACCATGCAGGCACAAATGAACTCAAGTACAGCAACCCTGAAAACTGATTATGATGCAGAAAATTAAATTTCACAAATTTGTACTGGATTAAATGATACTTATACAGTTTTTACTGGATTCAAATGATAACAATGTACAGCTTGTTTACACGCCATGGCATAAAAGGAAATCACTTTAAAATCATTGAACTGATGCAGTTAATTGCAATAAATTATTTGAAAGTATCACTCTTATTCCCTTCATTTTCATTTAAGTTTAAAAAAAGACATTAACAGTTATATTCACTTCTAAATATGTCCACATCAGGGGTGGGTTTGCAGCAATTTAAACTAATTTATTTCTAAGCCAATTTAGATGCATCACTAATCAAATTCTGTGCGACCAGCTTGATACCAATGTGTGCAATCATATAGAATTCTGCTTACCCTTCCTTAAGTTTATTAAGTATTCAGAAAACCACTGGGAATAAAAGCCAGTAGAAACTTGTTTTCTTGCTAACATCAGCAGCAAACAAAGAAAGTACATTTCCAGACTCAGGAAGAGGGAACAACTTTTACAGACATTTTTTCTTATACAGGAATCACACTTTGAAATGTCAATACCCCAGCCAAGTGTTGCCTTTTGAAAGTTAGCTGCAGTGAAGAGCTTAATAGAAAATCCTTGCCATAATGTTGAAAAGAGTGATGCAACATTAATACCTAGCTAACTTAAATGCTACATGATCAGATTACTCAGAGATAATTGGCTTGCTTAAGTCTCCTCTAGGCTCACAGGTTGGTTTCTGGGATTCAGGAATTCAGAAGGGGAGGATCCTAATTATTCTTTAGTCCGATCTCCTGTGACAAGAGCTATACAATTTCAACTTGCAATGTCTCAATCAAATTTGTGACAAGCACCTCCTAAACGACGGACTGGTAAACTTGCTTTATCTTCAGTCTGGCACCATGAAAGGATGAGACATTGGCAAAGGGGCTTGGGAAGGACAAAATGCAGCTCTTCTTAACAAACTGTGAAGGAAGCTACATCACACTGTACTTGCTTCAGTAAAGATCAGGAGACTGTTACTTATATGTGGGCTTGTTTCTGCCCACACATCTGCCTTGATGTACCTCCAGGTCTGATAGGGTTTAAGCCTCCTGGATGCTGAGATATTAACTATTCCTTCTGTAACCGAAGGGACAGCATATATACAAGAGTGTTTTAATATGGCCAGCACCAGTGGTTACTACTATTACATGGTAATTTCAATAAATAGCACCTACAGTGACATGCCCAAACACAGTGGGATGTGTGGGCTCCACTATGGCACACTGACTTCTGGCATGTTGAAAGAGCTACTGATAGAGTCTGGAAATTAGGTTTTATATTCATAGTTTGGGTGAGGTTTTCAAGAATCCAAAGCAAATTTAGAAATGTAATCAAGACACACGTTTTTGAGTTATTAGCACCAGGAACATGCAATGTGCACTTGTAGAAAAAGTCTTTACATTCTGTCATTACTAAGTAGGCAAAAGAATAAGAGATTAATTTTTCAGAGCATGCTCAATTTGAAAACTTCTAAATATATCTTCTAACTACAGTGACTAGATGCTTGCAGACTGTTCAACCCCCTGTGTTTCTGAAAATCTTGGGTTTGGTTCTAGTACTGTGTTTTTACATAAAGATCTGTTTACATAGATGTGTCTGTATTTGGTTAGCACCACTACACTTTTTTTTAAAAATACCCATTTTGTTTTATTAACATTATTGCCAAGGGGAAAATATGCAAATTCTGGAACTCAAGAGTGTTGCAGTAACATATAACAAAGTATTATATCAAAGTGCCAGTGAAGTTGCTTACTAGAAAATTTATAGGAAAAGAATCTGATTTCATTAAGCTGAATATTATTACATTTATGTATTGTTACACATTCTTGATCTAAGTGGGATAAACTACCATACTTCACAAGGTTTTCCTTGTTTTCCATAAATTCCTTTTACAAAATTAAAGTACTGATATTCAAAAAGCTTATTGATTTCTTACCATGATGATTTTATGACATATAAGTTCTGAAACAAAATACATTTAAGTACCCTATTTTTATCTAAAATTATAATGTTTTGTGTTTTCTGTTACTGCTCCAATACTTTGGGAAATAAAGTTTTGCACGGCCAAGTGCAGAAGACATTTGAATGGTTTGCTAGTCTTAGTTTAAGCAACAGATCAAGCAGTATTTCCCCAATTTTCTCAGAAAAAGGTGCTGTATCTATGAAAATATGGTAAATAATTCACATGCTGACTAAAAAAGACCCCTCTTCTGTACTCTTTTTCTTTTTTCTTTTCCCATCATGTTTCATTGCATGTAGAGGTTGGTATTCTGTATCAGAGACCTTCTACCATGACTGTACTGAAGCATTTGAATCTTCAAATCTATAGGAGAGACTCTGTCCTGAACAGACTCACGTCCTTATCCTTGAAGTTCCTGGTGGTGTTTTTTCAGATGCTTTGTTTTTAGCCAAAGGTGAGGGGCAAGGCCAAAACTGTTTCTCTTTTGATTTCTCTCAGCCTGGCTGAATTTCAGCAGGTGTACATGATACCTGTGTGCATATATCTGTAAATAGAGCCAAGTGCTAATTGCTTGACACCAGTAAAGTTCACAAGATTTGGGGGTTAAATATTATAAGCCATCAGCGATCCACCCTGGGTAATAACTTTCAGTTAATGTGAAATCTTTTTTCCTGAGATTTGTTTGTTTATAGACTCCTGACTTTTGGGCCACAAGAGTTGAACTGCTTAAGTTGTGTGCTGTTAATGTACTGGTCATTTTTATAGAGACACAAGTTCAGCAGCAGCTGTGTAGTACAAGGAGTAAAGTGGGTCTCCTAGGAAGCCTACATGCCCTGGATTTTGTCTGTGCATCCATAATTTGTGATAATATCCTAGTGATAAACTGCATTTAGCAGACACCTTTGGCTGTCTCACCTGTTCTCTGCACAATAATTCTGCTTCCCTGGGATAGCAATTAAGCTTCTGACTGGCATCAGCAGCCTCCAGCAGAAGAAATTAAAAGGAGAAAAAAATCTGCTGGAGAAATGTTCACCTGTCATCCACTGGGTATGCACATGCAGATTTTCCAACTCAATTCATTTAAGATGCAGGATGAGCCATATTTAGTCTCACCTTCTCCTGAAGGTGATCCTTCACTGTATCCAGCTGGGAAGCTGGAGGCACACTACTTGCAAACAAAATTGTCCAAACTTATGAAAAGGTCACCAACAACAGCTTTAAACCTCTGAGTACATGGGATATTAAATCTGTGGTGCTATTGTGTGCCATAAAAGTAGTTTAAATACTTTGTATAAATTTCTGCAGGATTTTAGTTATATGTTTTGCCTGTTTCCTAAGCCAGTGAAGCTTAGGCTTTCATCAAATAAGGTACCAGCGTGGCGGTGAGGGAGGTCTGGAAAAAGCATGGCCTTGGCAGAATTCCTGATGGTGTGGTATCTAGATTTCAGTAGTTCTCATTTGGGATAATGACATCCATAACTCACTGTGGTATTATTCCCTCGGGCAGTTTAAAACTTCTTATAAAAATCTTTGCTTCAGTTTTGTAATAGTAAATCTCTACATCCTCAGAAACCATCTGCTTAGTTTTTTATTAAGATAATACATGTTCCATTTTCATACCAATTTTTTGCATGTAAAAATAATAATACAGGATCTGAAACCCTACTCCAACAGGTCCACATCTTTCTTGTGCTGAGAAAGTTGTGTTCTTTGTTGCACCTTTCAAACTGTGGAGTTTATGCTTTTTCTCAGAAGAAACACTATTATGTTATTTGAATTTGTGCATTCATTTATTCTTGTTAATCAAGTACTACCAAGTTAGAAAGATATTACTGATGTGTCTCATCACCTGAACTGTTCAAAGCACTGAATGAATCTGATCCCTTCACAAATATTAATCTGCATTGGGGTTCTCCTGAGCACCCATTCACTCAGTGAAAAATTTGTGTTTGCATGCTGATGTTTATTCCTGAGGGCTCATCTCCCCTAGTGAGCATGTTTAAACAACTGAAGTACTCTTACAATGAAACATTCAAATTCAAGTCTTTATTATTATGCAATCTGGGATTATTTTTTTATCATTAGACTTCCTTCTGAACTGGGTGGTTGACACTCCCTGTTCCAAATTCCTGTCCCATGAGCTAGTTGTTTGGAAATACTGGCTAGGAAGACAAAAACTGTGGCTTCTTCTTCTTCTTTTTTTTCTTTTTTTTTTTTCTTTTTTTTTTTTTCTTTTTTTTTTTCCTTCTTTTTTTTTTTTTTTTTCAATCTGGAGAAAGTGGTTTTTTTCTACAAGTATTTGGGATTAAACTGTAACCTGAAGGCAGTACACAGAAATAGGGTAAAGATCAAAAGGAAAAGGAGAACATAACTTGGAGGACTGATGCACTGGAAACAGTGAGCCTGATTTGAAGTGCTTTGGCTGTCTGAGGATTCTTGTGCATGACTTAACTAGTTTCTGGATTAAACCTTGCATATGCCCTAGGAGAGGAATGTGTACCTGCTTCAGCAGCATGTGCTCTCTGGAAAAAAACTGTGTTTGTTGTGTCAGACTGAGGGTTCTTTTACTATTCAGAATAAGAGATTTCTGATTAACTCCGTATCTAAACAATTTTAATGATTCACGCGACTACTTTGACTTGACTCTCCAGTCAGATCAGTTTCCGTGCAGAACTTCACTCCTTGATCTATGTCCAAGAACATATTTATCAGGGAATTTATACAGCCCTTTAAATTCACTTCCTTATGTGAATTAAACTAGCTTTCACAGTTCGAAAGTTCCCTGCGTGTGAAGTGAGGATTTCTCCAAATTTTTCACGCGTCCTGCGGTCCTGTGGTGCTCTCCCTCGGGGTCCTCCTGCCGGGCAGTCCGTGCCGCAGGAGAGCTGGAGGGATGAGTTTCCTCCTTTGCCCGCCGGGAAAACGCCGCAAGGATGTGCTCTCCCTGCACCGACTGAAAGCTCAGGCTCTCCGGGCTGCACAAGGACAGCGTCAGCGTTTTGACGATTTTCTTGGGAAAGACTCGTTTTTCAGGCAGCTTAGCAATCAAAATACCGTGGCCGCTTGAAGAGCCGCAGGTGCTTCAGGCTGCCCTGACGCGGGTTGCCGGGTGCTCGAAGAGGAGCTGCTGCACCGAAAGGCTCTCCTTGCCGTGCCTCAGCGGCTCGGAGGGCTCGGCCAGCCCCGGCACTGGGAGCAGCTGCCTCCGACAGCGGCCCCGGCATTGTCTGTGTGTCCTTTCTGCAGAGGAGCGGCAGGAGCTTACATCATTCCCAGTAATGAAGCGCCTGGGGTTCTTTTATGACTCGCACACTCTGCTTCTCTGGAGCTGTACAGTGTGTGCTGCGTGACTCCAGGAAACCGAGGATTTGTTTTGACTTGCTAAAAGAACGTTTTGCCATTTCTCTTTACAATTTCACCATGTGACTTGTCAATTCTCTCCCCCTCTTAAGAATAACTTCAGATTTAATTAGCTGAGTGCAAACATCTTTCATTGCGGTGTGGATTATACTCCTCATTGAGTACATTTACCAACAGAATGAAAGACAACTTAATCAGGCAATTCTCTATTTGCACTGCTGTGTCCAGAGAGCATGGTAGCTGTCAATAGACAGTTGCTATTGACTTTCTTTCTGGTGCAGGATGCCCAGTGATGTGGGGACCCGCCCCGTTAAGGCTTGCTCTTTGGTTCTGATGCTCTCTTTCCTACCTAAGACACCTTTTCAAGTGTGTTTCATTATCATTTCCCTCTCTGCTATGTAAGAAAAATGATACTTATGTGCCATGCTGGGATGTACTGCAGGTGCTGGCATGTCCCCCAGAAGTTCCCCAGTACCTTTCCTAGCATATTTTAAATGGTACAATTTCTACTTTGCTGAATTGCAAAGTAACATTGCTCATGAACCTCTGTTAGACAAGTTTCGCAGCAGCTTTCCAAAGCGTTACCTGGATGTGTGTGTGTGTGCTTTGAATTCCTCTGTGCTAGATTTCAGTTTGCAATTCCACAACTCAGAGAACATTCTCCTGACCATGAACCACCTGGAGTATTTCTGGGGTATCCTGACTCAAGCAGCAACTTCCACAATTCTCCATGAGTCCAGGAGTACGTGACTGTGCTGCAGCAACAGGAGCTGGTTTACCTGCATGTGCTGTCACAACAAATGCTTTTTGACAGAACCAAAACCAGCACAACATTTATAATCCCCTTTGTAAAACTGTCATCCTTTCTGTTAGTTCCAGGTATTGACCTTGTCATGAGCTCTTTATAAAACACCTTTAGCTCTATTAACTATTCACTTCCCCAGAGTTAAAATTTGACAAGTCCATTTTTAGCCATCTCTCAGAGATGCTGTGGTTTCAGTTTGATTCTTCAGAAGTGAATCACAGTTTCAAAACCCTCACTACCTGAAACACTCTTTTTTTCCATTAGTATTCAACATGTTTAACATGGGTTCAGACATGTTATCAGAAACTTATATTAGAGTCCTTTTAAAAAAATCCTGTGTGATTTCATGCCCTGGAAACACCTTTCACACTGTAACTATTCCTACAGCTATGGGGAGATATGAGGCATATGGATGTGAGCTAGTCAAATTAATACCATAATGGCTTCTGGCTCGACAAGCAGATACAGTGCAAACAGACAGCAGAACAGCTGTAGTAGAGTTACCTTTTATGTGGGTGGCATAGACGTCTGCCAGTTAAAATGATCTGATGAATCATTTCTTGCCATATGATTACTGTTAATAAGAAGTTATGTTAACAAGTTTGTGTCTGAACTTTGCACAGGTTCATGCCTGCATTTTATTTTGTTAAAAAATAGAGCACATCGTGGTTGTTTTTTGTTCTTAATGGACTTTCTTTCCTCCCTTGAAAGCATTCCAGGACTTCAGTAATGCAGAGCTGCCAACTAACCCTTAAAGGAAGATGTTTTAATCTCCATGTAGTGCTTTCTGTATGTAATTCTGTATATACAGAACAATAGTTTTAACCTGGGAACCTCAAGCTAAGCTTATAACTCCACACAGCACCACTTACAAAGAGAGCGTGGCCTTCAAAATATGAACTTTTATTAAAATCTTTGTTATTGCAAACATTTATACTTACACCTTACCCCTGACTGGCAGGTTTTAGCCATTGACTACATTACACTAATTCCCTGTGTGTAAAATCAAGCAATTTACTTTTTTTTTTTTTTCCCCAGAACTGATGTTATATTTATGGTGAGAAATTAGACATGGCAAAATGTTCTTTTAAATATGTCCTCGATAACTTGCAGGGCATTTCAATGTATTTGAGAAGTCTGTGCAACAAGTGAGACATTTTATAGAAAGAAATACACAGGTCTAAGCATGGTGAGTGTTAACAAACTTTGAAAAAGGATGATTTGAGAACCTCTCTCTCATCAGAAAACTGTGGTTTGAAATTTATATAGTAGGACAGGGTAGAGAGACAGAAGACAATTGCAATAAAACTGCTTGAAGTACAGTTTAGCTGGGATAAGTGTTTGGAGACTTATCCTTGTGAATCTTGTTTGGGAGCCATAAGCAGAACAAATGTTTTGGTGGAAGGTCTTGTTCCCGTGGGACTTAGAACAGTTAGTAGAAAATATATTGAGGAAAACTATCCTAAAAAGAGACTAAGGAGGAACTTGACAAATAGATACTTTCTCTCCCAATTTGCCCTACTAGCAATTCTGCCACTCACATAGGAGGAACAGAAGGCATTAATAAGCAAGGAATTACTATGGCACTTAGACTGACTTTTGGGGGCTCTTTGGCTAACAGCCTCCTCCTCACCTCTGCTCTGTCCATGCTTATTGATGCTTTGAGATGACATTTGCACATTTTCTCCATATTTTCAGCATCAATAAAACAAGAACTCTGCTATGTTTTCCAGTGTCATCCTGCATTACCACCTACAAGAAGACACCGCCTCCAGTCCCACCAAGAACTACCACCAAACCCTTTATTTCCATCACAGCCCAGAGCAGCACGGAGTCTGCCCAGGATGCATACATGGACGGGCATGGACAGAGGGGCGATATCATCAGCCAGTCTGGACTTAGCAACTCCACGGAAAGCCTGGACAGTATGAAGGCACTGACAGCTGCTATTGAGGCTGCCAATGCGCAGATCCATGGCCCTGCAAGCCAACATGTGGGGAACAATACTGCCACTGTCACCACCACCACAACCATTGCCACTGTTGCAGTAGAAGATAGGAAGAAGGACCACTTCAAGAAAAACAGATGCTTATCTATTGGAATACAGGTACAGTACATGACATGGATTATATGCTTGCCATTGTTTTGGATTCCTACATCTGTTTTGCTGCTCATTATACAATGTTTTGTATATTTTTCTTCTTGTCCTGACAGGTACCTATGTAGAACTTGCACCAGCATAATCATTCTGCATGGTACTAATGATGTTTTCCTAATTTATCATAAATATACATCAGATGCAAAGATTTGTTTGAGTCTCTGAGCTGCTTGTTATTCAGCTCTGTTAAATTACACACATGAGCACTAATCTATGAATCATAACACAGCGGGGGTCAGAAAGGCATGAATTAAATCATTGAAAGGGAATGTGTAAAACAATGATTTACATTACACTATCACCAAAAAAATATTTTCATCCAGCCTCACTGAATTAATTGTTGCTGCTTATTCATGCATTTCATAATGACTGGTAGCCACTTGAATGAGGCAGCATTGTTCGTATCTCAGCCTCAAGAACAGCAGATAAGTTCCTTCTGATTTGCCCTTGTTAAAGAAAATTACATTTTGTTACCTCTAGTGGAATGAAAGAAGAAAACTAACCCTGCCAGAATGCATTCAGGTTTACAGAAAGGACAAGAGTAAATAAACTAGACTAGTGTTATCTGCGTTCTTCATTTATCTTTCCCACCCCCTACTCCTCCTGCAAAAAAAGATGTGCATAGAACTCGCAACTATCTGTTTGCAGTATTATCTTTGGTAACAAAGTGCTTGAACTTAAAATCAACTGAGAATCAACACAGGTTTTGACAGGAGATCAATCTCGAGCAAATAGAATAGCAATCCACAGCTTATCAGCCTTACAGGAAGACACAATTTTTTTTCTTGCAGAAGGTGGTTGTAAGCACAGCACTGTGTGCCTGGACAGGCTTATCTGATTAGTAAACTCTAAGAATTTGCCATGAAATCTCTACATCAGCCTGATGAGATAGATGAGAGGTGCTGTGCTGAAGTAAGACATCCCAGGGGTAGCTGCTGGAGAAGCTGTGACTTTTCTCTCAATTCTTCTTGGAAGGGCAATAATAACTACTGGCTGTGGGTTCAGTTCACTGCCTTTGTTGTAGACTTTCACTGCTTCACAGCTGTTTGTTTTGGGTATATTCTGAAAGAAGGGCTGATGTTCAGTGTTAAACACAGGAGAAAGATTCAGGTGGGACAGGGATAGAGAAAAACTCTTCTGTAATGTATTCTCATTCCCAGCCAAGCCTAAGATGCCATTATATTATTGTAATCCCTTATTTCACCAATCCAAGAAACCAAGACTTCTTAGCAAGGACCCTGCAAAGTAATGGGTACCAAGAAATAATTTCCATGTTTGCAGAAGACAAAATGAACAATGGTAATGTGAATCATGGTTCTTGAGAGACCATCTCCCTTCTATCTCTTCTTAAGGTAGTGTTGCAAGTAACAAATGCTTCTTTTGAAAGGTATAGAGGCCTCAGTTCCCGGAAATCTGAGGAAAACAGAGCTCCATATGCTCTTCAAGCTTTTGACAATCTCCCTCTTAAACTTTGAAGTTTACAGACGACCACTGTAATCACATGAAATAATCATGAAATCTGGGGATGGTACATGAGAGTCTGCCGAGGCAGGCTTTGTGTACAAACCAATGAAGATGTGGTACAAACCACCTGAAGCTGGGATGACACGAAGTGAAACCTTCAGCAGTGATGCAGCCTTACAGGAATCCTGCCTGTGTGTGGTGCCACCCTCACAGCTGTGCACATCAATGAGCTTTTTAGAGTCAGACAGGCTTCACAGATAAAAGAAACTTATTTACTAGTCTGCTGTCTGATCCATTTTGCAGCATCGTTGCACAAGCAGTCATGCTGGTACAGCTGAAGGGGTAGTGTGGGAGTATAAATACCTTAAGATACGTGTTGATGCCAGAAATTACTTCTCTTACAAACAACTAAAGGAGGTAGGTACACTGTCAGTCCTCTGACTGGCAGCAGAGTCAGTCTCTCTTCACTGAGTAAAGGGAGCCTAGTTCAGGCTTAGTTTGAACTCAGACCAAGTATACACCTTGATGATAGTTCAACCCATCTCTGTAGACCAGAACAAGCTGCAACAGCCACAGCTATGTTCTTGGTTTTCTTCCTCCTCTGACAAATAAAGCTTGTGTGCACTTCTGGTGAACCTCCACGTGTGTCCTCTACACCCCTCAGTCACTCTTAGGACATTGCAAGCCTTTGCTGTAAATCTGCTGAGCAAACAAGCAGAGTCAAGCAAAGAAAAGCCCTTCCATCAAAAGGTTGCTTCACTCTGTCAGTTATGGGACTTAAGGTGTATTTAACTCCTCAGAAGCCCCAGTATCAAGGAAGAATACTGATACTGGGGTATCAGTATCACAGAACAGCTTCCGTAACTCCCATCCCTCACTGAGCACTTCTCCTGCCCAGGTTGGTCAAGTGATTCTCAACAAGAAGTTGCTGGTGGAACAGCCACTACAGCTGGATATTTTGCACACCCATGGTCACTTTGAGTCTACAGGTCACTTCACGACACTGCTATGGCCCAAAAATTCTATCTGCGGGAAAATGTTTTTATTGTATGACTATCCATATTATATATAGCATGGGGAATTAACAGCTACACTGATTGGATCCAGAATATTGTGATTTTGTTCAAAGAATATATGTGGTTAAATTTTAACTTTATACCTTGGTACAAATCTCCTTACGGAGCTGGAGCTGGAGATGCGGCATTAAGTTCCAGCCTGTGCTCCTGGGGACCACCTGTTTGCAAGATGAAGCAATAAAGAAAATGCATCTAAGACTCGTATCTGCTGTCTTAAAATCTTTTCTCTGCAGTGCTCTGATTTGAGGCAGTAACATTTAAACAAAATAAACACCTGATTTTGATACGAGTTCACATGTACATGCAGATAGAAGGTAAAATCAAATGGTGAGGCACAATACCTGGAGTTACAGCTGCTCAGAGATGTGCTCTGACAAAAGTGAACATCCAGCCTCCATAAAATACCAGATAAAGTCCATCTGCATTTTGCAGGCTGAATATTGTCTTACCAGAAATGCTTTATAGGTTAAGAATAATGAATATTCACCAATAACATCAGAAAAGAGCACACCACAGAGAAACTGACTAGATGAAGGAACTCATGGTACAAGCTCTGTGTGCAGACACTCAGTAGTTAAGGTGCATACAAACTGCAAGTAGCCAGCTGATATCTCTGCTAAAATACATTCTAATTACCTGTCATGTTTTGGGGTTTTTTTAAGGTTGATGGTGCTGAAGAATCCACCATACCAGGTGATAATAAAGCAACCAGTAAATTCCAGTCCATAGGAGTTCAAGTAGAGGAGGAGAAGTGGTGAGTAAAAGTTAATACTGTTTTTCTAAAGTAAATAATTACGCCACAACTAATTTTTAAGAGCCCTAGTTCCTGCACACATGACCACATAAACCTGCTTCCTGGATGAATTGTTAGATCACCTAGCTGAAAAGCTGAGTCTTATAATTGTTATAGCTCTTGTTTTTCAGAGAAGATTTTTCAGGACCTGTGAGAAAAATGGAAGAGAAGTGCCACATATTTTGAGGTCTCATATACTCTTAATAATCTCTTTTTCCCCAGAAAATCTGCCTAAACAGTGGACAGTGTTGCAGCTGAAGTATTAGTATTGGGATGGCTGCAGCAGCATAGAACTGATGAGAAAAAGTTCACCTTGTTTTTCAGCAGGATAATTTCAGCCACATGTAGCAGTGCAGTGGCAGAGCCAAACTGAAAGCTTTTACTCAGGTATCTCACCCAGACATCTCTGCATTACAATTGCTCCCTTGCAAAAAAATTGCTGAGAAAGCAAGCCTGTAAAACTCTGTTCTCCCTACAACCTGCAGTATATCCTGAGTTAGTAAACAAAAATTCTCCAAGAACAAAAAAAAATTAAAAAGAGAAAATAAACTATAGCAGCTGTCTTAAAGGGTTATGTTTCTTTTCTGGTGACAGATTTGCAGGTACATTGCAGGGTATCATAACTGTGCATAACACTTGGGACACATAAACTTTTTGAGTGCATGGCCGCAACTGCAAATCTTATTTCCTTCCCAAAGTGGCTTTCCTTCAGTGGCTGAAGAAAAGCCAGACTCTCCCCTTGCCTTTGAGCGTGCAGGCCTGCCCAGTGTTGCTGCGACTCCAAGCACCCACACAAGTCTTGCTTCTCTTTTCTCAGGCCACTTGGGCACAGTGTGACTTTTGGATGCTGGAGCCACATTCTTGATAACTCTCAGTACCCTCCTGTGTCAGAGGCAAAGCCTCGGTGCAGTATGACTTGTCAGTGAGGGAAGTTATCCTTGTAATTTCTCCAGAAAAAACATGGGTGCAGCAAATCTGAGCTGACAAAATTCAGGACCTTTCCCCTTCTCTGGCCTGCTGACTGCAGGAGCCAGTGGAGATGTCCATTTTCAAGCCATTTTTTTCCTACATCTGCTAAAAATATTCAAAAATAGCAGGTGTATCTACACCATTTTCAATTCAACCAAATCTCCCTGTAAAGTAGCAGTGCATTTTTCTGTGGTTTTAAAAGGCTGAAGTGATTTCAGCAAAAAGAAATGTGATTTTGCAATGACCCTGCTAGGCTGTTACCAAGTTCCTCATTAACCTGCTAAAACATCTCTTGCTGGCAGACATTTCTTTATGTGTTAGACCTTAGCCCCA
Organism: Onychostruthus taczanowskii; assembly: GCF_017590055.1. Lineage (NCBI taxonomy): Eukaryota > Metazoa > Chordata > Aves > Passeriformes > Passeridae > Onychostruthus > Onychostruthus taczanowskii. The sequence goes on from NW_024498795.1 coordinate 8,424,831, forward strand.
TTTACCCTCAGTTCTTCCAGCACTAGATAAATGAGCACATTAGAATGGATGCTGAAGGACCATTTCACTTCAGCCTGGGTACAAAGGAAATAACCACCCCAAAAGCCCAACCCTCCCCCTCCCCGCAAAGAAAGAAAGAAAGAAACAGGCTGTTTGTAAATACCTTACTTCCAAAGTCCTCTTTCTACGGCAGTTTTTATTGCTCCAGAGAAAAAGGTAAGATTTGCCTGTGATAGTCTGCCCTGAGAAAGCAATATTTCTGCATTACTTACTGACAGCAGTGTTTGGGGGTTTCCTTACTGATAAAGTTGAGGTTGCTGCTGTGTGGAGCAGACGGGAAAGCAGCAATCTATCATGGACTTTCAGAAGGGAACTGGCTGATAAAGGACAGCCCCTAATCCTTAGAAAATGAGTGCACTCAAGACACAAAGGGCTTATCATCACAGTTGGGCACTCACACTTTTTTTTTTTTTTCCATAACACAGCAGAGCACAATGTATTGATTATCTGTTACAGGAATAGAATTGTAAATACAGTACATTCTTCACCATCCCTGCACCATAACATCTGCAAAGCCTAAGAAAAGCCCATTTTAGCTCAATCTTTGAGAAATTATGTTTTAAAAAATATTCCAGAAATACTAAATATAAGTAAAATGAGAAGAATGACACAGCAGGAAGGATAAATACAGTAAATTGATCATGCTTCCTTGACAGTCTAAGCTATTAATTACACTGTTACAAAACAATAAATCTCTTTGCCTAATGCACCAAAAGCCTACCACAACTTTCAATCTTCTTCATGGCTTCCTGCTCTTTCCTTCCCCTTTCCTTCACCTCATAGGATTGTGATTCTCACACTAGGGAGTCTTACCTCCTCGTGTCCTTTTAAATATTCCTTTTTCTGTGTTTGGACCAGGTAAGCAAAACACTTTGCCTCCATTTCTTGGACTAAGTAATTCAAAAACAGAGCATCTTCACAGGACAGCTCTCTCTCTTCAGCCTTCCATCTCGCCTCAGACCTTTCATTGGCCCTTCACTTTCTCATGGGCATCCTGCCAAGACAAATGCCTCAGTCCTCCTCCTCCTCTTGTACTGCTCAAAGGATAAATGTGCTTCCTGCTACCTGACCACATTACGACTGGATCTATTGCTGCTGTTTGTCTTATCCTCAGTTTTTATACTGCTGGTTCTCAATAATATTTTTCAGACCCATTCCCTAATTGCAGCTCTATGATTTCTAGCAATTTTAGAGTAACTGTGTCCAGTCATTCTCGTGGAGAGAAAAGGCATTTCTTTCAACCTCATGATCTTACTGCTGTTAATCTTTTATCTCTCACCTGACCTTCCCCATGATGCTGACAAAACCCTAACCAAAATGTTCTTCCCTTTTTCCTTCCAGGGTAGTTTTGAAAAGTGTATCTAGTGAAACTCATCCATGCAATCTCAGGGCACTTCAATTTCTGTCCATTTCTGTTTGTCCTTTCCTTCTACATGTAAGTTCTTCTTGACCTCAAGGGACCACCCTCCTCACATAGAGAAGATAATTGAGTTGTTAAAAGTCAACCAGTTCTACTGAAGCAGAAAAAAAGGAAATAATTTATTCTGGCAAAAACAATTAGCATACATTCTTCTTGAACAAGAGGTTTTCAGTCCCATAGCTCTGTAATCAGTTTTAATCTCTCTTGCAATTCATCTTGCCTGCCCCAAGATCTCCTCCTATTACATTCTCACCTCCAAAATGGTCTTGCTCATTGTTCTAGATGTACCATCAGCTGGTAATTGTACCTGACTTGCCATCACAAGAATTTTTGAATACTGAAACAATGATAGTTTCTGGAGGAGGAACACTGCCATAGGAGACTGCAGTAGACAGATGGTCATTCTCCCTCTTCTCTGGTTTCTGGGGCACCAAGGAAGGTTTCCCCGTATCTTGATGCACAGAAGTGTCTTACCACAAGATACACAAAGTACATCCACGAGATACACGAAGTACATCCTACCACAGCACACATCTTGATATGGTATGAAGTGGAATCATTTGAAATAGCAATATGGTAACATAAAGCAAACAATCAAACAAAAACCCTGTGCTGTCTTCTCCAGGAAAAAAAAAATCCTCACACCTTTGGATTTTGTTACTATAGAATCTCATATTTTTCTGTTTTCCTGTAGGTTTTTGGGTTTGGTATTTACTGTCCAACAAAAAACACTCAGGTTTTGGTGTTCTTCCCTACCTCTAACTCAAACCTTTCAACACTGTACTCTTTAGACCTTTCAAGTCTGTATTTTGGGTAAGCTAAGCAAGGAGTACATGATATGACATTTTGAGGGGATGTCCTGTGCAGGGCTTAGAGCTGGACTTGATGATGCTTTTTGGTCCCTTAAAACTAAGAATATTCTGTGATTCTGTGAACTGCTTGCATGGCTTTTCTCAGCAGCATTTTCTGGCTATCTATGTTCTCCAAGGTGGAAGCCATTCCAGTGAGAAATTCTGACGGTTGTAGTTGTCCCATCCCTGGAAACATTCAAGGTCAGGCTGAATAGGGCTTGGAGCAACCTGATCTAGTTGAAGATGTCCCTGCTCATTGCAGGGAGGGTGGACTAGATGACCTTTAAATGTCCTTTGCAACCCACACTCGTTCCTCTGGCCAGTCCCATCCTGGTGGGACTCATTCCCCACATAACCTCCCAACATGTGCATGCTTGGAGGAGGAACTCTTGCTCTGGTCCACAAAAGGCAAAGCAGGCCCTGGCTCTGACAGGGACAATCTCCTTCTCTGGCCACCGCTGCCTGTGAGCCGCGGGAATGCTTACAGCCCTGGTGGCTCCCAGCCAGCGGGTGGGCTGCTGCAAGCCTGGCCTTGGCAGAACTGGCCATGAATTTCTGATCACACCCTGCTGGCTGGCAAGAGCCCCCCTGTACCAGACTGAGCCCGGGAGGGAGGCTGAGCGCTCCAGCCAGCACCTCTGCTCTGCAATGCAAAGGCCAAGAGTTGGGAAAAAAACAATAAACCAACTAGCTTAAAACAATGTGATGAACAAAGATGAGCAGCTGCAAGGAATGGGGTTGGAGCAGGAATATTGTTCCTGTCATTAGAAACATGGTACCCTAGCTGCTAACTCCTTCTGCAGTTTGTTTTGTTCTGCTGACAGCAGCTGCAAACTTAGCAGAGAAGCCCACCACCAAGGAGGAAGACATTCAGTGGGTAAAGTAAGGCTGAGTTTAAGCTAAATACCTGTGAGATTGACCATGCATCAGTTGGTTTGAAATTCAGATCTTTTCTGAGGTTTTGGGTTTGAAGTTTTTTTAAGGAAAGAACTATCTAAGTTGAATTGCAAACATGTTTCACAAAAGCCAAAGACTTAGAAGCTGAGAGTTGAATGCCAACAAGTGACCATGTTGTTGTTCAAAACACATCATTCTGTTGTTCTCCTTACTGGTTTATCCAGTCTGAGGTTTCATGGCTTTCTGCACCCTAGGCCAGATATCTGCTGCAGGTCTCTGAAGATGTAATTATTACACCTGGTGCCTGCAGGGCACAACTGAGTACAAAAGGGCCAAGCCTGAAAGCAGAAGAAGAAGCAAACCTCTGTTTCAAACATTTTCTTTTTTTTTTTTTTTAGGTAAACTTGTGAATGTTTTATATGGTAGAAGTAGCAAAAACTTTTATCATTAGCTTCAACAGCTCTCCTCTAGTATGGAGTTTTAACTGAGAGCAAAGCAAAAAAGGCTCATGTGGGACACAAATGGTACTTTGTAAGAGTAAAACATCCTGGAAGTGAGTGAGGAAGCTGTGTCAGAGACTAAAATTACCATCTATTAGACATTGTACATAGATGAGTTGGAGGCAGGGAGATAGTAAGTGCCTTCCTACATTTCCATTTTATTCAAAATACATTTCCTTGGAAGTATTTTTTTAATTTTGAACTGATGCTACATTCTATTGCCAAGCTGTTTTTCTTTTGAAGACAGATAAGTTACATAATCCAGTGCCAAGAAACTGTCATGCAAACCTGTAGCATACTATTATATAGATAAAACAAAGGCAAAAAAAGTAGGTCATTCTATTTCTGCTTATTTGTTAAGCAGAGTCTGGGTTTGGTGGTACTAGCTCATACTGAACCCAGTAAGAGCACACTCCTGAAAGACTTGAAATGTAGACCCTCCAGCAATATGTCCTCCTGTCAAGCAGACTTTGATGCTTTCACATTTGGTTTTTGGCATCCACTGAAAAGCCAGGGTGTTAACTGAAAACACAAGTGGTCATCTGAGAAAGAAGTGTCAGAGTCTAGGGCACTGAAGAAAGCAGAAAGTGGCTGTGACATGGAGGCAGGGACATGGAGAAGAGCAAGCCTGGACTAAGGCATTTGCTCTTCTCACCGGTGCTATGGAAGGTGTGGAAAAGTACACTGTGTACTAATGTCTTGGCTCTCAATGAACCCTGACTAAATGACTAAAAAGAAATCCTCAGTCAGCATGTGCCTGTGTGGGCACACATGTTTGTGTGTGTGTATTTGTGTGTGAGAGTTTGTGTATTTCAGTGCAGATAAGGGATTTGTCAGGTTGGTGGTCAAATTAAAGCAATATCTAAAAAAACTAACATGGATTGGACCAATAGATTTTCACTGTAAGCCTAATGCTAGTATCTTTCTAATCACTAATACTAGTATGATAGCTTTTCTCTGCCAGGGGCTCGTAGCACATGCTTAGGAAAAGTATAAAGGAGAGTGTGTAAAGTACAAAGTCTGTGAAGTAAGCACTACTTCTCCCAGTAGACATTCCCAATTTAGTATTCTGTTGTTCAGAGACTTCCTAAGCCAAATATGAGATGTGTAATGGCTCTTCCTGTGAATTTGATCAAGTTCTCTTTGAACCTATTTTTACCTTTGCTTTTTCCAGGATTCTGTGGCAATTTAATCACACATTGTGTGAAAAAGTACTTCCTTTCATTAGATGTAGATCTTTAGACCTCTTGCAACTGGCTGCCTTCCTCCCCACAGTTATTGCACTCAGGGAAATGGTGAAACACCCCCTAGTCAGAATTTCATAGATCTCTCATAGTCCTCCTCAGCCATCTGTTTTCTAAACCTTTTCTCCTATGGAAGAGATTCCACCTCCCCAGTGACCCTTGTCCTCCCTTTCTAACTTTTTCTGCTGTATCAGTCCATAACAAAATGCTTTTTTCTGCTTTCCAAAGGATAAATACTACCAAGAGGAAGATTCTGCACACTCTTTATTTTTCAGTTTGCTGGTGCATATCACGCACAACTACAGTGGCACAACCATGACTTTTGTATCATTTAACATCTGTTACAAAAGAACTGCAAGCATCAGGCACTATGTTAAAATGCTTGTGATTATTAAAAAAAATATGTACACAAGCTATTATTAAAGTTTTCCTGGGACTGGTATGGCTGAGATGTTAATTTGGGCTTCTTCTGCAGAGGAAGAAGGTTCAAATTAACATAATGGGCTTTTTTTTTTTTTTTTTTTTTTTTTTTTTTTTTTTTTGTTGGAAGACCTTTCTCAACTCCAGTTTTGCTTTGCTCTACTCCACTCAAAGCCCCAGATCAACAGCCATTCATTTCCTCTATCAGCAGGACCAATTACAATCCTCCTTGAAGTCCACTACAGTCCTCCTGAGCTATCTGGATGCACCAGGTATATAGAAGATTAAATTCTCCTGCAGCATCCTCCATCTGCTCCCTTACCAGCTGCAGACTAAACATACTTGATGAAATTTTACTGCCAGTTGTACTTGTCTAATTGGCTATTGGTCTTCAGTGGAAGGTGGAATATAAATGAAAGGAAGTTAAATGGTGCCCAGCATCCAGTTCCTCCATCTCTTCAGCATTTTCACTGCTGCTTGAGCGCAAACTAAAAACAGAACTGGCAATGGCAAAACAGCCAAAATATCACAGGGTAATGGGTCCTAACACTAGTTTCAAGTGTAGATGTGAGATTGAGAACAAATTGGAGACTAACTACTGGCTGCATGAGTGCATAGTTATCCTGGATTTGTAAGAAGAAGAGATGGGAATCTGTCCCTATTCAGTTCAAATCTGTTAATCTTGAACTGTTAATCTTACTGATTTAAGGGACATCTATGGTTACTTTATGGTTCTACCTTCTTTTTCATCATGGGGCAAGACAGCAGTCTGCCTCACTCGTTTTCCACTCATACCCTCCACAATTCACTGCTGATCAAATGGGCTCTCATTACCATCTCTTGCAACAACAACATTCCTCATCTTTCACTCCTTATACTTCTCTGTGCTCCTCCTCTGTCAGCCTTCTCAGTCAGATGCCTCAGACTGCAGAATATGAAGTGCTGTTTACATAAAGAAAACCCACCCCAACCCAAACCCCCAAACCTCCTCTCTCCCCTGCTTATATAAGCCTTCGCCCTCAGATGCCCCAACACGGGAACTCTGCAAGGTGAGAGGGAGCTGCCTGCAGGAGAGCACCACAATGAGGGTAACACAGACAGGCAGAGCACTAGCTTTGGTGAAAAGAGATCATTTTGAAACTGAAGTTTGAATGTGAAAAATAGAATGTCTGGACACTGGTAATGGGCACTAAAATTGTGAGAGATGGCAGATATATAATTATGAAAAGTAATTATGAAGAAGCAATATAATATTTATCTGAGTTAAAAGTACTTTTTTGTATAAATGGAATGTATAATATTACATACATAGTAGATTCATTGGTATTAGTATCTTACTGATTTCACATGTGTGATTTTTGAATGTGCTTTGTGAGTTTGGATGTGTAACTTCAAAGGGGTGTAAGTTTTAATAATTGAAAGATAAACCATTTCTGAAAATTGGGCTCCTTTAACTTTTCATCAATCAGTAACTTAAAATCCTGAGCTACTGGCACTGTTAGCTCTCTCTTGGGCTGGCCTCTGGCTTTGTTAAATCACATAACAATTAGAGGTCCTTGTCTCAATAAACAGTGAGTTTGCATGAAAAAAGAGAGATGCTTGCTTGTTTGTTTGCAATGAGAAAAAAAAGCTTATGCTGATCATTTCAAGAAAAAAAATCACCTGAGTGTAGCACTGAGAGGCGTGACTGCCAGCGTTAGGAAGAGTGGCAACATCTTAGTAAGTCCTTCCATACCGAATTACCGAGAAAAAACTTTCTAAACATTTTCTGTTTGTGCTCTCCAAAGCTTTCGCAGGTTTACACGGTCTAATAGTGTAACAGCAGCTGTGCAAGCAGACCTGGATTTCCATGAGAACTTTGAAATAATCGACCCTCAAGAGGACAATACATGTTCTGGACAAATATCAAGACAGTTTTCCCGAGATGCAAGCACCTCCACCGTTAGCATACAAGGGTCAGGAAACCACTACCATGCATGTGCAGTGGATGATGACTTTGAGACAGATTTTGATCCATCAATTTTACCTCCTCCTGACCCATGGATTGACTCTATTACTGAAGATCCTCTGGAAGCTGTTCAAAGGTCAGTGTGCCCACGAGATGGCCACTGGTTTCTGAAGCTACTTCAGGCAGAGAGAGATCGTATGGAGGGATGGTGCCAACAGATGGAGAGAGAAGAACGTGAAAACAACTTACCTGAGGACAGTAAGTAACCACACATAATAATATTGCAACTGCAAAGATGTATTTAATGTAGGTCAAATTCACTCCAGTGAATTCTGTATTGTGCCCTTTCTTACTTAGCTAATGAAGCTATGGTTGTGATTCTCAAAAGGACTGTATGTATGTATATCATAATCCTTATTAAAGCTGACAGGGAATGCAAATGCTCAGCACTTCTGAAACTCCAGAGGTATCAGTTTTTGGGATTGCACAGTTCAATAGATAATTAGGAGAGTGTGGTTAGGGATCTTGTAGTATTAATGTTTCTTAACTCTTCTGTTTGAAATCACTTCTCATAACTTTAGAATATAGTTTAACAGATTGTAGTTTCTGTTAATTAAATTCATATTTCAGGTGCCTTTTCAGATGGTGATTAGCATAAGAGTATTTAAATGTTTCTCCCTACTGAAAGAGATTGCAGTTATGCTTCCAAATTGTTCTCTCCCTCTCTCTCTCTCTCTCTCTTTCCCCCTCCAGCCTCCCTACATTTCCCTTGTAGTTCTCATTTGCTTTGACCATCCCAATAAAACAAGTTCTTTATATCGTGTGATAAAAAACCACACACATACAAACTACATCTCAGTTGTCACCACTGTCAGCAATATTAACCTACCTGTAAGGTAACAGGTCTGTCTAGTAAACCTTCATTACTCAGAAGGGTTGAGGACTGAGTAGTTCACATCTTATTCCTTCACTCTAATTAGGGCAGAAGGGCTGAGCATGTGTTTCCCAGTCCAGATTTTTTTCTCCCAGTAAAAATAGAAGGGTTTTTTCCATTTATTTCTCTTACAAGGAACAGTACTATTGCTAGCTGTCAACTTTAGACAGAGGTAAATCTGTGAACATGCTCCTTGCAAATAAAGCTGTTTCAATTTTTAGAAGTGAGCTTCTGGGAAACACTAAGAAGCAGCTGCTTATAGAGAATTCAGTTTTTTATAATTTAGACATGCCTAAGCATATTTTCCTGGATATAAAAGTAATATTTTTCCAACTCCCAAATTAGCTTCTACCAAAGCAAGGACTATTACTTCAGCTCCAGAATTGCTTCTTAAAAATTTTTAACCTTTCCTCTCAAGAAGAGAGATGTTTGAATTCTTCTGAAATGTAAAGGTTTTGATAGTCAAAGTTAGACAAAATTGTAAGCAACTGGAAATTTATTTTAATGGCATGTATAAGATAACCTGAATTTTAAGATATGTAAAGGTTTTATATTTATATAAAATTTATGTTACACAAGACACTAACAATTTCTTCTGAAGAAAATATATGGAAGGTTTGACCTTAAAAGCAGATCAAGATTTCCCAAGTTGTAGAATTTTTGATTCTCATTTTTAACTCATATCTCTTTGCACATGTATCAGAATAAAAGAGTTTCTGTTGTTTCTGTCGTATGAAGAAATAAACCTTGTGAACTATGAGATTTTAGACTGAGAAAGAAGTGTGAAGATATAACAAACAGGCAGCACAAAACTTTTATAAGTCATAACAACTTAGGACACAAGGAAATCATATTCTGTGATGAGGGTGGTGAGGCACTGGAACAGTGTTGCCCAGGGAAACTGTGGATGCCCCATCCCTGGAAGGGTTCAAGGCCAGATGGATGAGCTTTGGGCAACCTGGTCTAGTGGAAGGCAATGGGGCTGAAACTAGATTTTAAAGGTCCTCTCTAACCCCAACTATTCTGTCATTCTATGAACTGATAATACTGGAAAAACCTATAAATATTTTATTTGTGCACCAAGGTGTTTGGTGCACCAACAAAGTCATAGGAAAAGAACATGAAGGGAATTTTATGAGCCTGATAGATGCAGAAAATGCATATCTGTACAGAATTGTCTCCCAATGTCTTTGGTATAAGACAGTCTTAAAGGGCTCTTTGGGCAATCAATGTGTGGAGTCAGTTATGGGGAAGATAAAGGAATGGTTAGGCTGGCTATTCCCAATGCCTCCTCACAGCACACCCACCATGCGTCCTGGCGCTTCTTGTGATTACTGGAAATGCCAGGAGGAGAAGGGTCACCTGGGTTTGGTAGCCACTGTTGAAGTACTTATTTTGGTGTGGCGCTGTCAGCTGCTGTGGCACGTGGCAGCTGCCTCCCACAGAGGCTGTGCAGGGCTTTCTGCTGCGGCTCAGCACGTCCCGCTCTACCTGGTGCCAAGGAAAAGCATATGGCCGGAGCCACTCCGCCCGCTCAGCAGTGCCAAGAACAAAAGCCTGGTTGTTACAAACCCTGCCCCAAAAAAAGTCTTTTTCATACATCTATACACTTTAAAGAGAGAGAGGAGAGGAGCAGAAGAGGTGCGTTTGCTTTGCTTTCCCTAATGAAACATAACCAGAGCGGGGAATGCATCCTTTGTTTCCAACCTGACATCCCCAGCATGTGTTTGGCCAGATAACAAAATAACGAGAACGTGTGATGAGCGAGGTTTTCTCGATGCCATGGCAGCTGACAGAGGGCTCATCCCCCCAGCGCTCCCCGTAAAATGATCCGCGCTTCCTCCAGACAATGCGGCCCTTGTGCGGAACAGCTGTCTCGGGGAGACGGCTCGCTGCTGTTTGACAGTAGCTTGTATGTTACATAGATACGTAGGGTATTATCTAGCTGGGAATGGATCTACCAGATGGGATTGAATGTTTCTAGCTGGGAAATGGAGTCTGCTGCTCTGTGTAAAAACAAGCTGTGGTTCAGTGGCTGCATGATGAAATGCCAATATAGAGAGAAATGTGGTTTCCCTTCCGCCATGAGTTATTTATTGTATAGTGTATTCTGGTAGTATCTGAAATCATTTTCTGATAAAGCTGCTGCATGTGTGACAGGCAGATGAACACCAATCACACTTTAAGCCAACATACTTGATGTGATTTCAGTGTATTTTGCAGTTACAGGGAAGTTGGCTACAAACTCTATGGCTCTCACAAAAAAAAAGAAAAGATGTTACACATTTGAGGCTAAACACCTTGTGAGACTTGATTGACGCTTTGGATCAGGCCTTAAGTGAAATCAACTGTTGACTTTTTTTTTTGTTTTTTCCTCAGCCATCTGCTTGCTCCTCCTACCTCTCCCCTGTAAAATTTCAAATAGTCAGAGCCCCACCACAGTTGTTGGTGACTTTTGGCTCAGACCTCTATTGTCACCTTTTACATACAAAATTAGCAGCATCAGACCTGCACAGCTCTGACCATTTTTTTTTCCCCAGCAGCGGTGGCCACAGGAATATATTTCTATGGCCTTGGCCTGTCTTTGGAGGGGTTTTTTGCTGTTTTCATATTGACCTTCTTGGGAGAACCAGAAAGCTTCCCCTGCCCCCCTCCAGAAGTTTCTCTTTCACATGAGGTTGTACTGTGGCTGTGGTGTAAAGATAACCATCAGAAGCAAACAGCAGGCCTGATTCACCACAAGTCAGGTGTAATGTGGGTTTAGTGGCAAGAAAAGCCAGGCCAATCAAGTAAAAACTAAACAGAAAACCAAGGCTCTCACAAGACCTGTCATTATAACTCTCTTGCGTGTATACAGTAGCCCTCTGGGCTAGTGTGTGAATAAAGGCTGACCTCAAATCTGCAGCAACCTCACTGCTCAGGACCACAGCCTCTACAAATTCATCCTGTTCTGGCAAATTATGCAATGCTTACATGCTGTCTGCTGTTTTGGTTTGCTCCAATTGTTTCAAAAGAAAACACCAAAAGTAAAGGTTAGATGTGAGGGAATAAAGTTTAGGAAAAGGTACATTTTTCATAATAGCTGTGCATGGCAAAATAAAAAGAGACCCATGAGCTCACTCTCAGCCATAAGCACGGAAAACCATTTGCCATTCCTCTGCAGGGCTTCTCCAAGCAATCCTGGCCTCTGCTGTTCGGAGGAGTGAGACAGCCTCATCTTGCAGTGGGCTGGGACAGCCATGCACAGGGATGGTCACCAGCCTGACATGTGGCTGAGTCCTGCTGGAATCCCCCTGGCCACGTGCCTCTGGCCATATGCCCAACTCATCCTTTTCTTGCTCTGGTTTTCTTTTGTCCCCTGTAGGGACTTCTCCATACACGAGGGTTTCTCAAAGGAAAGCCAGCAAGGAAAGCCCTACCAGTGCCCAGAGGCTAGCAAGGCAAAAAGTGAAATCCACAAGCAAGGAAACGATCTAGTTAGGGGAAAAAAAAAAAACATTAAATGTGCTAATAAAAGCCAAGTAAGTCAGAGAACACATGGAAACTGCTTCAATCCAAATGAGAAGCATTTGCTCATGCAGACAGCCCTATTAATTTCAATGAGATCACTCCTGTAAGTATATATGACTCAAAGAAAGGACTGCTCCTTCCCTAGTTTGTTCCATTTGCTGTTTTCTCTTTAACAGCTGAGCTTAATACCTGAGCAGTAGCTTTAACTTTGAATTTCCTGGCTTTTGTCATACTTGGCGTTATTTAAATGTAGGTCTGTCAACATGAATAGGCTAAAATGCTGGTCCATCCTGTCTTGGAAATGGATTGTGACAGCTCTGTGGCAGGATTGCTTCATATGCATAGTGCCCAGCCAACATCTGCAACGCAAATGTCAGGCTGTGTCCCTGTAATTTCAGCTATTGTTCCTGCCACTTGCTCCTGGGGCAATGAGCAAGTCCCTGGTATTCCGTTCCCTAGCTTGGGCCCTGCCTACCAACCAGGTGTTTTCACATCGAGGGCATTTGAGTCAGGAGTCTTAAGTGCCTCCTTTGTCACTTGTTAGACCCTGGGGCCTGTCAAAGTTCACATGCAAATACATCAGTTGGGATTTTAAGGCCAAACTTCTCAAAACTCCTCTGGTTTCTCTATGTGATTACTTTTCACATCACTTCAGGTGGGTTTTGTTATTTTCTTATATTTTGTTATCCTTGTTACACACACAGTCACCTTCCTAGTTAGAGCAGATGACAATAAATTTTTTTTGCTTGTGTTCACAATTATTTTGTTTTGCTGTTTTCCTATTTCTTTTCTGGTGAAAACATGGAGGGGGGAAACACATAGAGCTCCACAATTTCAGAACAGGTCCCATGCAGTTCTTAGAACCAAGAGAAGCAAGAACTTACTGTTTGAACAGCACATAGTCCAAGTCTAATTTCAAGAATGTTTTAAAAGAAGAACATGTTGTGGGGGTTAAAGACACTGTCTTTAAAGGATATTCACTGCCATGTGTCTGTTCTAGAATAATATTCTGTGATTCCTAGATAAGAACAGTAATAGTGAGGAGGCATTCCACAGTAGATGAATTCCATCAAAATAGCTGTAAGTTCTTCAAGAATAGATGTAATTGTCCATGTCTTAAAAAAATGTCACAGGAGAGAACCGGATTTACAAGGAAGATAGGTTAAAGCAAGAAGGGGGAAAAAAAGAAAAAATTCAAACTATTAAAAAAAACCCACTGCAGTACACACACTTCTCCCTCTGGGGAAGAGGTGACAGCAAAGCATATGATGGATGTTAATAACGTTGCTTAATGCATTACTGGAAGGCATTCAGATCCAACAGTGCTGAGTGTGCTGTATAGTCCTGTATGGAACAGAAAGCAGACATGAATAACATTATATTGGTGTTTAAATCCATTATGATTGCATCTTGATGGGTTGGGATTTTTTGTTGCTTGGTTTTATATGTTTTATCTGTATCCTATTAGCTGAACACATCAATTTGAATGTTTATGTGGTTTTCCTCCTGTATCCCATCTCCCTTGCTGTTAAAGATTTCTCTGATTCTTTTCTGATTTGTTTTGAGTATTACCTTTGTAATTCCATTTATTTTCTTGGTATTTGGCTTCAAACCTTGCAGGCTTTTCTTCTAAGAAAATCTATTGGTCTATTTTTGCTTTTGATTTTTCACTACACCTTGGCCTTTCTGTTGGGCACCAGAGATTTTGACTGAGTAAGCAAAATGAGCACTGTGCCTTGAAACAATAAAAGTGGGTCTGGAAACAAAACTTAGGCTATTGATAAGGCTTTGTGTCTTCTAGAGACATTCCTTTCAGCTTTTTGTATGCTTTGTGTTTTGTCTTTTTTTCCCCCCTAACTTCCGTGACAGAGTTGGTTGTTGACCAGTTGCACATTAACAGACCCCATGCTTTTGAGGGGCGAGGAATCAGTGACACTTGACTAGATACAGCCACAGCTACAGCAGAAGTGGCAACAATAGAGAACAGCATCAACATGCATCCCGCAGTCAGCTGGGATGATGCTTTTTAGGCAAATAGCCAGTCACTAGGCAGCCAAGGACAAGGACTTCCTTTTCCCTCTGCTGAGATCTCTGAATATTAAGCTCTTCTTCCGCAAAAGAAAGAGGCACATCACCATCCATCATCAACAAGTTGTATATACATTTCTTCATGCTTGGGATGTGAATTCCAAATCATTTGGTTTCCAGGAAAAGCCCACCTCTTTTTTTTTTTCTAAGTTGAGAGACTTTTTTCCCCAGTCTCAAGTCTTGGGAAGCATCAGAGTGGCCGAACTCCAGATGAGGCAGCTGTTCCCAAATATACTCAGTGGGAAGAGTTTTCATAACAATGGGAACCACATGAAAGCTCTTGGAGTAGCTCCTCCTACTATTGAAAAGTCCTTTCAGTTGAGTGGTTTGCATATTGGGTTGCATAAATGACTAGACACACCAAGGGGTCCATTTTCAGCACTGTGCGCATAGAATTAGACACGCAAGCCTTGCTAACAATAATTAGAGTTGTGTGCAAAACTCCCTGCGCAATATGCTGAAAATATTCTGCTTAGTGAATCTTCCAGCTTACGGCTATTTCCTGGCAGTGCTGAGCTGAGTTCTGGGAACAAAATGAAAGTCTGGGCTCTGTGTGTGTTCACAGAGCTCTCTCCTATAGGTTCGGAAAAAAATGTGAAAAGACTCTCTTCCCTCCCCCTTTTTTTCTCCCGCTTTGTATGTCTGAAGTATAAATGAACTCCACATACCACTTTTCCTTCAACAGCCTTGAGAAGTGAGCTTTGAGGCTGGTGAAGGAAAATCCATTTGCCTTGAAGGAAGAGAACACAGATTTCATATAAGTGCGTCTCAAGTTTCCATTTATCACGAGTATTTGTGCCAGTCTGCTTAGCATGTGGCTACTCAAACCCTTGGAGAGGCCTTTCTCTTACCAAGCACTGCATGGTGGCATTCTGGTAGCCAGCACTGCAGCCAGTCACAGGACCAATGAAATGCTAAAAATCTTGTTAGAAGGGGTTGCAACATAAATACCGCAAAGTTGCATGTATTTATGTATGTATGTGTTTACTTATTTATCTTTCATTGTGGTAAATCAAAATACTTAGCAGTATTTTCCCAAGGGAGCTCTGTTAATGCTGTCTTAACTTTTATGCAAAAAGTGACTGTCCCCAGGGGATGGTGCAGAAGACAGCACTTAGGACTAGTATCTTTTCTAGGCTCTACCAGCAATTCCCTCACCTTGAGCTGGCCACTTCATCTGTTTGGTTTTCCTGTTCCTCCTTCACCTGTCTCGTATATCCAGGCTGTAAATTTGTCACAGAAAAGTTGCTGTGTCTATTTGAGAGCTGGACAATACGAATATCTCTGAGTAGAAATGATAGCGAGAACTGTGACACAGTGGCTGCCATTCATGTTTTTAATTAAGGAAGTGGTAATATTTTAAAAATTCATTTAAATTAGTTGTTTAATCACTTGTTAACCAGAGAATTTGGCATAATAAGTTGTTTCAGCTGAGAGAGAAAATTAATTAAGGAGTCAGACAAATCTGTGATGCTAACCTGTTTTTTGTTTTTTAAAGACATATTTGGGTTTTTTTCTGAGCATTGGAAATCTCAAACAAATCAGTAGCTGCTTTCTTCCTCACAGCATCAATTCTTTCACTCAGCAATCCCTAAATTCACACTCTGTTTTCTGGATTCACTGTGTTACTGCCAGCTGAGGCCATGTCTGCCTTTTTGCTGTGTTTCTGCATTCTTGCTTCTTTTTTCAGACACACAAAGGTACATGCATACACGTGTTTAAACACATGTACAGGTACACACACACACAGAGTCTCCCCCAGACCAGAACTCCCCAGGGAGCCTCTGAATGCACCAGTCTATGGCTCGATTTTGGGCAGTGCATTCCCAATTACCCCTGTAAAATCCCAGTGTCTGAATGCAACCAAAACAGTGTGAGCTCCTGCTTTATTCAGAGGCATTTACTATGGGCTGTCTTCTGGTTCACTGCAGCCCTTCACAGCACTCGGTCAGCCCAAAGGGGCAATAAGTAGCCAGCTGTCTGTACAAAGGAGTCCTCAGCCAGCTGTGCTAGAGCTCCTTGACACCTCCCTGCAAATCAGCAGCAAGGAGGAGAGGCCAGGGTGCCATTGATCCCTCAAGTACTCCTGGGCATTTGAATTGAAAGGCAGAAGCAGCCTTGGGTTGTGCTCGTGGAAAGTACTCAGAAGATCCAGATGAGCTTCACTGGCATGCACTAAAACAATCATCCCCTTTCTGGGGCTCTGGTCGAGCAACACTCAGCTACACCTGACAATAAAGCCTGAGTTGCTAAGTGAGGTGGAGAAGCAAACAGGGTTTGAGAGCCGCATGTCCTTGTGCAGGGAGCTGGGTTTGTATTCATTTCGTGCAGGGAGCTGGGTTTCTATTCAAAGCCTGAGCCTGGGTCATAGTGATACGAGTGGTGACATTTCTGGTGAGCTTTCTATACAGCCTGCAGAAGCTTTTGATTAGCCACGTTTACACTGTCATTTCAACTGGTTACAGCTGGTTTCACTGGAGGAATAAGAGTAAGATGCAACAACCTTTTGCATATTTTTTGTCTCGTGGAGATCTGACCTTAGACTTATCAACTTGTCTCTTTTTGTGACTGAAAGATAACATACCTTTTGAAAGCCAGAGCTGACTGCTGCACAGCTTTCTCCTCTCTTTTTATAGGCTTTTAGTTGCCTGCAGCAAAGAAAGCATTGTGACTTACTCTTCTTTTTCTCTCAGTTCTAGGGAAAATTCGAACTGCAGTGGGCAGTGCCCAGCTTCTCATGGCTCAGAAATTTTACCAGTTCAGAGAACTTTGTGAAGAAAACCTGGTATGTAATTTTTCTGCTAGATACTGGTGTGTACCTTTTACTAACACTGTGAATAATCCTACATAAACTAAACTGATTTTCTGACTAAGGTGGCAGTTTTTCCAGTAAAGGCCCTTATATGAATTTGGGAGTAGCTCAAACTTGTCAGAGTCAGCATGAGTTTCACAATAGATTGAGACCCTTAAAATAAAGGCAAAAAGCTTTGGGTGAGCAATCACTGAGGCTCTGCTACTGACTTTAGAGGAGCGAGGGTCTGTCCCTTGACCGTTGAGTTCATGGGCACACAGCTGGGTAAAACACCTTAAGGTCTTTGAGGGTGGGTCAGAAATCTGCCAAGCTGGGCTTTCCCAGGTGCTCCTGGGAAACAACCTCCAGACTAAAATCCGCCTTGGTTAAAAAATGCAACAGAAATTGACTCTGTCTCAATAAGTCTTCCAGTTCTTAATATTAAAACTGAAAAAGCCTTCTGATTGCACGTCTCTGCAAAGAACAGCCTACAACTGGGCAATCTGTCAAGCACTGAAAAACTAGGAATCAAAGTGTAATCTCTGGTCTCCTTATGGCTCTAAAAATATATACTTTATTGTTTTCAATAATTGCACCTTACATGGTATAATCATCCTACCAAAATAATTTGTTAGCGTGACTGTGGAAAGCACAAATAGAAATTTTATAAGGCAATCAACTGACTCTTTTGGGTTTATTGCTTCTGAAGAGGAAGAAAACTAAAGGCAGAGTAAAACTTGAGCCATGTAAAACAGGATGCAAGGCACTACTAGTAATTTATTTATTAACAACAAAATTAATAACAATATATCAGTGTAGTCTGACAAGGCCACAGCTGACTGGTTTAGGAACTCCTCAGCATTTATGAAAAAACATGCTTGAAGTGAGTGTATGCAACATCTCATTTTAATTAAACAGTTTCAGCTGGGAACCAGCTTATGGGGACACATCCTGGAGAAAGCCTTCCCTCATACAACCCTTGCCAGTGGAGGAGGGATTAGGTTTTGGGTATGCCCACTGCATGCAAAAAGTGTTCAGGGCTGGGGTCCACTGAAGGGACAGGATTCATTGGGTCTGGCCCAAGCTGTGCTGAAGATGCTGACTGTCCAGATACGCTCTTCTGAGCAATGCTGTTGGGCTGATGAGTTTGCACACACAAAGCAATGCTCCCTACCTGTGTCCCTGTTTTGTTCTTCCCAAAAATCTGCCTGTAAAAATGGGTTTACTGGGCTTCTGCACGTAGTCTTCTGAGGTTTTCACCCAGCACAAGTCATTCTTGACACACACACACAAAAAAAAAAAAAAAAAAAATTAATTGGCCTGAGATCTATAAAAGAAAATTTTACTTAGTACATTTTTGTAAACCTTACATTCTCAGAGTGCACATAAGTGTTCAAGTATTGGTATATCACTATTTGCACATGCAGGAAATGTACATTTGCACCTATATTTTTGCAAACCTTACATTCTCAGAGTGCAGAAAAAGTGTTCAAGTATTGGTATATCACTATTTGCACATGCAGGAAATGTACATTTGCACAGGTTTCTCTCTGTTTTACAAGTGTGAGCATGGTAGGGAATCCTTCCTCATGAAAGTGGAGGCTGGCAATTCATTTCAGTGCAGATAGGATTGCCACCGGTTGTGCCCAGGAACATCCCTAGGCAGATCCTACCACAGGGGCCCTTTACCCTTAGTCTGTGGGGGGTACCCACTGCCTTTGGTGAGTGGGTGCTTGCAGGGCACAGCAGCTCAACGCCGAGCCAGATTCCTCGAAGTAAAACCCGCCAGTAAGTAATGCTTTGCTTTGCTCCTCTCTCTGGGTCTCACCCATCACTTGGATCTGCTCAAACTGTTTGGCTAGCCAGATTTGTAACCATTTGCATGAATTCTTTACATTAAGAAGTACTGAAGCCAACATGTTTTTTTCTTCTGTTACACAGAATCCTAATGCACATCCACGGCCAACCTCCCAGGATTTAGCAGGGTTTTGGGATATGCTGCAGTTGTCCATAGAAAATATTAGTATGAAATTTGATGAACTTCATCAGTTAAAGGCCAATAATTGGAAACAGATGGATCCTCATGACAAGAAGGTAGAACACTGTAGATTTTGTATGCTTCATTTAAAACCCTGCACAAATACTGGACAGATTAAGTAGGCCTCTGTGTTACAGCGTTGACGTTAAAAATGTGAAATGAAGCTCATATCAAATTAATTTCATTGTATTAACAATGTTTACATAATAATCATCTGGGATATTATCTGTAATATGTTTCAGGCATATTTTTAAACCAAATCTGTCTTTGTGAATCGGATGATGGGAATGTGGTACTTTGTTAAGCTTTACATTTAATCATATTAGATGATCAATCGTTGGAAGGAACTGCCTTATATATTGATTCTTAAAATTAAATAAATCACATTTACGGTTCATATTATTGCATACAGCAAGAGTTCTAGGTTGTGTTACTGAAAAAAACAGGGAAGTACTGTAACCATTGCTGACTTTGGTAGCCAGGTTACAAACAGCAATATCAAAAATATGCCTTCCAAAATGTTACATGAAAAAATTACTATTTTTTGTCCATTTGTTTGTTTTTTATTTATTTTGGGCTTTTTTTAAAGTGGGTGATTTCACAAACACATTCACTTTCACTTTCCTGGTATTGTTGTTTACCTGAGGTAGCATAAAAATCATCTGGAGCTTTGGTGGGGATTTTTTCCTTTTTTTTTTTTTTTTTCTTTTTTGTAAATGTAGTCATCTTCTGTCACCATGAAAAACTACCACATCCAAATGTAAGTCACGTTTCACGTTACATTCTCATTTGGCACCATCGCCTTTTTTTTTTCTCCTCACTATCCACCTCAAGACAAACAGTACTTGGGTGAGCCAAAATACACAAATGTTTCAGAAAATCCTTAGAGCACAGACCCATTCCTAGAGGAACCAACAGTCTAATGTCGCGCTCCTGTAGGTATGTAATTTGGTGGCTGAATTTCCGCTGTGACTGGTCTGATAGCAATGAACACAGCCAACAGGTAGGGTGACCAGAAGGAGGGGGAGCACAATTTACCGGTACCGTGGCTCAGACAGGAGTCCTGGCTACCTCAGCTTATGGTCAGCTGGCTGCCAATGACCAAAGTGGTGTTTTATTTTGGACAAATAACCATAATAATATCAAACCCCGTTAATCTTGCAGCAGGAAGCTTGTACAGGCAGTGCTGGTAGCACTATTCCTCCTCCTCCTCCAATCAAGACTAAATATTCATTCCTGACTTAGGAGTGCCATGTTCACACCATTTGTGCACACCTAGTGTGTTTTGTAGGGGAATGAATGGGAATGTGTTTTCCTAGCCCAAGGTACTGAAGGCAAGTCATTTTCTTATCTTCTTTTTTTTTCCCAGTATCTATCAGAAAAGGAAGTTAAAACTGCCAAACATGCATGCACAGAAATGCTGGTATATGGTCTCTCATTAGCTTTTAGAGTAAAGTGGGTAGGCTGAGTGTTTGCAATTGCAGCAGTAAGAAATGAGAGCTTTCCTCGAAAAAAATGTGCCTTTCTTTGCTTCTGAAAAGCATTTCAAAGAGCTTCCAACAAAAAAGAAGACTATAACAGTTTAAAGGAAGTTAAGTAGTGCTGAAGAAAGGGACCTACAGTAGGAAGGTAAAGATTTTAAAGCATTACACTGTGTTCCTGTTTCAACAGCATTTTTCTGTGATGTTAGATGAAACAGATCATCTCCTTTCTTAAAAAGAATTTAAAAAAAAGGAAGAAAAAACTTTCTGTGGAATTGATATTTGCCTTTGGCCTTTGCCACTGGGCCATTTTTAAGCAGCATAGATTAATCCTTGGATGGAGAGAAAAAGCAAAGTATGAATAAGTGTAACTAAGCACCTTTATATTTTGAGCCATGGAAGCTGTTGTGAGCAGCATGAGAGAAAACGAAAGGGCAGAATGGGACCTTTGTAGTGTGATAAAATCCCTTCGCTCAGTGACCATGTTCACAGTTGGAAGGGGATGTAACTTAAAAGACAATCTAATTAACTTGACAAAGTCTTTGTGGTTGCCTGAAATTCAGTTCTGAATACACTTTTTCTTTTATGGGAGAGATCCTTCTCTGAGGGTTTTTTTTTTTGGTTGGGTTTTTTTGGTTGTTTTTTATTTTCTTGGTTTTTGATGTGTATGTGTGTATACATGCACCAGGATATACATAAAAGCCCTCCTTGTTGGTCACATATCTGGAGCTAGCTGCCACCATGATGATTAATGCATGTTCTCTTAACGGTTTTAAGTTTTTCCTACCAGACTTTCTATTTCTAGCTGAATGTAGCTTCATGCCTATTTAGCACAAGGCCAGAATTTATGAACTTGCACATCAAGACCCAGAGCATGGGATTTTTGAGCAGTCACTAAATTGCTACGAAATAGATACATAAATATGTGGTGGGTTTTTTTTTTTTTTTAACTACTTATTCTGATGCACCAGCTGCAGACAGCTAGCTCCCACCTACATTTGGGAACGCCAAAGCCATGACACCTCCATGTTGCAGGAGCATCTAGCACTATGCATGGATAAAAGAGGGTGGCCCAGGAGCTGGGGCTCTCCAGAGTTCCTCTGCTGAGAGCAGCGTTCCCTCCTGGCTGCACCGGTGGCAGGAGGTCGGTCTCTTTCCTGGTCCCTGGCACTATGCAGGTAGCAGTGGGGGCCCCGGCCCCAGCAGCACCGTCCCCGAGGAGAAGTAGCACGGCGGCCGGCCCTCCCCTCCCCTTTGCCCTTGCCCCATGTTTGTGAACCCTTGTGCACAAAAGCCAGTTGACTGAAGACAGAGAGGCAGATAAGAGCTAACAAACCTTAGGTAAAATGTGTGTTCTAACTACTGATATATCCTAGTTTTTCCCGCCTTTCCCTGAGAAGCTGTATAATGCCATTAACCTTCTGCTTTGATCAGGAGAGAAGGGTCCCTCCTCCAGTGCCAAAGAAGCCATCGAAAGGTCAGGTGCCACTCATACGAGAACGCTCTCTGGAAAGCTCGCAGCGTCAGGAGGCCCGGAAACGGCTGATGGCTGCCAAGCGCGCTGCGTCGGTTCGCCAGAACTCAGCTACCGAGAGCGCCGAAAGCATTGAGATATACATCCCCGAAGCCCAGACCAGGCTATGAAGGGATCCAACCGGGAGGACTCTCTCTGGCAAGACAAGCCTCATGTATAATCTGCCCCTCTAGGCTCCTTCTCAAGGTCACCACAAAGTATTTGTACCTCCTCCTCTCTCTCTCTCGCTCTCCCTCCCTACTCTCCCCCTCCCCTCTCTCTGTACGCAGCTGCCCCGATGCTCCCAGTGAACTCCACTGCCGTGGCGTAGTTGTCGGTCCTCCGAGAGATGTCCTCTAATCACCCTTGCTTTCTGAAGGTTCGCCCATGTCATCACGATGCTTTGTCACATGTACTGATGCTGCCACTTTGCCTCATGTAAACAAGCACGATCCCTTTTTCTTTTCTGTTTGGAACCAATAAACGCAGCACTCAGACTTCCACACACCCGCACACCTGTACAGTAGATGCTCCATTTAACCTACTCATGATCTTTAGTTGATCTAAAGCTAGTCTGTTACCCAGTGTACAGCAATATCAAACTGTAGGGGACTTTGGTATTTTCAGTCATGCAGGGTGATGCTTTCGGACTCTGCCGTCTTCCTCACAAAAGATGAAAGGAGCTATGACTCGGATTCCCTTCTTTTTATTACTGGTTGTTTGTTTTTTTTTTAAAGCAGATGGCGCACTTTATTCTAAACCTCCAAATCACATCTTCACCTGAATTAAGGAGTCACACAAGGGGAGGGAGCTGGGGTGGGAGCGGGGAGGGGGGGACGAAAAGAAACCCCACAGCTCTGGCAGGTGAAAAGGTGGAAGTATATCCTGCAGGTGAGATGGCGAGGGATACAAAAGATCCTGTGGAAAGATACCTGCACACTCACAGCTGCACAAACTGCCTCATTTTTATTTCATCAATCACTACTTAAACATTTCAATCAGCAGAAGATTGTAAATTCGATCTTCCAGGGAAATAATCTATTTTGAAAGGCAATAAAAGAGTAAAAAGGAAGGAGATAAGAAGCAATGACAGTTGAAGAGATAATATAAAAGAAGGATTTTCTTGTCCAAGTATTAGGAATTTTTAAAATTGTACTGTATTGTCAACTCCTCTTGTATTGTATTGTATGGATTATATTGGTTAAAAAAAAAAAAAAAAGAAAAAAGAAAAAAAAGCTTGGTTTTGTTGATGTCTTAATCTCGGTGGGACCATCCAATTGTCATACGTCCACGCAGCCACACACGGACACCTGTAAGTGAATTACTGTACATGGAGCCTCTGATGCTTTTCCAGGCCAGGCTTGCTTTGCTCTATCCACAGCTGGTTGTATGCTACAGTTCAGACTGCTTATCACCAAACCGTCCATATTTAGGAGTAAATTTCTAATTCAGCCTCCTCTTAATAGTATAACGTACTCACTTGAACAAGAACAATAGACTACTTTTCACAAGTTATGGGATCAATATGAACTTAATATTTTTCACGACAAGCCTTCCTACCCTGGCTTTTGCCATTGTTTTGCAATCACGAAAAATATGCATCCTAAGTAGCTCATTAATAGTGGGCGGAAATGGCAGATTATAGGACTGGAGAGGAGCCCGAGAGGTCAGCTCCTGTGTGTCTGTTCCCTCCAGCCACCTCTGGCTGGGACAGGGGCTTGCCCTCCAGCTCCTCTGATGAGGAATGATGCCGACCACGCTGCTACTGGAATCTCTTGTGCCAACATTAGGAAAGCTATGTCAGGCATGTTGCTGAAAGCGAGTTGTGTGCGTGCGTGCGAGCGTGTGTGAGTGCGCACATGTGTGCCTAACTGGCATGTGCTACTGCCAGCAGAATTAGCGTGAGCTGCTTTGGGTGACAGGGCTGCTTTGGGTGACTGGTGTGAGCAGAGGAGAGCTGTGCGGCCCTCAGCATGTGTGCGGTCCTGCAGCGATGTTTTCCAGACTCCTCTGCTGCTCCCTACATGCTCTTCACCCTGTCTGCCAGGGCAGGGGTACACGGGAGAGGAAGGCAGGCTGCTTTCTGCTCCCAGTGGGCACAGGCGCAGGGACAGGGACAGCCCCACCGTGGAGGGGCACAGGTGGCAGCCCTTGCTCCACACCAATGCTGGCTGGCTTTGCCCATGGCAGCTCAATCTGTATGGACAGTCCAACCAGTGAAAAACCCCACTGCACATGTGGCGTAATTCTGCAGCTTGCACTTAAAAAGCATTGAAAATCATCATTGAAAAGTTAAGCTCTTGCTAAAAGTGTTCATCAAGACCATGCCAGACAGCTTCTTTTCCTATGACATCATAGCCAGGTGCTAATTTAATTTTATTCGAGAAAATAGGAGAGGTAATAGGTTCTGGCACCAAGTATTTTCATGAGAGCATACTAAAACCACTAGAGAATTTGCTACCTCTCAAAGCCATCGATATCTGAGCTATGTCTTTATAAACAGGGCACAAATATTTACTGCTGTGGTTTACAAGATAAGGGCTAATAATTTAATATATAAAAGACTTTTAACTAGAGTAATCAGAAATCCAGTGTAACTCTAGAGTGCTTGGTGTTACAGGAGCTTCAAAAGGTTTGACCCTCTAAGCGTTTGAATACCAGTGTATTTGCTAGTTTTGAAACACTGCGTTTAACTTTTAGCAGCAACAAAACATCACCGTGTTTGCAGTATGTAATAGTGCCAACTGCCACTTTTGAGCATATATAGTCATAGGAAGTATTAATTATTTGGAACTCATTTGTACTGAAGTATTCAAAGCAGTACCTAGGTGAGAGTCCACATTCACAACTGTGTCGCAGACTTACTTAGTTTTGTGAACGTTTTATGAAAGATGAGTTAAGACTTTGGTTGACAAGTGGCTGCAGAAATTTATATCCAGCAAGTTCTCCCCTAAAAAAGCAGAAAAGTGAAGACTATCTAGTCTTGTACATTACAAATTATTGTATTTGTATATCATAGAATATTTTTTGTATCTATTTTAAATGAATTTATTCTTAGCTGAATGCTTGTTAGTTCATTTGGCACTGGAGAGGTTATTATAATGTTTGCCTAGTTTTTTAGCAAAATATTAAAAATACAGCCAATACCAGAAAATACAAAATAAAATAATTCTGCCCATAGAATGCCACTAGTTAACCACTTGACTCATTTACAAACACTAATGCTAGTATATTTGCTCCATCATCTGTTTTAGAATAATTTGTAACTATTTGTTTTTAGTCTAAACTGCCCAGTGAATTTTAAAAATGCCTATATTCTGTTTCACTTTGGGACTAAACTATTGCTTTTTTTTCTTGGGGGAAATTTTAGAAAAGGTTGGTTTTGTCTCCTGCTTCAAAAGTTAAAAAAAAAAAAAAGAGGTATTTATTATATTTTTTGCAGATGTTTCCATAAAATTCTCATAATCTTTTTGTAAAGAAAGATGAAGAAATGGATTAAAGATTTTTAATATTTGAAAAGGTAAATAGAAATAATTTATTTGTAATATATTTCATTTTATTTATTGGTGTTCCCTTAATGCTTTGATGTGCACTATCACTTTAATTTAAACTGTATCATTGTGAATTTATTGGGGGTTTTTGTTTTTTTGTTTGTTTGTTTGTTTTTGTTTTTGTTTTTTTTTTAAGGAAAATGGTCAAATGCGTATTTTAAGTAGAATGTAAATCACTGGCCTACCTGCATTCCCAAATGTGATTTTAAAAATGTTTTTGATTTGAAACAAAAGACACAAATTTGAAAGCCTTTAGACAGAAAAGTGTTTTTACGGCTTAATGATTTGGGTTTCCCTAGGATTATCTATCTGGTTTGTGTGTGGACAGGAAAATGTAAATAGATGAATGTTTCCCATAATGTAAAAAGAGCAAATTAATAAAATAATTAATGCACTGCTTGTAAGAGCTGTGGGTTTTCAATGCAAATTCATTCTTCCAGAACTGCCAAGGCATTTCATTTGATGTGGTCAAGGATAAAAGCACGACAACCAGAATATTTCTCTTAAGCTCTCATTGCTTAAGACTAGCCCTGCAAAGTCTCATCCAAAGCATCCTGCTGAGCACCCTGGAAGTGTTCATCTGCACAGAGTTGCTCACAGGCATAAAAGTTGCCATGATCAAGGCCTTGAGCCTTAGCAAAATCTTCAAAGGCACTTCTGCACAGAGCCCAGCCAAACCCCACTGAAGATGCCAGGAGTTACACTGGGGACTTCAAAAGAAGTGGCAAGAAGACCCCAGCCTGTTTGGTTTTCCCCTCGCTGGTTCTCTTTCATTTTCTGCTTATGTCCCATGATGTCTGAATTTTTGGGGGCAAAAGAGATTCCTGGCAGGCATAGCTAACTTTCCCTTCACTGGAATCCTGCTTCCATATGGGGTTTTTCCCACTGGGTGAAATAAAGACAGTCACCAAATCACACGGAAACATGTCCTGGATGACATTCATGGTTATACCAGTGTTTAAACAGGTCCTGATTCAATTTGTAGTACCTGGTAGTTGTATTATTAGTGTGCCAGTGCTGCAACGTATACTGTCTGCCCATGTTTAGACCCTCAGCACAGAAAGACCAGAAAGATTTGTGCTGCAGATCCGTGGGCAGGGAAAATTCTGCTTAACATCAAGATGAAGGGATTTTTCTTTACATGCTGGAATTTGTATGCTCATTAGCCACTGATAAATGGATGCACCAGGGACGGGGGGGGGGGGGAAATGCTTTACTACTTAAAAAACTTTCTGAGGTGTCTGGTACCTTTTTGTAATGAGAACAGCTCAAGGGGAGTAAAATACCAGGTATGTTTCACACTGTTCTCCAGCAGAGTAAGGAAGTCCAAGCCATGACTCAACCCTGCCTTTCATGCAGGTAAACTTTCTCTGTATTTATACTCAGTATTTCCTTCCAGATCAAATCAGAAGCCTTCCCCAGAAGTATATCTTGTTGTCAGTTTGTTTGCCAGTGTCTGTTCTCTCCTGCAAGACATTGTTTTTGCACCACGCAATAGGCAAATAATTCACTTCAGCCGTCAGTTTGGAGCATGCTCGCCTATCAAATCTGATGACTTTGAGCTGACATTTTTGATAGCAATTAATGATAAAAATATTGGCTGCTCTGCTGCTACTGGTATTTGTTGTTGAGGTCATAGGTTTATACATGATTTGGGGTGCAGAGAGCAAGTGAATTTCTTTTTTTCCCACTACGCATCACGGAACAGGGTCGGGTCAGGCCCACTAGCCATGGTCCTGCACTGAGCAAACCTGAGACCAGCACTCACAGCTGAAACATACTCATCCCCTCTCCCTTTAGTCTGATGCTATGCCAGTGACCTATAAAACATTTCTGTGCTGTCACAGCAAGCTCATTCACAACACCGTCCCTTCCCTGTGCTTTTGCATGCAGGGAGGTTTTTACAGCCCCTCTTCTGCACGGCTGCTCGGTCACCGTTGTGGCAGGAGAAGGTAGCTGCTCTCAGTTGATTCATCAGGGTGCATTTGGATGCCAGCTGCAAAACATGACGTGACTGGCCCTTCCAGCCGGCAGTCAGGCTTTCCCACGCTTGGGTCCCATCGGCGGACAGCACCCTTCTCGGTAGTGCTGAGATTACAGCCGGTCCCCTATTGCTCCCTGAGTCACATGCCCCACTCGCAGTGAGACAAAGAGGCGAGCTAAGGAACAGGGCTTCCTGGTAATTGTGTTTTTCATGGTTCTCTTCACTGATCCAGTAACAACATAATCATTGAAATTAGAGACAGAAAAGCTCTGCTGGGGCATTGTGTTAACACTCTGCCAGTTCCAGATTGCGATCTACCGAGCTGTAGCAGGTAAGTCATCACCTTCCCAGCTCTGCTCCACCCAGAGGGAAAAAAAAAAAAAAAAAAAAAACAACACTAATGAAACAAGGAAAAAAATAAAAGAGCTATATTAAAAAACAAGCTGAGTTGTGACATTGCCACCACCTATTATGGGCTACTCCTGGTGCAGAGGCCTTCACTGTATTGACTCTTCACTTAACTATCTCTGTGACAGGGTGCCAAACTTTTCTTCATTTTCAGGCAAGCAGAATGGAAACAAATTATGGATTTTGCCACCTCTGTTCAAAGAGGGGAAAGTACTGAAATGTTGCAGAACCTCTGGAGAAAGCAACCACTGCATAGCCCCTGAGCTACACCGACAGCAACACTGCCATATTTCAAAGCTGCCAAAGGTTTTGGAAGAGGGATGGGCCTTGCCCTGAGTTAAAGAAAAGCAGTAGGACAGAGTGTGACGGATGTTTTATGGGTATCAAATATCTCACCAAGGTAAGATAAGTCACTGTGTAAACAACCATGTGCTGAGGCAAACACCTTAGTTTGAAGATGGTAACTAGGGAGCTGAGATGTTGAATAGCAAAGGGTACCCCATTCCAATGTAACTAGCCTATTTCCCCAGTGGGAATGTCCTAACCTATCACTTATCCCTGGCTTCAAACTAGAGAATTATCAAAGTCGTGTCCTTAAAAGACTATATCTTACTTTTTCCTGTTGAAGTGACTATAGGTGCTCACAGTTGCAATCTGGAATGGTTTTGTGAGCGTGCATTCAGGACTGTGATCATCCCTGATTTTTTTGTAGCATTGAGAAGTTACTGCATTGCACAAGTTGGGCTATATTATTTGTTATCTTGCAGCACGTTGTCTTTTTTTATTTTTTTTTAAATAAGTGGTTGTAATAATAACTCACTGTGCTCCAGTCAGTCTTCATAAGAAAACTCCTATCACCTGAAAAACAAAAAAATACTGAAACTTCTTCATTTGGTATACTGTTCTGGTAAATCTTGGCTAAACCAGGCCTAAGGGGAAGGAAATTGAGATAACTGATGCACTTAAGCATGTGTCATTCTTCATCTCTCCAGTCAATAATTGTCAACAAAAGGGGAAAAAATAATATGGGCCAGACAGCTCACAGATGTTGCACTAAAACTGAGGTGGCATTTTGCTGTGCTGTGGGACAATCACACTCGTAGCAACAGCTGAAGGGGAAAATCCCTTCCCACCTCGGTGCAACGTTTCAGTAAATAGTTTTTAAATATGTGACATCCCTTCCCAGTACATCAGTGCCTCCATGACCACAATTCTACAATTTCCACAAACCATCAGACGCAGAGCAGTATCATGGTGCCAGCTGAGGGCAGGGAGATACAAGCCCCTGGGCAGCAGTAGGCCTTGCACAGGGCAGGGCATTGCTATGGCAGCAGTGGCAACTCTAGGGGAATGTGGTGTGCATTAAACACAAACCAAAAGTAATCCAGGTCAGATGGCTGCTGCTTCCATGAAATAAGCTGTCATAGTGGGAAAGAAGGGTTTGAAAGGGTGACTTCTCTTTTCATCTCGCTATCTACTGTTTTAATCCAGCAAAAGAACCAGGCTTGGAATCTTAGTGAAGTTACACAATTGCATTTGCAGTGTTGGGAGAGAAACCAGACTTCATCCCAGACTAATTGCCAGCTATAAAATTTAGTGAAGGCATACATAAAGACAAACCTGTAGCAACTTCAATGGAAACATGTCCATGTGTCAGTCCAAGCGAATCCAGAAATGCTTTGCCTAAAACACACTGAATTTTAAGTCATGATCTGCAAGAGGATCCTCTGATCTTGCTCATTACCCTGATTCACCACACAGTAAATACTGCTGTTGTTTAAAAAATGTAAAAAAACGGTGACTTACGTCAAAGAGGCTGTATGACTACACCTCAGAGGAAAATAGCTCTGACAAATAGATGGCGTGTATCGATCTGAAAGACTCCGTGAAGTACTCATTTGTGTTACTAACCTAATGCTTCAACTGACAAGAGGTTTCCTTTTGTTTACATCTTTCCTGGCAATAGCATCATGACAACTGCAGCCTGTCTGCAAGAATGTACACGGACCTGGGAACCCAGCCATACATTGGCTAACTGCAGTGTACTCCACGTGTTTCTCATCCTTTGCTTAACACCCTTGTGCTTGTAAGAAAAGCTACTTGTGTGCAGTATTGCATTCATTGTGATGATTCATGTCTATCAGCTTCTGCCACACAATGCTGGGTTGTCACGCAGGATGCAGCCCACCTCCTGTATTTTCTCTGAGATAAAAATTTCCTTTAGTGGAAGGTGGGAAATAAAACCAAGAAACCGAGCCAAAAGAAAGGGGGAAGCATCCAGAGTTTGTCATTAAAATATAATCCAAGCAGGTTTTGTTTGTCAACAGCTGCATAAGCGAAAATAACAAATCTGAAATGACTTCTAACTGGAACTGTTTTCATATCAAGTAGCACGTGTGAGCTTAACGCTAACGGTTCAAGGCCTTCCCAAGTGTCCAGTGGTGTGATTGCAGGTGCTGTCACAGCATCCCTGCCACATGCATCAGCAGCAGTTGCCACTGCCAGGGGCTGTCAGCTGCAGTGCTGGTCCCCAAGAGTCCTCCCCTGTGGCACATCCCTCACTCACATGTACGAGGGCATTGTGCTCTAGGAGCCACGTGTTTTCTGCTTTACCTCACACTGACAGCAAGACAGAAATCCCTCCAGAGAAGGTAGAATGGATCTCCTTAACACCAAAATTACACTCAAACACCAATAATTACACTTGCCTGGGATGGAGGTTTATCTTTGAACTCACAAAGCTTTTGTTAAATTGTCTTTACACATCAGCTCCCTCTGCTTTTCAATAAACAACACGAAACTGTGCTCTCACACCTCAGGAGCCAGTGTATTACATTTGCTCTGGACTTTCAGCATTGTAACTGGGAGCAGAAGTTGGATCTGGTTTTTTCTTCCCCTCTTAAAAGGTCAGGGAAACATGAAACCGCAAAAGGCTAATTCTTCTCTGTGTCAAATTTCTGTGAGCCCACAGGGCAACATAGCAGTGGTGTTTTTAATGCTTTTTTTCCTCCCTGACTTTTCAATCCACAGTCCTTGGAACAACTGGTGACAGCTCATACAGTAACACACTTACTCTGGCATCATTCCTTCTAAGTTGCTTCTGATGAATATTGGGAGCACTAGAAAGGGTCCTGGCCACCAC
This sequence comes from Onychostruthus taczanowskii, assembly GCF_017590055.1. Lineage (NCBI taxonomy): Eukaryota > Metazoa > Chordata > Aves > Passeriformes > Passeridae > Onychostruthus > Onychostruthus taczanowskii. The sequence goes on from NW_024498795.1 coordinate 8,455,611, forward strand.
AGCACACAAGTGATGAGCAGGGGGAGATACCACAGGGCTTGACCTCATCGCAGGTTTTCTGGTTCTGGTGCTGCCTGCTCACAATCCACAGTATTCAGCACACACACGCTTGGTTATCGTTAAACTGTAAATATTGCAAGAAGGTATTCAGCATGATTTAATATTCCTATTAGTGCCTCCAAAGGCCCAGCCAGAGAAGCTGCACTGTGCTGGGCTGAACACTGTGTAAATATTGATGGTTTCTGTCTTGCAGTGTTTACAATCCAAGAAGGAGCCCTGCACCAGAGCTCTCTGCTATGGTTTTGTTATTTGTCTTCGGAAATGATTTGTCTGATTTAAAGCATCATAAATGAGCATGTCCTTCCTTCTGCCACTACTACTAGAGCAATTACTTTACAAAGAACTGTGAAGGCAAAGTTCTAGACCTAAATATTTTATCATCCTGATCAACTATTAGTCTTTTTATATAAACCCAGAATCCAATGCCTTTTCTGTAATATGCTACAATAAAACATGATCTCACAGTTCCCAAACCCTTGCCAGGTAACAGTGATTCAGCATAAGCACAGCAAATCATCGCTTTGCTCCCCTGAACAGGGACACGCTCTCAGGTAAACTCACTTTAAGGCTTGATAATGGAAGATGCTGCTCACAAAGCCACCACACTGACAAGATACAAATGTGTGGCAGTGGAGAAACCCACATTAGGAATCAGGTAAGTTAACATTACACAAGTATATAGCAGGAACAGACACTACAGGAATGGCTGTTGGCCCAAGGCCAACTGCCTTGCTGAGGGTGCTGGTGTTTGGAAAGGAAATGACAAGTTGCTACAGCTGCAAGAGTCGGCACTGACGCACAGCTTGCTGAATCCTCCCTCTGGCTGAGGATAAAACCTCTGCGAGGGAGCTGGGAGCTGTGCTATGCCTCAGAATATGGCTGGGCGCCACTGCCATCCATCATGCAAGCATAAGTCCTTCAGCATTCGAAGGCAAAGTTACAAAAGACTTGTTATTCCTCAGGGTGTTCTGAAGATTTATATACTGTCACCTACCTGGGCAGTGGGAGATGTTTACCTGTCTCCTGTGTCAGCTGAGCTCAGGGAGCAGTAACAAGATTACAACACTTGAATGCTCAGAAATGCCTTCTGGCTCCTGGTATCTCCTCATCTGATCTCCAGGACACCTCACCACTGTTAAAAAGAAAACACCACCAAAGCACCACCCAGCTCCAAACCATCTGAGGTGGGAGCCCAGAAGCAGCTCTAGCATTCTCCTTTTCCCCTGCTATTGCAGCCTGCATTTTCATAAATTATATTTGTTCTTTCCACAAGCCTTACCTCATTTGGGGTCAGGGGGAGGCTTAGAGTCAAGGGTTTCACCTGAGGCAGGTTATACCTGCAAACAAAAGAGTGGATGTGGAAGGACAGCCTCTCACCGCCACCACCGCAGTGTTCATCAGAGCCCTTCACCAAGAGCTGGAGCTGAGATTTAAGCGCTTGGCTCTCCCTGTTCCCCGCACGGGGAAGCTCGTACCTTGTCATTGCTGCCCGGCCGCCGCACACCCTGATCCTGGGGGCGGCCACCAGCGCTTCCATCCGCGCTGTGCAAACACCGCTGCGCCCGTTCTCCACATGGATAATAATAGTGCCACCCTCACTTCCCGCTCCCGGGAGCCATGGTGTGGGCACCCAGCGGCAACTACAGACGGTGACCCAAGGTCTGGTTAATGTTTCAGAGCTTTGAACCCACCACAGGTTGCACTTTGAGCCGTGCACAGCACATTATTGGCGGTCCTGGTGTTTAAAGGTTTTTTTTCCAACAGCCGGTTGGGTGCCTGCTCCTTTTCTAAGGAGTCTGACACCAGAAATTTCATGTCCATGTCAAAGTACCTGAGGTCCACCTGCACTGGTGAAAAAACAATAAGCATTCTGTCATCAGCATAACCCAGATTTCCACAGACTTTGGGGGTTTTTGCACGTGAGAAGAGGCTGCAGCATCGCTGAGTGCCCTGTTAACAGCCAGCAGGGCAAAGTTCTTGTTTCTTTTGTAGTGAAAAAGTTCAGGGCCGGATTTTGATTATCACAAGGAGTAGTAAAGTACATAGAGCAGAGATCACGCATTGGGTAAGAATTATCACCGAGGTGAAAAAACCAAACAGAAACAGCAAAACAAACTCCTGCCCAGCTGATGCAGCACTGCCCCACATTCTGGTGTGTGCAGCCCCTGCACCTGTGCGGTATATGCAGCTTATGGAAAAGGCTGGGCAGTGCTCTGGATGCAGCACAGCCTTCCCAGGCACAGCACACAAGCACAGCATGGCTGTCCTACCAGGGCAGCTGGGCAGCGGTGGGCTCAGCCTGCCTTTGGATGTCTTCCTTCAACATGCAAATTAAATTGGATGAAGTATCAAAGTGTCATGCCTCTTAGCTTACATACTAAAAGAAAAAAAAAATAAAAACAAAAAGTAAGAACAGAGAAGGTATCAAAGGACCTCTATTTTTATTTTTTATCAGGATCTGTTACCCTGAGCTGTGGTTACAATGTCAAGCACTCTTGTTTTGAATGTGGTGTTGCTGATGGATGTACTCCCACACTACACACAACTTGCATCTTTACAAGGGTTTTGGCTATTCTTTTGCAAGTCTGGGAAAGAGGAAAATTCACATTTTACACAAAATTAAAGTCCTGCCTGACAGCTCCCATGTGCTGGCTGGCTGGCTGTGTCCCTGTTGTGTTGTTGCTGTTGTCCTGCCTTGGTTTGGCTCTGGTGCAGGCTTATCTCCCCTCAGGGTTCCTAAATAAATTGTTTTGTGTCTTACCAAACCAGAGTGACCCACCCCATGCAAATATCCTCAGCCAGCAAAATCGCGGGGATTTAGAGGCGAAACATGAACACTGCACTCACAGTGGTGGCTCGGAGAAAAATGCAGACGAAGGACGGAGCTTGCAGGCTCTGCCTGTAAATGCCACCAGCACACGCAGGGCGAGATCTGGAAAAAGCTCGCCGCTCCAAACTTGCACAATTGAACGGTGAGCAGAGAGGGGTAGGAGCCGTGGGAACTGGCAGCGGGGTGACACAGGAGAGCGCGGGGACTGCCAAACTATTCAGCTGCAGTCCAGAGACTGACAATTGCGGCAAGAGCCATCTTCCCCCCCCTCCCTGCAAAACATTCCCTCTCCTAGGGATTTGCATAACCCCGTGTACATTTCCTGCAGTCCTTGGGCAACGAATAGAGTTGTGGTTCAACAATTCACAGGATCAAAGGCAGATCATGATCCTATCGCTGGAACAGTTACGTTTTTACATGTGGGCTTTTTAGATATCGTTTCTCAAAGATCAAACTCCAGTGTATTCCAGGGAAGTAAGTTTAGACAAACCACTGAGCTGGGGAGCAGGAAGGATCACTTATTTCTTTTTCTTATGCATAATCAAAAGTTTTATTAGGGTTTTCTAAAAACCCATAGCTCTTATTCTGTACCCAGCCAGTGCAGACTGGCCACAGCTTGAGATCCCCAAGGTGGATCTGCTGGGCTGCCTTACAGCAGGGGATTTCCTAGGGCAGGAAGCCCGTCCTGCAGGGAGGGAGGCTCAGCCAGCTCTTACTCCAATGGCAGACAGGGCTGAGGGTTTTACAAGCGCCTTGCGTGCGATTTCCCTGCTCTCTGTCCAGCCCCTGACAGCTGGAGAGGAAGCAGCGTGTAATGAGCCCCAGGTGGAGGCCGCAGCTTCAGCTCTGCAATGGCAGCACCCCACTCCCCAAAACAAGGGAGCCACTGGCACCGGGAAGGCATCTGGGGCAGACCACTTCAGCCCAGGCTGGACAGCAAATGCAGATGAGGGCTGGGGTAAGGCAAGGACTAAAGGCAAATCTTCAAGGAAATAGAGGATCTGAAGTCAAACTCCCCCTGAGCTCAACAAGGCTCACAGCGCCTGGGTCATGCCACCAATGAGTCACTTCTGCCAGATGGGGAGAGTCTGGCCAACACAGGCATCAGCTGGGCCGTGCAGCCCTCCTTGCTCTTCTGACCCCGTGGAAGGAAACCTGGGCTTCTGCATCACTGCATTTCAAAAGGAAAGGAAATTAAATTTTTCACAGCGGAAATACCTGTTGCTTATCAGTGTAAATATGAGAGAAATGACACAGTCCCCCACACCTCCTTTCATGCCTCCTGCTTATTTAAACTCACACTGCCACATCAGAGGAAGCTCAGAGAGTGGTGCTGGCTGTGGGCACAATACCCAGCTGGGCTTCACACACTGCCCTCCCCAAGACCACCAGCACCCCATGATCACACACAGGTGAAGGGCTAAGGCGTTGCAGGACTGAGTGTGAACTCTCCCATAGGGAGACCTGTACGTCTGCATTCCCACCACCTCCTCCCAGGGTTCAAAGAGATGGTAAGGGATGTCACTCTCCCTTCAGCGGTTGACTGGGACATTCCTCTCTGTCCCAGGTGTCATGGTCACAGTAGCAGGGGTTAAGGTAGGTTTGGCAGGGGAAGGGAGGTAGGGGGACTGGCTGTTTTACGACAGACAGTATGTGCTTCGCAGATGCAAATCTATACACTAAACCAAGACAGTTACAGAAGGTTTTTTCCACATATCACCAGCTAAGGAAGAAAAACTTTTGAGGAGGCCTTTGGAGAAAGCTGGCAGCACATCACTGGAAATACCTTGGCTGAATGCAAGCCAGCTGAATTAAACATGAAGAATGAGTTACAGAAGCAACTGCCTAAGCAGTGTTTAATACAATAACCTGAACTAACCTTTTCGTTCAGGTTAGCAGAGGAATGTCTGCTTCACACCTCACCAGGAGAAGGTTCATGTCAGCAGAGCCAGGACTCTGAAAGCGCACTGAAACCAGCAACACCACTAACTCAAAACTAAAAATAATCCCTGCATTTTTGAAAATGCCCAATGGATTTTATTATTAATTGCTTCTTTCTTTGCCTTTCCCCTGTCACAACACAGAAAGCAGAAGTTAGAAAAAAGCTGAGCTATCTACACAGGGAAAATGTGCTTTCTATCATAAACAGAAGTTGATCTGTGTGCATCAGAGCAAGATTTGCTGTTGTGGTTAGTGTAGTGGAGTAACAGATATCAGATGCCTTTCAAAACAGTACAAAACTAGTCAAAATATCTCTAACCTAGTTAAATGGACTATGCATGATATTATGTAAGCACTCTCAAGTCAAACAGACAAAGAAATGATAGAGGGAGAGTTCAAGCAAGGAATTAGACTAGAAGTGCAAAAGAAAACAAAATAAAACACTGGACACAAGGTCAAGCAATCAGAACTTTGCAGGCTAGAAAAGGAAGTGAAATTACAGGCTCTGGCAAAACAGCTGAATGCTTACTCAGGAAAATTACAAAACTGTTGAGATCCTTACCATCAGTTATGTGTCTTCTATCCAGAACAATTTCCAAGACAAGCTATATGAATTCATAAAAGCAAGCTTGGGAACATCACATTCTTCTCACATCAGTCAAATTACTTTAATTTTTTATATAAATTCTAGGGCCAATACATATATGGTATCCTTACTAGGATATATATGGGATATAGACATACATATACACACACACACAGAACTCCATCTTGGTAAAATCTATAAACTGATGGCATATTATGATCAAGACTATCTTCTCCATCAACAGCTTCTACAGGAGAGGCTTCTAAAGGCCAAGAGCCCCAGCTAAACACTAAAATTTATTTGCCAATCAACAAAAAAAAAACAATTGTGTTCCTGCAAAAGAGCTAGAACACCAGAGGAAAAATTGAGATAGGGAAGAACACTTGGTTTATGCTGAAACTAGATAGGACACATCAGTTAAAGAAACCAAATGGTTTATCCCTTATGGAAGCCACCCAGGCCCTGCTTGGTTTTGGAGAGGAAGCAGAAGCAAGTGTGGAGTGTGTGACACATTATTTCCCACAGAGCTATCAGGCTGTAGGGACTTCAGAGGCAGGATCAAACATTCTCTGTACACTTATAGAAAGCCATACTAGTAAAACTACAAGCCTCAGAGTTGGGAATTATTTCTGTACTACTACATATAAAAATGAATAGTCCCAAAAAGAAGGCAAGTCCTGCAAACTTGTGAAATGTCACCGGTGGAGGAGCTCCAGGTCACTATTTCCCCAGCAGTGTGGCAACTCTACAGAGATGGAAAGACTCAAGAGAAGCCAGGCAAACATAGATATATGCATAAACTACTGCAAAACCCATAGCTCTGGGACTGACCCACTCTCACAATCGTCAGGTCAATCCTCTTTTAATGTCAGCTAAATGATGTGATACTATATATAAAAATGAATATTCCCAAAAAGAAGGCAAGTCCTGCCAACTTGTGAAATGTCACTGATGGAGGAGCTCCAGGTCACTACTTCCCCAGCAGTGTGGCAACTCTACAGAGATGGAAAGACTCAGAGAAGCCAGGCAAACATAGATATATCTACTGCAAAACCCACAGCTCTGGGACTGACCCACTCTCACCATCATCAGGTCAATCCTCTTTTAATGTCAGCTAAATGATGTGATGAAAGGCTCATAAAAAAAACCATGTGCAGGGTTTATATATGCCTAGACAAGGGTTCTTCACTCTGAGAGGGTCATGTTGTTACACACCTAGAGATAGGGCTTGGTGCCCAGGGCAGGCACTGCCTAGGCTGCAATTACAGAAAGCAGCCACAGCCCTGGTCTGTGGTCCCAGGGAAGCTATCCAAGAATAAACAGGGTTAGATGGTTGTCAGCTGCACTCATTCAACTCACAATCTGCCACCTGTGCCCCTCCTCCTCCCCCCAGTTAAGTCACTAATTCAAAGTACTCCTACTGTATCTCTGCCTTTTTACAGGTTTATTACACGTTGTGTAAGCAGCTGAAAGATCAACACCTTGTTTGTCAGTAGAAACACATGGAATTTGGCAGAAATCCTCCTATCCAGTGGAACACAGATTAGCTGGGAGGCAGATGCGATTTATTCATGGCTGCATCAGCTTCAGGGACTGTGATTCATGCTGCACAATGAAACAGCTCTGCAGAGCTACAAAGGGCTGTGAAGTCGACCTGTTGGTGAAAGCTACCCTGTTCTGCAAATGTGTGTAGCAGGACTTGAGATTCCTGCCAGCTGTAGTCCCAGACCTGACACCTCAGCTTCAGAAAAAAAAAGGAGTTTAAAGGCAAATAAAGCCAGTTTCAAAGGGAAAGGTGAGCAAAATGGCTTTGAGCTGTCAGCAGGAGCGCATGCAAAATACAGATGGAGAAAGCAGCCTGAGATTTTACTTTGTAGCATAGCTAGTACCAACTTATATGATTTTCTGTGTGTGCAGAACTCCAGGCACTCATTGTCGTGACAGGGACTGGAATAGACACTGAACCGCATACAGCACACATGGGTGCAATTATCATGTCTGGAACAGCAACAGCTCTAAGTGACATTTTGCTAGAGTGAGTGGCTAATCTAATCTCTTCTCCTTCAGTCTGAAGGCTGGAACTCATGGGAGAAGAGCCTGCTGAACCAGCGAAACAGGATAGAGATGTAACAACTCCGGCAGTTGGTGAACAGGAGACTTTAAACAAGTAATGTCCTGAAAAGTGAATATGAGCTGTATTTGTGCCAGTAATCCCTACTGGGAAAAAGCCAGGCGAGAAGTTGACAATTGAAAGATGCCAAGTAGAGAAAGGAAAAAAAAGAAAAAAAAAAAAAAAAAAAAAAAAAAAAAAAAAAAACAAAACAAAAAAAAAAACTAAATTAGTTTTAAAGAGAATGTAAAGTACTCCAAGGGTTACCAAAAATCCCTGCGTAAGTGATTGAAGAAAAATGGCAAATGAAAACAGGACACAGTTAACTGCAAGTGGCCTAAATACCATAGGTGTGAAAGTGACACTGAACAGGGTCACGGTGCACCTGGACTCCCAGCTGCACTTCACCTTCTGTGGGCCGGGCTTCCCACTGCAGCCTTACCTCATCTCCAAGGGGAAAGCCGATTCCTCACCACACACCCTCTCTCCCTGGTTGCCGCTTACTTTCTCCTGCTTCCCCTTTTCCAGTGAAGTTCTCCCACGCCCCCCGCTCTGCCTGCCCGGGCAGCGGGATCCCGCTGTTATCCGAGCCAGCGTGGCCCGGGATGGCGCAGCCGTGAAGTTAGCCCAGCTTCCAGCCCCGCTCGCCCCATTCCCTCCCCCACAGCACGGGGCCAGCTGCTGCAGCTCCAACGGTTTTACAGCCATGTACGCTGACCTCATGGCACAGGCTGGGAGACGTGTGGGACACCGCAAACCACCCCCCGCAACAGGCAGCGAGACAACACCCCCTCCCTGCACGCAGGCAGCGACGCCAGGGTCAAGATTCCCTCCCTATTGTAATTATTTTTGCTTTGCGCAGAGATTTATCACATGCAGCTGCCACAACTTGTTTACAAGACACAAAAGCCATGAAAACAAGGTTGACGAAGTCTGCGTGAGAGCTGTTTTCCCTGGCATGAATTTGTCATACCTCTTAGCTCGCTGACGCCCTGGCTGGCCACACAGTCTCCAGTAACACACGGCAGTGCCTTCCCTTCAGCTTCCAGCCGAAGTGTGTGCTTTCAGTCAGAGACTGGGTTCTGACAAAACTGCTTTGCATTTAGGTTTATCACTGCTGCAAGAACAGCAAAACCACCCATGTTGTCTCACTGCTTCTTTATATTATTTTTTTCTTTTCCGTGGTAAAATAAGTTTCACAAATAAATTTTTGTTTGCTCTGCCAGGGATCTGTGGCCAGCACTTGAAGCCTTTGGTTTGTTACTTGGACTCCTGCTCAGTTCAGGATCCTTGCTCCACCCAATGCCCTACATATACCTACCTACCTTTGATAACTTTATCTAAAGTTACTTCAGGTTTATGCTCAGAAAAAACAGGTTTAGGTAAATGTCAATAGCCAGCACCAAACTATCAGCGCTAGATTGCACGGGAGCAGAAACTCCCTTTTGATACATTTTAGTGGGTACTCAATAGGAGTCATTTTCTTCTTCTAAGTTAAATAACACCTCAGGCTAGGGAAAAGCTTTTACATGGTGTGGTGTCAGGTGCTACTCAGCCACAGCCATCTGACTTGTGACTACAGCCAAACTTCTAGGTGTAACCTTAACACAAGTCATAATTTAAGAAGTATATAACTAGCCTCAATCAAAATTGGTCACCAGTGCAGTTCCCACGGTAAGTCAGTCAGCAAAATGGAAATGCAGTGCTCATCACACGAGCAGGACTTTGGTGGTCATTTACACTAATACCACTTTGCGTGGCGTAATATTAAATGAAAACAGCAGAGATCACAGGCTTTTACTTTCAATGAAAACTGTTAACCTGAATGGCAACAGCTTTCTTCCTCATTCTATTTTCATTTTCAATATTGCAGCTGCCTTAGTGAAATTACAGAACTGGTCAGTTCAACCAGCAGTTTTTTCTTTTTAAACTTGCTGACATTTTTTATTTTAAAGGGCAAAGTAATGAAGAGTAAAGATGTCTGAAAATGTCATTTAATGATGTGAGTGCCCCACAGCACACCAGCAAACTGCTTTGAAAAAAAAGGAAACAAAAGAGGAAAATGTCTAGCAATTCAAATCAAACAATGCAAACGTACTTGTGAGGCTTTCTTTCATTCATGAAGCATGGGTGTAAGGAATGTTGCAATAAAGTTCCTTCCAGCAAGAACAGGAAAGGACAAGGCATCTTCCAAACCTTTATCAAAGATGACACTCCACTTTGGGTGTGTAGCACCCCTTAAGATAAATCACCTATTCCACAAAACCATGTCTATTAACCAACTTTTCCCTCAACATGAACCTCACAGTGACAAAAAGTACACTTCCATTTTACAATTAGTCATTAAAAAAACCCAACCAAACAATACAAACATAGGTATCCCAGGAAAAATAGCTCAGAAGTATCAAGTACAGCGTGTCCAGAGACACTACACCAGGCTCTTCCTGTACCCACCTGCAATGCCTTGAAGACAGAGTATAAAGCCATCTCTATGTTCAAAATTATTTTCCAGCTTTATTTCCAATTTTTTAAAAAATAATTCTATATTCATACAGTATATTAGGAGACTGTGTTACCAAAGCAGTCAAAAGTAAACCAGTGTTTACTGTTTGCCATTTTGATTTTAAACAAGAAGGTTCAAGAAAGGCACAAGATCAGAAAAATTCCAAAGAGCACTCCAGAGAACAAACAAAATGTATCTGACACTAGAAAATTATAAAGGCCACAGCAAAACAGTATAGCAGTCAGAATATTGTAGTCTTCTCTCTACTCATAAAGATATCCTTAAATTCACCAACTCTCCTACTCCTCAAAGCCCTCCCCCAACCTCCCAAACAGACAACTGGTTTGTTTTTAAAGATTAGCCAGAAGCAGTAATTTTTTTACCCTGGAGGTCTGTTATTTCATTGTTGCTGGAAGGATAAGGGTGGGCGACTGACATTCAAGTAAGTTGAAATGTGAGTTGCAAGTCTTCACCATTTTCAGTAATAAGTCATTTTGATAGCAAAGTCCTTTTCTGAAAGGTAACTTAAGATTCTGTTGGCAAAAATACACCCCAATACCACAGGGATCTCTTCTAAAACTTAGCCAACCACCTGTTAAAGTGTCTTAAAAAGACCTGGGTCCCAGAACTCGGATTTCAATGCAATACAGCCTACTTTACTTCAGTCTACTAGAATTACTGAGTAAAAGCCTTGTCATTGCTAGTCCAAGTAAAAGGCTAGAAGCGCTTGCCCTCCCCTATCAAAATTTGTCACCAGTCATGTCTAGGAGCTGCATCACAAAGATCTGCAAAGAACACTTGTCCCAGCCCCTCTTCTGGCCTCTTCCTTTTATCTTCAGATCTTCCCATGGGCCATCACATTTCCCAGCCCTAAAATATTTCAAGGAGCCAAGAGCTGGAACTGTTAGAGGGGCCCAAGGTTTCCCTCTGAAATTTACTCAGAATTGCCTACATAGCTCCCTTTGGCACCTTAAAAAATTTCAACATAGCAGAACACAATCAGGTACTTTTGGCCCACTTCTCAGCATTCTTTTAAACATCTGGTTAACAACAACTGGTAGTTTGGTTCATGGCTCTCTGAACCAAACAAAGTCAGTATGAGTTCAAAAATATTTCTCACTTCCATTTGTTTCAAGGGTAATTCATGTCTTCTTCAAAGCTTGTATTCAACAAAATACTCTGTATGCATCACTTTTAAAGAAAATATTTTATTATATTATGGGAAAAAAGCATGATCATCCAAAGTTTGTATTGTTAAAAAAATTGAAAATTTAGACAGCGTGTCGGTATATTCCGTTCCACATGGGAATGATAAGAAGACTCTATATCATTACTAGATATTGCACAGTCTGAAAGAAACAAAACAAATCACATGATCTTGGGAAACATCTCACATTATGAAAAATCTACAAAGAAAACATTAAAAAAATCCCAACAAAACACACAATCCTTTCTTTCTACAGTAGCTTTAAGTTCGTAATTCTTGGAATGACCGTATTCCACTGAAGACCATCTCAGTGACAGGAAGCTTCATTTCAGCAATCCCCTTGTGCAAATAAGATTAATAAAAAAAAAATAATAATAACGCAGTGAAGTCTTTTGATATCGTGTGGGTGGCAATAACCACACAGCTGTTAGATCCCTGCCTGGTAAAACAAAACGGGGAAGGAGAAGGAAGGGGATTTAGGCCATAAGTTTTGCCTGCAACTCCATCTCTGCCGCCCTTTTGAGTGCAACATCCACCAGAAGCTGAAATCCACTAAAATCCTGGTTAAGGTCTGGTGGTGTTGGAGGAGGAGTGTTAAAGAGCCCACTCTGTGTGTTTGCACCAGGTCCCAGTTTGGATGCGTCCTCGTGGCAGGAGAGGGGGCTATCTGTGAAGCCGCCAGCCGGGCCCTGCTGCAGGTCCGTGGTCTGGCCTACATCAGCTGGCTGGCAAAAGTGGAAAGGGGCATCTTTCAACGCAGTCACAGTCGTGTGGCAAATCACTGATGGCCGAGCCAGGACCGATCCCGGGGAAGCCGCCTTGGGAGAGGACACAGTTTTGCCGAGCGGCGCGGCAGCAGGAAGGAAGGCAGTCTCATCCAGCAGGGGAATGTAGTTCTTTGTGCTGATGGCAGACTCCACCAGGCCGCCCTCGGGAAGCTTGGTCCCTCGCCGCGAGATAGTGAACTGATTTGGGTCTTTGCCATCCTTCCTCAGCATGTCAGGTAACAGCCTGCGGCGTGCATTGATAAACCAGTTGCAGACCTGGGAATATAATGACATCTTAATTTCTACCTTCATTCATTCCCAACTATGTGCCACTAGAGCAGACAGTTAGATTAATGAATCCCTCCAAGCAGTTTCCTGCACTGCACAACAAAATAGAGACCTACTGACAAGTTCTGACATGCCTGGCAAAGGCCCTTCCCTTGTCCCCGTGCTACCAACTCCCTGCTCCTGTTACAGAAAGCCCCTGGACACCTGAAGTCCAAACTAGGAGTTTAGCTTTTAACTCTGTGCAGACACATTAACCTATTGGCTATTGTTCCCTAGCTTAGGTTAATTAACAACAGGAAAACCTTTTCTCTCTGAAGAGAGCCACTCCTCCCACAAATAGTTACTGATTTTCCTTGTTCAACTGACTGTGTCGACAGACATAACATGAATTACCTCACTTAAGTTTGTCCTTGTTTAAATATCAACCAGTTTCCTGGGCAATACAGGATAGTTTATAGTTTAACGTCTTTTTTCTCTTTACTACATAAAGGAAGTCTTCTTTGTAATGTTGCATTAAGAAAATTTTACTCTATAGCCAATTATGAACTTTGCACTAATGAATTATCATGGAAAAATAAAGCCCAGGACTCAACAGGAGTGCTCTCCATTTAGCAGCTCCCAAAACCAAACCCTGGTTTACCCAAGTTCTCATGCAGCCACCTTCCCACAACATGGAATGCAGCAATGGGCAAAAGCTATTCTACCAAAGATGATCACAGAAGATGAGAATGTTGCGCCCAAGGGATCTCACAGATGCCAGTGGCATCCCAGGATGAGAATCCAAAATAAACATACAAACACCTCATCATACCTGCACTAACACCCTTGAGTAGCTCTATCTCATACAGGTTGTTCCACTGATTTTAATGGCAGTGATCACACACATAATTATACATGTCCATGTTCTACTGGAACGAGCATCAAGTTGCCATTTTACAAGTGAAGAGTTACATGCTAAGCTGCACATCTATCACCATAAAACCTCTGTTGACAAATAAATACCTTCTTCTCACAATAAATTACCTTGTACAGACACTTTATGTCTTTTGGGGCACGGTTCTGCAAAAAATTAGCATGCATGCTCCTATTCATGACTGTCTGTTCTCCCAGAAAAATAATTTTATTCCCAATAAACACAGATCATCGTAACACATAATCAGTCTCTATCTCTCCTTATGAGTGCCATCAGCAGGAGAGTAGCAATAAAAAAGGAAATCTCACATGCGGTGTAAACATTTGTATCCATGACTAGACCACAGGTGACTTAAAACAGAAAACAGCTCCTTTAGAACGGAGAACTACTTTTTTAAATACCTGTAGTGTGGAAAGGTGTGTTTGTCGGGATAGCAGCGCTTTTTCTTGCTCTGAAGGATAAGCATTGTATCGGTGCTCATAGAGCCAGTCCCGAAGAATCTGCACAGATTCCTTGGGCAGGTTGCCACGTCTCCGCCGTTTGCCTGAGCCAGCAGATGAGGAAAGATCCAGTGGGACATCCATAGTGTCATCATCCTCCGTTTCACTGCCTGATATTGCAACTACACCTACAATTGTAAGACAAGCACAATCAGCCTCCTAAATCCGTTAACTACTTGGCTCCAGCACTGTACGGCACAGACATTTTATATCACGTGAGCTGCCTTTGCTGTTACAGCCCTTGTACGAGAGATCCGTCCTGCAGCATTAACCTGTCATGCTGTAGCTTTTCTGTCAGCTAACAAAAAAGTAGCACCAATGATCCGTTCCTAAAGGAATTCTTCTCTGCAAACCTTCATTTTCTTGTTCCCCTGGCAACCTTTTATCTGCTGAACGTTATCAGATAGCTTCTATCTAATGAGGATATTGTCCAAGTTTGCTGGCTATGGTATGCATCCAGCACTTCTTTTCAAGGATAACTAACCAGTGGCTGAGCAAAAGGTCAACATGCAAGACCCAACTCAAGCAATAGGGTATTTAATGATTTCTTAACATCCTGATGCTTGTCTCTTGGGAGGGATAGGTTGTAGATTTTATAAATGAATAATTATATCTATTCAGAAAAATTAATGAAAGAAGAGAAAAAGAAAGGGAAAAATTGTGTTTCTCACCACCTGTAAGGAGATTTTCACTTACGAAGGGAAAAAAGTGCAAAAGAAGGGAAGAATCGGGTGCCTAAGAGTTCACCAGTTTATCAGGAAATTGACTCTCACTTAATTATATTCTGTATCAAAGAACCATGATCATTTAGATGTACTAGTTTTTCTCCTATTTTTTCAACTTTGTGGTTTTCATCTCATTTTTTTATCCTCGGAAATGTGCGTTCTGTGCTATGCTTACTATAAGGACTCCAAACTTACCAGTTAACTGCATACCTTCTCCCTCCAACACAAAGGAAGGAACAGATTTCACAATCTGATTATCCCTTTATATATGTATACCACACTACTAGTAACATGAAGCTATGGAATGTAAATCAAACAAATGAGGAACTATTCAATAGCTAGGAAGGCTACAATTCTACTCCTTTGGTAGGATACACGAGTCACTAGTTCCATAAAACACAAAGAAAACCATGGTTTAAACTCACCAGAAATTTTAGGAATCTTACAAACTATATACAAGTCCAAATAAGATACTACCCACATTCAGCTAGTACAAATTAATACTAATTTCAAGTGAACTCACACTGGCTTTCTAAAGCAGTTTTAGAAACTATAGAAGGAAAACAAGCCCTTAATCTTTTTGTCTCCTGAACTTAGATTGGGGGGTTGATGGATGGAAAGGAAGAAATTTGCTCACTTGTAACACCAAAACTAAAAACCTTAATAGTAAAGCCAACTAAATGTCAGAAGTAAAATTTTTCTGTGGGAAACCACCCATAATTAAAAAATTCTATTCAAGGAAATAAAGTAAGCCCTAAACAACCAGAAGTGAACGTGTGAAAACATTAAACTATATAAAACTATGTTATATCCATAAGTAAAGGCACTTACGGAAGTGAGAAGCAAGAAGGAAGTAATGCCCTTTAAAAAAAAACAACCAGCCAGCTACCAAAGCCCCCAGCACCACACAAAGAAAGACAGAAGGTATGCATGTGCAAGTTTTCCTTAATACTTGGCAGGAGAGTAGGGAGAGAAACAGAGAAGGACCTTTCCTCACACTTCCAAACTTCAGCCAAAGCTGACATGGTAAATTATTCTTTCCTTCCCCTATTTATGAATAGCTCCAACATCCTTAAATTTAGTTTTAAGTTGTCCAACTTGAAATGCACAGTTTTGATACGCAAGCATTCCCAACAGGATGATCAATCCGCAATCTGTCTGGCATAGTTGCTTCAGTAACTTACTTGGTATTGTTTTCATTCTCCCAACTGCTGATTTATGTAACCGACAAACACCAAACTGACATACCAAATTTTTCATCTGATTATTAGCTACATAAATTATCCAGTCATGGAACAGGAACAATAGGACAATATTTAAATAACCAACACAAGATAAAACTCCAAATTATGTAAACAGTTTCTTAATTCATGTAGAAAGTATGTCAAAAGTTTGCTTTACAATGATTCCAAGCAAACCACTTTGTCATGGAAAGTGCTGTCATGCTTGCAACCTGACCTGAGACCATGCCTTGCACCATAGGCTCCTGGAGCCACGAGGAACACTTCTGGGAACAAAGATCCTGCAGAGACAACAGGACAGCTCTGCAAAGCAGCTCAGCCCTTTTAAATTGAATTTAAAAACTAGCTAAAACTAGCCCATGCTATTCAGACAGTGTTTTGAAGTGCGCTGTTCTTGTTTGTCAGGAACCAGAACTGTTGCAGCACTTCAGAGGGTTGGGTTTTTTGTTTGTTTTTAAATATAATGGGCAGTAAGGCAAGACCTTGGAAAAGAGGGAGAGGCAAACAGCAAGGGCTGGAAACAAGAGGGAAGGAGAAACTACTGTGAAAAAGTTAGATGTCTAATGGTCTGCAAGCAGTATTTACAAGGCATAACAAGAAGTACAACAGGTACACACCACCCAATCTGAAGTGACCTTTCCAGGATCTACCACACAATTAAAACACTCCACGGACATCTCTCTGAATTTCAGAAAACTTGACGTAAACCAGCAAAACCTCTCCTAGAAATGTTGCTTTTCCTTTAGCTGGAAAAAAAAAAATGGGATAAGATACTATGTGCAAGCCAGCACTACAAAAACGTTTCTCCCTTTTCAAATAAGATCTTTTGCTAAAGTAAAAGTTGTCATCTGACTAACCGTAACCTACCTAGCAAGAAATGAGTCACCAGCAGAGCCAGCCCTTTGACCTGCTGCCTTAGTGTGTCATATTAATTGACACAGTAAGTTAGTGACACAAAGCAGGTTTTGGTTAAGCAGGAAACCCAGTGTAGTACAGACTTCTGCTCATTTAAATGAGCTCATTTAAATAGCTGATCAGCCCTCTGAACTCGTGGCAGATCTCTCAGGCGCAGTACAGAGCTAGCAGCAACAGGAAGTCATGGCTAGAAATCTCGCACTACCCCAGCTGATATTTTTTACTAGAGCAGGAGCCACATTGCTGCTGTCAAGGCTCTGTTTTCATTAAAGCATTCCTGCTGATTACAACCCAGCTTTGTTTTTCCGTCTTGTTAGTAATCAGCCTATTCGCTGCTGGTTTCCTGTTATAACAGGGCCCAACTGAAAAGGGTCCTGGCCACGCTCCATGACTGGACCATTGGCTTACTGTTATTTACACCCAGAATAAAGGCCTGTGGACACGGTGAGTAGCCCCAGCTGACCGACTAATTTATTTTGTATTAAAAGCAGGCTATGGCCAGGCTATTTTATGTCTCCTCCTAAATACATTTAATCCAAACAAAAAAAAACCCTGCTTTTATAGAACTAAAATTAAAGCACCACAAGTTCATTTGCAGAGAGGTCTGAGAAACAACACAAAATCCCATTCCTTCATTTCCACATCGCCACTTAAAAGAGCAGTCTATGCTATTAATGACCTAAGGACTACATGATCAGCATCCCCTTATAAATTACTTTATCCTCCTGGCTTCCCAGCTGAAGTCATATACACGATTGAATGCACTTTTGCATTGTTTCACAGCCAAAGACTTCACAGGTACTCCTCGTAATCAGCTCAGGGAAGATTACACCTAGGATCTGGAGTCTGGGCTCAACACCCAAACGTTAGTTAACAGCTTGAAACAACTTGAGTAAAAGTACAGTGATGACTAAAGCTGATTTCAAAACAAACCACTGCCACTTAAAAACGTATGCTGAAATACTTTGAGGGGGAGGACAAAGTATTTACAGAGGCTGATACAAATGAAATGGAAGTTAAGCAAACGAAAAATTTAGCCTATGAGGGGGGCGGAAAAAAAAAGGCACCAAAAAAAACAACTATCCCATTGTGTCGAGGAAGAGCTTCACAGAGGAAGTGGCAGAAGCCAATTGTTATTCAAAAGAGGACAAAGTATACCACAAGGAACAATCTCTGCCCTCCAGAGAGGGGATGGACAAAAATCACCTTAAAGAAAACCTCCCACCCCTCAGGGTTCTCTGAATTTCTTTAGTGAGATTTTTTTTTACGAGCGCTGATAAACAGAACCAGTTCCTATCCAAGCCTCCGATCCTGTTGTAACCAAGTTCAGTAAGATTCTTCACATGTACAAACTTGAGCACATGCCTGTGCCTTTTCGAGACTGTGTTCTAAATCAGCTAATTAACAAGCCAAGTAGGTTCCGTGTGACTTATTATTTGTAAATTAAACTATCCATAGAAGAATCCTGAGGTTTAAATCCAGAGTCTGCTAGCTTAAAAAAAAAACCCAGAAAAACAAAGCAAAACAAACAAACAAAAAAAAAACTAACCATCAACAAAAACACAGCATCACACACTTAAAAATTTTAAACTCAACACACATAACCAAGAAATCTAACCAAAATGCAATGCAAATTTAAAAATAAACAACAAAAATACTTCAGTTAAGTACCAAAAAACTACAAGGATACAGAAGGGAATTTCCACAGAAAAAAAAAAAAAACCACCACCTCTTTCCTCTGAATGAGTTTCATAATTGAGGAACCAGCCTATTTGTTTTCCTCTGTACTTTACAGCTTGCACTCTATTACTTCTAAAGCAACTAGACTTGGCTGTACTATACTTTTTTTTTTCTCTCTAAACGGTATTTTTCTAGGAGTGCAAGCAAGAAATCTCTAATAAAGTCACTCTTTGAAACTTCTTGAATGAGCTTCAAGTGCCAGGAGGTCACAAATAAGTACAAGCCCAACCTTTATTAAAACAAAGGCACCCTAGCCCTAACATCTTTTAAAAAGTTTCTGCCTTTGTCTCTTCACCTTTTAATTTGTGCCACGCAAACCCCAGGCCCATGGCCCCTCTCAAAAGTTCTCCCTCCCGCCTGTCACCTTTCATTGTTTCCATTGTTTCAGCCCGGGATTTGCAATCCTCAAAGCAGAGCTTACACACACACACACACTCTTACACACAAAGCCCTACACATGCATACCTAGAAACTACGTCAGCGTTTTCCACACGCATTTATTTCGGGGGTGGCAAGAACAACAGTTGAAAGTGCAGGGAGTTTGGTATTTCACCAACCAGCAGCTGCCCTCGGGGAGAGAAGTCTGAACAATGGAAGCAACAGCAGACAGGAAACCAGCTCACCACTGCTGTGCAAATAGGCAGCATAGGAATGTCCTAAAAATAACTGGGCTAAATTAATTCAGCGAAACTATAAAAGAGGGGAGGGGGGAAACAAACCACAAACTGCTTCCAACAGGGTGAAGAATCTCGACCTACCTAAGACATTTAAAACCCAGCGCAGTCCCTGGGCACAGGGGGCTGAGCTCGGGGCGCAGCTCCGGCAGTGCCTGGGATCGAGCTCCACTCTGCTCCCGCGGGACGCTGCGCTCCTCAGCACCACCCTGCCTGCTCTTTAAACTTCGCCTTTGTGGCTCAGTTCCCTTTGTGTGCGCTCCTCTTAGCCGAGTGGCATGTCCAAAAAAAAACTTCTGACGAGGGCTACAAACCATATTAGTACACACCATGTCTGCAGCAGCCCAATGATTTCACGAACTACATATGCATTAATTGCTCCAAGGGTACTAACAATGAGAGGCTGCTTTACTACGGAGCCGCAGGAATGCATAGTAGGGCGAAAACAGCACAACTCTGGAGTACTGAACATGCGCACTGCTCCCCTCTAACCCTCCACTTCGGAGCATTTAATGGTCTTTGAATGCAAAACACCCTTCAGCCACACCGCCGACTGGCAAATCGCAACTGAACAGACACTGCTTTGCTATGAACTTCTTCCCAGCCAGCGCAGGAGCGCTAGATCCGAAAGCACGTTCCGCGTCTTTGTGGCCAAGCGCTAATTTAAGGGCACTTAAAGCACCACGAGTGCGATGAGTAACGATCCTCTAACTGTAAAGTTTGTCTGTTTGGAAGTGGACACAAAGAAAACTCAAACAGCATTATGGTTATGGTGCGGGGGGGGGGGGGAAGTTTTCCTTTTAACCCTGCGTCAAAACTTTTGTACTTTGTGTTTCGTCCCCCTGTTTTAAGGGATAAAAGGGATAGAAAAGGCTTCAACTTTCAGCAAAACAAGGCGGTCGAGGGCGCGGAGGGGTTTGAAGCCCTGCCACCGATGCCCCCCCACGCCTCAAGCCCCACGCTGCCGGCCCCGCGAACAAAGAGTTGCCGGACGGCCCCGCTCTCCTCGCCCCAAGTTGGGAAAACCACCCGCACCCTCGTCCCCCTCTCGGGGATGGTGGGGCTCGGTGCGGAAAAGGGTTCAAAAGTGTTTTACGGGAGGGCAGGGGGAAGAGGCTCCACGGAGGGGGCGAGAACAAAAGTTGGCGGAGGACACGAGGCGAACGGCTGGACATGTTTTTGACAGGGAGCCAGCGGCGCAGAGAGGCGGCCGCCTCCAAACAACAGCCCCGCATGTTTTGTCTGGGAGCGGAGCATCCACTACAATCTTTCACGGGATTCAGGCCAGGGGGCGTGGGGGGGGGCACGGAGGACAAAAGGCCGAGAAGGCAAAGGGACTCCTGCTAGCTTAGCGACAGCCCCCCCTTCCCCTTTCCACCCCGGCTAGGGGCGCGGGGCACCCCCCTTTGTCGCGGCACCCCATCACAACTACCTTTTTTACTTTTCATCTTGATCGCGAGGACCGAGCCGACCGCCGGACACCCCACGCACCGACCCAAGTTTCTCTCCCTTCGCCGGACGCTGCTTTCCCCCTTTAAGCTCAGCGAGGAGGAGAAGGTCGATGAAGAAAGAAGAAACACTGCCGAGGAGCCAGGCGCCCGGTCACCGGCCGCGCTGCTGTCAGCGGGAGCCGCAGGGCTCTGCCTCCCCTGGGGGCTTTCTAGTGCGGCCGGGGTGGGCTTCCCTCCCCCTTCCCTTTGTTCCCTTCTGCTGGCGATTGGCCCCGGCCTGTTAAAGTGAGGAAAGGCACGGGAGAGAAAGGTACACAGCGCCCGCCCTCCCCCACCTCCCCGCAGTGAGTACGGGAGAGTAACCGTGCGCTGCACTGGCACTCGCAGCGGCGGCGGCGGCTGCCTCCTCCTCCTCCTCTCTCCTCCCTCCCCTCCCGTCTGACAGAGCCTCAACACCCGGGAGGGGAGGGACCGGCCGGAGAGGGGGGGTGTCCGCCTGTACCCGCTCGCTCATGCACACACAACAGCAGCGGCGGGGGGAGCTCTCCGTGCCTCCCGCTCCCTCGCCTTTCTTCAAGCAGACGTTTGATCATTAAACTGGAAGGAGGAGAAGGAAGAGGCGGGGGTGGGGGGGAGATTTTGACAGCTGCCCTTGACTAGCCTCCTCCTGTTGCTGCCGGACGAACCACCCACTCCTTCGCGTGAATAGAGGAGAAGAAAGAAGAGTCCGTACGGCAGGGGAAGGGAAGGAGCCCTCCAAAGACCGGCGCCCCCCTCCCGACTGCCGAGCGGGTCGGCGGGGACTGCTCCCCCTGATCCCCTATGGTGCTGAAGGAGCCCCGCCTGGCCGACGCTGGCCACACACACCCCCACCCACCCCCGCGGGGAAGGCGAGCCCCGTTTCTGCGGTTATTTTTACATCAGTTCGTAAAAGGTTGTTTTTCTCCCCCTCGACCCCCCCTCCCCCCAACAGCCCGGTAGATTTTGCTGCGGCACATGATCGCAGCTGTAAAAGAGAGAAGTCTCACAGCTTGACTCATCGCTGTCAGGCGAGCACGCTCTGCAGCAGCAACAGTTTCTTTTCCTCCGGGATGGGAAACGTGACACCCGCCAGCAGCTCGCTGCAGCCTCCCTAGCGAGGTGGAGAGCTCTCCCCGGGCACAGGCGGCCCCGGCGGCGGGTCCCGGCGCTACCCCTGCCGCCCCCGACAAAATCAGATTAAAAAAAAAAATAATAAAAAAATCAAAACTGCTGAACGCCCAGCCGCTTGAAGGTTTCAGCGTGGAAAGGAAAGGAAAAGAAGCCGCCTGGCCGCGGAGCAGGCGTGAGGGCGCGGGCGTGCACTCATTCCACGGGAGCGTGTCTGTGTCACTCCCGCACCGGCACGTGCGGGGCTGTTCCCGGCCGGGCAGGCGCGGGGGGCGAGCAGCAGGCGCCTGAAACGGCTGATGAAATAATGGATTCCTACGGCAGAGCGGGGATCATTCCCTCCCCACCACCCTGCACCCCCCCACAGCGGCGCGGGCACCCGCGCAAATCCGCATTCACTGCACAAGGGAAGCAACAGCGTTTTAGCAGCAAGCCTTCCCCAAGTACCTTGTAACTATTTTTATGTGGCGTAATTACAGCGGGAGATAAAACAGCTGTTGTACGCCGAAAGGGGGATGTGTGAGGGGGAGGGCAGCTGGTGAGTCACGTCACTTAGCCAAGGACTCGGTGTCGGCTGCTCTGCGGGGCCGGACGTTCGCCCCGGCATGGGTGACCCTTGTGCTGGCGGCTGCTGGGCGGCGTGTCCGGCTGTAGGTCAGCGAGGCACGGCACACTGACTGACTGACTGACTGACTGACGGCGCTGTGCCAGGCGGGAGCTTGTGCGGCGCGGTCCGAGGTCCCGCCGGCGGCAGCGCGATCCGGGCCATTGCCCGCCGACCGAGCGCCCTCCGCCCGCCCTTCCCGCCGCATTCCCGCCGCGTCGCCCCCGGCGGTGTCCAGGGGGTGCCGTGCCGCTGCTCGGTGCTGCCGCCCCGTGCGGTGTCAGCCCGGCAGGACGAGGCTCGCTCGGGGCCGGTGTTTTCACCCGAGCCGTGCCCCCGAGGGACTTGGTGGCTCAGGGGCGGGGGTTGTGCGCGCACGCCGCCGTATGGCTTTATTTTGGCTTTTACTGTTTTGTTTTTGTTGTGGAAGAGCCCTGCTTCCCAGCTGTGAGGGCTGGCGCTTCGAACTGCTTGTTCCGAGCGTCCGGGCAATGGTCATGCCAAAAAAGCAATTATGGGAAGTTAACAAAAGACACGTCAAGGATTCGAAGAGATTTCCCTTTCTCCTTGCCGCCAGAGCCGCCTCACGCCTGTTCATTGTCCTTGGGACTGCAGGCAAATCTGTGGGATCTCTGAAACTAGCTCTTTCCTTATTTTTTCCCCCTTTTTTTTTTTTTTTTTCTTAGAGGTTTATTTAAATGTTTGTTTGGTTTGGTTTTTCTTCTTTGACGAGGTCATTTCTATAAGGAGAAAAAATAAAAAAATTATTTTCACACTGAACTCAAGTTACTTTTTCTTTTCAAAACCTTTAGAAACAGCCTTTCTAGGAAAATATAAATTTCAACTTTGTGTGGCAGTTTTTTCGCTAGTAGGAGAAGGCTATGGACCAGTGGGTGTTCATTCCTAGCTCCTGTGGTATAAAATGCATGAAAAGGTATTGTTTCAAAATAAGTTCCTCCTTCGACGTCTGTAGGGATATACCCATAGCTGGGACCAACAGGAAAGATTGAAAGTGGATTTGTGTGAAAGTTCACCTTGCAGTTGTTGCCTGGCGCAGTATCTCAGGTTTGTCCACAAATTTTGGCTGCCTTTTTTTTTTCCCACTTAAAGACTCCTGATACGTGCTCCAGGTGGTAGTGGGTTAAAGTTTGCAAAAAAAGTAGTGCAGTGGAAGCAAACCCCCACAGCTCTCTCTGCCGGTAAAACTTCAACACACCTGAAACAAGGCTGTATCTAAAATGAGGGCAGGTGATTTGCCTGAGCTCAAATCTAATGGATTGATCAACTCAGTTTTGTAGCAAATAACCTGGTGGTCTGTAAGATGATCATGTGTATTAGTATTGGCTGCTGCTTGCAGAAGTAGAAGGTATGGAAGGCAATATGTAGCTTTCTGCAGTTTTTATTCTCCCTTCGGGTGTTCGTGAGGCTGTGTTTTTAGAGTTACTTAATCTGATAGAGCTGCATCAGCACTGTGAGTTGTATCTCACCAGCAGTTCAAACTGCTTCATGCTGAGCAACTTTGGCATCTGTGCAGCTCCTTGGGTAGGTAGTGGTGTACACGTGCATCAAGATGCATCTGTGCCAACAGGTTGGAACAGCTTGGTTTAGTCAGAACAAGTTCAGCTCTGTCTGGACCCATCTGCACAGACATGCTGTGTTTGTAAAACTGGATTCTAAAAAGGGAGAGAAATTAAACTGGAGGGGCTGGATTTTTAATTACTCCATGATTGTCCAGCATCATAGATTTATCAGTTTCCAGTGATGGTGCGCACATGTTTCTGTCCTGTCACATTGCCGCGTGCAAAATAACTCGCACAAATCATTGCATGTTTCTTACTTTGCAAGTGCTTTGCTTTGAGACGCTGAACTGTGTTTGCCTAACTGCTGAAGTCTCCAAGGCGATGTTTCGGGCATAGAAACTATTAAAGGAAGTACTCTGGGAAATCAGGACCCAGGCAAATCAGGCTTGTGGACATTTGTTATCTTGGTCTTTTTATTCCAGTTTCCCATTTATTAACCAGATAGCATTTTACCCCCTCCCCCGCAAGGTTGTTATGAAAATAAATCCATTGACACTTAGGTGCTGTTGAAATATTTGTGATAAAACTTATTAAATTGTAGTCAGAATAGAATTAAGCAGCACAAAGTTAAGCAGGTCACGCCTATGGCAGTAAGAGTAAAGCAACACAACAGGTGAATAAATCTGTCCATAGAAAAACAGGAGTCACTACTGCAGGTCACAGCTAACCTTCACCTTTTCTAGCCCATGACATTGAGTAGTTTCAGTGTATCACAGGAAAGGAGCGGCTACGCAAGGCAGATGTGAGGTAAAATTTCCCCAAAAATGTCCCATTCAAATATTTAATAGTTCAGTACAAGCACTGGAGGAATAGTTTAATAGAACTTCAGAGTTTATTACTGACCCAGCTGTATAGTCTTTACACTGGTATAAAAGTTTAATATCTTCATAGCACTAGAATTCTGTAATGGCATTTGAGTGGCAGAGAAGCATGTTGAATTGTGAATTACATAAAAATGCATTGCTTTTTTTTTTTTTCTTACTTATTTCATTTAATAGCCTCTTGTGCTTTGAGAAAAAAAAAAAAAAGGCACAAAAATTCCTGCTTTGGTACCATTCATTATTTTATATCTTTCCTCATGACTGTCTTTTGACAGAAAATTTCTCACTCTTTTCTTATGAGAATTACTCCCAACTTTTGCTCGTTGCCAGTTTTTCTCCCAAGTGTATTTAATCCTACAGTGTTTGGTTTTTCAGTAAAGGGGGCTTATGCTGCTTGCAGTATTTCAAACAAGGTTATGCCTCCAATTAGAATATATATGTATTTGATATTACTTACTCCCTGATCTATTTTTGTATGTAATCCAGCATGTTAGGCTTTATCTTTGGCTGCTGCTACATACTGAGCATGGGGCTCGACCAGCTTTGGAGATTGTCTAGCTTGTATGAAGTTTCTCTTCTGCATGATTTCATATTCATATCAGTGCTGAATCTTTTGTCATTGCATTGTTCACTCATGTAACAGAAGTCACACTGAACTTATTCATAAATCTCCCTTTCCCCAAATACATTTTTGATACCTGCAGACTCCATCACTGTTCTTTACCTGCCCCTGTCTCTCCCTCTCTCACTGGTCAGAGTTATTATGTTAAAAAACACTGAACTAAGTATAGGATTCAAAAGAACCTTGCTGTCAAAATTTTGTCATAATAAAAAAAATTTAGAATTTAATCTTACAGTTTTGATTCACTTACTCCAACCAGATATTCGTCCACGATACTGGTTTGCCTTTTTTTCCCAAGCAGTATTTTAGTTTCTCCAGTTGCATGGAACCCTGTCAAAAACCTTTCTGAAATCTGAATAAATTATGTCAACCAGCTGTGCTCTCACAATTAGAGCTCACTTTGCTACCTTTGTGCAAGGGCAGAAAGGATAAATCTAAATCATGAAGACAATTCTAAGATTTCAGAACTTCTGCATAATAGACTCAGCAACCTGAATATGTTTTTCACTTGTTTTCTGTGCGCATTCTTGTGGTTATCAAAGATCAAACAAGTGCAAAAACCTCAGGAATTCTTTATGTAAAATCATACTGATTCCTGACTGCTGCAGCATCATGTTTGCAAGCTTTTGATTCTCAGCAAGGACTCGAAGACGGACTCAAGGTAAGCGGTAGTACTTAGGATTCGTGAGGAGGATCAGCTGCTGGAGTGATCTGTGCTTGCCGCTGGGGTTTTCAGACATTAGCTGGCAGAGAGGAGCAATGGCTGCTCTGGCAGGATGTAGTGCTGTCTCTCTCTGGGGCCTCCTATAGCTATTCCCTGTGCCAGCCCTTTGCTCACTCATCTGCACATGGTCCTCCCTTATGTCTGTGTTTAGTGCATAAGCATATGGAAATAGAATGTTATTCTTACTGTAGAGACAACTTACATATATTCAGTGATATTAGTTATGATTATAAGACAGTGCAGAAACTTCTTGAGCGGTGTAATCGCTTCCACTCTGAGACTAAAATCTGTGTAGCTTCCTCTGGAGAGTGTTTGTGAAACTTCCATTAATGTCAATGTAGTTTTGTTTCCATAGTTTGAAGACAAACCCCTGTGTAAAATTAAAGATTTAAAAAAAATAGTGAATTGTAAATTTAATCTTGCTTGGAGTTAGTGTCTCCCCTTTCAGGTTTTAACTTAAAAGCACAGGAGCAGACCTCATGTATTCCTTTCAGTGATGCAATTACAATTTTTGTCTACCACAGGAACATCTCATGGCTGCTTTTTCCTCTTGTCTAAGAGTGGGTGCTCTGGCAATCTTTTCTTTTGTCGTACACTAGTATAACGAGATCAGCATGACAAATGACACGATCCTTGACAGTCTCAGCTTAGCTCAAGAACTTGGGGCATGAGAGGAAACAGATCTCTCTTTCCTGAAATTCGACACTGTGGATGCAATTTATGCAATCTGGTTTTGCTTATCTGTAAGTCAAGCAGGTAAATCAGGTATGGCTGACCAAACAAAAAAGTGGTTTTAAGTTGTTTTTTTGTTTTGTTTTGTTTTAGTCGTGGGATTCCTAAAAAAAAGTGGTTTTAAGTTGGTTTTTTTTTTGTCTTGTTTTTTTTTTTTTTTTGTTTTGTTTTGTTTTAGTCGTGGGATTCCTAACTTGCTTTTATTACAGACTGGTACTGTATACTGAAGGAGGACAAGGCAGGAGGTTTACTGCAAGACACCCAAAACAAGAGTGACCTTGCTTAGCTGACTTGGACAGTCTAGTATTTAGTTGGACAATCTACACTTAAGACTGTGCGTCAGCAAACTATGTCTAACTGTATAAAATCACTGTATAAAGCAACAAAAACAAAGCCTAAGAGTTATCTGCACTTGGCAGCTGGTGTTTTTTTTTTTGTTTTGTTTTCTTTTTTTCAGGGTAGAATATTAATTTTGAACAAAATTACTCTTAAAAGAGTAATAGCTGTATCTGAGCACTTATATTCTGTTTAGTGTAGTCTACTCTAAAAGAAATAACATTATGGCTAGCCAAATATTTGCATGGTTGAGTCTACATTTGAAGTTTGTTTTGTTTTTTAAGAACTGTGTTTCAGGAACATTGTCTCTGAAGTTATTTCTGTCCTTACAAGCCAAGGTTAAATTTGATTTCCAGAAGGACAAAAAATTTAATGGTAGTGAATGAAATATGCACAAACTATTATCTGGTAGAAGAATAAATTACATCACTAGTTTAGAGGAAAAACCTAACTTGGAATATTTGTTATGCCTGTGAATTAAGGAAGAAATGGTATCACACCTTAATACATAGGGAAATAGCAAGTTTTTGCTAAAGACACACAGTCACCTTTTCCTGTGGTTAGGGTGAAAGGTTTATGTAGGAAATAAGAGTGTCTTCTGGCACTGCAAAATTTCTATACCTTTTTAGCAGAATATAAATGTGAGTGTTATTTATGAGGTATAATAGTACAGAAAAAACTGTTCCGATATATAACTTCATGTTCAACAAAGATTGAAAATTATACAGACTAATTAGAAACCAGTAGAATTTTATGACAGGCCACTGTTAAACACGGTGTACTGAATTTTGAAAAGCTGCCACTGCTGTCTGTGCTGTACCTGCTCTGAATATATTCTGAGAGCTTTGTTTTCAAAGCTGTCTGATTTGTACGTCTATAGGGTTTGCATCCACTTGATTGTTTTTGCTGCTGTTACTGTTCTATTAAACTTCAGGTGAAGACAATTTAAAATTAATGCAACTGTAGAGTTGGAGATTGACTTTTTACAAGGGCTTGTAGTGATAGGACAAGAGGGGGTGGCTTTCAACTGAAAAAAAGAGCACCTTTAGATTAGATGTCAGGAAGAAGCCCTTCAGTGTGCCTGTGGCGAGACATGGAACAGGTTGCCCAGAGAAGCTGTGGATGCCCCATCCCTGGAAGTGTTCAAAGCCAGGCTAAATGGGGCATTGAGCAATCTGGCTTAGTGAAAGTTGTACCTGTGCATGGCAGGGGGGTTGAAACTAGATGATATCCGAAGTTCCTTTCAATCCAAACCATTCTGTGATTTTATGTGCAAACAGAATAGTCTTGCAGTATTATGGGCATGTTAAAGAAATTCTGAGTGACCAAATTTACAGCTTTTTCCATTGAACATATAAGTAAACTGTTAATATTATAATTTACTGAGCATTTCTGTGCATTGAAAAGATGTAGTGCCTGCTTGAGAGGCTCAGCCCAAAGGAGGAAATTTGTAGAATAAGGGATTACTGTGTCTCTCTACTCTCTATTACTGCAAGTGATAGTAGTGAGTTGATCTTTTCAGCTGGGTGAAAAGTCATCAAATGATGACTAAAGACAACCTTTCACTGCCGAAGTTGTGTAAAGTTTTTCAAGTGACAGGTCCTGGGTGTTGGCTACCTTTATGTAAAATCCTAGTCGTAGCCTGAGGCTTTAGTCTCCTTCAGGCAAATGCAGGTTGAGATGATTTAGGACTGAGTGCCTGCCTGCAGTTATGATTTAAGGCACCAAGGAAGATCACTAAACCTGCATGTGGCCCATCCAAGAATGAATATCATGAGGCAATGGGAGAGGGAGAGCCTAACAATCAATTTTATCCAGGTTTTGTTGTTTTTTAGGAGTGGATCACATCAGTTGGGTGGGGGTTTCTGCTCTTTCACCTTCACTACTTTTTGTACTATGGAAAATAAGTGAGGTGTCAGTGCTTGATTTTAAAACCCCAATCCTGAAAGTTGGAGACAAAGGAAGTTTGGGGCAGTGCAGAGAAATGGGAATACATGCTGGTTTTTGGTGGTGCTGACATTTTGAGTCTGCATGGAGCTTGCTTTCTTCTCTGTGTATGGTAACTCTTAAGACCCTAAAATCTATGCTTTTCCTCCTTCCATTGCAGTTAAGAGGTGTAGGAAGAGCTACCATCCTACTACCAGCAAATATTAGAATCTTTTATACCTACTCCACTTCTGTGCTCCTCCTGAACTGTAACAAAATGTGATCAGTCCAAGCAGGGTTATTTGCCTCCTGAGGAGCTGGAATTGAATCACCTGAATGCTTACAGTCTTATGATTTACCTGACTTGAGCTGTTCAGAGATAACCCTCAAGCGTGGAACTGCTTGATTAACTGGTTAATCCCGAGAAGTGTAACAAAAGGCCACAGCCGGTTCGAATGCCTTTCGTTCTTTCTGTTGTTTGCAACTTTGCAAGGTGCTAATTGTCTTACCTGTGGCGTCTATTCCAGTCTTTTGTAAGTGTGCCTGCAGCCACAAAATCTAGGAAAGCTGCATGCAGCTAGGTTCTGGCTAGCAATTGTATTCTTAAATCATGCTAGTTTAAGACTGACTGACTTCCCCTTCGAAGACAGAACTTTTTAGCCTTAAATGCGAAACGAAAATGTTTAAAGTTTCAAAACCACCATACGTATTTTTTGATTTGTTAGCTGGAAGCTAAGCGGTATTATAGCAGTGAATGTGTTCACACCCATTTTACTGGAGACTTGTTGGCTGAAAGCTAAGCGGTATTATAGCAGTGAATGTGTTCACACCCATTTTACTGGAAAAAAACCTGCTGCCTGGTTCAGTAGGAGATAAATAATGTATGCCTACTAGTAAACTATAGTGGACACAAAGCACTATATAGCTGGGTACCGTCAAATTGTTAACCTCTATCTACGTAGTCAATGTAGTCACAACGTGCCTAAGTCATGCTAAAATATAGAAATGCCCATCTGTGAGTGATTGTCGTGTGGATAAACAGGAGCCGTGTGCCATGAGCAGAGAATTTTTTTCCCCCCTGCTTTAAACTGTTTTTTTATCTGATCTTAAACACAAACCACATATTTGAGAGAGACAGAGATAAGGATTATCGCTGTCACATTATGTAAGTGATAGTACTCTTTCCTTGGTAATTAATCTGGTGGTAGTGTCATCTGCCAAAATGCGATTTCTCAAATTGTTTGGTATTTAGAAGTGGAATAGCTTACATTGAATAAAGATTAAAACTCTAACAGCTATTACGCATTCTGGATAAGAATGTTGAATGACTTCCTTACTCAGTATTTTTTTAAATGCCAAAGTTTAAAGCTTGTTGTGTGCTATAGAGATTAAATACTGAGAGAAAACTGCTGTTAAGCTGAAAACTTTCTTATACTGCTGTGATGTTTCTTGCTTTATTTCATAGTAGCACCGTTAATTTATATATAGTCTTGGTGTGAAAAAAAATTATAACTGATCCTACCAAACTAAAAGAATAATAACATGGCATTCATTTATCTAATATTCTTTGCTGCCTTTATATACACAGCACTTCAGACTGATATTCTGTTCTATATATATGGGCATGTTCTGAGCTAACAAATATGTATGTGCCTCTGAATATGTGTAAGCACAATATAGTAACCTCTAGCAGGCTTCAGTGTTGGTGTAAACCTTTGAAGAAAATACAAAGCAGAGGACATTAAGCACTGTTTGCTTACACCTGTGAATGTGTAAATATGCACACAATGCTGTTAGTTATTTTATGTTCCTTGTTGTCTTGCTATGCTAATAATGATAATGATGCATGTCCAGAAGGAAGATACTAGTCTGCAAATTCGGTGACAATAGTATTATTTTTGGAAGGCTTGATGAATGGAATGCCTAGCAGAAATGATCACTCTGGTGTGCCGTGTCTGCTGGGAAATGATAAGCCTCTGTAAAAGTTCTCTGTAGACTGGCCAAAATTTAAGTCCTGTCCAAGTGACACATGCCATGCTAAATTAACTCTGAGCACTGGTAACAGTATGATCTTGTCATTGTGGCATTCCTGCTTCACTAACTGGCAAGCTGTAAGGCTTAGTGTTGGTGAAACAGCACACTAATATAGCCATACTACTTTTCACTCTCAAACCAACTTTAGACTTTCTTGTCCATGTACCATCATGACCACTGCCAAGAAAGTCATTATGATGGTTATTTTCAGCAATAACACCTTCTGTTACGTGGCTAAACAATTCATTAACTGCTACTTCAGAAATACAATGTCCCTGTCAGAAATGTCCATTGTCCTTCAAAAGTGTAAAATGCAGTACAAGTAAGGTAAGACTTGTTGGTGGCCCAGTGTCAGGAGTAGTGTAAGGCAGCAGCAGCGAGGCAAGCTGAAGATAGATAAACAAAAGACCACCTGGGACTGTGACCAAGGAGGACTCAGTACTATTCAAGTAGCCACAGTTAGGGTTTAGATGGTCTTTGGTGTTTTGAAGCTTAACTCAGATTTATGGAAAAACTTCTGTGGACTTTTGTGAGGAAAGCTGCTATAGCTTGTAGTTCTGCTAGCATTCAATGATGCTACTCTTTTCATTAATTTCTGCAATATGAAAGGACCTGACCACCAAATTAATAAAGTGTAACTTGTTTTGACAGAGCCAGAGGGAGATATAAAAGAGATATACTGGAGACAGGAGAATGAGATGTGCAGCAGAAGAAACAGTGAGGCTGCCCATGAATGTCTGGTGATGGCATATTGTGCTTTGCTGTCAGTCTGTTGACTCATGCACACTTCAAAAGAGCTCTCAGGGGAGCCAGTTACACGAGTCGCTGCCTGATGCATTGTAAATCATGGCAGTACTTTTTTTTTTTTTTTTTTTTTGGGATGGGCCTTGAGTGTGCCTAATGCTGTTTTGAAACAGCACATAATGGCACTGAACTTGGGAATTTCACTAAAAATGGGGGGGAGAGATAAGGAAAACCTGCCCCTACAGATGGGATCAGTCAGAGCTGCTTCATTGTTGGCTGGACATGTGTTCTTTAACAGTGTGCTGCCCTTGTTCAGAGCTGAGAAAGCAGCAGCAGTCCTGAGCTTTGTGGAAGTTGAATGGAAAAGAAACCAAAAAGCTCAGTGTGATCTGTCTCCATGGCCTGTCTCAGGGATGTTGTACACCTAAGACGTGATCAGAAAACAGGGCAAATGCTCCAGAAGGTCAGGTCTGCAAAGTGCTGCTTTAGCATGGACTTTCTTCCTAGGAACAAAGAAGTATTTCTCCTCTGAGGAGCAGGCAGCAAGGGATAGCCGTTGGCACTGAGTGAACCTTGAAATGTTGCAGCCGTAACATTATAGGAGAACAAGGTCTGGAATTTTAGGATTCCTGGGGAAAGGAGGTTTACATAAGTGTGTTTCCCTTAGCTGTTGGTCTGCCTAGGTTCCTCAGTAACTTCAGAAGTTGTAGGACAGTTCCAGGTAAATTTTACAGAATTCAAAAGCATCTCTCCACAGAAAGTCATCAACAGGTGTTCAGTTATGTTTTTAGTGACAAACCAACAAGGGGGAAATTTTGAGTGCCTCCAGCACAAGACAAAAAGTGGTGATAATTTGCATCTTGTTGAAAGTGGGTAATAAAAACATGAGACACAAAGCTGCAGGTAAACATGAAGGACATTTCACTCTCTGTGGAACTATTCAGGGCTTTTAAATGATGCTTGATGAATCATTTGTGTTTTTAAAGCCAGAATAGGGATGCTTGCAGTTAAAAATTCACGTGCATAACTGCAGTGATTGCACAGATGATGAGTGACTTAGTAACACCAAATCTGAATCTCCTTGATTTCTCTCTGAAAACAATCAAACAACCTCAACCAACCAACCAACAACAACAAAAAAAAAAAAAAAAAAAAAAAAAAAAAAATCAAACAACCTAAACCAACCAACCAACCAAAAAAAAAAAAAAAAAAAACCACCACACCAAAACAAATATTTGTCTTGGTGAAGTTAGTTTTGAGCAAAAAATCTTAACCAATAGCTTTGTTTGTCTGTCCTTAATTAGAGTTCAATTTCTAGAGTCCAGCACAGAAAAAGAGTTGTTGTTGAGAGAGTTCAGTTGTCTTCCTCTTCTTTTTACAGAGATCACCAGTGGAGTTTAGACAATGGGTAAATGATGACAAAACTTTTATTTCAATGACTGATAATATAACAATGCCTTCAACTATATTGCTGGAAGTATTTGTTTTTTATTTTGAATAAGTAATGGAAATCAGTTCTCTCTTAAACTTGTGGAAGCAGTGGGTATTCCTATCCTCAAGCACAGAACTGCTTCTGGAAGACTTGCAGATCAAAGAGGATATGGTCATGAAACATTAAAACTAACTGTAATATCCAAGTCAAAGATTATCAGTGAACCTCTAGTGCTGGCAATTCATGAACTCCCAGGGCTGTGTGGGCTTTTTAGCTCTTGCTTTGGCACAGAGCATGAAGGAAATCCCTCTTCTCTTTGCAGTACCAAGGAGATAATTTTGATGGATTTAAAAATTAACAGGAGGGAGTATTTGCAAGGAAGTGTGTTTAGGTTCTAATGTTGCTTTACAAAACACAAGAAATTTTTTTAGATATCCTTTCTTAGTTCAGTGATATAATGGTTTGCTCATACTCAGAGGACAGTACAGGACTCCCTGTACTGTCAAACTTGTTCTTTCATGATTATCAACTTGTAGAGTTGATGATCCTGTTTTGTTGATAGCAGTGATCACATAAATTACAGCTTTAAAAAAAAAATTTCATCCAGCTATGCAGACACAACATAACCACCAGATTTTAACCTGGTTTTAGGTGTTTTCTGGTATTTGCAGTGTCAGATTTTAGTACTTGAAGTTAATAACTTACAGAACACTTGAAATACATCTAAAGTATGAGAATAGCTGTCATTACAATATGAAGATTAAAAGTCAAAGGACTTGATTTCCATATGTCATACTGAAGGACTACACTGGGAACTAGCAGTGGTCTTTTCATACCCGTAAAACCAGAATGGCTCTTACTGCTGGGCGAATGCTGGGGAAAAGTCTCTCTCTAGTTAACATAATGCCGTTTGTACTGCCACAAATACAACCAGGCTCACAAGTTTGCTTTGTGCTGCTTTGGTTTGCGTACTTTGACTTCATGTGAAGTTGCTGTGTATGCTTAATGTTTTCTGGCGGGGTGGTAGCCATCCAGGCAGCTCTGAAGTCAGACTGTAGCAATGAAATGGTGCCCAGTGTGTTACCTGCAGACATACAAGTAGTTATGGAGGGTCATATAAGAAAGTGCTTCCTTCATTGGATAGGCAGAGATTAATGGTGGCACCCCTGCTTGGGCCTTAGAGAGGGTAAAAGGCTGAAAAATAATAAAGCACAACCTGGCCTCTGAGGAATAGAGGGAGGAGATGGTGAGCAGGTCTTTGAGTGATGAGGGTCCCTTGTTTTTGGCTGTGTTGTTTGCAGATTGACTACCAAGAAAATTGGCATCAGAAGCCAAAATGTTATTTGGATGCCTCAGAGAGTTTGTGGGTACAGTTTTTACTTCTTCTAGGAAATGAGCATGGGGGTTTAGTTTAGATGGCCAGGTAATGTGAGTATGCAAGTGACTCTGAGTTCACTGTTTCTTTCTACTTGTGGGTCAGTGACCTCTCTGCTGGTGTACCTGCTCTAATATGACTGAGTTATGGTTTAATGAAATGGTTCTGCAAGTGGTAGTGAATGGAGAACCTGCTGCAGAGACAAGATTTGAACTTCTTTTTGTGATTGTACTAACTGGTCCTGCTCTGAGTCAGATGCTCTAGACACAAAAAAAAAAAAAAAAAAAAAAAAAAAAAAAAAAAAAAAAAAGAAGCTAAATCTTAGCTGATCTGTGGCTTCTTTGATTGGTATATCAGGAGAGCTGAACTAGTGATGACTTACATATCTGAATTCTAGTGAGGTAGGTGCTGTCTGCCTAACGTGTACCCAAAGCCCCAGTGCCAACACTGAGGGGGAATTATGTAATGCCACCTTACAGCCACAACCATCTGAGATCATGAGCTCATGTCTAATGAGCAGTTTGAAATAGTTCTTTGCCATTACTATTCCACCAACAGATTTGTTAGTTAACTAATTAACTAATCCCCTGAGCCAGGTAAAGAGATTAGAGCAGCTCTTGCTGGCAGAGCCTTTGTTGGGCCAAAAACATCAGATCAGATGTTTTGATCATGCTGCTGGTGGTACCTAATCTCAAAGTCATTTTTAATCATCTGTGGAATGATCATCTATAAACCCAGTGCAGATGTAAAGATTGCAGCAGGAGAAAGGAGTGGGAGGCAGTGAGCTGATAGGAAGGGAGTTTTGGCAAGGATTCCCATGTGCTACTTAAATCTTCAGTTGTACTTTACAAGTTTTTCTAGCTGTTACTGTGAATAATAGGCTTGTGAGGCCTCAGGATTCTCTGGCCTTTCATGAGTAGCTTGGGTAATTCTTTTAGGAAATATTATGCTATTTTGAAGTAGTAGAAGTCTGCAGAGATGGATGTGAGTCCATACAGATTATTGGGGTGAATTTAATGGATTTAGAAAGGAAATTGCATCTCTTCATTTCCCACCCCATGTTTATGTTGCTCTGTAGGTCTCTAGGTTAGTGGTAGGGTGGAAAAATAATTTTTCCTCTTTTTTCCCCCTTTCCTGCCCTCCTTACTATTTCTTCCCTTGCTATGACTTCCCTCTTGCTAGTATTTATTTGAAGAACATCTATGTTATAAAAACACAGTTGTTACTGCTATTTAGCCTGTAACATGAAAAGAATGAGCTAGAATGTAAAGTAATAACATATTTCATAGTTTGGGGACTTTAAGTTTCAGGTTATTTAATCTGGGCTATGGAGGCTTCTTCTAAGCTAAGTACACATTGTTTCTCTGCTATTCCAATATCAGTGCTAAGTAATTACTGAAGCCTTTTTATTTTTCTTTTTATCTTCCCTTGGCTTTCAGTGACTTTGAGGTTTGGTTCAGGTTAAGTTGTACATTCATCTTTTAAAGCATCTGAAGTGATAACCTCAGCTTGTCCTTTAGATCCTGAAAGCTTACATTTCTGTTCAGCTTTAATTTAGTTCTCCATGTTCTGCACAAAATTATTAGAGGATACCGAGTGATTTGGTTTTAATGAAAAATAGGAGACCAGCATCTGGCATTGCACAGACTTTGGAAGAATGTATTTTGGGGAAAAAACCCTATTGTTGGATTTTGCTGCAACTGTCACCTGTCAGTTTGCTTTCTAACAAAATCTGATTTATGGGTATGAAAATAGGACCTTTGAAAGCTACCTGTTCAGGGAGAACATTTCGTTAATTAGCAATTCTTCACTCATGATTGGAAGTGATGTAACCTTATGTCTTGGAATTTCCTTTTGCCCCCAGAGAGTCTAATATTTATAGCATGTCTGTGTCTTTAAATATGGTTGTATGCACTGGAGTAAAAAAAGTGGTAGATACAAAATTATAGATAGATACAAAATTATATATATTTTGTAAAGATTTTTGTTTTTTTCTTCAACACAGAAATCTGTTTGGCAGATTCCTATCATCATTCTTCTGGAGAATTTAGCACTCTCCAAAATGGAGCATGCATTAGAACATTCATTTTGAATTATGAGCTGCTGTCTTCCCAGAAAAAAATGGTTGGACACCTTAGAGAACAGCCATGGTGGGACAATTTTTTGGTCAATCTCAGAGCTGCTGAGATGGATCAACCCTTGAAGTGCAGGGCTGTTATCCCAGGCCCGGGAGCTCAGCCTTCGATATTGTTGAAGAGTTGCAGCAATCTTTGATTCTGCAGCTCTTAAGGGCACCAATAATCTTGATTTTTAGACAAGCAAAAGTCATGTTATCTTCCACAGCAACTTTTGGGCACTTCTAGTCTGGGTGCATTTGTGGAATGTGAACTGTGGTTGAATGGTGAATGTGGAAATGTGATGCAGTGGTTCATTGTGACTTCTCATTTGTCATGTAACCATGGGCAAGTGGTGATCCTCCTTTAAGAAAGGAAGATGGAGATGCTAATGGGGAAGTTGAATCCAAAAGTCAATGTTATGAAGCCTATATTTGGGTACTGCACATTCTGGGTACTGCATGTTCTTTCTTAGTGCCTTACTGAGAAGTGACATATATGTCCTGTCTAATGAGTTCTGAGGAACGCTTTGGACCTGTTCCCAATCTGATGGTATTTTATCATGAGGTCATCTTTGATATCAGTGAAATTATTGCTTAAAATTTTTAGGCTTTGAAGCAGAAGAGTTAGCTTCTTGCATGTGGGAAGACCTTGACATTGGTTGAAGTCTTCCCTTGTTCTGCGACTTCACTTCTCAGTGATAGTACTGAGATACTGCTGAAGCTAAATTATAAAAGAAGTCCTTTCAATATATGCTAGTAAAATAGTGAATTAGCTGCCAAAGTTCAGGTCTGTTGAGAATCACTCCCTTTTCCCATAATTAACAGAATGCTTTCACAGGCACAGATGTATAAACTCAATGCTAAAGCATTATGATAAGGCTATAATGACCATGCAACAATTTGCAGTGGATGAGTACTTCCTTTATGAAGTTTTATTTCACCATTTCAATTAAAAAAAAAAAAAAGGAGGGAGGAGGAGAGGATAAAAAAAAGAATATTTTTAGTGAAAATAATTGTATTAACTCTTCTGAGAAGTGCTCTTTGTAAGACACCAGAGTTCAGAGATCTGAGCAAAGGCAACGCATTTGAATTTCTTTGCTCAGAGTTCCTGTGTGTCAGCTGTGTTGTGGTAACTGCCACTGCATATGTGCTGTTGGACTATAGGAAGTGTAAGGTAAAATGTGTTAGCATGAACCTCCAGGAAAAAGGTTTAAGCTAAATCATTCTGTCTCCTTTTGATAAGCTAAAAGCAACCACATACCGTGTTACTGCAGTACCCTGGTAAGTGTCATAATTCAGCCAGGATCCTGAGGTGGAACTGCCCTGCTAAAGGAATTAAACACTGGATCAGTAATATTTCTTCTTTGGTGCCAGTATTGTTTGCTTTCAAAACAGTGGATTAAATTAAGAAAGTTTCAGTTAGGTCTAGTTATCCCGTTAGAAGGAGTGATTATGCAATTTTAGAAGTATTTTGGGACCTGAGTTCTTAGTTCTGGTCATCTCTGCACTCACTGAAGTGCAAAGTCGAGCTTTGTAAATGTTATTTATTTGACTGGGCAGTCAGCCCTGGCATAATCCCTAACCCTGATTCTGTCCAAGGAAGGCTTGGGCTGAGTTTACTTTAAGGAATGAATACACACGATGATATGCTTGCACTCTACGTCCGTCCTGTTTCTTCATTCATGCCAAGTGGGAAACTGAACAGTGTGTACAGCAGCTCCTGCCTGGCTGTCCCACATGGAAGGAACAGCCCAGGGAACGCTGAGTCATGTCAGATCTCACCCTGGTGGGATAGAGCTTTTGTGTAATGTTGCTGGAATGGATGGGTCCTTCCTTTACAACCAAATTAAAAATACCTCTAACCTGCTAGTATTCCCCCTACCCCTCATGTTTATTTGTATCTGTGTGTGTTTGTTTACAGAAAGTTGTTTACATTGTGCTAGTGCCATTTCGGATGCCTTGTGATCAAATTCACCCACAGGTCATTTGATAAAAATCAGTGATCAAAAGGTCTGGGTCAAACATGCCTTTATGTGGTACATCATTTTCTCCTTGATCTGTGACCTAGAGATCGTACTGAAAACACCATGATTTAGAAGAACTAAACTTGGGTGAAACTGATTTTGATATTTTCCAGAGGAAGAATTAATTGTTTCAAGAGTTTATCTCCAACATGGCAGGAGAAAGGAAAACTTCTGTGTTTTTAGACCATCTTTGCTAGTTTCCTCTGCTCAAATTCAAACACTGTCGGATTCTAGTGAGTTTTATTTTTGAAGACTTCACCTCCACCCCCTCTCTGTCAAGGATTCAGTTTCCCATTTGTATCTTGGTGACTATTAAGAAACATGTTCCTTTTAATCAGTCACTACATATTTTTTTTCAGTTTCAATTTGGACCGTTGAGTCCCTCCACCAGTAAGTAGGTATTTAGTCTTGCCCTTGCATTAAAAAACTCTTTTGGAAGGATTGCTGATTTTCCAAGTCACTATATTTGAGTTGGCTGTGCAATCAGGAGGGAACAGCTGTGATTTCCAGTATGATAAGGACTGTTCAAGTCCTGTGTAATACTTAAGGTTGTAATCCTCCTCTGTCATCATTCTCTTCTGGAGTTCTTTCCCTACCACACTGTGAAAATTTTTCTTTATTTAAAAGATGTGATCTTTAAATCCGGAGAGTCATTGAAGAGGTAATGCCAGTCGTTAGCTAGAACAAGCACATGCTGCTTAGTCATGAAGTGACACACATCCCAGGGGAATGTTCCCGTTACTGGATTCCTGCATGCTCTGTGAGAGGCCTCTTCCAGTCTCTTGTAACCAAATATTTATCAAGTCAGAGAGAGAATTACTTCCTCTCTCACTCAGCTGCATTGTCACTGAGTGTGGTTCATTTCTTCGCTTTAACGGTTGTAGTTATTTATACTAAAGTATATGAAGTTATTTAAACAGTTTACTTAATAGAGATTTACCCAGCAGCCTGTGTTATACAGAATTACAGACCACTGGGTTAAATTCCATTTTAAGGGCCTGAAACATGATCTTCCATGCTAGCTGTAAGTACTCTAACCACTAAACTAATATAAGAAGCTAAGTGCTAAACACACAGGGAGAAAAATCTTGGTTTGGCTTTTGTGAGCATTGTGTATATCTTGGGGATGGCTCAGAGCTGACCTGCAGAGTCCAGTTATCCTGGGAATGTGCTGGAGGGAAGAGCCTGGTTGAAGCGTTCTGCTTTGGGGCTTCAGGAATTTTCTTCAGTCAGTGGCATACCTATGGATTAATCCTAGGATAGGTTTGAGGACATCAAATCATGAAAGTATACCTACATGCCATGTTAGACATCAGCTTTTGCAGAAATCCATTGTGCTTAGTCATCTAGTATCACTTGATGTTGTATCTTCTGTGTTTGTTTGTCACCTTGGACAGTCATCTAGTATCACAGTATCACTTGATGTTGTATCTTCTGTGTTTGTTTGTCACCTTGGAGTTCTTGATACAGCAATGGATTAATTGTATATGTCCCAGTATTGTCATTTTAGAATGAAAACAAAACAAAAAAAAAAGTAAAATGGTCCTTCAAACAGTCATGAAAGTATCTGTTTCTCAGGGAATAAACAGGTCTAAATAACTATTTGTAGATTTTTAGGTTCTTGTTCCTAAAAAAGATACACTTATTCCTAGATGCTTCCTGAAAATATGGCAAGAAAAAAAACTGAGTTCACTTCAACTATAGATATAATCAAAGTAAATTTAGTGGACACCACCATACTCCTTCCTCTGAAGGGAAGGATTTAACAGTTGGGGAAGTTTTGCTTCCAGTAGGATTTTTTATAGACTCTGGAAGTCAGGAAGATGTAGAGGTTTTACAGCATGAACAGAAGCTCACTAAAGTAATTGCTTTATTCAGGTCTTGGCAGGCAGTGGGAAGCTGAGCAACCTTTTTGGAGAAAACCGTGGGGCAGTACTTGCTCACTAGCCAGAGCAATATCACCTGATGGATCTGAGGGCTGCAAGGAGCTCTCCAGAGAAAAAACAACTGCTACAACTCAGACTGCTACTGAAGTAAGTAAGTAACCCCTGAAGAATCAAAGCACAAATTGATGCCTTTCAACACTATGTTTCTGTAACTAAGGAACTGCCCAGCTCTGCAATAATTTCATTGTCTGGGTATGCTTAAAATGCAGGGTGGCATGAAGGAAGAGGAAGCAGTTTTCAGGATTATACCTTCATCTGTGCTACTAAGCCTAAAAATGAATTTAAAATCTAGTTCAATTTCATTCCAGGTTTTCATTTGTTCAGTTATTTGGGGTAAATGCAAAGTGGATTTAGTGGCATTGTTTTAGATGTGTTGAATTAAAACAGGATGTGGCCTAAACCACAGCAAGTACAACGTATTTTTCCACAATTCTCTTTTCAGTGCTTATTTCAGTTTATGCTGACAAATACTGCATGCTTCTTCTACTTGTCTTTTTTTTCTAGAAATGTTTTAAAACAAGTATGGTTGAAGTTTAGGCCTGATTTAATGTTTTGAATTTCAGGTATTTTTATCTTGTCTTGGCAACAGCAGAGTAAAGTTAGGACAGTCTTTGAGAGGAGTCTCAGTTATCCCTGCCTCTGAGCAGGAACAGCTTTACAGAGGGTGGGCAGGAAGGTTGGGTATTGCTCAGGAAAATATTTGGGGGAGGGGGCTGAAACTGTCTACAAACTAACAGCAAACCTTTTGCATGCAAGGTAGAACCTTACAAGCAGTGTTCTCCCCTAGCCAGGGCATCCCCTTCTCTGGGCACACTGGGATCTCCTCCACAAAAGGAATGATCTTGTCAGTGGTTTCTCCCCTGTGAGAAGGGCAAAGCAACAGTGGCATCTCAACAGGGGGGATTTTCTTCACTTGCCGCAGGGGAGGGAGGATAATAGGGCCTGAACTGTTGACTCGGTGTCAGGTCTCACAGGCATATGGCTCTTCTCTACAGACCTACACTGAGTGCTGGGCCTGGTGGGTGTGGAAGTTTTTACATTCCCTGGTGGGGTGCTTTGCATTCAGTGGTGATGTAGGAGGCTCTACTGGAGCAGCCAAAGCAACAACTTCAGCAGCACCCCATCTGAGATGTGTGTCCACTTTTCATAGCACAGCTAGCTCCACCAGCAACCTCATCAGGAGTTTGTGAGATGAGTCCAGTCCCGTGGCACTGCAACAGATTCATCAGTTTTCTTGAGTTCCCTGCTCTATACCGAGGTCTTCTCTAATATTGACCTTCAGGGTCCAGGGTGAAGTTTGTGACCACTGTGCCTCATCTGGATGTGGAAGGGAGGGTCGCTGATGTGATGTGAGGACCAGAGCCATGAGGCAATGGTGAAGGGAAGCACAAGCTCCATTCAGAAGAGGACTTCTGATTTAGTGTGTCCTGATACCCTGGTTGCAGGGTCAGATCAGAAAGCTGGAGATGTCCTGCTGAAGATGCTGGACTAGATGACCTGGAGAGGTTTAGATCAGGTATTAGAAAAGCACGTTTCATGGAGAGGTTTGTAAAGCACTGGAACAGCCTACCCAGGGAAGTGGTGGAGTCACCATCCCTGATGTGTTTAATAATGTGTGGTTGTGACATTTGAGGACTTTATTTAATGGTGAACATTATGACGGTACTAGGCTGATGGTTGCACTTGATGGTCTTAAAGGTCTTTTCTAAGCTTGAC
Organism: Onychostruthus taczanowskii; assembly: GCF_017590055.1. NCBI lineage: Eukaryota > Metazoa > Chordata > Aves > Passeriformes > Passeridae > Onychostruthus > Onychostruthus taczanowskii. The sequence continues at coordinate 8,497,943 of NW_024498795.1, forward strand.
AGCTCTATGATTCTACCTTCAAAAGTCCCAATCCTCTCAAAACATTCCATAGTCCTATGATTCCATGAAAGCGACACTAACAAAAGATTCCTGTTTAATCAAGTATGTTTCCCAAGTACCAGGCTCGATATGGCTGTTTCAATTTTATGTGAAAAAAAATCTTTGGATTTATTAAAGAACACTAATCTCCTTAGAAAGATAATTAGCTGCCCACCACCAACAGGATTTTGATGGAAAACTTTTGAATAAAGGTTGTAGAAGAAGTGTTTGCCTAGGTTCAGAATACTAATTTAGTAGAATGGCAGTGTAATATATTAAAGTTTTGCCCAGAAATGGTGGATGTATTAAAGATTACCTTGGTGCTCCAAGTTTTTAAACTAGATGTCTGTGGAAAGGTAAAGCAAATTCTGTGTTCAGTACTTTGGTCTTTGCTGTACAGTGCATGCAGCAACATTAATATTTACCTTGTACATTATTTTCTCTGCTTTGGAGATGCAAATATGTACTCATAGCTATAACATCATGTTAATTTTATCAGGAGATCCAGTCTGCCAAATCATGCAACTGGATTGTTGCCATGGTCGTGACTTGTAATGAAAGAGGAGCTTTTAGCTATGCCATGAAATAGGACTCCAGTGAGATTGGTCAGATGTAAAATAGATGAGGCCTTGAACTGACGGGACTTAGTGAGTCAGAGTGATTTGGTAAGTAACATGTTTTTCATGCTGCATGTATAAAAGAATGACTAAGAAACCCAACCCCCAGGGTGAGAATGAAAATAAAAAGGGAAAACTGCTCATATCCTGACCAAATAGGAACAGTCCAAGTCCAGTATTTGGAAGCCTGTTTTGCCAGTTCTTTTTCTAAAGTTAAGAGACCTTCACCAGAATAAATGGTATTCTAGAGTTCTGTCCAGCCTGTTATCCATGACATCCATTGATTAAAGAACAGCAGGAACTCTGATAGCAACAAAACACTTCCAGTCTGAGAGATAAATAATTTTTAAACAAAAGGAAGAGAAATATTTCTTCTTTAGACTCATACCACAAATGGGACACCTCAATTACGTGAAATTGGAATTGAAAACAGAAATCTGCAAATAATTTCAGCTATATGGCTTTTGCGGCACACATTATAACACTGACTGCTTGCTGCAGTGCTAGTGCTGTGCAATAATTCCTTGGAAAAGTGCCTTTTCTTTTTCTGTTCCCGTTTATCAGTCACCATTAAAGAGGTCCTGCATTAAAGTGATGGTTGTAATGAGGAAAGGAAAAGATACTGGGCTGACATCTGAATAAACAGGAGGAGAGGATCCATGACTGACTGATCAAGATTATTTTTACCCATCATTGTTTTAATGTGCAAGTCAAAAGTTTTCTTAGTAAAGAGAGAGCAGCTTCGGGAGTTGATTTATCTTGTAGTGAAATGTCATCTTAATATTTAGCTAAAGAGAAAAGCCTTATTTGAAGTTTGTGAGGGGAATAGCTTAAACAGCAAACTATTTTGCTGCTACTGTTCCACTCTAGCCAAACTTTCAAAGTGTAATTAAAACCATATTCATCATATAGCATATTTTTTCCCTCTTCTTGCCAAAAATATTTAAATGTATATTAAATGTTTTTCTTCCTAATCAGAATGAGTGATCCAAGCTCCAGAGGGCACCCAGCCAGAAACTCCTGAGTTTTAATTTTAGCTTCTATGTGGCTTCTTAGCTTGTTTCTCTTCTCTGAAGGGCAGCAATAGCAGCCTACATAACTAATTTTCTCTCAGGACGATTCCTATTCTTATGTGGAATGTGGAAGGGAGCAGGAAGCCAGCAGAGCCCGTGGGGTCCAATATTTTCAGCCATTCAGGAAGGAGGAGGAATTCTGTTGAAGCCCCACTGTGCTAGGTCCTCTGGGCACAGATGCTGACAGGCAGTTCCTGATCCAGATCTGGGTGCCACCTGAGAACTACTGTTTATGGACTTGGTTGTTTATCTTCTGAATAGCTGCTGTAGGATCTCTCTTCCTCTGAAAGCCCAAGCAGGATAATAAACAGTGCTAGCCAGCACCCAAGGGCCTGGTCTTAGTCGTGTCGTGATGTTGCCACACAGCCTTCCTCAATAAAACTTATACACAGGAAACTCTTTGATGTACAAAATATTTATCCCGCCTCTTTCAGGTCACAATTTTACCTTTCAGTGTTCTGTATGACACATTTGTGTCCAAACAGTTAACATCTGAAGTGAAATCTGTAGAGTCACTTCCAGGGTAGGAATGAATCGGGTGTGAGTAATGATGACATAGTGCTTCGAAAAATTCAAGAGGCAAAGTGAGAAAAAATTAAAAACAGGGGAGTGCCATCCCTGCCAGGGGAGTCTGTCACCTTCTCTCACCAGTTGCAGGAGTTTGTGGCTACTTCCCAACCCAGCTGTCCTGGCCACAGCCTGTGTGTGCTTACCTGGTCCCTCCCCTGGAGCCGTGCCCTGTGCAGCACTGCCAAACTATGAGCTCCATGAGCTGTTCCTCCCTTCCTCTTCTTATCTGCTGGCACCCTTCAGTTGATAATGCCTTCTTTCGCCACACACCTTTGCCTTTAGCTCTCCTTGCCTTCATCCTCTCTCCCACGGGCAGCACACAAGGATAGTTCTCATTAGAGGAAAAAGAGAGGCCTTGATCTATACAACTGTTTTCTAGATAGAAAAAGCAGCAGGGCACAGAAGACAGCAAAATTTTAACTTGAAAGTGTTATTTTATTTTTTTGTGCATGTTTCTTGTATACACATCTGAAATGGGTTACTCCAGCCATATGGATAGCAGAACTTCTGGCTTCCATGAAGTTTCCTATTTTTTCTTTAAAATGGCTGTCAGAGTTCTGGGGTTACATTGCTAAAACCACAGAGGAGTATAATGAATGTAAACTCTTGATTTCCACATGAAATGCTAAGTAAACTTTTCAATGAAGCAAATCAGAAGAAATTACCTGTGATGTAATCTGAATTTTCTTTTGTGGGCTTTTTTGCCTCAGTTTGATTGCACTCCAATACTGTCAGTTCTATTCTTGCCCTGGTTGGGTATGGTTCTCTTGATTGTCTCCCAAAATCACTCATGGGCTCAGCTACCTGATGTTCCTGTGTTCTGGATGTTTTTCCATCATCTCACTCTCAGAAAGTGGCCAGTGGCCTTTCCAATCATACTGTTCCTATTTCAGCCAGGTTTTACCATCTGCTCAGTCCCTTGCTAGCCATATAGCCATTATGAACCTGAACAGTTATATTTGGCTGATTGGTAGCTCCTTTCAAGACCACAAACTTTCTCCAAGGCTCAAGGTATTGCAGCATAAAGTAATTTGGGATCCTCAAGTAGAAAAGATGAAGATAATAGCTTTCCTCATCTGTCACATATACTAATGCCACATTACCCTCTGCTGCTTTCAGCAGCCCGCTAATTTCTGTCATTCACAGCTATCAGAAGACACTAATAATTCCAGCTCCCTTTCCAATACTAGTAACTTCTTCTGCTTGGCTTGTCTTCCCCATTTGGCCTTTTCCCCAATCCACATGCAAAGAATTTTCATCATTATATTAAAATCTCTCCTTCCTTCAACCCCTACCCCTCAACTTCTACTACTATTATTTTGCCTCCTTCTGACTCATCCCAGAAGACCCTTATGCCTTCCTGTCACTTAAGAACCCCTCCTATAACATTTGGTCTGGGCTCTCCATCATCGCTATTATTGCCCATTGCACAGAATTCCTCAGCTTGCTCTGTAGTGGGAGCCCCTCTGCTCTTTCCTCTGATCAATTGCTCCTTTCATGTTGACAGTCCAACTGCTTCCTGTTGACTCTCAAAAGCTGCCTTTTCAGCAAGCAAACCGTGAAAGCACCTTTGTTTCATCTTTCTAGGGTTTTCACAAAATACAGTTGAAACCAATTTCACTTTGAGTTAGTATTTCACAGTGGGTAATTAATAGCCTATTACTAATGCTTTCTTTTGATAGTTTTTATGTGTTCTTGAACTTGGTATTTCCTTCTGTACTGATTATTGGTTATGTACTATTTATGCAGATGTCTTCCTTGCTAGTCCATAGTGATTCCCTTTTAGTACCATAACCCCTTTTCCATGGCAGCCCAGAAATGTCATACCAGACTGAGATGGTTGGTCCTAATTCTTTCTCCTCTGCAATCATGAAAAGAGGCTCAGGGGTGACTTCATTGCTCTCCACAACTGCCTCAAAGGAGGTTGTAGCCAGGTGGGGATCAGTCTTTTCTCTGAGGTAATAACAGGACAAGAGGGCATAGCCTCAAGTTGCACCAGGGAAGGCTTAGATTGGATATTAGGAAGAAATTCTTCACTGAAAGGCTAGTTAGGCATTGGAATAGGCTGCCCAAGGAAGTGGTAGAATCACCATCCCTGGAAGCGTTCAAAAACCTGTGAGCATAGTACTTGGGGACATGGTTTATTTCTGAATATGACCGTGGCTGGGTTAGCAATTGGATTTGAGGATCTTTGAGGTCTCTTCCAACAGTAACAGTTTGATGCTTCTATGACAGCTTGCACCAATAAGAATTTCAGCTGGGCATATTCTCACTGCTTGGGCTAGATCAGGAGCTGTGAACAGATTGTCTTGTGCAGGTCTGTGGGTTCACAGAGCTTAGATAGAAACTGGGCCTCGAAAGCCATAGGCTGACATTGCTGAAATTGGCTTAGAAAGCTGAGCAGAGGCAGGCTTGTGCAGAAGTGTGCCAGGGGAAGGGGAATGTGCTGACTTGCATAGCACCAAAGCTAAATGCAGGATGTATTGGGATGCAGCAGATATGGAAAGGGCTGCCTGGTTCAGACACCTGAAGGTAGATCTATGTGGAGCGCAAAATAGGCTCAATTTACTGATTCTAGACAATTTAAAAGAAGGAGAATTGCAGACAAGCAGGCTTGTTGCACAACTTGTACACTGGAGAGTGAACCACTGGGTCAATTCCTTGCCATCAATGGAACCACAAATGTAGAGCCAGAGCCAATTCACTTTCATGACTTGCCATACCCATGCTGTTTCTGCCAGGATCTGGGGTGGGACCAATGAATTCTCCCCTAGTACACTGTAAAAGCATTGACAGAGGACCTCCACAGCCTACTGCAACATTACAAACCCTAAGTATCACATCTGGAAAAAATGGTACAGGGTCAATACATGACTTCACTCACTCAGGCACTTGTAAACCCCTTTCCCACTGTCCTGCCATTCTCTCTTATGGTAAGCTGATAGAATGGGAGTGTATTGAAAGTGTCCCTCTCAAATTAGTGCTGTACCAGAGACACTCTGGCTGGTGTGTTGAGGGCAGGGAAAAGCCATGCATGGAAACGCTGCATTACTTAAAGGTATGGAGTCCTGTGTGTATGCTTGGTATGCTTGGGCTGTGACAGAACAGCTCTCCTGAGAGGGACAAGACTGACAAAAAAATGACAATAATGGTTTCTGAGGGTGAGGTCAGGCAGGAACCTGAGCAGAAGCAGGCACAATGCGTAGCACAGATTTGGTATTCTCCTATATACCACTCTCTCTCTCCCAGTTTTTTACAGTCATTTAGGCTTGACAAATGCTAATCCTCTAAATTGGGATTAAAGCATTGCTTCAAGTGCTTTGGCACTGAAGACCATTCTAGGAGTCTGAGGAGCTCATCCACAACTTTCCACGTGTCATAGGCCTAGGCTGTACCTGCTGTATAGGACTTTGGCCATCTTCCTTTTGAATGTTTAAGGACTGTTTGAAGAGGGAGCAGGTCAAGACAGAGAACTTGTAAGAGCTGTACTTTGCTGGAGTTTTACCAAGAATTGCAGGTCCAGATTTGCCTTGTAACCCTGCCCCAGTGGGAGAATTTTTGATGTAAATTTGCTTCCCCAGTTATAAAATCATAGACTGGTCTGGGTTGGAAGAAGCCTTAAAGATCATCTAGTTCCAACCTCCCTGCCATGAGCAAGGACACCATTCTCTAGACCAGATTGCTCAGAGCCTCATCCAACCTGAACACTTTCAGGGATGGGCCTTCTCTGGGCAACATGTTCCAGTGTGTCACCACCCTCACAGTAAAGAATTTCCATCTAATTTCTAAACCTATTCTCCCTTCGGTTTCAATCTGCTCCCCCTTGTCCTATGCCCTTGTAAAAAGACCCTGTTGCAGACCCCCTTTGGGTACTGAAAGGTGCTGTAAGATGTCCCTAGAGCCTTCTCTTCTCCAGGCAGAATAGCACCAGCTCTACCAATCTGTTCTCATAAGAGGTATTCCAACCTTCTGATAATCTTCATGGTCTTCCTCTGGACCTGCTCCAACAGGTCCATATGTTTCCTGTGCTGAGGACACAGAGCTGGATGCAGCACTCCAGGTGTAGTCACACAAGACCAGAATAGAGGGAGAGAATCACCTCCCTTGACCTGGTGGCCATGCTGCTTTTGATGGAGCCTAGACAAAGGTGGCTTTCTGGGCTGCAAGGGCATGTCAGCCAACACATCCAAGTCTTTCTGTTTAGGACTGCTCCCATTCCACTTGGTCCCCTGCCTGTATTTGTGCCTGGAATTGACCCAAGTGCAGGATCTTGCCTTTGGCCTCGTTGAACTTCGTGAGGTTCATGTGGACCCACCTTTCAAGCCTGTCAAGGTCCCTTTGGATGACATCCCATCATAACATCTATTTCTACAACAGACCTCCACAAATGAGAATAATGTATTCCTTGAAGCAGGATATATTTAAAATGCAATAATCCCTAATAACTCAGACCCTCTGTTAGGAACTGCCATAATGACTAATGAAGCATTGTGAAGTTTCCATCTGCAGTTCACCACCACCGTAGGCCTCTCAAAGAGATTTGGTTGTTGTAATTTCAATGTGTCATGGTCTCAGTCTTGGTCAAAGTGACGTCTGCAGACTGGATCCATCAGGTGGAAGGGACAGTCCTGGGGAAATCCACAGAACACAGCCTCTGTTGGGCTTATATTCCTGTTCAGATAATGCCCAGGCACCTCTCCCGGGTGGGTAGCTTCACACTGGATGATGTATTAATGTGGATCATGGGACACTTCGGGAGTCCTTCACACTTTCTAAGACAATACAGTTGCCCATCACACCAGGCAATTGAGTCACTTATGGCCCATCAACAGAGATGAACACCCTCAGGCCATGTGAATGTCCCCGGGGGTGGGGGGAGGGGAGCCCCACGACCTAGTGGTTTGTGCAAGGGAGGATGGCTTACCGTGAGAAGAGGCACCATCATCTCCACAGTATCCCTCTCCTATCGCACATCATTCACCCTCTGCCTTATCAGATCAGAGGTTAGCCATTACACACACAAAAGCTCACCTCCTCCATTTCAACAAAGCACTCTGTCATCTCCACAAATGGGGGAAATGGTTTGCCATTATTATCCCAAAGAGTTCAGTCTCTCAGCCATACAATGAAGGAGCCCTAGTTCCCCAGAAACTTTTGAGTTTCAGAGCCAGGCACATATACTGTCTCTTTCTGTCTTTTCCTTTTTCTCAGTGAATTCCACCCTCTCTTAAAAGTCCAGTTTCACTAGGAACAGTAGAAAAAGCTCTCCTTGTAAAAGAGCTCTTGCTGTAAGATCCTTGAGCCTTCTCAGGCTCAAAAGGAAATTGCAGTCAAGTCTCAACTTGCCATATGCAACCTCTAGCTACTGAGCTGAAATGCAAAAGGCATGATTTTCATCAGTTGTGATCAGTAAGATGTCACTGAGCTCGTGCTTAGCTCCATGCTATCCACCCTTGCTAAACACATTCAGCATATTGCTGGATGCAGGCTCTGAAGGAGCAGCACACAAGTTAGACCCAAAGACATCATCACATTGTAGAACTAACGTGGCTTTAGGTGAGCAGGACACAAGTTAGGCCCAAAGACATCATCACATTGTAGAACTAATGTGGCTTTTAGGTTGGAAATAACAATCAAGCTGTTCAGCTCAGCCCAGTGCATTAGATATGTTGTGAGTCTTCTAGAAAAAAAAAAAAAATAAAAGACCACTCCAGACAATCAGACATGTAAGCAGTTAGGACAAGGAAAGTACAGTTCACTCTGTTAAGACTTTGAAGGCTAAGTTCACTAAGAAACCTGAAAGTTTTAAGTTCCTTTGCAAAACCTATGTATCCATGCTTACAAGACATTACTGGTAGATGATGAAGTCATTTGTTACTGTAATTATCTCATGTTCTGAAAAACAGAAGTACCTTTCAAACACTTTGGGATAGAAACAGATCTTCACTTGTTAAAAAGTGAGTTGCAGACAAAGAGCCAAATTTGCCTGTCAAACTTGTACACATACTGGATTTACTTGTATGGATGTAGGCTAGGGTTTGGCCAACACAGCTTGTCCCAGTCCCAGTGTTTCAAATGGCAATTGGATGCTCTGCTCTGGCTAGCTGTAGTGCAGGGACTGCGGGTGTCTTAGCAGTAAATAAAATAATGGACTAGTAGTTGAGCTGAGTTCCTGGGCTTATAAAACCAGTCTTGCTGAGTCTTCAGCACTACTTTCACCTGCATGATTCATGTTGTAGCCACCTGCAGCTACAATTAGCTGGGTTAAGTGTGAAGTCCTCTGGGAACCTTTCTGAGGGCTCTTAGTAGCTCACTAATTTGTGCTGCTCTAGGAATTGGTTCAGGTCTCATTTCCTCTTTCCCTCCATGGAAGGGCTCAGCCTGCTGACACATTTAACCCAGTCACCTCCAGCTATGCACACGTGCCAGTTCTTCCATTCATGGTGTAAGACTCCAGTGCAGAGTGGGCTTCTTTTGCAAGAAGTAATAAAAGCTGCATGAGATTGAGATGAGATGAGATGAGATGAGATGAGATGAGATGAGATGAGATGAGCCACGGTTTCAGTTACCAGAGTAGAAGACAAGTTCTGTGAGGGAGCATCAGAGCTGCAGATACCCCAGGGTGCAGAGCTGTACCATGGAAAGGAATGTATTCACCTATGCCCAGAAGGGTCAGCAGAAACTTCAGCATTTCTACAGGGCAACAGAAGCCTTCTGGTACTCTATGAGAGGCTTTCTTCAGAGCATAGCAGCGTGGAAGCCTTACTGCTGCTGAAGCAGACAGCTACTAAGGCTGAAGCCAGGTCTCTCACCCAACTGCCTGGGGGGCTGTGGCTCAGCTACACTCAGAGCATGCAGACCACATGGTGCCTAGATGATGTATAATAGCATTTATTTAGTGGTCTGGAGTTCTGATATTTCACTGGCTGGCAAAAGGGACAACTTCCCTCTAAGCAGCAGTTACTGACAGGTGCCAGTGCTTGTGCTTGCCCTTTTGTGGTGCCATGCCCATGTAATGCAGGCCAGAGTTGTGCGGAGGGGCTGTGCAGACAGCATCACAGAATGATGATTAGCAGCTTCATGACAACATAAGTCAAAATGCAAGATTAAAGCACAACGTGTAGTTAGCAAATAGGGTACAATTGTCTCCTTTTGTCATTAGGCTGTAGGATAAGAGAGGATAAGGCAGCCTTGAAATATTTTGGTTGCCACTTGTTATCTAGAACCTTTCTAGCAGAAAGCTGCTAAATCAGCCTTGCCAAGCCAGAGGTGAAACTGATGTTCCAATGAGTTAGAGAGGGCCCAGTGCTCTTTAAACATAGCTTTTGTCACATATATTAAAAAAGTGCTTATTACTTTTATCATGGAAATGCTGTAAGACATTTAATTTTCCCACTCACACATCAATCCCCATTGTGCTTGACAATGTATAAACAAGAAAACTGCTCACCTCTCTGGAGCTCTGGGAGCATTGGCACAGAAGATGCTCTTCAAACAGTTTTTTTCAGTGTATTAAGAGGAAATATGCTCAGCCTTATATAAAAATATCTACTAAAGTCAACTCAGGAGTCTATCAGTAAAGATGTAGCTTGTTTCAGGAGTCCAAACTACTTCTGACAATGGATGACAGGACAGACTGGCATTGCCCAAAGTTTCTCTCTTAACTCTGCTCTTACTTAGTACTTGGCTAGAGTAATAACTTATTGCATAAGGTTATATAAAACAAGACTGTACTGTGCAAAGTGCCCCAAATTATTTAATCAATATGTTTCATGGTGTCTGGATGATTACACACAAAATGCCAGGGGCAACAAAGCAATAAAAGCAACAAGACACTGGAAGTATTGTTCAGATAGCTGTGTAATAATCTTAGGCAATTTAATTTTCTGTGTTGAAAGTTAATTACTTACTTTAGGGAAACACCGATTTAATGTTTTCAGTCAACTAAGTGGCTAAGATTCATTAAAAGGAACCCATATTACAAATACCTTCATGCCACATTGCTTTTATTTTCAGGGATAAAATTTTCACCTCCTACCCCCCAACCAACTTCTGTTCTAAACAGATTTCATACAGTGCTTTTCTCCATAGCTTTTGGGAACAAAAGCTCTGAATGAACTTTTGTGGACAATGTAAGAACATGCCCAGGTGTCACAGGTGTCTGACACCAGCAGCATACAGCAGAGAAATGCAAGGAAATTCTCGAAATGAAAATTTCAACTGAATCAGAGACAAAATGGGGCAAACTGTATAGGTAAGTCATTAATGTAACAGTAATTAGAGGCTAAAACTTAAGCAATTGTACCTTAAAAATAAAAAACCCAACCACCACCCCCCAACCAGCCCCAAAGCAAAGAACAGCAGAGTTAAGAAATGAGCCAGAAGTATGTATTGGTATGTAAAGATAAATATTGGAAACTTGAACAATTTTGCTGAAATGGCCTTTTTAGGTAAGCCTCGCTGAATTCAGTATACTTTGCCTGTAGAAACATTGTCTGTTAATAGGCTTAAGGGAAGCATGGAGGAATTGGAAGGAGAATAACTAAAATAAACACACCCTAACTTGTTAATAATAACAGCATCTCCCAAATGCTTTCCTTGCTTTATAGTCACTTAAGAAACCACGGGTAGGTAACAAAAACATTCCTGCAAAGGGTGTGTGTGAACACAAAATCTGTCCTAGGTAGGAATAATTCAGTCAATCACAGAGGTGTAAATAACACTTCGAGTTGGGAAAGTAGTGTGAAAATAAGCAGCCAGCACCCTTTTGCTTGATACTTGCTCTTTCGTAGCAATTCTTGAGATCAAGAGTCGAAGAGACAGAATTACCAACTCTGAAAACCTGACATAGGGCAAGATCTTCCAGGCATCACTAGTAAGAGCATCAGCCAAAAGTCTCCTCCTCTCCCCAGAGGCTCACCCACTGCCTCAGAGGACAGTTTTGTCATGTGTTGTGCATCCAGAGATGTGCACAAGAGTCTGATCTACACTTTTACCCCAGAGCCTGAAATGTCTGAGGTACTGCCATCCCATTTAGATACTTGCCAGCATTTTAAAAGCTGCCACGGACATACTCTTTAATCCTGGAGTGAAGTTTTGCTCATCAAAATTTGCAAACCTTGCCTTACAACTTATTAGCTGCTTTGAATCTTATCTCAAAGTGAGGCCCAAGGTGTGGGAAGGGAATGCCTTTCTTGCTTGAAGGTCTTAACCCTTCAGCATATGTAAGGTTTGCAACGGAGAGGGTAGATGCAGGCCCCTGACATGTGGAAGGCATTTAAGTGCTTGCACAAAGGATGGGAGGGGAGGGGAGGAGAGGAGTCAAACATCAAACAGAAAACAGAACTCTGGAAAAGCTGCTGTCAGCTGCCAAAGCATGGGGCTACATAAATTGTTGACTGGGCACTGGTGTCCAGCTTCTGGAGAAGTCTGACTACTGGAAGCTCAACTAGAAAGTCGTATCTCTGATCAGCTGCATCAGGAAATGCTTGAGTGCCTTGCCCCCTATCTTAATTTCTGGTATTTTAATCTTCATTAGTTTAGATGGCTACTCAGATACCCCAAAACTGTCCAGAGCTTAGGACAGAAAATTTCAGGGTCAGCAGGCTGCATTCTTTGCAACAGGAACAGAGTAGAACCAAATATTTTTAACAAGTGTCATCACTGTCTTCTGATTACTGTCCCATCCACATTGCAATCTGCTTCCAAATTCAGCTGCAGCTGTTATCAGGTGGGTTTTCTGCTTATCACGTTGTTGTAACTAGTACTTCATGGCAACAGTTCATCCTCCTCTTTCAGGTGCAGGTAGCCCCATCTTCTAGCAAATGAATCAGAATTCTGCATTTTTGCAGTGTACTCCTTACTCATCGTTTTGTACAAGTTTAATGACTCCTTCTTTCTCTTAGGTCTGTGTGTAGTAGAGAACCTCCAAATACATTTGTAGCAGTGCTGCTGTTCTGTCTGGGCAAAGTGGCCATGGAATAGATGGATATGCTAAAAAACATCACTAACAACAGTTTGCGTACCTAGACTTTCTACAGCAGAAGAAATAGTTATTATTGGTTAATAATAATTAATGTGTTCAATTAGGTTACAAAAAATTCCAAGTCTGAAAGAAATGCTGTCTTCTGACAATTGAAAATTGCATTGCTTCCTTTTTATTATTATTTTTTTAATTAGCAGATAAGAAGGGGGGACAAAGTGGGAGGATTTAGATTCATGACCAAGTTCCCCTCTTTGCTAACAGGATAGCAGTAATAGTGTTATAACTTGTCTTTTGCACAACATATATCTCAGGTTCTAATAAAGATATGATACTTTATCCCCTGAATTAGTGAAAGAAATAAACAGGCAAGTACTAACTGCAAGTAATTTTGTTCCATTTAATTCTCTTCCAAAAATGAATCACAAAGTTCATAAGCTTATCTTACTAACATGAGTCTTGTCAATTCTCCTTTTAACTAACTCCAGCCCTGTAGCTTTGAAGCTTGCTAGGGTTGTGGGGCATGGAGCTGAGCAAATTTCCCAGGAAATCTTGAGCATGTGTGTGGGAGGGGGCAGCGTGCCATGACTGTGGTCTCACTGTAGCTTTTTGCAACCATTTCCAATGTCACAGTGACCTGCAGTTATTTGAAAAGGAAGTTTCCAGCTGCAAGTATCTTTAATTTGCAAGTCTTACCTACTCAGTGAAAGAGGCCTGCTGGGACTGGTATGCATCCCTATTAAAGTCATATGAATGCTTTTTTATGTTTTTAATTACACCATTTGCATGACACCTCTAATCTCACGATGATCACATAGGAACTCTGGTTAGGTTTGCCTTTCACAGCTCAAGAGTGCTACTGAAATAATTTTTATATTTGAGCACTGGGATGTGCCCAGTGGAACCAGAGATGAGTCAGCAGTTAGCTGTGGTTATTTGAATAGCAGAACAAGCCCTGCCTGCCGCTAGGAAACCGTCCACAAAGGTCAGACCGAGTGCTTAGGATTTAGACACCACCACCCTGGTGACAGGAATTCTCTCCAGACCTCGGCGGTTTTTAGAACAAGCACCGTTCTATTTGACATTTGGACGTTGCTGTATTAAATACCGGCTACTTGGTATCTAAATGAAGAATGCTCGACACCACTGCTACTACCCACAGTGAGCCCTGCCTGCCACACTGACAGATGCTGCTGTCTCCCCAGACAGGGGGGTTAGGTGCTAAAATCAGTAACTATTAAAACAAGGGTATTGAGTAAGGATCTGCTGAGTCTCATCAGCATGAAATACTGAAGAGGAGGTAAGGAGTCACCACTGCCCTTTCCACAGGAGTTGGGGCTCTAATTCACATGTAGGGACAGCCCAGCTGACAAATTGACTGCTCCAGTATGGAGAGAGCCGAGTTGCTCAAGGATAATCAGGTGCTGAGCCACAGCAGCTTACAAAGCACGACATTCAAACAGAGTAAAGACAGCGAGAACCTTTACAAGTTATTACCTACACTGGCAGGAGTTTGTGGGGGGTGTTAAGCCAGATACAGGATGTGTGAGACAGTTCCCTGGCAAGGCACTACTTCTCACAAACAGTCCTGGAGAGGAAACGGTTTATAAGCTAAAACTCATTTAGGGTTCAGCTCTGTTGCCCTGCAACCACAGGAAACAAGCATCCCAGCCCCACTTATGAGTCATGGCTTTTGGGAACTTCACCTTGAAGAGCAGGAAAGAGTCCTCTCGAGGTAGAATGGATCTCTTTTATTCCTTCTCCTGAGATCACTGCCTAAGCTCCTTCATTTGCCAAAAAAAAAAAAAAAGAAAAAAGAAGAAAAAAGAAGGCACAATAAGAGGGACAGCTGCTTGTGATGGTTCCACCCTCCCTTATTCAATTGTTCAGTGGTTTAACATTCAGCCTGAATATTGCAGACCTACTTTTAATTCTCCCTTCTAGCTGAGAGGATTCAAGGCCACATTGTTCCCGCCCTCCACTCAAGTGACCTATCTACAAAACAGCTGAATTAATAACAAAAATAAAAGGAGAAAGACATCCCACGACAAACGCCTTCATGTTCTGCTGACCCACTTCAGTGAGAACACTTGAAAATTCTGTGGCTCTTACTGAGAATGATTTTGCCAGGACTAAGAACTGCAATTAGTCTATAAAACCAGTGTTACTTGTTCCAGACACACACAGACTTTAAGGCACCCTCTGCATCCGAGCAGGGGTTTAAAATTTCGTTTCAAGACAAATCCCAGGCCTCTGAGTTACACACCAAAAATCCATTTTTATCATTCTCTCTGACATGTTTTTATGAGAACATTAAATGTCATTAAAGTCAAGAGAGTAAAACCAGGATTCTGCCGAAGGCAAGGCTTAGAACAATAGTATTAATGAACTACAATTCGTCACCACAAGGCCAAATGGCATATAGGTGTTGCTATACAGCAACACAGCCCTGGCCCATAAGCAAGCACTGGGGTTTAACAACTGGCATTTATTGCTGTAGGTAAATACCAGCTGCCTCACTCGGAGCCCCAGCAGTTTAGTTTATATCACAGGTTTTAGTCTTTCGTATGTAAACAAAGTTATGCAAACATATACATTTGAATTTGTGGTAGTTTTTTTTCAAGGTAATCTGAACAAAAGAGGAAGAGCCCTCACTGAGATACTGAGAAGTGAAATGCAGGAGCAGTGTCTCTGGTTTGAGTTACAAGGAAGGCCATAAGTCCTTTTGAAACCCAATCTTTGCCAAACATACACCACATGTGTGTTTGTAGGCCGGTACCAAGGGCCTGCAGAGGCCTCGTTTTACTCTCTGCTGTAATGAACAAATTTGATTAAAGGGCAAAAAATTCAACTCGTGCAAGAGCCGCAATGTGAAAAATCCTGGCACCATTAACCTTTGCTGTGGCAGGAACAGGACTTCTATGGGAACGGAGCACGTCTTCCCACTATGCACGATGCAGCAAACGAGCTTTTTGGGACTAAAAATCCCCCCTAAAACAACAAACAAACCAAAAATCCCAAACAAATCCAACATTGGGGCTGGGAGCCGCTCGGCCTCACAGCGGCGTCCGTGCCGAGAGCTGTGCTGCCACCTCCTGCTGGCTCCCGGCATGGCCCCAGCCGGTGCCTCCTTCAGAACCATCAAAATCGGTACTAATTTCACCCATAGTTTACCTAAGTTCTTGTTCGAGTTTCTAATCTCTGCCCGCTCCGAACGGAAGTATTTCCCAGGGAAAAACATTTGTGACGCGTTTGGATTTCTGCTGATTCTGCTCGGCGCTTTTTTCCCCTCCCTGCTTTTCCATGCGCTTCGCACAGTCCCACAGAGGGATCAGGTCATCCCTGTGGGCGCAGCTCCCGTGCCTCGCCAAAGCTCCCCGGGACTGAGGTAGAGCAGGAGCCTCAGAGCTTTCATCGCTGTCTTCTGGTGGCATTTCTTAAAAATTCAGTTTGAAACAGCAAAATGCTCCCAGCTAAATAATTTTTCTTAATTTTGTAATGTAAATTCTGAAGGGATTAACGATGTAATTCCTACAAGTGTCAGGAGCAGCTCTGATCATCCTTTCTCTCAAGACATAAAAACCGCAGGACCACAAGCATTCCAATTATGGCAAAATTGCTTCAGAACACTGTGGCAAATCTGCCATGCCTTCCATACCACAAAAACTATAGAGGATACAACTATGAAAAATGGAACAAAAAGGAATGCCTCAAGTCTCACACGTCCAAAACACCACTCACAGCAAGAGGTCTTAAAAATATAGTATGTATTGTTTCATTTAAAGACCAAGAATAATATTTTAAGACAGAAAATTATAAGGAGAGACAGCACAACTTTCTTCTTCATCCAGCCCTGTCCCTACTGTGCTTTAAAAATCCAGAAATATAAGAGAAAGAAATAAATGGTTGCAATGAAATGTCATTAATTCAGTATCAGCAGCCCACAGATCTGGTAAGAAGCATCACTCAAGCAACCTACCCAAATATGATACCTTGTATAAAAAAAAAAAATTGGGATTTACATTATAAGTTTTTTAAAAGTGATATTAATATAGTACTCAATGTCAATAAATTGAGGGACTGAGGTGGTAAAATACATGCTCAACTACATCCATAAGATTTAAAATGTTTAATGTGCAAGTCTCTGACAGAAATTATTAAATTACAATACACTAAAATTTGAAGGATGGGAATTTCTTCATGTGTATGCTCACAGTAGCAGGTGAAATACTCAGCTGCTGAAGTACAAACATCACTATGCTTAAGTGACTTATACATAATTTTTAAGGCAAAAATAGGTAACAACATGACTGCATACAGTTGCAAAAATATTTACAGGTATCATTAGAGAAACATTATACTTCTAGCATGAAAGTTTTGATTATGCACTTAGTAGACAGTGATTTATATGAAAAATTATCATTAAAAATGTAAAATTAATCTAGCTAGGATGAGTAGCTCTGACATTTTTACACAGGCCTCCACACTCTCTGATCTTTGTCCTTCAACCTCGATCACTGTAAACTGTTCTCTCTCTCCCTGCTACTTTCCAGTCTTATTACAAAGGTGCAGGTGTGCCTGAGCAGCCTTAGGATCTACAGAGGAAGAAGCTGCAGTGCTAAAAATGTATGCAAATGGTCCCAGAAAACCAGAAAAGAATGGAAAAAACAGATCCTGAGAAATAAAATTAGTGAGAAGGAAAAAAAAAATAAAAATCAAAGGTGCTATCTGCATGTATCCAGGGATTTGCTCAGTCATCCTTGTCTTTCGCTCCATGTTTGAGGATGCGCGTGAATTCGATGTAGTTGAAATTGCCCTTTTTGTCGATGGGGGCCTCTCTGTACAGCTCATCCACCTCTTCATCCGTGAACCTGTCTCCCATCGTGGTCAGCAGCTCCCGCAGGTAGTCTTCTTGGATGAACCCTGGAATGAGGCATGCAGAGAGAAACACAAAAGGGAGGCCAGGCCTCTTAGCTGGGTCTCCAAAAGCAGCAGCACAGACGTGCACAGGGACAGGCAATTAACCAGTGCAGCACGTCATATATTACATTTGCATTTTCACAGAGCCCCAACAAATTTCCTTAACTGAATTCTAAAGAAATTCCTTGAGTGCAAAGCGAAAGGAAGTTTAACACATTTCATGCAGATTTTTGAAGACAGGGCCTGACCTGCTGTGGTATAATAACACATATTTCCATCTACTGATCTTCAACGGCTCAAAGTGGAAAAACAAGTTCCTGTGACTGCTAGTCTTCATTATACAAGCACTTCTCTTAAATGAACTATATTTTTCTTGCCTTAATTAGATATATTTGAACATCCTCTATAAACTAGTTTCCCCTGGGGACTAAATAACCACTCTGGCTCTTCAGTGCTGCACAACACTGTTGCTGGAGGCAGTTTATGTGGATACAGTGAACTCCTGGCAAGTGTCCAGGGAAGTAGTTTATAACAGACGAGACTTTCAGACAGGACTGAGCAAGTTAGCTCAGGAGGCAGGAGGAATGTTTATGGTGGAGAGCTAAAGGTGGAGAGCTAAAGGTGGAGAACCCAGTAAAAAAAAAGAGTAGGATATATTACTTATTATATGCTAAAAGAGTAGAAGATTTTTGAGAAAGTTAACAAAGATAAAAAAAGGAGCAGTTTCTAGGTATCTTCTGCTAATTCTATTTCAAGAGATGGGTAGAACCACCAGTTGCCAAGTAATTCCAGGAAAATTTAGAGATGAAAAAAGAACTATGCATAACAAAGGGCAGACAGTAGAATGCAGAAACTGCTAAATGCGGGTATACTCCAGCCATACCTTTAGCAGCACAATAGCTGTTTCATTTGAGAAAGAAATTGGTTATTGAACTTTAGTTGGAGAAATGTCAGTAACAGAACGAGGTAAAAGTAGGTTCCAAAAAGAAGAGTAAGAAAGTAAACTCTGTGGAACAGCTGGAAATCATATGTAGACACCCACATCAACTAATGTAGATTCAATTAGAACGTGATAAAAAAAGAGCTGCTTTGGAAAGAGAGTTGCGTAAGTTAAGAGTTCATTAGAGAGACAAAACCAAACAGGGAATCAGGGAACCCAAAAGCAGTCAATGAGCATGACAAATTAGCACGGGGGTGGTATATGCTGGGGGAAGGGAAAAAATTGTGTTTCAACATATGCTAATGAAAACAGCACCATATCCCAGTGCAGACCAGCCCTTGGATACTGACTGCAAATGAAGAAGGCTAGCAACAATCTTCTACTTCAGAAATAGGGAGACTGTTCAGTTAGCCAGGCCCATCCTAATCGGGTTGGGATGGGCATCAATCAAACTCCAATCAAACCTTGGAGTTCTGTCTTTGAAGATGGGCATAAAGAAGAGGGAAAAGGCAGCTAAACAGATGAGACTCTTTCTCTGTCCTACAGAGACCGAGCAGTGATGAGAGATGACATAAGGATTAGTATTCAAAGAATGCAAGGCCTTTGGTGCTGCAAGTTTAGCCTCAAGGACTTAATTGCTCCTGTCTGAATAGGTAGTTGTTTAAACACTGAACTGGGCTGCCAGACCAGGAATAAGCCACAAGTTATATCAGCAACAAATTATAAAGCAAACAGGGATCCTGTCCCTCCTGTACAGCTTCAGCATAGATGGCAAGAAACAAATAAATGAAGCAAAACTTAAGATTCAGCCTGTTGCAAGCAGCACACAGCAAATGACAATGCAGGATCAAAGACCAGATAAAAAATACTCCAAGTGCAGAAAGATCCAACTCTTACATCAATTCCATAGCACTACACATGATAGCAATGCTGAAGCAACATACCCAACTAGGCTGGCAATATAGGAAAATGTAAGTAAAACCTAACAAGCATGACTACCTTATCCTCATCTATAGGATCTGATTCGTATTACTCCCTTTCAAAAGACCTATACTGATACAGAGCTAGAAAATCAGGCCCATAACAAACACACATGTGGAGACCATGAAATGAGAAAAAAAGTAATAGAGTTTGATATAGCTGGAAATGTTCTTGTACATTTTTAAAAGGAACAAACTGATCAGAAGCCAAGTAAGAGGATAAAATGAATAAAGGATTAACATGACATGGATTCTACAAATACGTCACATGCTACTTTGAAGACTTCATTTTGACTATTATGAATCAAAACTCAACAGAACAGGTACGACTAGACTAAAACATTTACCACACAGAGCTGAGAGATATTAAAATCAATCTTGTCAGTATATGGGTGCCCAAACTAGTAACTTATTGGTTATATAGACACAGAAGTTTCTGTTCCAAAGAACTGGTAGCCCAACCATTTTCTTTATATTGTAATTCACAGGCTCTTGTTTTGGTGCACAAATAAAAAACCCTGTAGCACAGTGAGTCAGACTACCTGTGGAGAGAAAATAATTAACCTAGTAACAAACTTCCTTCTCTAGGAAATGGTAAAGAGATTTCCCTTGAGAGGGAGGAAGTCGATTAACATTTGAAAAGGCTTTACCAACTGAAAGCCTGTTTACCTACACCTCAGCAGGAAGGCAATGCACTTTGAAAAACCAAAAGGTGCTAAAAATACACAGACTGAAAATAGCTGTTGGAACGGAAGGATATCCTTCAAAAGGTGCAGAGTGTATATTGACTGGTTAGATTAAAATATTGCGGCGGACAGTTGTGAGGAAAGCTGTAGATGCAGTGTCATTTCTAGTACAGAGATTACATAATTTCAGTGTGAGCTAGGAAGACAAGTTCACAACATATCAAACCACTGATACTCTAATTCCACTGAATTGCCTTATGGATTCATCCCCAGTTACTATACGCTTCTCAGGAATCTTAGCCTAGGTGAATAATACATAAAAGCATAAACTCTAACCTCAAGATTACAGGCACAACCTTGGAAGTCCAATATAGTAAAACTGAGTTCTGTGTTTTACTCTTTCCCTTCATCTTGCTTTTCAAGTCAGTCCAAGCTGTTATTTCTGCCTTCTACACCCCACTGGTTTTTATCTTTAGACCACTAAGACTGCAGACCTTCCTGCAATCTGAAAGCAAACTGAGCTGCAGGTGAGGGCATGACATTTGTCCTCAGAGCCATAAAAAATGCTCAGCCAGAGAGGGTTTGTAAGACTTTATGAAGTCTGGACAGTGTGTCTTAAAATAATAAACACCTGAAGAATTTAGACACATTGCAGACCCACTGCAGAGGGGGGACAAACTCAGTTGTATGACAGATTTCTTACCACCTTTTAACACCATTAAAAAATCACACATTACTGATTTGAGTTCCTAATCTTAGAGCAAATACATCTTGTTTTACACTTTGAGGAACGTACACACTGTCCATTTAAAGCACTCTTGTTCAAAGCCTCACAGAAGGACAGTCCTATTAGTCTTCAGTACTGACACAGAACAGCCAGACAGATTTTACTCTCACTCAGTAATTTAGCAGAATATGCCATCTAGGATTACCATCTCACATTTAATTGATAAAGGTGCCAAAAATCAGCATACCATTCAGAAACCCAAAGAACAAACATAAAAACCCAGCCATACCCCTGCCAAGCAGCCGAGTTGTACCCACGTACCTGTTGCTTCTTCATCAAAGCAAGCAAAAGCATTCCTGATTACATCCTCGGGGTCAGTGCCATTTAACTTCTCACCAAACATAGTGAGGAACATGGTGAAGTTGATGGGGCCTGGAGCCTCATTCATCATGGCATCCAGGTATTCATCCGTTGGATTCTTTCCTACAAATAAAGGGATTCATACCTGGTTTAGCTTTCAAACTGAACAAGTAATGTCAATACAAAGATTTTTGAGTGTTAACACAAATTGAGTGTAACACAAACTGAGACACCACGCCTCTCATATCCTAAATTCAGTACTTTGATTTTTGCAGCACAAATTTGCCTGGCAAGCATGAACAGAAAAAAGGGACATTA
Source organism: Onychostruthus taczanowskii (assembly GCF_017590055.1). Taxonomy (NCBI): domain Eukaryota; kingdom Metazoa; phylum Chordata; class Aves; order Passeriformes; family Passeridae; genus Onychostruthus; species Onychostruthus taczanowskii. Next base: position 8,519,155 of record NW_024498795.1, read on the forward strand.
TTACCAAGGGAGGCGAGCATGTCGTGCAGGTCCTCTTTGTCAATGAAGCCATCCCTGTTCTGGTCGATCATGTTGAAGGCCTCCTTGAATTCCTGGATCTGCGACTGATCGAACATCGCAAATACATTGGAAGTGGCGCGCTGAGGGCGCTTCTTGGTGGTCTTTGTCTTTGCCTTTTTGCTAGACATGTCGATTTTTGAACACTAGGCAGAGGGAGAAATACAGTAAATGCAGTGAGATCAGAGTTAGGATTTTAAAAAGGAAAAAGTTTTACGGTTTAATGTTACAGCGCGCCACTAACGCACTCTCATTTCCTCGCATCAGAACGTATTTCCCTAGTATTTTCAAGAAGGGAAAAAAAAGAAGCAGAAAATATGAATAAAGGAAAGACAGACTAATAAACCAGGAAAGGAGTCATTTTTACAAGACGTAAAGAAACTTAAATTTCAGTCCTGAAAGGACCCTCACCCCAGCGGCGGCTGCGGGGACCGGGTACGGAGCAGACACGGAAGGGAGGAAGCGGCGCCGGCGGATGCTCCAGCGCTTCCTGGAGAAACCATCGCCCTGCCGGGCCGCGGGTGGGGACGAGCGCCGGGACAGGCGGCGGGAGGGCAGCGAGACGGCAGCCGAGGGTTTCCCTTAGGGATCGCAGCCCGTCCCGGCTTCTCTGGGTGGCGGCCGGCTCGGCACGGCCCCTTGGCCGCTTCCCTGCGCCCCCCGCCACGGCCGCGTTGGAGCATCCCGGGGGAAGTGGCCGCCGCCGGCGCTGGGCCCCGGGCGCCGCCTGCAGGGGAGGAATGGAGGCAGCCTGTGGGGACCGAGCTTGGCAGGGCTTCGGCGGGCAGCGGGAGATTCCCGGGGGTGTTTTCCTTTGTACACACAAAACCTCCGCACGCTGAAGGTGGAGCGTCGCTCCGTGCTCCTGGAGCCGGTGGCGGCGCCCGCGGCGTCCCCGGGTTCACACGGGGGTGCCACATCGGGGAGCTGAACGAAGCCTCCTCATCCCGCGGGGACGTCCTGCCCGGATCAGCAGGTGTGAGGTGTCATCCTTACCTTCGCTCTTCCTCGTGTTTCTCTCCAAGGATCAGAAGAATTCCAGATTGCTTCTTTAAGTCTTCTAAGTGGGTGCTGCCGCAGGAGCGAGCCTTAATGCCACTCTCAGCCATAGATTGTAAGGCCACTTGGAGGATTTATTTTTGCATATATTTTTCCATTCATTATTTGATGTAGGATCTCAAATAAATTGAGTACGAGCTGTTTTTAGCGTAGGGGGATGGTCTCTGAAACTGCTTCAGAAGCAGTTCACTTTCAGCCCACTTGTACATTTTTTAAATTTTCCAAAGGGAATGCTTATTCCCATGTTGCTTTCTGAAGTCCCACATAAATAGCTTGGGCTTCAAGAAGACTCTTGTTCAGTGCACAGAAAGGTCCTGAAGTAGTCAGATGGGAAAGCTGCACTGCCAGAACATCATTCTTTGAGTCCCCCTCCTACCTGCTGCTGGCTGTGTTGCTGTACAGTCTGTGTCCTGGAAAACAAGAACTCTTAAGGAGGAAAGGCATTGGAGTAATTTGCCCGAGAAGGGTGGTGGAGTCACCATTTCTGGAGGTGTTCAAGAAGTGTCTGGATGTGGCACTTGGGGATTATGGTGGTGCTGGGTTGATGCTGGACTAGGTGATCTCTTCCAACCTTGATCATTCTGTGAAAGGAAAAAATAGACATGCAAGCTTTATCTGAAATTATCAATTATATTTCTAAATGTAAATGAACTACATTTAGCCACTGGAGCTACTGAAATTAACATGTAATCTAATATGTAATCTAGAAGTTGCAGTCTCATATTTGAAAGGAGACATTTTAATTGCCAAGAGGCCAAACTTACTTTCCCTGCTCTCCTCTCAAATCAGAAGTTATTTCATGAGGGCTGAGAATTTGGCCTAATTAGCTTATAATACTTCCCCAATTAATTTTAATATCACTCTTCTACAGTTTGCCTCAAAGAGCAATAGAAACTAAGACTAGACTTTGCTAAATTGAAAGTCTGTTAAAGGAAAAAGTTTTGGGTAAAAAATTCTTTGCTTACTAGATGTGGCACAGTTTCAAGATAATTACATGCAAAGTATGAGTGGGAAGAAAAGCAGTAGAAATATTAAGATGTTAAGAGAGTTAATAAAATACTTCATGACAATGTTGAAAAACTGACCTGTGTGTTGAAATTTAATTATCAAAAGCTATCTGATCTCTTAATTTAAACTTCTTTCATCAGTTACTTTAAATTGAACCACTGCTGCAAACATGCCACTCTGTCTTGTGTTGTTTTTCATGCTATTAAAAGGGTGTTACATGATGCCTGTCACCGTGTATAACTTCTGCAGATGTGGGGATAGGTACACTAATATTATTTGCCCAGTATGAGATCAGTTCTTAATGACAAAATTGCATGTCAGTGTGTGTCTCTTAAAGCTTTTGTCTCCAATTTGTTACATCATAGTAGAATGAGAAGCAGTTCCGACAGGCAAACCATTTTCTGTTTGATGTAAATCTGAGTGATGCTTTTAAAAATGGTTCAATTTTACTTGATTACAGCACTCATCATAACAATAAAGAAATCTTAAGGGACAAGAAAGCTTTGTTTTGCTTTTTATAATATTTGGAGGATATTTTTTTTAACTTCTTGACATAAAAAAGGAAAAAAGTAAGGGTCTTTTTTGTGAGTGTGGTGCTTCCCAAAAACTGTGCATCAAACTTTCAGAACAGAAATGATCCTTTCTGAAAAGATGGTTTAAAAAAAATGCTGAGCTCTTAACTCTTTAATTTTTCTTCTTTCTGCTTCTTTCCCTCATTATTCCCTTCTTCTCATTTATGTCAGTCTTGTTTAAGAAAAAAACATTTTAAGCAAAATTAATTAGTTGTTTCTATCCCTTCTGTCTGAAATACTCAATGATTTGGTGCCATTGAAATGCTTATTTTCTTTGAACTTTCAAAATTATCTGCTCCATACTTAAGTTTTAAGGCTGCAACAGACAGTGAGTAATTTACAGTAAACCTTTTCCCTCCTTTCATTTAATTCTTTCTGTTAACAGTTGCACTTAGGGGTATTTTCCAACTTCTGACCATTCTATTGTTGTCTTTCCCCATCTTTGCTGAGTTACATTGACAGTGCAAATATTTGTCATTAACTTGGTTGCTTGATGAAGCAGAATCAGTTTGTGTCTTATGATGTTTCTTTATGAATCTAATGAATGTTACAGGAATGGCTGCACTGGCTCACTGTAAAAGTCTGCCTAGACCAGTGCACCCCAGCTGCAAAGAGATGTGGATTCTGGATGTGGAAGGCAGGGAGCAAAGTCTTGGCAAGAAACAGTCTTGAGACTGGGGATGGGGAAGCCCAGCAGTTGCTTTTTCCATTTCCAGGTTGGAGCATCGCTGGGATGGATCTACTGATTTCTTGCATGCCCTCAAGAAATAATAGCTGCTATGAGGTCTTCCCTACCAGGTCACTGGAGAGTTGTATTGGTTTGGATTTTTTTACCCAAAACATGGAATCATACTTTCTTTTGAAAAAAAAAATCACTTTCTCTGTACTTCTTTTTGGAGGAGAGAGAGCATACAGGGTGTTTTTAGCCAGTTCTTTAGGGGAGGGCAGCAGCCTTGGCCATATACAGGTACTTGGGGAAGAATAAGAATCAAGGTAGCCCATGATATCTTCCCAGAATGCTTTCCCAATATCTACTATTTTTAGTTCACGGAGGGGTAAGCTACCCTGAGCCAGATGTGATGTTGAGTAACCCACAATGAGCTTCTTTCATGAACTTGCCTACTGAACACTTTGCTGGTGTTTTTGAAACCCTTTGTAAGGCTGCTATTTGTTACGTGAAAAACTTCACCTTACTAACCTTGACTGTACCTATTGCAATGTTTATTCTATGCTCTAGACTTTGTGTTGGGAGAAATACTAAGGCTGAATTGTGTGTCCACTTCTTTTCTGTTACTTTTGCTTCCAGAAAGCTCTCGTGTGTTCCTGTATCAGCTTAGCAGAGAGTCCCACTGAGGTAATTTTTCTTGTACAGAAGCCATTCCACACCCTTGGTCATCATAGAAGACTGAGGATGTTGATGCCTGATAAGAAAGTTTGTGCAAGTTTGGTTGGCTGGTGGAACAATTTCAAAATCAGCATACTTCTTATGGGGTGGGAATATCTTGCCACTACCTTTTGTGTTAGAGATGGTTAGCTTACAGTTGAGGAAGAATTCAAAAGAGGGAAAACCCCCAGTGCCTGTTAAATACAAGGCTAAGCCAAGGTTCAAGTAACTCATGTCTGATGCCAGCTCTATTTTAGCACATACTAAGACAAGTCTTACAGGCCTAAATTTACACCCACTCACTTGAATATGCTTGGCACAGGCTGGAAATTATTGTGAAATACTGTCTTTTAACTCCCAAGGACTATTCATAGTTAAAAAAACAAACCAAAGCCTATTTTGGTATTTAGTGAGGTTGTACTCAGTGATACCCTAAAATAGTCAAAGTGAGGATTAAAAATTAAATGAAACCTTGGAAAACGAAGCAATTTACAAGAACAGCAAATGTGGGTGCCTAAAGGAGCAGATAGTGGCAGTTTGACTTCCCATTCTCCTGTTAAGTGGGTTCTGCTGAGAAACATGTAAACATCTTCCCTCAGGTTTATTACATTGATACAAACTGCCTGACCCCTTAAGTCCTCTGATGCAGGGCCTATTATTATGGCCTCTAGGGAATATCACACTTCTGGTCTGAAAACATTTCTTGGCAGTGTTTTTACCCATGGGCTGCAGAGAAAAGTAGGAAAAGCAGCCATGTGCTACCACCTTTTTCTTTCTTATTTAAGATGGGAAGTTTTCTATCTAGTATATCAAAAGTTTGGGAAAACAGTAATCTCTGTGGAGTTGCTGCTCAGAGCACAAAAAAACCCTAGCCGTGTGGAGGGTGGAGGGTTCCCCCCACTGAGTAATACTTTTCAATATTTCATGGTAACTTAATTTTAAGCTGCATTTTAAGAGGCATTTACTGAGTTGTTTTTCCCTTTGTATTGTTCCTAGTTTCTGCAACACTGTTTCTGAGGTACTGTAATCTTAAATCATTTTTCCAAAGGAGAAAGTTATCTAAAAATGACAGTAGGGTTTTGCAAAATTAAGTAAGAAGACAAAATAGGAGCATGGGTGCATAAGCAATACCAAGGGAGGATTAACTGCTGATATTTAAAATGCTCCTGACTATACTTTGTTACTCACCCGTTATTTGGACTTACATTGTTGAAATATCTTTGCATTTGTTGTTGTTTAAAATTCCCAAGGAACATCCCAAACAGTAGGTTAGTAACACTCCAGACTAGAAAAGGCCACGAGAAATATGTGATGACAAGATTTCAGATATTATCCCAGCTTTTGGATCGAATGCAGGTGTCAGGACACAAAGGCATGCTGTCACTGATGCCCTGTGCCAGGATGGGGCCACTGGGCTGCAGTCATTCCTCCAGATACCACAGGGATCCTAGAAACAAGCGATCCAAAGATAGTCCTTAGGTCAGCGGTGAAACAGATCCTTGCTCTGGAGCATAGGGATACCACCCCTGTGACATCCCCTAGTTGCTGAGCTAGTGTAACAATCTGTCTTCATGCTGTGAAACGCTTCAGTCATCTGATCACTGTGCCACAAGGATGGGTTTATTTGCTTAAATGAAGAGCAGAAACAAGTGTAAAATATTGTGCATTACCTTTATCTCCAGCAGCTGAGTAAGGATGAAAAGGGAGCAGTTCCCTGGCAGCGCTCGACACAAACATGGTCCTATTTGGAGGTTTCTCATGCAGCCTCAGTAGCTCTGTGCCTTCATTTTGACCTCTGTGTTTGTAGTCTTAGAACAGGGTAAGTGGGTCATGTAAAATAAAACACTGCTTTTCAGTAGTGCTTCACAGGGCATTATAGATCACTATAGATGTAAACTATTAAATGTGTGCATGAGCCTATGAAAATAGTTTTTCATCATAAGCTTAATCTGGTGTGGAGTTTGGAGACTGTTATATATGCCCGAGAGAGAAAAGATTAGGTTCCAAGATTTTGGCTGCAAAATGCTAAGGCTAAGTCATCAGAATTTTAAGCTGTTTCAGTGACCAAAGTTATTTTTATTTTTGGAAGTGAATTATTGATGACACATCCCCACAGCCCTCGGCATGCAACATCAGCTGTCACATTCCTCCCTGCCTAGCTACAAAATGCATCTGATGCTCTTATATGGTCTCTTGGCTGGGGCTGTTGGCCTTGCAGCCTCTCAGCAGTTAAGGGGCTTGTGCCCACTTGCAGGTTAACTGGTCTCCTACAATATAAAAAAACAGGGAAACTGGAACTTGGAAGGTTCATTATACTCACACACCCTTGGATATTCTTTCTCAGTAACACATCTTCCTGAGTAGGTATCTTTTCCTCTGCACACTTCTGTCTCACCCTCCACTCAGAGGGAGCATCCAAGGAACAAAACAGCTACACCACACATTTCAGCTGGCTGTTCAGAAAGCAAGAGCAGCAGTACAGAATATTTTTGAAGTGGACAATTTCCTCTCAAGGAAGATACCAGGTTCTCTTTTAAGTAGTTCACATTTATGATTTTAAAATTGCTACTTCCGGCAAGAAAAATCCATCTGGCACACCTGCAGCTTACTCAGTGTAACACACCAGCACCTAACATTTACAAAGAAAACAGGATCAGGAAAAGACGGGTTTAGAGATCCAGGGTTCCTAACCAAAGTAAACTGCTCTCTGAATCTTAATGCCATTTAGACACTCAAAGGGAAAAAATAAACAATCTCTTACATCTGTCCTTCAAGCAGGCATATATGCACACAGTACTGATTTGCACACAGGTGACAAGATCAGTCTAAAGAAGTGACAGCATAACTTGTTCTCCAGCCTAACCTTACACAGCAACATTTCAACAAGACAGTTTCCTGTATCTCCACTCTCTTGCCTTTGTCATAAGGGCACTGCTGGTGAAAACTTGCATGCATACTTGTAAACAACTTCATAGAACCTTGCAGGTGCACATGGAGAAATAACTCAGCAGCCATTACTGAAGAGCACCAAGATAGTTAAAAAGCAAACTTTCAAAAAGAGGAGCAGCTGCGGCAACCTAAAGTAGTGTAGAACGTAATGTGGGTTGGAGAAAAACTGAGGCTAAGTTTGTTAGCAGATAAAACACAGAACTAGGAAAAGAATGGTTGAAAACTCAAATTTAATTAAGCCCGTAAGTGGAAAAAAACACCCTGGAATAAAAAATAAAAAAAATACTCCAAGTACACCGAGTATACTTTGTCAAGTTATTTACAAACCTGAAGCCAGAATATCTTCCAGAGTTGCCATATGGGAACACAAGCAAGATTAAGTAACCAAGCCTTCATGCTATCACACACGAATTGAGACAAACCCACCTTACAATATAAGCTGTCAGGGCCTTTACAATCCCTTGTGCTGAATACCTACTCCTTGGGGTCTTAAGTCGTGTGATATAGCTGAGGACAAGCTTTCTGGATAAGAGGTCATTGTTTTAATTGATAAATGCATAGGCAAAGTAAATTCTCCTCCTGCTTTCTAACTTGCAGTAGCCAAGAGAATGAGGCACACAGAAGAGCATGGTCATACCAAGAACTAACAGAACAATCCTCCTCTTTTCTTTGTGTTTCAAACAACATCAGCGCAACCAGTTCTGAACAACTGACTGTGCTTGGTTAAAAACCATCTTGCCAATATATCTCAGGAATATGTATGATATTTTAAAAAGAGAGAGCAACTTCAGCACCTATAGGGTTTTACCAAGTTAATTCTCAGAATGACTTGGCTCACATTCTCACATGCAAATGAATTACCTGTAGAAAAATAAAGCTTTGTGTAAGTTTCCTGGCCATGTATTGCTGTTAATTGGTGCCAGCACTGACTCTTTTGCACAAGCTTCCTTCAGCAGAAGGGAAAAATATGCCTAATTCCCCCTTACTTAGCAAAGAAGAATGCACACTTTGACATGAAAGTACTGCTAGAAAACCCATCAAAATTAAAAGGAAGCAAAAGCTGGGCATGGTATCTGCTTAAGATTCAGATGTTCTGTGCTGGCCATAAGGCAATTTTAAGTCTTCCCTAACCATTTATTTGCTTAACTACTTACACAGTAGTCAGATCCCACTTCAAAAATCTGAGATGAAAGACATCTGCAGCTGCATTTTTAAAGATGCCAGCGGATGCTGCTAGGAGCATTTCAGAACTCTGTGACACTAAACAAAACAGCATGAAAATGAGTTTTCCAGCTTGACTTGCAACTGCAAGAAAAACACAATGAACACACCTGCATTTGTAAATGTGTAATAGAAATGTCATTCTTCAAAAAAGATTTTGAGGTATTTTATCTATATAGCAATCTTTATTTCAAAATGGCATTTATTACAAAAATGTAAAAATCCAGCTAAACCAGAAACATTGAGATTATTTTCCTGGACTATCAACACCAGGGAATGTTTTTCATGTAGCCTTTCCCTCAAAATATTTTCCCTGCTTCCAGTCTGATTACAGGTGCAAATATGCCTAAATGGCCTGGAATAGATAAATATATTGAAAAAGACAAAAGCTTTGGAGCTAAATGCATGCAACAAGTTCTATCAGGAAGAAACCATTAAAAATAAACATAAAGGTAGAGATAATGTGCGCGTATCCAGGGATTTGCTCAGTCATCCTTGTCTTTCGCTCCATGTTTGAGGATGCGCGTGAATTCGATGTAGTTGAAATTGCCCTTTTTGTCGATGGGGGCCTCTCTGTACAGCTCATCCACCTCTTCATCCGTGAACCTGTCTCCCATCGTGGTCAGCAGCTCCCGCAGGTAGTCTTCTTGGATGAACCCTGGAGCACAGTGTAGGAGGACAGAAGAGGAGTTTTTACATTTATCTGCTAATACATGGGTGATAATTTCTTTGAGTTCCTTCCCTCAGTTAAAGATACCTACAGTCTTCGTCTGCCAAATGAAAACAATGCCATTAAACCCTATTACTAAAATTGCCAAATAATTACAAGGATTCAATCAATTCAGGCATTTGAAATTGGTACGAAAGGTCCCACTAATAATAAAAGACCCACTAATAAAAATAAAGACCATTATATGCTTTGCCTGTTTTGTTCCATAGAATATAAAAATTTATCAGTATTCATATTGGACATTCTTCCCAACAGCAGGGCTACACTCCCAATAGTACCAAGAATCTTCTAGCTCAGTATTTTAAAAATCACAAACGGCATCAGTTTACCTTGAGCATTCCTATTGAAAACCACCAAAAAAATATCACAGAACTTGACTATTAACATTCAACAAGTGCATGAAACATGTGAAAGTTTACAACATTTCAAACTCAAATCACTGGTAAAACTAAGATTTACTAGACTGGTTGCAAAGAATAAATTTTATGGTGTGGTTTATTAAACAAGTAGGCTTGTCTAACTTGTGATTGCTTTTATCACTCCTGGGAGTCACACAAGAGATTTCTTGCATGCACTTTCTTCTCCTTTTAGTGCACCTTCACAGAGGGAAGGTGGATACAAGTTGCTGACAGAAGAGTTCTTCATAAAAGCACAACAGCTTTGAAAACAGTGATTCCCCTCATAAAAGCAGCCCCAAAGGTGAATTTTAAGTTAGGAATAAATTAAGACCCTGGTTCCTGATCAACAGCTTTTATACTTTGTCCAGTCTTGAACAGAACACACTGCCAGAAATTTGAAATTTCTACAGAGACTGAAAAGGCAAATTTAGCACATGACTATACAATCATAAATTTCAGTTTGCAGAAATCTAAAATTTCAGAGTTAAAAAACTGGTCACCGCTTCTATGAACACAAGTGTTTGTTGTTACAGAACTAAGTAGAAGTAATAAACGTACACTGTTGTTTTACCCACATACCTGTTGCTTCTTCATCAAAGCAAGCAAAAGCATTCCTGATTACATCCTCGGGGTCAGTGCCATTTAACTTCTCACCAAACATAGTGAGGAACATGGTGAAGTTGATGGGGCCTGGAGCCTCATTCATCATGGCATCCAGGTATTCATCCGTTGGATTCTTTCCTACAAATAAAGGGATTCATACTCAGTTTAGTTCTCAAACACAAAAAGTACTGTCAGTAGTGTTAATACAAACTGAGACACCACGCCTCTCATATCCTAAATTCAGTACTTTGATTTTTGCAGCACAAATTTGCCTGGCAAGCATGAACAGAAAAAAGGGACATTATTACCAAGGGAGGCGAGCATGTCGTGCAGGTCCTCTTTGTCAATGAAGCCATCCCTGTTCTGGTCGATCATGTTGAAGGCCTCCTTGAATTCCTGGATCTGCGACTGATCGAACATCGCAAATACATTGGAAGTGGCGCGCTGAGGGCGCTTCTTGGTGGTCTTTGTCTTTGCTCTTTTGCTAGACATGGTGGCTGTTGGTTCTAAGGAGACAGAAATATATCCAAGATTTAGCCTTATTAAATCACATTGCAAGTCCCTGGGGTAGAGGGACATCAGGTTTCATGTTATTGGCATATACCCCGAAGTACACATTTATTTCAGTATCTCCTGCTCCATTTTCCTTCAGACTTCACTTGCTATGAAAGCAGAATGCCTTTGAGGATTGAGGGACCAGCACTGTAGGCCAATAGCAGGCTACATCAAAAAGCCCAAATCAAATCACAGCTCTTGAAACTCACAGAATGCCCGTATTGCTGTTTCAATACTCCACCTCATCTTCCACAAATTAAGTCATTAATGCACTGTTGACATAGAAGGATATGTGCTGCTAACTAACACAGTGGTTAAATAGATCAGATAGTATACTAAACTAACATTTTGGAGGGGAAAAAAAGTATTTTAGGCTCTGAATAGCGTTTTGTTAGACTAGCTGCCACTGAGAGAGCACTGACTTGGTTCAAAAGCACTCTACAGTGCTATTCCCTTACACAGTGGAACTACTACACAACACATGCAAATGCCAGCACGCTCTTTTTAAAATTAATTAAAGGTACAATAGCTACAAAAATGTGAAGACCGTTTCTTTTAAGCTTAGAAACATTAATATGTTTTTATAAATTTTCATATATCACTAATGTCATTGTTTCCCTTGAAGCTGTCAAACAAAGAAATAAACATGATAGATTATATATTATAACACTGGTACATTCAGGGTAGAAGTGAGGCTTAAGTTAACTGCATCTCTTTATCTGGGAAGATACATGTAGTGTTCCAGCTAAATGTATGACAGCACAAACTGGAAAAGCTGAGTCATTCACTGAAAGGCAAACACAAAGTTCTCAAGATTGCTTTTGGAGCACAAGTTAGACCCTTTATAATGTTGCTTCCAAAAGTCTCATAACCTCTGCTTGCATTAGCTAAAACTAAAGTGTAATCCATACTGCTAAAATCCTTCATAACACTCAAACAAAATGTTATGCAAACCAGATTCCTTCCAACCTTGACTCTGAATTTTACAGAAAACACCTGTAGCAAGTTTCTCCTGAAAGATGAAAAATTTAAGCTTCACCTGTAATTGCAAGAGTATCAATAGTTTGAAATTTACACAAAGTATTAATTTTATAACTTAGAAACAAATTATCTGGTCAGAAAAGCAATGCTAATTGGAGTCATAGCACAGTTCTGTTTCTCGACAGTTTTCTCAAAGGTAGAGTATTTTCTGTTAGACTCCTGAAAAGCAAGAAAGATTGAAGTGACTAACTGGGATTCATCCTTAAAAAAAAAGGAGCAAAATTAAGCAAAGTAACTCCCTTATACAATCAACCCAATATGCAGGCAAAAAGCAGTTATTTTTGGATTTTTTTTTTAACTAAAAGGAAAGACATTTTACCTTGCTTTGTATTAGATACCTGACAGGGTGTACCAAGCAGCTGGAGCATAAAAGGAAATTCCATGGTTACGTCCTTCTCAGTCTGTCCACACAGACAGCTACTGATGCCCCCTGCCAATTCCACACTTTTAAATCCTGCGTGCATCTACAACGTTCCTCTGACGTACAAAACAAACCATTATGTCCCGAACTAAAAATAGCCCCTGAAATGCAACTGCGCATCGCTCAGCAAGGCAGACGTTCTCCCCACTGCACTCACTAACCACGAGCTACCCGAGATGCCTGGCCTCCACAACACTGCAACAAATAAACCTGAACTCTTGACTGCCAGATACTTAAGTACACAGCTGACAACAAAGGTAGTTTGCTGTCAAGCTGCAGCCAAAGGTTGTGCATAACTTTGGTGGTTTTCTTACCACCAAAGAAAAACCCTCAGGCAAGCTCTCACTTAACTCTGGCTTATTGATTAGAAGTTCCACTACTCAAAATAGAGCCCAACAGTATCTTTTAATTACTCTTCTCTGAAATAAAGCAGTTTTCAGGATATGGCTCATTCAAAGTAAACAAAAAAGTTTACTCTGCATGTGCTGATGCCGACCAAATTGATTTTTGCCTTTTTACTTTTATGTATCTCCAAATTCCTCACATATATATTTGCAGCTCTGTAGCCTATTGTTGTATTCATTGCTAGCATTTTACCGACTCTATTACAAAGACAAAATACATTCCCCAGCAGCTCTAAGGCCTGGGGGTCAAGGTTACATTTGGGATTCCAGGTCAAAACAGCTTCCTAACTTTTTCATAAATAAAGTTTAGTTCCTATCTAAAGGTGAGGGGGGGTGTTCAGAAAAGGGGAGAACCAGGGGCAAATTATCTCATCACCTCTGTCTCTAATTGGGGATTCTTGTCAGTAATGCTAACTTGCTGAACATATAAAATTGTATCCACTTTTTACAGTATGCACCTTCAGCGCTTTTTCATCCAGCATGTTGTGCACCATAAGGATCCTTATAATGGTAATCCATTTTTATCACCTAACTGTGTCTGGCTTGTAATTCTAGGATCAGTGAAAAGGCGTAAGTGCTGCAAAGGCAATGCTCCCAGCAAGCCACTACCTGCAATTCTCTCACCTACAATTCAATCCTAAGCAAGAGGAGGTAACAAAAGCAGACTGTCAGCACATTCTTTTTATTTCTGTTGAGAAGATTGACCTATCAGAGTATATTTTACTAGAAAAAACCAAAAAAGTGCCAATGATTGCATTACTACTTTCTAAGTTTCTCTGAACCAGATTTGGCAACTCCTCCGGCCCAAAAGAGCTCTCAGCCTAGCTACAGAGAAACATCAGATCTCAGAGGACTGCAGTGCCCTTCAGCACAGGTTTGCAGCAGCTATGCCTGAAACACTGGACTCAGCTCCAGGAATGTCTCTTAGAAAAGAAGGTGGTACATTTTGGAACATGTTCAGAAAACCAAAGGCATCAATCCAGTTAGCCAAAGAGAACAATTTATGATTTAAAAGTTCCAGAAGTGTTTGTACTTTATGTTATCCAAAGAAAAAGACCCACATCTAAGCCAAGACTTTCGTAATTGAAACAGGGTTAATATAGGCTGCAAATAGAATTTCAGTAGATAAAAAGTGGGAATACTTCACATTAGATAGTGCAAGTCATGACATGCAGGTTTAGTCCCAGTTGTTTAATATTATGCTGCACTGAATGGTCTGGGCCCTGTTTTGGAAGCTGTCCAAGAAACTTAAAATGTAAGACATTACCTGTGAGACACATCATAAGGTATTTCTGAAAGTGCAACCTTTTTTTTGGGAAGATTCTCACATATTAAAAAACAATAAATGGGTAGTAGCAGCATTGTGCTGCTTTGTGCTGCCTGTATTGCCATTTGTTCAGCCACAGTGGATATCAAACCACAGCACACAGAGTAATTTTGTGGTCCCTTCCTCTGGGAAAGTGATAAACCCTTGGAGAAAAAAAACTCGAAGCAACTAAAAATTTTGAGCCACGCAGTAAGCTGTGAAAACTTACAGCCCACTAACAGTGGTGCAAGTTGGACCTGCTCAGAGGCAGTGACCAAAAGTTATACTCCCATGTTTCAGAATTGTGACAATTGTAATAACTGCAAAATCTACTACTGAAAAAACCCAAACCACCATACAATAAATGCCTAAACCTGTAGCCAAGAAAGTCTCTAATGAACTAAGGTAGAACATCAAACTCAAAAGTTAACCTCAAAGCTAAATCCCAAGTTCTGTCCACGTACACAACTGCAGCACCACATACAGTCACACATCCATCACAATGTGGGTGGCAACAGGAAGAGATAAGAGCAAGGTGTTCTCCAGCAGATCAAGGCTCAATAAAGAGCAGATTACACTTTATGAAAGCAAACTAGCAAAACCCAAACCCTACGCTGTCCCACCCAGTCTTAAAAGCCACTTTAACACACTTCTCACTAATAAATTTCCCAAAACCCTTGTACAGGAGTCACACTTGCCTCAAGATCCAGTGCCAGTGAGTCAACACAGCCCGTCTGCAAAAGAGAAAACAAGACTCAGGGGTGACCTTATCACTCTCTACAACCACCTGAAAGTAGGGTGTAGCCAAATGGGGATCAGCCTCTTCTCCAATCAGTAAACTACAGGATGAGAGGACAGGGAAAGTGTGTTAGGTTTAGGCTGGACATTAGGAAGAACTTCTTCACAGAAAGGATTAGACATTGGAATGGGCTGCCCAGGGAGGTGGTGGAGTCACCATCCCTGGAGGTGCTCAAGTGAAGACCGGACGTGGCACTCAGCGCCATGGTCCAGTTCCCATGGTGGTCGGTCACAGGTTGGACTCCATTATTCCGGGGGTCTTTTCTAACCTAATGTTATCTGAGAGCCGGGGAACCATCGCACGCAGTCCTCTGTGCAGCTCTGGTTATTCCAAAACGTGAGCAGGAAGGGACAGACCCAGGCCCACGACCTCAGCCGCTTCCGACCGCAGCAGCTCCCAGCCCTGCCCCTCCCGTGCTCCGACAAAGCCGAGCAAACACCCGCAGAGGCTCGGAGTGGCCGGGAGGCAGCCAAGCCCTTCCGACAGGGAGGCAAACACCTTTTAACACCATTTCGCTGGTGTTTTACACCAGTTCCCCGGTTCTAACACCAGTTCCCTGAAATGATGCACAGGGAGGTAATCCCCGCTGGCACCGTCCCCGTGGCGTCGCGCCCTACCGGGCTCACAGGGCGGGGTCGCGGGGCCCGGAGCCGGGGTCTCTCCCAGCTCCAGCCCGCAGGGCGGATCCCCGTCAAGAGCAGCAGCACCGAGCCGAGGCCCGAGGGGAGCTGCTGGGGGCGACGCCGCAAGTGACCCCGGCTCCGCAAGCGTCCCACGACCCGGCACCGCCCCACCCCTCACCGGCGGCCGGCCCCAGACGCCGCGGGCAGCGGGCGGAGCCCCCCGACTCACCTGGCGGCGGGAGACGGCACCGGCGGGGAGCGGCTGCAGGGACACTTCCGGAGAGCGGAGCGGCCGCCGCCCCGCCGGGCAGGAAGGAAGCTGTGGGCGAGACCATCCGTGCAGGAGGGGGAGGTGGTGGCTTGGCTCATCGCTTCGGCGGCCGGGCGCCACGAGCCGTGTTGGGGAGAGGACCCGCAGGGGTCCGCGTGATTCACGTTCTTTCCCTGGAATCTCTGCCTTCCTTGAAGGAGAAAGCCAGAGCCACAAGCTCAGCCCCTCCACCCTGTGTGTGTGTGTCCTCCCCCCTCCCCCGGCGACGCGTTGGTGCGGCGCGGTGTGGTCACCGCATTCCACGGGCGAGGGGCGGAGGGAGCCGCGCGCCTGTCCTTGTAAGGCAACGGCGGGAGTTTCCTGCTCGCGCCGGTGGGCGGGGCCTTGCCCGCTGGCTCCGCCCCCGCCCCGCTCCGGCTCGGGGCTGGGCGGGGGCTGCGCGGGGTGTGAGGGGGCGGCGGCGGCGGTGACACAGAGCCGCAGGGTGTGTCAGGGGCCGCCGTCTGCTGCGGCCTCTCTGTTCAAGCATGTGGCACAGGATTGCATCCAGACGGTTCTTGAACATCCCCAGTGAGGGAGGCGCCACACCCTGTCTGGGCTGCCTGTTTCAGTGTGTGGTCGCCCACAGAGTAAAGAAGTTCTTCCTCACGTTCAGGTGGCACTTCCTGTACATCTTACTCCTTGGCACCATCGAGAAGAGCCTGGCTCCATCCTCTTGACCCTCCCTACCAAACACCTTTAAAAGGTCCCCTCTCAGACATCTGTCTTCATGGCTGAACAGGCCCAACTCCCTCAGTCTTTCCTCACAGGAGAGGTGCTCTAGTCCCTTGGCCGACTTTGCAGCTCTAAGCAGCCCAACACATGGTATGGCACTGTTCTGCACGTCAGCAGCTGCTGCTGTGTCTGGAAGATTCGCAGAAGACCACAGATTATCCCTGGAAGGGACCTACAGGGGTCATAAAAGTCCAGCTCCTGGCCTAATTTATAATTTTGCATCTAGTTCTACTTACTTGATTTTTACAGAGTTTACAACTGTATATGAAATCACATAGTCTGTGAAAGCAGTAAGAGATTACCCATATTTCTGACTTTTTTTGAGGGAAATGGACTTAACTGAGTGTCCAGGATGTGTGGCCTCGCCATGGGCTCCTTTGGCAGCTTCCCACAGCTCTGGGGAAACATCTTCTCTGCTCAGCACCTGCAGAGCCAAAAAAAGCCTCTTGCAGTTTTCCCTGTCCCTTCTACTGCAGGCAGTATTTTTTACCTATAGGGAATTGTGGTGCTTGCTGTCACATCTCCCACCTTTCCCTGGGCACTGGCAGGATGCTGCAGGCTGCCCACTTGGGATGAGCCTGTTGTGTAACAGGCAGCTCCTGACCCAGAAGACGTGAATTTGGGCTGTAGAGTATCTCCTGCATGGAAGCTGAGACAGGCTTTCCTCTTGTCATCCAGAAATGGGTCATTCCTCATGCTATGTACAAAGAACATATTTGTTTCTCATGTTTTTAGAGTCCACTGCTTCCATAGCTGGAGTCAGTGGTGAAATTAATGTGTAATTTATCCAAGTTAGCCTTGATATGAGCAGAAATCAGAATATTTGTCTATTTAAAGGTATTTTTACCCAGCAATTAAATAAATAATACAATGACAATGATTTTCTAATGTTTTCCTTCAAAAATTGCTACAATACTAAATGTTCATTTTTGCACCTATACTAAAATAATATTTTAGCTTATGTGAAATTGGAAAAATGGAAATAACAAGCAAAGCCTAAAATGTCAGTAAGGAATATGTAGGAAGACCTGTCAGAATAATCCTTCATACTTGGGATCTGTGTATGTCCTGGATATGAGCAGCTATTTGGTTTAATATTTAACATAATGAGTAATACTTAATATATTGACTAACCACAGAGGACTTTGGCCTACACTCTAAATCACCATAGTTAATTAGCCTTTTACAATTTTTTTTTTTCTGAATAATTTCTTAGTGGGAAAAGATGAGTAAGGTTTTATTTTGAGAAGTGGGGAGAAACTGACTCAGTAGATTTCAGGAATCTTTAGGAAATATAGCAGTAATATTGGCTCATGAAGAGCAATCCTGTTTCCACAAAAAGATAATTAACCAGTTGCAAAAAATTACATTATTTATTTGTGGCATTCTTCTCATTAAATCTCTTTCTACTGTATAAAAGTGCTATGAGTTCACTTTACAGATGTGAAACTGAAACACAAGTGAGCTAGACTAGCATAAATGCTAAAGATGAGGTTTGGGAAAGTGAAGGGATTGTCGGCAAGTTAGGTAGTTGTGGAGTCTACTTCCAACAGGATTTGGAAGTTTGACTTTCCAAACTATGACCAGCACTATGACCTTCCAATATTTGCACATCTAAGTAATTCTAGAATCTGCCTTAAAGTGACTTACCTGCTGCTTCCTCACAGGTCCCTAAAGAAAGAAGCATTGCAGGGCTGCTTTTAAACTCAGTCTTGACTATACCTAGACTTAGGCTAATCCTTCTGGGTCAGTGACTCCTTTGTGTGCATAGCCTCACTGCAATAAATAAATAAAGTATTAATGGAGCTACCAGGCTCCTCTCTTGCCTGGCAGGCATTCTGCCCAGCTCTGTGGTGACATGTCTGGGGAAGGATCAGTGATCCCGGGCTCTCCTGGCCTCTGTCTCCTCTGCATTTTGCGTCTTCCATGTCTTTTCATGCTCTGTCATTCTAAGACTCTCCACTGCCGTTTTCTACACACTTCTTGGGAGCTTCTCAGTCTCAACACCTTACTCTCTGCATGTAGATTGTTATTTCCCACCTACACCAAATACAATTTCCCTCCATGGAAATGATAATAAAGTAATTCAGGCTGGCAGGGCCAGCCTAAAGTGAATTAGATCAAGTTAGCAAGAAGAGTCTGCAGCCATCAAAATCCAGCCATGGGCATATAAAGAGCCATGGTGTCACACCTCTTCATCAGCGCATCTCCTCTGTGAGGATGCATTTTAGTGGGAGAAGTATCCTTTAATGAACTGCATACTTTAACGTGTCATACATGTCATAAAGTATGACGCATGTTCATGTGTCATACAAATCCCCAGACAACTCAGTGGGACCTAGGGCATTCAAAGAATAAAAGCAAAGCACCTTACTCAAATAAATTATTTACCTACTCTAACCATAAGTAATATTTAGCAATTCATCTAATGCTTTTCAAACCATCAAAAATTATTTGTTGTTCCAAGAAGTGAAATTATTACCACAGTAATTAAACATTTCCAGCTTATTCTGGCGTGTGGAAAGGGGGTGCCACATCATGGGCCTGGTGGTGCCGTTCTTAAGGCATTCCTGGGGTGGGAATTTGTCCCTGTGCTTGACTCTGTGCCTGTAAAGAAGAGGTGCTGTTACTGGCACCCGCACCGGAGCCCGGCAGCCGGCAGCATACAGGTTCTGGAGAGACTGAGGATGATTCACTCACCTCGAGTTCGGGTTCCCACCTTGACCTGGACACGCTTGTGTCGCTGCACAGCACTGCACAGAACCGGGAGCCAGGAGCCGGGAGCCGGTCCCGTTCCGGCTGTCACCAGCAAGGGGAGCTCCGCATTTGGATAGACCCGAGAGACAGCTCGGCTCCGCTACCGCCACGGGCAGGAGAGGGGGGACGCTGTGAAGTGACATCAAATCGGTGTGGGGCTAAGTCCTGCTGTAGGCTGCGGAAGGAAGGGGAAAGACCCGATAGGTGCCGCGAGCTCTGGGGTGAGCTTGGAACACTTTTGAGTTCCGCAAATGATAGAATAGAATTACAGAATTGTAGGATATTTGGGTTAGAAGGCACCTTGAAAGTTAATAAACTAGTTCCAACCCTCTTGCAGGGCAGGGACACCTCCTGCTAGATCAGGTTGCTCAAACCCCAGTACAGCCTGGCTTTGACCCCTGGCAGGGATGGGGCATCCACAAATTATCTGGGCTACCTGTTCCAATGCCTCACCACCCCCACAGGAAATTTCTTCCTAATATCTAATATCTTCCTATTATCTGCCCTCTTTCAGTTTGAAGCCATCTCCCCTTGTCCTATCACCACATGCCCATGCAAAAAGTTCCTCTCCAGCTCTCTCTTCCCCCTCTAGGAGCTGGAAGGCTGCTGTAAGTTGTCCCCAGAGCCTTCTTCAGGCTGAACAGTTCCAACTCTCTCAACCTGTTTTCAAAGGAGAGATGCTTCAGTCCTCAGATAATTTTCTGGGGACCTCTGGATCTGTCCCAGCATCTGCCCCTTGTCTTTCCTCTGCTGAGAGCCATAGAGCACTGCCAGTAGCAAGCATCTGCCTGCCTCTACCAAGGGAAATTGCTTGGTATTTTACAAAGTGAGGGCCTGCCTTGTTATAGCTGCCCCTCTTTGCTCTGCTTCACTGCTGTTAATTGCTTTTCCCCAGTCATTGGAAACTTTAGAGAAGTGTCCCCAAGCTCTGGTTGCTTCAGAAGCTTTCCTGCGAGCTGGGTGTATCACAGCTGTTAAAACTTTATGAAACCTGACATTGCAGTTTCACATGTGGTGAAACCCTGAGCAGTCTCTCTGGTTTTAGTACATGTAAAACTGCAATGTCAGGTTTCATAAAGTTTTAACAGCTGTGATACACCCAGCTCGCAGGAAAGCTTCTGAAGCAACCAGAGCTTGGGGACACTTCTCTAAAGTTTCCAATGACTGGGGAAAAGCAATTAACAGCAGTGAAGCAGAGCATCAGTGTGTTAATTTTATGGAAAGCTCAATTATTTTTTTAAGATGGAAAGCATTTTGTTTCAATCACAGTTACAAATGCAATAATAGACATACAGGATCATAGTGATCAACAACATCTATGGCAAATATGTTTTCCATTTGTATAACAAAATTGTTCTCTCCTTGTTTGCAGCAGAGAAATATTCTGTGTGAGTGCGATGAGCCAGAGCTGACCTACCACTTGAGCGAGGTTTGAAAATCTTCCTCTGCACTTAGGCTGAATTTAGAAGAAATTGTTGAATAAATATGAATTAAAAAAATTTACAAGTGGAAAGTATATGAAAGTAACAAATATTCTAAAGTAGGTCAAGAGCTGGAAAAGAAAAGCAGTCCTTCAAACCTGTAAGGCAGTAGAGAACTCATAGTTTATGAGCCCTTTTTGGTGAGAATTGATGAAATGAGCTCTGGACAGCAGTGAAAAAACAAATTGCAATGGAAAAATGAAAATTAACACAAGAAACTAAATTGGCCTTCACAAAGCTCTGATGCACCTTCCTTCTCTAGCCATGGTTCCTGGTTCAAGTATGCCTGGATATCCCACAAGAACATGTTAATTTTGATGTTAATGTTTAGAACATGTTTGCTCCTTTGTTTATCAAAGGAAAAGTAATGAGGACTGCAAAATATCAATGAAAAGCATAAATGCTTTTAAAATCAAATATTTGGAGTTTTCCTATCTACATGCCTCTCCCATTATGTGAACATTATATGGTCTGTATGCACCCAGCACTCCATTGTCTCCCTTTTGCCAGCTATGGAAGGATATATGATTTTATTCTGTTGATGAACTGGGAAGACATCTCAAAAACTCTTGGTTAGAGAGAAAGTTTTTTTGCTTTTTAAAATGAAATCTCACTTTCAAAAGAAACGTATTAAGACTCCAGCCATTTTACACATTAAAGCAACCTTGAGACCAGAAACCAGACTGTAATGTGAAATGGCATATGTAACTTGACTCAACTTCTTCATCTGGAGGTAAGGGTGAGCAAAATCCTTTTCTAAATGCTCCACCCAAAACTGTAATTTGATCCATGTTTTTGTGATAATAGGGAAAAGCAGCTGATTGCAAATGATAGGGGAAATTAAAAAAAAAAAAAAGTGGTTTTTAGTCTCTCTAGATACTCCCATTTTAAATGTAGGCTCCTTGTGTCTCATATTGCAGAAGAGCTGCTGGCAGACCGTGCTTCCCTGTGGCTGCACCCAAGAAAGGCTTCCTTGGGGTGTCTGACAGATGTAATAAAATCCCTTTTCCCCCTGTTTTCCTCCCCTTGTAAGAATTTCAAGGAAGGAAAAGGACAAGCTCCCACTTTTCTGATGGGAAGTTGTTGTTCAGCCATCCTCCCGCCAGGTCCTGCTTGTCCAGCCCTCCCTGCTTTCTCTGGAGCTGCTGTAGGGGGGAACAGGGGACCCTGGCTTCCTTGCTGCAGGCTTGGTTTCCCGTGTTCCTGCACCCTCCTGGAAGGTTACCCCCTTGCTAGGACAGAAAGCCCAGACACTGCTCACTTGACAGAAACCAGACGCTGCTCACTTGAGCTTTTCCAGCAACCAAGCTTCTTCCTCTCTTTATGAGCAACCCAACAGCAAAAGAAAGCCCTAACTGCTCCACCAGGAATTTCCAGAGATGATCAGCAGCTGTTTTTAAGCCTCCAGCAGTCATTATGCAGCTGCACTTGGTCGTGAGTCCCTGCTGGCATGAGCAGAAGGAAGGGACAGATTCCCTCTGTTTACCCTGCCAGCTAGTGTAACAGCCTCTGGAGAACTCTAATGAAACAGTAAGAATTTACAGATGAGTAAGCAGGAAATCAGCCCTTCTTCAGGAAACCAGTAATGCATTTTTTCAGGATTGTACTCAAACACGCTCCCAGATGCTGCCCAAGGATTCAGCTGTCTGCCCACCATGGATGTCGGAGCAGCACACACCCTTCCCCTCCAAAACCTGAAACACAGGACTTTTTCATTCAAAGGAATGTCAAGTACTGTGGTACGCTTTATAAGGTAACAATATTTTATACAAGTAAAATAAGAGAAATCAGATATCAGCTGAAAAAATTTCCATAGTGTATTTTCTTTTAATTACACTTTAGACTTGCAGAAGTAATGACAAATACATGTATTAAAAGTTTCAAGGTGTTTCTGGCTGGTTTGTTTAAATTTTTTCCTCCATCATATGTAAAAAAGTATAATAAAACACTAGTAAAATATTTTAAAATTATGTATTTCTGGCGAAATTTTTTGCCATTGTCCTCCAGTGTGGAAATCACAAGGACTTTTCACAAAATTTCATTGGAATCTAGAGCTTTCAAGAAGTTCAGCTTCTGCAAGCTAAGTGTACTAAAACTTTAATTCATAAAATGACGGAATGTGAAAATATGCTTCAACTATTCAGGT
Source organism: Onychostruthus taczanowskii (assembly GCF_017590055.1). Classification (NCBI taxonomy): domain Eukaryota; kingdom Metazoa; phylum Chordata; class Aves; order Passeriformes; family Passeridae; genus Onychostruthus; species Onychostruthus taczanowskii. Next base: position 8,541,714 of record NW_024498795.1, read on the forward strand.
TGATCTCTCCCAGGTAGCTAACTTCAATTTTCTTTGGGCTTTGGCCAGAGGAAAAGTGATGTTTAAATAAATGGTGATTGGCAACGGAAGTGTGGCTAGACTTCAAAGAACTGCCAGGAGGTGATAAATAGGCATTAGACAAGCTCCAATTTGGACCATCTCATAGAAAATAAGACCCATCTAGTAAACAAATGCTTCCCCTCTGTTTTTCATGTGGCTTTAAATAGTAAACAAAGATATGCCTCATATATTTTGCTGTGCACATTTAGTCCTTGGGTTGGTATCAGCTGTTTAAGACAGTGAATCACATGAACTCCAGGCTCCGCATGCTTTTAACGTTATCTGGTAACTCTGAATGTTGTGGGTCCGTATCTCTGTTCTAAGTATTCCTACGAAGATTATGCTGTTATCTATAGGAACGTTTCTAGTTAATTCAAAGTGTGGGTGTCTGTAGAGAAGATAATTCTAGAGGCTATCTCCCTGGCACTGTTTTTGTCTTGCTGAAGATTAGGAATCATATCCGTTGGTGTTGGCAGTGTCATGGGCCATGCAGAGCAGCACCTCTTGTGATAAAAAGATTGTACTGCCATCATGCTGGCAGGCATTTTAGGATCCTGTACTGTGTGTGCCCGCCCCTAAGGAGTGCAGACCTCTGTGTGTAGTTTTCTGAATAACTCATCTAGCCCAGTTTAACACAGAGGATGGATGCTGGAGGAATCATGACTACAAGCAGTTCAGAGGCAGAGAATACCTGGACAAAAGAGACTTTTCTGCTCCACTGTCAGCTTCTTAACAGCAGCAGTGAGATCAGCTAGTAAGAACACATGTTGACAAGGATTTTATAATACATTTTTCAGAACAATTTAAAGATCCATGGTAAGATAAAACTCAATACACCAGTATCACTGCGTCTTCTTGAACAGGAGCAACTAATGTTAATCACAGGATTATTTGAGTTTGAAGATACTAGAACTAAAGACATTCTGTGACAAAAGTGTGGAATTATTAATGCCAGATCCCAGGCAGGTTTCAAATTGCTGCTACATTTACAAGGTGAGCAGGAGAAGCCTGGGCAAAGCTTGAGGGCATTAGCTTTCCAGTTATTGCAGAGAATTAGGTTGCAACAGCTTCCTTAGACAGCAAAGTCATAGGGGTGGCACTTCATAGGGGTGGTAGCTGTCCTACTGAGCAAACTCTGAGAGGAACCATTTTCAAACCAAGACATAGACAAGCAGCAGCAAAGTGATCATGACTCAAAAACTTGAAATACCAAATAGTTTGCAAGTGTGTTTTGGAAACAGATCTCTATTCATTGTACTACAGGAAAAGCATGAGCCAGTTACAAAAGAAAATACAAAGCAATTATGCATCAGGATTTTAATGTTTGGAAATTTGACTCAGATGACTGGAGTCTGAAACGCATTTCCAGAACTATATTCTTGGGTCAGTCTTGCACATATTTGGTTCTTATGTTTTATCCCCTTGTTGCTCCACCTCCATGGGCAGACTGAAAAGCCAGGGATCACAGAGTAAAAAAAGGGCAAGAGAGAGTGTAACCTCTCCTGTGTTCAGACTGATGCAGGTGCCAGACCATTCCTTGAGACTATTCAGATTTGTTAGCCCTCCATCTGCTTGCCCAAGTTGGAACAATCATGAATGAACCTCTAGCTTCCTGTGAACTTTTAAGTCCACCATAATTAAAAGGTAGCTGTTAATTAAGTGTATGTGGGGCTCACCCAGTGAGTGAGGTTCCTAAACACCCTGAGTACTACATGTGGAACAATAATGCCCTGATATGCAGGTCTTTCTTCCTTGAACTGTTTTGGGATTCTCAAGATGTGTTTTTCCCTGGCAATTGTTTTTCCTAAGTAAAATCATTTGAATTGCATCGATTTGTTATTACAAGCTTGTTTTAAGAACTTGTGCTGAGAAGGGATTGAAACTAGAGAGCTTTGTGAATTGTACAGCTGGTTTCAGCTCATTACTCTAAAATTATTTTCAGTGAAATAATATTATGCTTGTATCTGACACCTAGAAAGAAAAACTAAAAACAAATAAAGCATTACCATGTTTGCTAGAGATTGTGAATATCAATATTGCTTTCAGCAGTTTTCACTGATCTATGCAAATAACCATGTGGTTGATTAGCTAGTCTAAGCTTGCATTCAGAATACTGAACTATGATCCATTAGTTATACACATAATTCAGAGATGCAGTGCTCAGAAAATTAATGTTCTTCAGCAATTTTAGTGAACGGATAGAAATTATAAAATGCCTGGTTTTGCAACAGCTCTGCATTTTCACAGTGTGCAATATCTGTCCAGCTCAGTGCTTTCAGAGTTGAATAAGGCAAATACAGATTGCCTGTCTCTAACATTGTCAAGTGTTGTCAGTGACTTTTCCTTGCCATTGTCCAGTGTGAAGAAGATAATCTTCTTTCATGTGGGTCATTAAACTTTTGAAACCACTTCAGCTTCATATGCAGCTCTTTCAGAACCTTTGGAAAGGTAATTTCCTTCTTCTGAGGCCCACATCCTTTATCTGGACATGCAGCTAAAGACTTAACCATGTTTCTGGATATGATATTCATTATCATACCAAGTGTTTGTAGCTTTGTAAGCCCTCATGACAATCTAGCAGTGATGTAGCACTAACCCTTCCATGAGGTCATCCAGATGTCAAGGTTTGCCTTAAGAAAAACCCCCTCTTTGGTGACAGCACACAACTGGCTGCAGGAAAACCTGTTCTCATCAGCTTTCAGCAGCTGCATTCCTTCAATGCTGCCAGCCCATTGACTTGACCTCTGCCCCAATTTTCCAGGGTAAGGCAAAGGTTTGAGAAGCAGGATGTGGGAACAAAAAGGATGGGAGATGGAAAATTGAGGAAGTAGGTTGCAATGTCAGAATACTTTTAAAATCATCTTTAGAGCCTGTCACTGTCAAAAATCAGCCCTTGAATTGAAGGAAAGCTTTGCAACCACAGTTAGACACTGGAAACTTGTGCAATGGGGCAAAAAAATTTTGCTTTATGTCATTGATAAACTATTGACTCCAGGGCTGGGTCTGATGCTAACAATTCTGAAACAGTAAGGAGGATAGTAAAACACAGCTGAAACTGCACTGCTTAAACTGCAGAGATTTTTAAAACAAATCTGTCATCAGATCTCCAAATGCTCTGTTGTTACTCTTCCACAACTTTCAGAGTACTGACAGACAGCCTGTGGGTATTGGAGTATCTGGAGGAGTTTAAACACTAGATTGTACAGCCACAAACATGTTACAGTTTTTTAAAAAGAAAAATGAAAAATCAAAGTAGGATTCTGGAGGAGAGCCCCCAGGTTTGTGAGGATGTATGGATGATACTCCTGTTTCTCAGCAGGTAAACAAGGCAAGGGCTGGCACAGGTCGCCCAGGGAGGTTGTGCATTCTCCATCTCTGGAGGCTTCAAAGACCCAACTCAACAAAGCTGTGAACAGTCTCACAGTTGAACCTGCTTTCAGTCAGAGGGTCAACAAGAGAGCATCTAGGTCCCTTCCAACCTTAATTATTTTGTGATTTTTGTGATTCTCATTGTAGATCCAAATTGCCTTTTAGATGTGCTGTCCTGTCTGTTGATAGTAATTACTAGAAATTGTTAGCTGGACTAGCAGTATGAAAATGGAAATGTAAAACAGTATGCAAATTTCTACAAATGAAAGGCTATTTAGGCAGAAATAATTGCAAATAGAGTGATGACAGTAAAATGATGGGATGCTTGTTCTCTGTCACCAGCAATCCTATCAGTGAAAATATATAGCCAATTTCTGAAGTCTTTCACTTATGCAGAGGCTTAATTGCTTAATCATTTTCCTAGAGGGATTTTTTTCTGCTTAAGATCAATAATGACTTTCTTGGCAACTGAAAATTATTCCAAATGCATAAATGCAAACCAATTAAATTTTAATTTCCCTCTTTTATTTTACTTCAGACATACCAACCAGAGTAGCTGAAAAGGTTGGTCTTATACTGCTGCACACAGTGCAGACTCATTGGAAAGAAGTGTGACTATAAACCACAATTGAAGTTCAGCTAGATTTAGAAATTCTGCTAGTGTTGCATTTTTTGAAATAGTAATTCCCCAAGGTGTAAATAAAATTTAGAAATTGGTGCTTTGTACAGTCAAGCAAGATCCTTTGAAGGGCAAAACACTCTTGGAAAATAGAAGAAAAAGAGAAAAAATGAATGGAAGAACACAGAATAACAAGACCAAAAGTTATATAAAAGATAAGAAAGATGAACCAAAACCTTCTGATTCTTATGCCGTGGGTACAATGCAGCTGTGGTGGTTACAGAGTGGGAAAATCTCCCAGATTCCTATGGTTTATAAAGGGGGCTGTACCAAATTACCAAGCTGGCCAGCAAAATGGGGGTGTTTTGCCACAAACATTGGGTGAAGGTTTTCCTTGGAAAGCAGAAAAGAACAGGAAGTTAATCACACTATCAAGGTTTTTTTTTTTTTTTTTTTTTTCATTTGGAGGATGTTTTTGTGTCAACCTACTTTCAGTGGCTGACAATTACTGATCTATGAGAGCCTCCAGCAGGGTTTTTCCAGTTCACGTTTACTTAATACTTCAGAAGAGCCAGTGGCTGCAAGAACAGGACCCACAGGCATGAAGAAAAGCAGTTTTTCCTTTTGCAAACCATTATACTGAATATTGGTTTCTGTTAAGATTCCATATGAAATTCTTTGTTAGACTGATCATTGATGGCTTTAAAGAAAGGACTATTTGTTTAAACATGAAATTCTTTGTCTGTTAGACTGATATTGATGGCTTTAAAGAAAGGACTATTTGTTTAAAATAAATTTATTTTTTTATTTGCAATCTCCCTGCCTTTTTCTCAATATGATAAGAAAATAATTTGTTATGGGCCAAAATCAAGAACTTTTTTCTTTAAATATTCATCACATGGCTAAAAACCCCAACTAAACAAGCAGCTCTTCTTTCAAACAGAAAGGGATGCAATTTAAAACATATAAGGAAAGACAGTTCAGCTGAGATGGCCATGACAGGTACTACATAGAAAAGTTGTGACACAAGAAAATTAGATCTGATGAAAAATCCAAGGTTATAAGTAACAGTTAAACTAATGTTTAAAATATAAAACAACTGGAAGATATGAATACAATATCTTAATTTCTTTGAAAGCACATCAGCATATGGAATATTTTTGACAAATTACTTTAGATGGGAAGCTTGAATCTTGCAGCTCTCCAGCTCCCACAGCTCTGCTATGATTTATGCAAAGCAACAGCAATCATCACCAGAGTCAGGAGAAAAAAGAGAGCAAGAGAATGTTTTCCCCTCTTGATTTTCATATTCTGAATAAATTTCTGTTACATATGCCTGTCAAATTTACAAGCACATATAAAATCTTTGTGCAGTTTAAACAGAGATCAAGTAGTGACAAAGTGTGGAAGAGATTCAAAGTAGCTGGTGTGAAACAGTACAAAGATTTTTAATAGAAGGATTTTTAGGTCAGCTGGGCAATAATTTGTTTTCAACATCCATTTCAAATGACTCAATCAAGTGCCAAATGAAAAATGCCATAGATGAGAAGTTGAACATGCAGAACAGGCTGGGCTGTACACTTAGCAGTGCTACAGCATCTGCTTTGCACAACAAAATGGTCCCTATATCACTTGTTTCTGCCATATTATGTCATATCTCAGCCTTTTAAGTTCTTGTGCAAGGTCTCAGAAACCGAGCTCCTGGGACAGAGTCATAGAATGGCTTGGGCTGGAAGGGACCTTACAGATCATTAATTCCAACACCCCTGCCGTGGGCAGGGACAACTTTCCACTAGACCAGGTTACTCAAAGTCCCATCCAACCTGGCCTTGAGCACTCCAAGGAATGGGGCAGCCACAATTTCCCTGGGCAGCCTGTTCCAGTGCCTTACCACCCTCACAGTGAAGAGATTCTTCCTAATTCCCAATTTAAACTTGCCCTCTTTCACTTTAAAGCTATTCCCCCTTGTCCTGCCAGTACAAGCCCTGGTAAAAAGTTCCTCTCTAGCTGAGTTGTAGACCCCCTTTAGGCACTGGAAAGTTGCTCTAAGGTCTCCCCAGAGCCTTCTCTTCTCCAGGCTGAACCTCCCCAGCTTTCAGTCTGTCTTCATAGGAGAGGTGCTCCTGCCCTCTCATCATCTTCGTGGCCTTGCTCTGGGCCACATGTCCATGTCCTTCTTATGTTTGGGGCCTCAGAGGTAGATGCAGCACTCCAAGTCTCATAGAGCAGAACTTTATACATATATATATATATATGACCACATAAGACATGCCAAATATCATGGTTATTTTTTCCATGTATTTTTTTTTTTCCTCAAATGCTGGAGAGCACATCAGCATGCAGTGTGGTGTTTCGAATTGAAAATTTGTTGATGAAAACTAAGCAAGAGGAGAGTTTTTAAAAACTGCATAGGAGTGAGGGAGCAGGTGATCAATGTGCCTCCACATCAAAGTGATGTGGTCATGCTCTTTACTGTGAGAAGTGGTAGAAATACAAACACAAATAAGAGAAATAATCAGACATAGGGACAGAAACAAGGCTGCGTTAGCACAACCTTGACTTAATAGTGCCCTATGTGTTTCATAAGTAAGTGTTTTCATCAGGAGGCTGGGCTTTCTCATTATGCCTATTATGCCTCATTTTAAAGCATCATCTGGGTTTTAACAGAGCCTCAATGACCGCAAGCTCTTGTGCTGAAAAAATAACATAATGCCCACACAGACATTGTCTAGAGATATATTTGGAGGAGATTTAAATTAACTAGCTCATTTGGACTAGCTATATAGTGCCAAGATCAGGACTGGCTGAAAAACTCACCCCAAACTGATTAGCTCAGTAAATAGCAGGTGGAAGAGTCCTGTGCTGAGCTTTAAATTGTCAGAGCTACACCATCGCTAATGCTGGATTTAGTTAATTAAATCTCTCATGGATAAATCTCCCTGTTATACCTGTTATCAGGGAGAAGAAGAAGAAGAAGGAAAAAAAAAAAAAAAAAAAAAAGCTCTGCTTTTTGAGCCAGCTGCTTGAGTAGGCAGAGAAGGATATTTTAATAGCTAACAGTCATGCCCCACCTGGCTCTTCCCTGCCCTGTGAGTTGCTCTTGGTACCTCTTTGGTACCCAGCAGCCAGTGGGGTTTTGGGCACACCTGGTGCCCATTTGGTATATGTGCTGCTCTCAACATCTCTGCAGTTTGCTTAGTGGAAGTACTGAAAAGAGATGTAAATCACTCACCTAGAAGCCATTGCTTTTCACTGGTGGAATATACAGGCACAGAATTTTGGAGGAGCACTTCAAAAATTTATTGTGGCTAAATGACCTGGAGGAGATGGATTTGCTAGTTTAGGATTCATATTTTGTTGCTGTTGTTAACCTTTACGCTGAATTATGAGGGTTTCTTTGGGTATAAAGATGCTGGGTTGTCAATGGCAGTCATGAGAAATGAGGCAGGGGTCCTCTGCTTCCTTCCAGTCACTGAGGGGAGGAGGCTGCTGCCACTTGGCTGGTGTGTCCAGCTGAGGGGGTGCTTGCTGGAAGAGGCAGAGATGTGCTAACAAGGCATTGACAGTTTCTGCTAGAAAGGCAGGAACAAGCTATAGCAAGAAAAAGACAGGTAAGGAACTAGAAACATTCAACAGCTTATAAAATAACCAAATCCCAGTTCATTTTCAGAGAGTCAGTAAAGGCTGAGCTCTCATCTGTAGGACTAGTGTTATACTGAATTCTAGAATTTTACTCTAAACAGCTATTTAGTTTTCTTTTTTAATAAAGGGCTTTGTTAAGCTACCACAACTTTTCATATAAGTCACTTAAGCTATGAGATAATAAACTAGTTAAGCAACAAATGTTAAGGTGAAACATCCCCTGGAAAGGATATTGAAAATTTGATTTCTTGCTTGTTTTCCTGAACTATCCAATACTGACCATTGTCAGACAGAAAAATGATCTTGCCCTCCAGTCTTTGAAGCATCTTATTTTAGTTTATGCCAGTCCCTTTTGTTGAGTCTCCAAACTTAAAGTTGCTCAGAAATGAAAAAAGACTTGTTCTACAACATGGATGGAAAAACTGGAGTATTGGGCCATCACATAAAAATCAGGATTAATCCATTTCAGAGTTAAACATACTGCTGCCTTTGTGGAATATAGCTGCACTGGAGTCTGAAGTCACCAGCTATAGCAAATATTTTAAGTTACTGAAAAAAAACCCACAACTATTCAAATAATTTGATCAACTCTCTGAATATTTGTGAAATGTCCTGGTGGGTTTGGCAATTGTCTCGTAGTAATTTGGTGCTACAGCTGACACTGCTGATGTTTGAGCTACTTCATTTAAAGTTAAATCACACCTGGGAAATAATCACCAAAATTATCTCTGACTTGCATGTCCACCCATCAGAGCCTAATCTCAGTTCCTTCTGTTCTTCAGTGTATCTCCTTCTCTTCTTTAAATACTAAAGAGTCTAATATTCACCTCTTTGTCTTCCCAGGTCTTTTTGCATTCACCCCCAGTTTCTGGAAGACTTTCTTACTCATAATTGATGTTTGAAATTTGAGGGTCTGTCCTGCAGGGACTGTTGAATAAAGCAATATATGAAGTTCTGATGCAAATTTTCCTCAAAACTTTGTTCTACATCTTTAAGCCTAATTGTTATGTTAGATATAATTTCCAAGTCTGATGGCTAAAGGGCTAAAAACATTTTCTGTTCTTCTATTAAGACATAGCCACTATATTTTCTTTTAAAAGAAACATTTGATTGATCCAAAAGTATTAAATCAATTAATGTGAGGACAAAAAAAAAAAGGAAGATGTTCTTGTGTACTGGGTACATTTGTACCTGAATCATTGTGGAAGTGATTATTGTAATACCCAAGGGCAATTGCTTTGTATTATTGAAATAGTAGCTTGCACTTCAGTAAGATGATATCTACAGATTGTTTTCTTTGTAATGACATAGTTCAGTTACATGGTCTATGGATAACAGAAAAGGAGGTGACAATCACTGCAAAGTCAACATTTTTAGTGCTCTCCAGGGGCCTTGGGAGCTCCCCACAGGCTCTATCAGGACCTGACAGCCAGTGCTTATCCCACTGCCCCAGTCCCAGACACTGGGCACCTCTGTTTTGCCAGTATTCTGCCTAAACTATTTAACTCATATTTTGAAGCATATTACCTGCTTCTAAAAGCTGCATACCTAAGTGGCAGGAGCTCAGATATTGTACCTCAGTCAAGTTTTCTGGGTTTAGGTTATCTGCAGTTACAGATAACAGTTACCAGGTACAACTCGGGTCCTTCAGCAATCATTTGTCAAGGTGTTTTGGCCAGCCTTTCCAAGGTACAAAGCTAAACACAACAATGATATTAGAAACTATCCATCATTATTGGAATAAAGGTATTGAAAAATCTGTGATGTTTAGGAAAGAATGATAAAATGTGGGACGACATCTGACAACCATCTGTTTTGATATGGAAGTTAAAATGAGAGGAGATACTATGCATTAAAAAAAAAACCAAAAACCTAAGTGCCAAAAGTTCTTACTTAAAGAAATTATAAGAATTTTCTTTTGGAAATCTGCTGTATGCTCTTGGGGTAAGGTTTTATTATGGACAGAAACCTTTATAATGTTACAAAGTTCCAGAAAGACCCTGTCAAATAAGAGGAGATACTATGCATTAAAAAAAAAACCAAAAACCTAAGTGCCAAAAGTTCTTACTTAAAGAAATTATAAGAATTTTCTTTTGGAAATCTGCTGTATGCTCTTGGGGTAAGGTTTTATTATGGACAGAAACCTTTATAATGTTACAAAGTTCCAGAAAGACCCTGTCAAATAAATGTTGCTAATAATGGTAAGGAAAATATTTCTGTATGATGAAAAAATTGATGTAGGCACCAACAGTCAATAGCTTGAGAGGCTTTTGGAAAAATTTCTATCTGTATCGAGAAGACAGTCGTCTTGTACTTGGTTCTTCAGGTGTGAGGCCAGACACTCAAAATGTTGTAGGCTGCACCCAAACCCTTCTGTTAAAAGGTTGACTCCTTGTTAAATATATGAGCTGAGAGTGAAGCAGAGAATCAGCAGAAACCTGGATATTAATACCTTCTTATGGGTGAAGGCAGGGAACACAGACCTCCCTTCCCTTCAGTGGGTTATGAAGATGGCTAGTTGGAGAATAATGGACACTAGCACATCTTCCTAAAGTGATTTCTTAATAAAAATAAATGTACAAAAGTGGACCCAAATTTGAAAGCAAACTCCAGAAGACAGCACACATACTCAAAGCCTGTTCTCCAAAAATTGTTTCACCAGATTTATTTAAGATTATACTCAAATGAAAGAGATGGACCTGGATGCTGTGAAATTTGACTTATGCTCCCAACTACACGATGCTGTAGCTCTCAAAACTTCAGTGAACAGTCTGCAAAGCTTTTTGTTCTGTCATGTCGGGTTCTAAATTAATATTCCAGCTTTCCCATTCAGAAAAACAAACTGGTCTCCAGCACTATGTAGCTCTAATTAGGAGAAGACAGAACTAATATTTCCTAAGGGTGTCTCTCCCAAGCCCAGTGTGACTAAATACATGTGGATACAGAGTGCTGCAGGGATTCTGAGGCTTGCAGAGCTCCAAGTGACTTAAAATATGTACTTTGATGTTCAAATAGGAGTTCAGTGATTTGAAATTAGCTGTGGATATTATCTCATAATAAAGCTAGATCTGAAATTGTGTAAATTTAAGGGGCAAAATAATGCAAAATATTTTGCTGTTACACTGTATCTCCATTCTATTTACAGAATGAATGGAATCAGCACAGAATTTGAAAACTGTATTGAACTTCATAGTGCCATTATGCCTTTCAAAAACACTGAAAATGTTGTTCAGATTTTTATCCCCCACGTGTGAGCTATACAGATTGTCTTGCAATTAAAACAGAGAAGTGTGATATTTAATTGTTTTCATTTCTCTACATCTTCCTGTATGCTTAAAAAACAATTTGCCTGCCATTAAGACTTGTACAATATCAGTGCAAATGACCCATGGCAAAGGAGTGGATCAGGAGTTTGTAATGCAATCCAGGACTCTGTCCACCGAGGCTCCATCTGCTCTAACTAAAAATGTACATTATAGCCCAGAATCTATAGTGCAGTGGCACTGCCACTAGCACAGTATTCTGGGGGAAGAAAAGCTTGTATTAAGGTGCCCTTTTTTCATTCTGCCTGTTGCAGGTTTGGTCAGTTTTCTGAGCCACAATACAGTTTCTATGACTGCACAACTTTTTGCTGGCCATAGTTTCTGTCCTCATGAGCAAAAAACAAAAGCCCATACATTTGGTGCACCTGAGCAGCTCCTGGTGTGGGAGGTGAAGAGGCTTCTGAACTTACTGCGTGGTGGCAGTGGCTCTCCAGGGAACCAGTAGTCAGTGGGGACAATGAGGGGATTTCACGTAGAATCAAGGCAGTGAGGTGAAGAAGAAGAAGAAGATACTGATGAACTATGCTAGAGAAAAGCCTGGGATCCTCTAGCCTTGTCCAGACCCTTTTCTGGTGGTTACAGCCATAAAGGGGACAGTGCTAGCAGAGCAGGAGGATCTGGAAAGTTCTTGGTTGTGTTGCGTGGCAAGTGTGAAAAGAAGCTATAGCAGAACTGAGAGGGTTAATATTTCTGTCAATGCAAATGAACAAAATGAAATACACTAATCACTTTTATTGAAAGCTAAATTTACAGGACAGAGGAAAATTGTATTTACATTGAAGTCACACTGCATTCCACCTATTAGATCTTGGATGACAGAACTTGTTCTGATGTAATATTCAGCCCCACTGATTACTCATTTTTATGCCAGAATGCTGGGACTAAAATGAAAGAAGACAAGCCCATTTAATTATTCCTAGAGGTAATACTCTTTAATTTAGAAACAAAAAGTTGGATTTTAAGCTGCATTGTTTATATCTACTTAAATGCCTCATGAGGTCATGTTCTTAATTTAGCATTTTATCTTAAAGAAGATGATAAAAAAGTAACACTATCAACAGAACAAAGAAAATACATTTCTGTTGAAATTGAACTCATATGACTTTAGAGAGTCTTGATAGATAGTCTGTCATTAAGCTGAAATATTTATATTACATGTACTGTGGCTTGGCATTAAAAAAAAAGAACCAATAAAATGTTCAAATTCTTGTAGCATAGCAAAGGTCAACACAGGGATTGGTCTTTCCTAGTTTCTGGTTCATGACACAATTTTTTTTTCTCTCCTCCTAAATCTGATTTAACTAAGGAAAAAAAATCCTACAAATAATTTTTAATTGGAATGCTGATTTTATGTAGATTTTAGTGAAGATATTTTAAAAGAAGAACTCTGTATCTCCTTTAGTTTGAAGCTGCCATCATCATGTCTTTGCACAGAGATAGTACAGGGTATCGGTATCTGTCTCTCTCCCTCTTCCATGCTATATTTATAGCATCCCCCTGGCCATAAAAGGTCTGGACTGGGGCTCTGACATTCCACTGACTGCAGGCATTATTTTTGTTCTGGACCTTGAAGTCCAGTGCTTACCCCTCGTCCTAACTACCTCTTTCTTTGCTGGCTTCATTGTTGCTGTATTTTTTGCTAGTCATCCATTTGGGAGCTCTTCCATTTGCTGCCATTCATTTGGATCCTGGTAAGTGGTTTTTTTATGCTGGAAGGTTTTATGTGTTCAATTATTTTTAATCTGAATCTGTAATGCAAAGCTGACAGTAGCTCCCTTTATTCTTCTTAGCTCAGCAGTTGGGGGATTTGTGGATGTGAATTGAAGACATCTGAACGTTCAGCTGTGAAACACAAGAAAGTAGTGCAGGGGCTCTTTTATTTTCACTCAGCTATCTTTGCATACTGTCACAGTACTCTCAAATGAAGCCTGTGTTACTGAGATATAGGAGGAGTTTGTCATGTACTCTCCTGTGAGCTTAGAGAATGTTTAAATAACATAAATATTTTCTTGTCGTATAGGATGTTATCCTCTGCTTACAAGAGTTTCTTTTTTTAAATCTATTTCACTATTCTCTCTGATTGATGGAGTAGATCTTTAAAGAATTACACAGACTGATAAACAGCACAAGAAGTAATGCCAGCAGAATCACTTCCTTTAATGTGTAGCTATGAACTATGGACAGGTACAGGACTGTCTGTCTGCTCAGTAGTAATTTTAAATACTCAGTTCAACAGCTGCTAAAATATAGCTCCAAAAACTGTGAATTCATCTAACTATGGCCACTAATATTTTTAGGCCAAGCTCTGAAGTGCTACACTGATCTTGAGAGGGAGTGTTGCTCACACTGAAGGGGGCTGGCTGGTGCACACAGACGAAGTGGGTGCAGGTAGCATAGATAAAACTTAAGAGATGGGAGTCAGTCTGATAATCAGGCAGTGCTCCAGGCAGGAGCACTGTTTCTGAGTTACTTGTCATTTCCGATGGCATCACACTACTGTATCTGATCAGACTAATGTAACCAACTTATCCTGGCCTGTGAGCAATCCATGATGTTTCAGAGGAAATATAAAACATAAGTTATGGTGTGATAAAATACCTATGAAAGGAGTTTCCTTTTACATGGTGTGAGTCAGTGCTGGTCTTTGATTTGAACCATAAGAGCTGACTTAGAGCTCAGTGCCTGCCTTGCTATCATAATCCTTACTCCTATCACAGACTTCTACTCCTGAGGATAGCGAGATCCAGACCTTTCATGTTTGGAAGAAAAATGTTTCCTTTGTCCATTTTAATTCGGTCTTTTGGTTTGATAAAATGTAAATGAAATGCCTCGTTTAACTTCTTAATGGGCAACACATGCGGTGCTTCATACTTGTGGATCACCTTCCATGTTTGAAGCCTGCAAGGCTGTGGGAATGCCTGAGCTGAATGCCTGTTAGCATTGTGGCTGTTGTATGAATGGTGAAGCCAGCCAACACTTCAAATAAAGCTGGTGAAGACAAACCATAGTACTCTGCAGAAGGAAAACAGGATGTTCTCACGTTCCTTCTCTTTCAGTGTTCAAGACAGTATTCTTCTGTATGCCTTAACCTTCCTAGGCAGTGATCACAATGATTTACAAGTCCGAAACCCAGTTCTGCAGAGGTGGAACAGGGAGGCAATGAAGAAAAATGAAGGAAAAATCTTCTGAAACTAGAGAAATTAAGAGGAACTACATACTACCGGTAGCTAACAAAATTAAATAAGTAACAACACAAAGTACTGACAGGTACTAGAAACAAGGATGCTAGACAGGATAATTACATTCTTTTAGACTGCATGAAAAAATAGCCAGCATTAGGAATAAGAGAGTTAAAAAGGAACATAAGTTTTTGCCATAGAGACCAATAGGCTAACACTCTTTCCCATTTCTCCTTCTTCTTCAGATAAAAATAAAGTAAATGTATAATTTGGTCTCCTAGAAGTCTCACAGTTTCCCTTTGGTCAGGATATCAGCAATTTCTTTTACATAAAAAGTTTCTGAATAAATTTCTTCCTTGTTGACTTCCTGCAACTAAATGATCAATTAAGTTATCCTACAAGGAGCATTTTCCTTGTGAGATCCTTGAAATATAAGAGATTTTTCCTCTTTGTTTTTGGTTTTTTATATGGTTTTGGTTTGGTTTGTTGGGTTTTTGGGTCTTTTTTTCATAATTTACCTTGGTTAGGGCAAATACCTCAGCAGCTTTCAAAAAGAATAGTTTGAAATTTTTTTACTTGCTATGAGAACCAAATACTAAAGAAAAAGCCAAGGACTGAAATCGTGGGGGCAAAAAGACCAGGGGGAAAAAAAATCACAGAATATTCTGAGTTGGAAGGGACCCACAAGGATCATCAAAGACCAACTCCTGACCCTGTGCAGGACAACCCAAATTGGATATCTAGATTTTCATGAAGTCATGATTGTCTTCCAGTTCTGTAAGTGTATTTTAAGTCCAAACATTAAATAATTTTTCATTTCACAAAGCATAATGTTTTTCCTACTCTTGTGATCAATACTAAAAAAAAAAAACCTCAAGACAATAACAAACACCTCTCACCCTTGTTTTTGGACCTTCTTTAAATCCTTGTTAACATTTCCTTATTGTAGCTCATTTCTGTTACTAATCAGGGACCTTTTCAGGGACAATCCTAGTAGCCACCGAGCCTGAAAGAAAGAAAGGTTATCATATTGAGGCGATCTTGCATGTCATAGTAGAAAAAGTCAGTTATAACAACAGCGAAATTAAAAAGCAAAATAATGACTGGACTGCTGGTTTTAAAAAAAACAAACAGACAAAGGAAATTCTTTCTGCACTCAACTTTCATCCCATTTTGAAAGGGGAACTACCCTTTAACTGATCAAAATTTGCGCTACAAGTGACTACAAGACAAACAACTGATGACATGCAAACTAAAATTAAATGGGCCTATCTTCTGGAAGAAGGGTCTTGGCAACCTTGAACATGATATTTTAGGTTAAAAGAAAAGGATTTGCATTGAGGAGCATGATATTATTTTACCCGTTACATACAGACTGGATCCCTGATTCAACTGTAAAAGCATAATGCACAATAAGCCCTTTTAAATTGAACCCTGGTATCACGTACAAAACAATCACTGTAATGCACATTTAGAGAAAAACTACTTCCTTCTCAATCTTAGTGTTTTAATTCACTGCTGTAATAATAAATGGAAGATTAAATTCAATCTGAAAATTGGATTACGAAAATAGATATGTTCATATATTTTTGTTTCAGCTTTTATAGCCTTGTTGGATTTCCTCATGCCTTTAAAAAAAATTTATTACTTTATTATCTCTATTGTAATTGAACAAAATTATTTATACTGTTTCTGAAAAATCCAGGCACACAGGGTTTTATTAGGTTACAGTGATAAGTGAGCACACAAAACTTGAATAGTTTGCAGTAGCAGGGAGCCAACTGCAAATGAAGACACAAGAGTGCAAAGGTTTTTGGTCATAATGGGTGACATGTGAGCATCTTGAAACTTGAATATGAACCTGTCTGAAAGTCTAAATCACATCATAAAACGATAACTCTAAATTCATTGCAGTTGATTTTTCAAGTTCAGTGTTAGTTTGTGTGAAGTTGGGTATTATTTGCATGCTAACTGAAGAGTTTCCTTGACAGTAGTCCTTATGTTTGACCTGTTCTTTTTCAGACATTATCCTGTTTATTTGCATCCAGAGAAGTGAAGTGAAACCCAAAATTCGAAGGCACCCATGATGTCTTTACCGTTCTACCAAAGACACCACGAGCACTATGACCGTGCGTACCGCCACAAAGCGCTCTCCTCCACTGTGAGCCAGTACCAAAAGGAGACAAAGAGCAAATCTGCCGTCTATGCTCAAGGATCCGCAGCTTACGCCAGGGGCTCCGCAGCTTATCGCCACTCGTCTGCAGCAGGCTTCAGCCTTGACTCCTCAGCAGCTTACAGCCATGGCTCTTCAGCCTACAATCTCGAGTCGGCAGCCTACAGCCATGGATCCACAGCCTACGACCGCTCTGCCGCGCAAAGCAAGAGATCTGCTGCCTACAGCCTTGACGCTGAATCTCTCAGCACCAGCTCAGCTGCCTACAGCCATGCATCTGAATCCATCAACAAGCTGGCTGCAGCCTACAGGCTGGGGTCTGAAGCCTACAGTTTTGGGTAAGATAATCCGTCTTCGAAACAGCATTCTGGTAGAAAAATGTCTAACCACTTCCCATTGAAAACTATGGCAAAACTCCCCTCCTCCACATAAAGTTTCTCTGTGACTTGGCATTAATGTTTTTTCCTGGTCCGGTGTTTCCCCTTGGCTTTGGCAATGGGAAGGACTGTGGTCAGCTTAGTTTGTTGGACTAATCTATGTGTGTTGCATGGACTGTCATAAGAACAGAGCTGACAATGCTGATGTGGCTGTGTGCTGACATATTCACACTCCAGATTGGTTAGGCATGAGCTACCTCTTCTTCCAAGTTGTTTAGCCACATTAATACAGCTTAATTTAATATGAAGAGTTGAGATAGCTTTGGATTGAGGCTGTCTCTTATCTGACAAGGTTGGAGTAGTAAAAGAACTCAAAGCTCTTCATACAAGTTTGAGTTGATGTGTCCATATATGATTAATTCTTCTTTGGCCTAATAGTTTCACTTTTGTGCTGAGTGATTCAAGAAATGGAAATTTTCACACTGTGTATTGGTTGAGGTATACTATCTCCAAAGTAGAAATAACCTGAAGTCCCATCTGACATGAGAAGAGTAGCTATGCTCAGCTCTCCTGGGTTTTTTTAAAATTTAAGATAATAAATATTGCTCAAGCAATTACATTAGCATAATATTTTTGCTATAATAGCCTCATATTATTTGTATGTATATATCTCAGAGATTTAGAGAAATTAGAGAAGTATTAAAGTAAGATTAGAGCAGCTGTTAGCAATAGAGCAAACAACTAACAAATTGTAGCTCAAAACATCTGCTTGCTATTATATTAATGTAAAATTAAGAGTATCATTAGCACAACTGACCAAAACTTGTCCAGCAGAAAATTTAAATTTTGAAAACTGATTATGCTCCCAGGATTGTGGATAATGGTGAAATCTTGGCCAAAACCAATGAAAGAAGGACTACATGTACCATAGTAAACAATACCTTGTGATTTCAGTCTTCACTGAAATCCTGGCTTTCAGGAAGCTCAGGGTCCAATCTCTGTTTGCCAGAGTTTGTTCAGGAATTTGATCCTCAGGCTGTTACAGTCGAGGTGAATGACTTTACTTAACTCCTTACTACAAGAAAGGCATTGAGTTGCTGGAACGTGTCCAAACAGGGGCAACAAAGCTGATGAAGGTTCTGGAGCACGTCTTCTCAGGAGCAGCTGAGGGAAATACAGTTATTTATCCAGGAGAAAGGGATACTCAGGGGAAGGCTTATCACTCTCTACAGCTGTCTGAGAGCATCACCAGGCAGCACTTGGTCTCATCTACCAGGCAACAAGACAGGATGAGAGGAAATGGCCTCAAGTTGCACTAGGGGAGGTTTAGATTGGATATTAGGAAAAATTTCTTCACTGAAAGGTATTGGAATAGGCTGACCAGGGAAATGGTGGAATCATCATTCTTGGAAGTGTTCAAAAAATGTGTGGCACTTAAGGACATGGTTTAAGGGTGGGCTTGGCAGTGCTGGGTTACTGGTTGAACCTGATGATCTTAGAGGTTGTAATGATTTTATGATTCTGTAGCTGATTGTCTTAGACTGGGTCATATCCAGGCTTTGCTGTTGAAACAGTTTTACTTGTGCAGATAATTTATCACTGAGAAGGCAGTGAGAATCTCATTTATAATCTGCTGGTGGAGGGAAGAAAACTGGAGGTGCTGGAACTGAGGATTATGCTTCCAAAGGGTTCTGGGTAAGGGAAGCTACCCCAAATTTCTGCAGCAATGCAGCTGTGCCTGCACTCCGTTGCTGACCCTAACCCAAAGCTTGCTTCTTCTTGAAGAAAAGGTTCTCATAAAAAAAGAACTTCAAGTTGTGAAAAATGATTGTTAAAAAAACCTGTTTCTGAGTCCTGCTTACAAGCACTTCAGCTGTCACACAAGTTTCTTCTGAAACCTGTGTGTTCTCATTAAGAATAACTCTTAAAGAGTTTACTGAAATAAATAGAATTGCTTAGCTGAGAGAGAATTTAAAACATTTACTGAGGATTTGCTTTTGATTTAAAGTAGTATATTTGTATATATAATACTCTGTAGTACAAGACTTGCCAATAGATTGTTCAGATAAGAATGTCTTGGCTGCAACTTCTTAATTTCTGTGATCCTGTCATTGTACTGGAGAAAATTCATTGCTGCTACCTAAGACAAAGAATCTGGAGATTAAATACATGAGATTCCAAGCTCTCTTACACAAAACTTAATTAACACAGAGAAAATATTTCTGAATTAAAAACTCAGTATTTAATTTGGATTTATGGTTAATATAGCCTCTATGTTGGTATTTATTTCTTTTTTGCAGCCCATATTTCTGCAATTTGCAAGAGGAGAAAGTAATGCAAATCTACAGTTAAGTGTAGTTCAGATTTGAAGGAATTCTTGCCAAATTTGTACTGTCTTTCCCAGATAACCCAATATACTTCAAGGGGTAATATGGAGACAACAAGTGTTACTCAAATAAATTAGGAAAATCAGACTTTCTGTTTTCATCCATATGAAAAGAATGGTGTAGGAGAGAAAAAAAAAAAAGAAAGTCTTCAAATTCTTCCAATTTTCTAGAAGTAGAAAAGGTTGAAATGCTCTATCTAAATGACCTGAACTATAGAGTGTTTGCTTGAAACAAGAATGGACATACAAATCCAAACCCAGACAAAATTTTTCAGCTAACAGTTGATGATTCCATATCAGTGAGTATTGCCACCAAATATAGATATATGAATAATGGATATAGTTTTGCAGATAAACACCATTAAGCCCAACAGGAAAACTCAAATATTATGTTTTTATTCAGGTTACTTCTTATTTTCATCTAAAGTAGCTTCTGGTAAATGTATAGTTGTTGCAAAATTTAAGTCTCATCCTTTTTTGTAGTCACAGTACAGGAAAGAGTTCATGAAGCATTGGTGTTGACATGCAGTTGGTGCTATGTGAGGAATTTATCATGGGGAAAGCAGTGGAGAAGGACTAGGAACTAGGTAACCTGCAAGACCTTGACCTGGACCCAGTTCTATGGTATTGAGGTCTCACTTGAGTGGAAAACATTCCCAGGGTGTGAACACAGGCGGTTTGAAGGAGCCACAGCTTGACTTTTCAGGAGGATGAAAATTTTTCCCTGTGCAAGTGGCCTGTCCCCCACATTTCAAGTCTTCTTCACCCCACAACAGCTTGAGGAAGTACAGGGAGCAAAATGAAAACTGGCAAAATCAAGAGCAAGTATGGAAGCTTGCAGCTCTGCTGGTTGCAGTTGACCAGAGGTGCAAACTTCTGGGCTCCCAAAAGAAAGGGCATCTCACCATGGAGTGCTTGCCTCTTCACACCCAGCCCTCCCCACCAGCTTGTGGCGCTGTCTCTAGCCAAGCATTTCTTCTTTGGCTTTAGCAGAGGCAGGAAAAGTGACATGTGCTGCTTTCCTTTAGACTCTGTACAGGTGAGGGATGTATGTCTCCCACAAGCTGATGCTGTGGCCACCCATCCTCTTCCCCATCCAGTCCTTGGGGGCTGCCAGCATGGACAGGTTGGCTCCTGTGGGAAACCTGGCTCCTTTGTCCTTCTTCCACAGCAGTGCTCCATCCCCTGTGTGCTTCTGAGAAGATTTGAGTCAGATCTGCCAAAGCTGCTTACAGAACTACAGGGCTGTCAAACAGGGCTGCTGGATTAAACTCACTTAACTCTTTTTTGTGGAAGCTCACTGATTTGCCTTTGCTCAAACTTTCACTGCTTTTCTATGTGTTGTTCTCTTGTCTAGCAGTATCAATAATCCCATTGTGTCACAGGCAGATTATCTGCCACTGGAAGGGCTAGACACCTGCTTAGAGGGAAAACAGAAGTTACTGGTGTGGCTCAGGCATTTGCATGTATTTTGCAGGTCAGGCAAAACAGCAAAGAGGACATGGTGTAATTCAGGTGTACCAAGCAAAGAGAGGAAAAATGCCTTTCCAACTTGCCATTAATTAGGCTGACAGTGAGAGCTAATGCTCTTCTGAGCAACACTGTAACCAGGATCAGAACAAGGCTGAGTAAATAGTACACTTCCAGAAACATTAGAAGACCATGATCCTGGCGCTGCTCATCCTTTGGTTTATTATAGGTGAGGGTTAAGAAGCTGGCTGCCAGATGTCATACCCAAGCGTGGAAATTGTTTTAATGAGACCTGCTATGTGGAAACAATTCCCCTTCAAATAAAATTGTTGTGGAAGCTGTGTTAGGGAATATTGCCAGCAATGTTGCCTGGGCTTGTGACAAACCTGTCAGCAACTTAAAATTAATATAGTTACCAGAGAGCATTTCTCATTTTTAGAGGCTGAATTTAAAGAGATATTTGCTGAAAATATTTTTTTTTCCTTTCCTATAACTGGGCTTGCCAATCCTCTATCTCCTATTTACAGTAAATTAAAATACTGCATATTAGGAAAGAAACAGAGCTAAAAAGAGAGCCCGGACAAGGCTTTGTTGCTAATGGAGCTTCTCCAGCAGGTACAGCTGGTGCAACCATTGTGTATACCATTGCCTCTTTCTGCTAGGACAAGATACATGGGTTTTTTAGAGGTATAAAAGAGCTTATGTCTGCCTTTTCTTGCAGGAGTGAAATAACTAAAGAATGGGGTGTTGTGGTCTGCTTCCAGAATACATTTCTACATCCAATGGCTGCAGACTCTCTTTGGGCAGTGTGGGAAACCTGTCCCTTCAGGCACAGAAACAAGGGCAGTGCCACATATTTTTTGTCTGAGAATAAGATATCAAGACAGAACAAAGAATCTGTCTGGGAGCTGTAGATGCCTTGCACAGTGTTTTCTTTAACTCCTCTTTAGGTTAGAGGGAAAAGTTAATAGCATCTGTTTTTTACATCTCTACAGAACAATGCCTGTGTGTTTTACAACACTAATGAAAAACTAGGAAAATGCTGGCATTGACATTTTAACATGCTGGAATCCACCCTGAAGTAAGAACAGTAGGCTTAGGTCACAAACCTTGATAAACCTGTACAGATAATATCTGACCTGGAAAAAAAATATACATATGCTAGCTGGGCATATCAAATGAGGCTGAAAGATGTTAAAAGGTCATGGTACTGTTCCTCCCTATGAAACTAGAGAGCACTGATACCCTGCTCTTGCTCGTCTGGGGAGATTCTGTTCCACATATCAGGTAAAAGGTTGGAACGTTTTAAAATAAAGGGCAAGATTTTAGAATCTGGTTCAAGAAACAGAGTCCTGCTTTGGGCCGCCTAAATAATGGTTTTAGGCAGGATTTTGTGTTGCACAGGAAGAAATAGTGAGAACACAGGAAAACAGGGAAATAAACCTCATGATAGAATAGTGTTTAACCTATTCTCTCAAGCAAAGAGCTCCATTTGATATGTGTTTCTCCTAGCCTCCATCTAGCTCTGCCAGAACAGAAGCAAATGATGGAGTTTAGAAAGTAGAAACATTTTCTGCTGCTTCAAATTTATTAATCTAATCTCTTGGTTTATGCAGTGCAATTCTAAAGAACATTTTGGAGTGACTGTAGGTATCCCTCTGAAAACATCAGCTGAGTGCTCTGGTATGGTCATAAAGGTGAGATATTCAGTTTCAAACACGTGGAGTGTTTGAGTGAAAAACAGCCTCCAAACAAACAGAACCTGTAGCAATTTATTCTTGCCTTTTCAAATAGTTTTAGAGAGATATTAATGAAAGATAGGAAATCCCATACAGAAAAGATATCAACAAAATGGCTAGCAGGGAGTGATGGGAACTGCTGTATATTCTTCCCATTAATTCCCTGAATGAATGTGTAATCTGGACCTTAAATGAAAACTAAACTGACTGCAAGGCCAAACTCTCCTTTAGGAATAATGTGTTGTCTGGATTTAACAGTGCTGTAAATGCCTGAGCTGAAATTTTCACCACATTTGAACTACATTTATGAAAATAAAAACTTCTAGACATTTTAACTGAAGTTCAATTGGTACTGTGATCCTTCTTGATCTAGAAACTACCAGGAATGAAGTGGCCTCCTAACATGTTCATCCTAAAGCTCTGAGGAAATCTAATGGCGGTCAGAGTCAAAATTCCAGGTGTGACCCATTTTTAAATAGGACAGGAATAAAAGTCACCTGCTAAGTAAAGATCTGCAGCTCCTTACAGGCTCTAGTTCAATTAAGAAAAGTAATGAAAATAGTTTGCCTTTGATGTTTCTCATCCCTTATTTGAGGAGTTCTCCCAGTGCATTTGTGGTTTGCTGTAGTGATTGCACCACATCATTGTCCAGCCCAGGAGTAAGGCCACTGCACACCCCATTTCAAAATGCTGGATCTGCCTCTCTTGTACTCCATCCCTGGCTGTCCTGGGCAGTGCCTGGTGTCAAAACCCAGAGCCCACAGCATCTCTCTCCTGTAGATGTGGTCTGTGCCTTAGCTGACCCAGTGGTGCCTGACATGGAAAACCCTTGGCCCTCGTCCTGTGGTGTGTGCCACAGTCCCTCACTGACTCTGCCTTCTTTAGTGTGGAAACCAGGTTACAGGGAGAGGAGGAAGGAAGGAGAAGGCGTGCATGGTTGCTTTTACCCCCTGTACTGTCTCTTGGCAGAAGTGCTGAGGCTTGGTGATGGTGGCCCTGGAGAGCACAGGGGAATTACATTAAGACAGAGAGCTAGAGAATGGGAGATTGATTTAACAGGAGCTGGGTAGGGAGAGAACTCAGTGTCCAACTCAAAGGGATGGACACAAAGCAATGAAGGAAGGGAGGACAGGAGAATGAAAGTGATCCTGTGTCATCTCACACACAGTCTCAGTAGATAGATTACTAGCACACATTTTGGAAAGTAAGCACTCATCTTGTGTTGGTGGTGGTACTTTTGCAGGGATACAGCCTAAGGAAAACATTAGCCCAAGGCTATAATATTATATTACATTATGCATATGTAACATTCCCAGGGGCCCAGTGTTAGCATGGGTTTTGATATATGTGTACAGCGTGCTGTGTGGAGACACCAGCTAAGGTATCCAGGGTGTGGGAAGCAGGCTATCCCTGACAGAGGCACATGTCAGGGCTAACAAGGCTTGCTGAGAAACCATCATTCTGCTCCTGTATCTGCACATGTAAGCTGGGAGCTCATAGCTGTGTAGACAAATCCCCAGACCAGAAGCAGAGTCACACGTGATTTTCTGTGGTGATGTTGCAAGACAGGTGAATAGGCATGTTGGGGATTTATTAAACACTGACAAATAATTAGCATATTCCATAGCTATGGCAATTAGAGATGTGTTGCTTTGGCAAAGAAGGACCAGGTGTTTTGAGCTTTGTTTACACAGTTTGTATCTATGCTAAAAATTAACCTAAAGTGATTGCCTCAAATATGCTTCATGCTCTTCGGAATCCTTCCCAGGCTGGTGAGGACGGGGTGTGGGGGGGGAAGCTCTTCCTCCTTTTCAGTCATCCTCCATTTATCTGTTCTATGTTAAATGCTGCTAATTCACCCAACTCTTCTCTTCCCACTGGAGAGGGATGGGAGAGCAGTGGGAATGGCAACACTGGTTTCTGAGCAATGCGGTGCCTTACAATTCTGCAGAGAGACTTAAATGATCTTTCCAAGTCCCAGCCCAAAAACTGTTAAAAGTACATTGCTACCAGGTATATTGCTTACTCTATCTATTTAGATTTAATATCAAGGGGCATAAGTGATATGTTTGTAATGGTGAGATTGTCAAAAGTACACTTAGTTATGTGTTTAATAACTCTGAAACTACGGCTATTAAAAATTATAAGTTCTTGATTACAAAACAAGACAGCCAAAAGTTGTAGTACTTTAATTGTATTTTTGAGTGCTTCTTAACAGCTGTTTTCCTGATTTTAACAATATAATTTTTATTTCAGACTGAAAAATTCCAACTTAATGATAGAAGATCAGTCCTATAAGATGAGTCCCAAAGCAAAGAGAGCAAAACAGAGTTTGATATCAGAGGACAAAGAAAATGAAGCCTTAGACTACTCAGTGCCCATATTCACAGGACGGTATGTTTATTTTAATTTTCTTTGGTATCTTATTTCTGACATTTTATTAACAAATTATAAAATAACAAATCCATTAATCTGTCTTTACACTCATGGATCTTATGGTGATAGTTTGCACTTCATATGAGTGAGAAAAAGAGAAGTAAACTGACTGGCAGGAAATTGGACATTGTTCATCCAGAGCCAGGACAAATGAACCTACGTGTCTGGACTTTGTTTTGAACACATTGTCAGGGCCACTTTCTATGAAATGAAAATATAATTAGAACTCTGCCTATTGAGAACCTGGCAAGCATGTTGTCCACATTATTTAGCTTATTCTTTTGGTTTGAAAACTTGTTCTGTAATCAAATCTCTCTTACCCAGTATTAAACATAGAAACAATGAAACAACGTGCTAATATCTTGTCCTGGCACGGGGAAACCAAATGCTTTCTCAAATCCATTGTAATGATTCATACTGATCTCACGTGTTGGTGGTATTTATTGCATGGTTACTACTGATGTAATACATCTTACTGCAGCAGTGTTCTCAGTAAAGCTGAATGTGAACTTTATGTGGAAGCCAGAACCAACATCAGCAAAGAGACTCCCCTGCCCTTTTTGGGGTATGGCATGGTGATTTTAGTAGGAGTCTCCAGCAGCTCCAGCATAGTCACGTGTTCAGATTAATACATACTGGGGTGTAGTGTGGAAAACTTGCTCTTGGTCAGAGGCCAGGAAAAAAATTTTTGCCCACCTGCAGTTGAGCAGAAACCTCCCTTCAACTTGTCTTTCCTCTGCAGCACAGCATTTTTCAGGGGACACATCCAAGCTGTTTCCGGGAGCCAGTGCTTTTCTGTCTACTGCTTCACCAACACCCAAAAGCACTTCTGCTTTATACCCAAACTTGTGGTTTCATGTGAACTGAGTTCCAGCTTGTCTGCGAGGATGTTGTTGCTCTGGCCTTTTGAACATTTGCGATGCTTTTGTGATGAGAACAGTAGGGGTTTTTTTTATTAACTCCCTCCCACTATCTCAGAGTAATTTTTTTCTCACCCCTTGTATATTCCTGTGTTGATTTCACTGCTCTTTGATCCAACCAACATAAAAAAAACCACTGCTGACTTTTTAAAAAATTGCTTTGGAGTTTCATCTGTATCTTCTATGATAGAAACACATAAAAATTTGACAGTCCCATACAAAACTTGAGATAACATATTCTCAAGGCTTCTCACTACTTTTGCATCTGAGCCACTGTTTATACTTATGCAGCAGATTTGCAGCTCCCCATCATCTGTCTCCCATGCACAAATATCCTTCCTTTTTATTGTATGTTGAGTCTACACAAGTAAAATTTTTAGTACTGGTCAATAGTTGAAAAACACAACTATTGATTAGTACTTAGCTTTTTTACAGGCCTCTGTGATCTTAGCACATCATGTTAACATTTTAACAAATATTAAGAAAAAATTAATTTTTAAAAAATTTTCTAATGCATACAGTAATATCTAATTCAATGTGACTATGTGTAGCTTCATTTATTTGTGTCTGTAAAATATTTTGGTGTCCTGTTTGGGATCCTACATTAAAAGGTACTGTAAAATTCTTACATCATTGGGGTTTTTTTGGTTTTTTGGGGTTTTTTTTGTGTCAATCTTACTTTTTGCTTATGGCAATTCAGAAAGCTGTGTGTGCTTTTCTGCCACTGAAATGACACAAAATTTTTAAATTTTGTTTGGGGATTTTTAAAATTTTTTATATTAGTTAAAAAGAGCATATGATGACTGTATAGTGCTCAACTCAACATGGCATGAAATGGTATCTGGTTTAGGCTTTTCACTGTTGGCATCATGCTCATGACCACATGCCAGGACTGTGGAAGTTGCATGCCACATTCCTCTCAGATATTTATTTTTGTTTAAAAGATAACAGCTGAAGCCCATTGAACCTTGTGCATGCTATATGTCATTCCCAAATTCCCCAGTGAAATTGATGTGTTGTTTCCCATGGGCAGAGAGCTGTTAAAAGGAATAGTTATTTATAAAGGTCATCTCTCTGTGGGTTTCTTGGAGCTGGGTGACCTTCAGCGATGTGTCACCATTTCCATTATTTAGCTCTGCTTCAGAAGCCTGAGATTCTGCTGTAGAAAAATACTTTGCTCAGATTATTCACTTAGCAACTGATCCTTTCAAACACCTTTTAAATACCTGGGCTAATCGTTGCAAGAGAAAATTGTGGACAGCCAGGCAGTATTTTAGACAGTAAAACACCCAGAGCTTGATGTAATGCCATAAGTGCTGAAGTTGCTGAATGTGGCTCATGGAACTATTTGCAATCACTAATAAGCCTATGCCAAAGGACTGTAGATGGCAAATACCCTTAAAATTATATTTTGCCTGTGCTATTTGGGGTTGGATCTGTTTGAAAATTATTTTCTACTGAAACCCTTGAGACTTGACTGTAAAATCTGCTCTTAAATGGTACAGTTTGCTGGTTTAGTGCATTTGTCGTTTCAGGGAACAGGTTTCTCTTTGATCTGGGAAGATTATAACAGGGAGAAATTATTAGAAAACCAAAATATTTAATACTGTTGATCAAAAGCATCTGGGGATTACAACTGCAGATGACTAGGATGAGTTCTATTTTAGTCAGAGGATATTCATCAGCTCCCAAAAGATGCTTAATGTCTTGAGGAACCAGTCCATACTGTGAAGTTGCTGAGATCTTAACTAATGTAATTAAGGAGGAAATAATATCAGTTTGCCTTTGAAGAAAAATGTCATGGATTCATTTAAAATGAATGTAGAAAGCTATATTCATATGCATTATACTGATTTTTTTCAAAATTGTTTTTAAAAATCTCTTCCCTATATCTGCAGCTTCAGGTGATATTTATGGAGACAGCTGGTGTGCCTCAGTGGAGGGAGTCTATCATCCCACTGATTTATTAAAGATCATCCTCTTAAAGCAGACTGAAACACAGGAAGTTGAGTTTGAGGGTGATCAAAGCTCTATGCTGTTAAGTAAGATTTTTAGTGTTTTCAGCAGTTGTTAAAAGTAATTAAGTTTACAGCATTCCACTGCTTGACTGCCTTGCATCTCACCAAATTGACTTCATATATAAGGGGCTGGACACTTAATTCTGAGCTTAAATGAATTTTTTTTTTTTTTTTTTTTTTTTTTTTTTTTTTTTTTTGGTATTGAGATGTGCTGTCAGATGCATAATATTGGCAATCTTAAAAAAAAAAAAAACAGAAAAAATTTCTTCCTTCTATTTTTTGCTTTGTAGTAGTAGTACTAAGTGTTTTATAATAAAAGAGAGGCTGTGCTTGAGTGCAATCTAGAAACAGAGGTGATGTTTCTATAGTGCTTGCAAGATGGCACTTAATGAGAACTTAAACCAAATTTGTTTTCAGTGTGCTATCTAATGTTCCCCTAAAGTAACTAAATTCAGCAGGAGGATATTGATGCTTCTTCTTAAGTCAAGGAACTCTCATTGTGCATGCACCACTACAGCAGCTAATGTTCTGGCAGTGCCAAAACAATATGGTTTCAAAGGTACCTCCACATGTGAGAGTGGAAGCAGGATTGCACCCACTGAGAGTACTTTATGTCTCACCTCTGTACAAAGCCTGAAGAGGAAAGAAAATCCATAGTTATCTTCCTGAAAGATAATATAGGATGGAATTTATATAGCATATATAAATTATATAGCATATATAGCGATATAGGATGGAGAATTGTTGTCTACAGTTATATAGGGTGGGATGGGGAGGGGTGTTAATAATTAATGAGTGAGGACATTGATTGTTATACAGCTACAATTATCTCTTGCCCCCTTGGCAATGCTGTTACAAACACTGCAGCTGTAAGTTAATACCTTGAAGGTCTGTGGTTGTGCTTCACACTCATCTTTATAGTGCTGGAGATGAAAAGCCACAGCAGGATAATGTTTAAACTGAAAATGTGTGTGGCATATTTAGAGGGAGAGGCCCTGAACATGGCCATGACTTTGGATAGTGAAATACACAGTCTTTCTGCAGAATCCCTTCCATGTTTCTCCTTTGAATACGTATGAGTGTTGTGGCAGAAGGGTGTTGGCCACTGTAGTGGCTGATTTTGTAGCAAGTAGAAACGGAGCATGTTCTCATCATTTCTAATGGGATTCTGCTTTCTAAAAATTCTTTCAGACAAGTGAATATCAGTGGCATCACAGACACCGAAGAAGAGAGAATTAAAGAAAGTGCCGCATATGTTGCCAAGAGGAACCTTTTTGCCACAGGGGAAGGAGTTAGTGTCAGCAAGGTGGCCAAGACAACTTCTGAAGAGGAACATCACGAAAAAAAATCAAGGAAAGTGGCGATCCGGGAGTCTGCTGAACGTGTAGCCATGAAGAAAACGGTAAAAGATTATAAATTAATACTTAGGCTGGAAAAGAAAATTAGCCTTTTTTTGTTTGGTGTTTGTAAGGTGCCTAGCACACCAGTGCCCTGATTTACTCCATGGGCAATCACAATAATGGAAGTAATAAACCTAAATATTTTCGATGGAAATCTCTTGAACTACTTAAAAGTCTTGTTGTATAGGTATCAAATGGAAAAGGAGAGAGGCACTGTGTCCCAGGCAGACACCAGGAGTGCTTCTGCTGTGCTGAGAGAAAAGAACTGAGGAGGGGACCAGGGAAGGCTCTTTGGTCATGCCCACTCCTATTTGAATGGCACAGCATCCTTCACCTGGAAGATTAGGCAGCTGCTGGGCAGAGAATAAATGTGGCTATATATATATATATATATATGTCCCCCTGAAATATCTTGCTCATAAGTAGGTGAATGGGTAATTTCTGGACTTTTATGGCTTGTCCAAAGTGTTCACTCCAGAGTTTTAAACATTGGGTATAAATTAGGACAGAATTCGGGAAAAATTTGGTATAAATTAGAGAAGAAATCTGGAACTGAATCTCTAATTGTGTGCATTATTGTCCAGCTTCTCAAAAAATAATTCTCAGAGCATAATTACAAATCTGTGGTGACCAGACAGGACACATAAATGCAAATATGTTTCGTATAGCAAATATATTACTTTATTTCTATTACTATACTACTTATATTACTATACTATACTACACTACACTATACTATTACTATATTTTATTATTTATTGTTTTGAGCAGAAGAATTGGCAATATGCTTATAAAATATCCTTATAACATAGGGTTGGAAAGGGTGTAAACACTTTCAAAGACAAGGTAAAAAAGTAAAAAATCATCTCAAAAAATTGAGAAACAGTGAGGGTGAAATTGCATAGGAACCAATGGGAATTACTACACACAGAAAGAAAAGTAAATGAGGAATGCCTGGCTACGTAGAAGTACCTCAGGATCTGAGAGTTATAAAAGGTCAGTCAATTTAATGACAGCTGTATAAAAACAAATACTAATCTAGAGCATTATCAGTAACACATAAGGAGCAGTTGTTTAGTTATGTTGGAATCTGATGGGTCTATGATAAAGAGCAGTCACTGTTTGATGAATGCTGAGGACAAATAGAACCTGTCCAGTACTGAGAAACCATTGTAGGGAAAACTGGTATTGCCCTGCTTATAAAAGTCCTCATTTAATAACCTGAATACAGGGACCTGTAATTCTCCATATATTTCAAAGTTAGGGCAGAAAAGAAATCATTTAATTTGCAGAAAGCAAGATTTATACCATATTATGAGGTTTTTTTCCAGCTCTGTGGATAGTCAAGCAGTTGAACCAGCTGAACCATTCTCCTTGGGAGGATGAAAGATCCTGTCAGGAGGAAAGGTTTGAAAGTAGTTCTGTCAGAGATGACTTAGGCATAGAGAGCCTTGCATCAGAACAATTACAGAAGACATCTGAGTTTCAGGCCTATTTCACCTCCACTCTGTATTTAAAATAATAAACAAGTAATTAAATACGGAATATTATTTTAGTTAGAATAGTTTTGAGGGGAAAAACCCTGTAAAATCAAATCTAGTTATTTTGGAAGGAGAACTTCTGGAAAATGAAAACTTTATTTTCTGTGTTCAGGTGAGATAAATACATTAAGTGTGTCTGGATGTTTAAGAAAACAATTGCATGGGGGTTTGCCTTTCTCTTTCTTTTTTTTTTTTTTTTTTTTTTTTTTTTTTTTTTTTTTTGTTTGGTTTGGGGTTTCTTGGTTTGGTTTGGTTTGGTATTAATAATTTGCACTTCTAACTGCTGCTATAATCAAGTCTATAATAAAATGTTTCTTTTCCAGCTAGAAGAGACTCAGGCATTCCATAGAAAGTTGAATCAAGATAAACTCTTACATCCTCCTGAGTTTATCATTGAGCCTCGTTCCCACACTATCTGGGAAAAGGAAAATGTTAGATTTAATTGTTCTGTGGCTGGCTGGCCAGAACCCCGTGTTACATGGTAAGTTTGTATCCCTGGCACTGAAAGTCACCACTTAACCAGAATCTGAAGTAATCTCAGTAAATGTAGTCATTTTTCTGGAAAGAAATAAGTTAAATTAAAAAAAAAAAAATCACGTACTGATGGCAGGCCTGTCAAACACCTTTCAAGTCACATTGTACAGAAAAAGAGCAAAATATTAATATGAAGTAATAATAATAACAACACAAATAATTATATAATTATTATAGTGAATTAACTAATATAATGATATTTAAAATATTTGTGTAACAGCACTAGAAATAAATAGACTTTTTTTTATTTGGTAGAGACATCAAATATATTCCTTCTGTCGATGATTAGGGAAAAATAGCCGTTTAATTTATCATACTATCTTTGATAATATTTTCCAAATACTTGGGTTTAGTTCTACAAATGACACTAATGTCACTGAAGCATTAAAGCAGGCTTTGATCAAGGGCAAACTTTTTGGCAGCTGAGCAGTTCAGTGCCAAATCTCCATGAACAGAAATCCCTTGATGATGCTGTGAAATCTCAGTAATGATGATGTGTTCATAGCAGACACATGGACAGTGTTTGGAGTCAGTGACTTCAGGTACCATCCAAAGTCAGGACTTTGGAACCATCCAAGTAAGATGAAAACTTTGGAAGTATTGGAAAATTGTACAGAATCACAGAATATGCTGAGTTGGAAGGGAAACATCTACTATATCATAATGTTATGTAATAATCATATATTGCAATTTGCTGCTTGAATTGCTTAAGGGACTCTACATTTTTTTAGGTCTTGAAAACCTTGATGTCAGGGCTTGTCAAAAATTGCTATTAAGAGGTATATTAATAGGCCAGAGCTGAGTCCACAAAGTCACTGATCTCTCTCCTGGGACTCTGACAGCCAGGCTCTGCATGGACACAGTCTTCCTGTCCTGTAAGGGTTACAAGTGCCCTGTGTTCACATTCCACCTGGAGAGGATTCCAGACAAGCCCTTCAGATCTGGTCTCAGTTGGATATAAGTGATGGTCAGCTATGCTCATGGCTGTAATCCAGCTCTGTAACCTGAATACTACCCAAGAATTCAAGAGCTCGGTCATTTTCACTTGGGTTGAGATTCACCTTATCCCCCAGACCTGACATGGTTAAACTGAGCCTTCAGCTGTCTGTCTTTGCTCTCGCTGTGAACCAGCCTTTCATCTAAGTGCTAAATGTGGATGGTGGAAATTAATACATCATTTTACTGTACATCTGAATTCCAAAGGGATTTCAGTTTGCCACAGGCTACTAATGGAAGAAAAAAAAAACCAAACAAACAAAAAGAGATCACATCCTTTCAGCAGGTGTCTTTGCTCTAAGATATAGAACAGTGCTGACCTGGATCTGTCAGCTTTCATTCAGCCTTTCTAACAAAATGTCAGTAAAATATTGCAAACAGTCATTCTTTCTATAAGCAATGAAGACCTTTTCATGCTGTGCCTGAAAAACTATAAAGCTTTATGGACTTTCTCTAAAGAAAGCCTGCCTGATGCAGCTGTTCTGACTCCCCTGGGAAAAAAAAGCATATGGAAAACCCAGGACATTTGAAACCAGTAGCAGAAAGCATAAATTATCAGTGCCTAATGACAGTGAGAGGTTGCAGTCCCACATTAGCTAATGACTTGGCTGCTTTGGAATTTGCATTTCCAGAAATAACAAGTGGTCCTTCTAACACGAGTCCTATTCTTTCTATAGACAAATATAAATAAACAAAAATTGAATCAATTACTTTTTACTAACCTGATAGTGAAGACAAAAGAGGTGAAAGTCTTCTTACTGCTGGCATGACCCAGTAAAAGTTTGTTTCTGCACAGCACCTCGTGCTACCAAACAACTTTGCTGCCATAGGATCCAAGAGTTGCCCAGCCCTTTGGAGAAAATTTAAAGATACTGTGGAGTTAAGTCCTGTTTACATAATTTCATATGCCCTGGAAAATATTAAGAACTGATGACATTATTCTATTTCCTAAAATATTTTACACACTAGAAGTAATATAAAGATGCCCTGATGTTCCCAGGCAGTTCAGTCTGGGGGGCACCAGCTCACAGATAAGGTGAATAGTGGTGGTGAATGTATTACTCTTGCTGGATTCATGTATTATTCACTGCCTAAGCCAGGATAATAGAGTAATGAGGTCAGGCATCTCTGCAAATTGATATAGAATAG
Source organism: Onychostruthus taczanowskii (assembly GCF_017590055.1). NCBI lineage: Eukaryota > Metazoa > Chordata > Aves > Passeriformes > Passeridae > Onychostruthus > Onychostruthus taczanowskii. The sequence continues at coordinate 8,575,045 of NW_024498795.1, forward strand.
AGAGTGCTGCCCTGCATTGAGTCCCTTTTCATAGACATTTTGCTGAGAGGAAGATGAGGATAAAAAGCATTAGGGTTTATGGTCCTTACTTAAGTGCTTGGAAAACTCTCAGTGTGTTGCTATGCCCAAGTATTTGTAGTCAGGGAAATAGTCTTTATTGTACAATGCTGATGGTGCTGAAAGTCAGTTCTCAGATTTATTGTGGATATGGCTTCATCTTGAGACATAGTCAACTGATAATATTCTTGGTGAAAATAAAATCATTAATTACTGATTTGTTTGGTGAAGTGGGGCAAGTCACTGACACCAGACCAGTTCCCTTTCCTGACTGAAAATCATGAAAGGTTTAAAATATAAAATCTGAAATGAAGACACAAACTTATTTTTCTGGTTATCTGTTGTGAGAAGAAAGATTTATTTAAGCTACATCAGAGTAAAAGGTGAAGATACTTTTATCTGTCATCCTTTATCGTTTCACTTTATGTATATACACCTTGTGAAGAACAGGGAAGAAGCTATGTAAAGTAAGACACTCAGGAAACATTTTTTCTTTATGGACCTCAAATCAATCCCAAATGTACTGAATACAATTCAGAGTGCAATTTATTTATTTATTAGACTTCTATTGCCAGTTTTTTCTATATTTCCAGTGCTGGCATAAGACAGGATTCAGACATTTACTTGGTTACACTGCGTATTATCCAGAATGAGTGACATTTTATGGAGCAACTGAAGAGGAAGAATTTATCATGCACCACTGTTCTTCCACTATGAGAGTCTCAAGGTGTTTGTATAAATTCTGAAATTGGTGGTACCAGCTCACAGCACTGGTTTATTCATTCCTTCAAACCAGGACAACTGGGAATTTTGAACAGTAAACTTTTCCTACCTGAAGATATATCTATGCCAGAAAACACTTATAGTGTATTCCAGTCTAACCCTGTTGAGTTGGAAATAAACAAAAAAAGTTAACTTTCTACATGACATTTTTTAGTGTATATAAAGGTTTTAAAAGTAGGTCAAATATGCAAACCAAGCAAAATGTTTATGATAACTGGTAGGTAAAGAGGCTACAAAATTTTTATTTGCCATTTACAAAACTCTGAGATGTTGCTCATGTGACTTCTCCTTTCTTTTACAAATGGCAACATGAAGTTCGTGGTAATATGAGCTGATTTTCATCCCACTCAAGACTATTTTCTTCTTTTTATTTGAGAATAAAATCCACCTGGGGCAGGTCAAAGAAAAAGAGAGAAAGGTTACACTTCCAGAGATATGTAATGTCTTCCCAGAGAGTTAGACTAGCGTTTATCAAAGAGAAATGATGATGTTCTACTGATGTTCTACTTCAAATATCATGCACCTGACCTTTTAAAGTATGGAATGACTTGTCTTTGTGACATACTGCTTCTTTGCTTTTCCATAGGTACAAGAATAATGTGCCCATTGATGTACAGGCTCACCCTGGCAAGTATATCATTCAAAGTCGATATGGGCTGCACTCCCTGGAGATTACCGAGTAAGGAAATATTAAATAATTTAACAAAGAGCTTTAGCTGAAATGTTGCTATAGAATGAGAGCTGCAAAATGTGAACATACCACTTGGGGATGTAAGAGATATCAAGTCAGGTAATATCAGGGATATCAACTGAGGACATGCAATTTACCTGAGTTATTTGTCTGGATTATCTATCTGGAATATTTATCTGGATATTCTATTTATGGCAGAGTCAGAAAAGTAGGGCAACTATGATTACTTTTTCCATCTGTCTGCTTGATGAGTACAATTAAACATGTGAAAATATGTGAACTAACTGTTTTTCAAATATAGCAAAGTTCACAATTCTTGCTGAAATGAGGAAAAGAACTGAGATGTCCTCACTTATATACAAGAAAGATCTTTAATAGTACTCATCTTCCAAAAGGGAAATTTTTTCACACCCTTTGCATTAAAAATATTGAAAGTGTAAGTCCTAGTCAACAACAACCTGGATTTGACAGTTTTTTTACTGTAACGTGCCCTTTGAAAATATTTTATGAAACCTACCGTTCCTGCAAGTTCCATGTTAGGCATCTCTTCGTAGAAGCAATGAACATTATAAGATAATTTTTTCTACTTATGCTGTATTCCCAATTTCAAATCTCTAAGTGATATTTGAAAAAAGACTTATTTCAAAAGAAAAGAGATTTATTTCAAACACTGGGGTTTAACACTAAAAAAAACCTAATGGCTACAATCAGTCCAGTGTCCAGCGTGTCTGTCTCCCAAGCTTCTGCTTAATAGATTTTACTCAGATTTCTGAGGGTTTTCTTAATCTAAAATACCAGGGAGGCTACACCAAGGAGCGACTGGGTGCTCTGCCTAATCATTTTTATCATTTCAGATGTGACTTTGACGACACTGCCCAGTATCATGCCTCTGCTATGAATGTTAAAGGAGAAGTTTCGGTTTATGCTTCCCTCGTGGTAAAGAGTAGGTTGCAAAATATTTCCTTCAAGGCTTTTTTTTTTATTAAGATGCACATTGCCAGTTTTGGTTTTGTGGCTCACAGAGCCTTTGCCTCTTGGTGGTAGTGACGGTTTTGTCTTTTTCTGTGTAGGGTACAAAGGAGAAATTGATGCAAGTCTTTTGCATGCTAGAAATCTTTCCCTCTCTCCATGTAAGTTACAATATGTTTCTTTGAAACTTCCATTTATAGTTGTGACATCATGATTAAGCAGAATATTTAGTAATATTATTTTAAAAAGAAGCAGGTCTGATCTACAGGGGTGTGGAGCTTTACAATTTGGGATGGTGTTAGCCTCATTAGCAGGAGGAAACAACATTGCCTTCTACATCTGCTGGATTATATAAGAAATATCCTGTTAATATTGCACTTCACTATGAAATAGAACCTGTCAAAGAGAGCCACTTTCTCTTTTGCAATGTGTAAAACATGCCATGGGGAAGCATGTGCCTACATTGAGTAGGTAGGCTTAATTGTTATCTGCTGATTATGTGGTTTCATAAGATGTGAAAATGAACAGAAAATGCATGGAAAGAATTACATATCCAGAACTCAATTAGACTATTTTGGGGTATGTCAAGGTAAAAACTGTAGTTTGTTTTACCTGAGAACCTCAGTTTTTAACAATCTGGCATCCGTGCTTCCATGACGATAAGACAATCCGCCCACACATGCCATGTGGGTGAAGGTGCCCTAGGAACCCCATGAAATGTTTGACAGATGAGACTTTCATATATTTCAAATAAAATTTGGGATTCATCACTTCTTTATGGGAAAGAAATGTCAGGATTTGCATATATTCATTGATCACAGGAAGAGGGAAAGTTATCAGTGTAGGCTAGTTGAGTAAAAGTAAAGTGTGACCTTATTTTTTATCAGCTGAACTGTTTTCAAAACAAGCATGGAAGCCCCTCTGCCGTGTATGTACAGTACAAGTGAAAGGCACTTAGGATGTTCTGTCTGAAAAACTGCACCACTTGGGACACACAGCATCCAAAAAGATGTATTCAGGAACAAGAATGGAAACAGGCTACCATTTTATATTAATAGTAGCCCTCACGAAAGCTTATTAGCTTACAAAAACAAAGGATGAGTGGACACATGACTTTTCTGAGATAGAGCAAGGAGTTAAAATGGGGAAAGAGAAGAACCATATAAGCTGAAGATCAACTTGACCTGAACAAATAATTAATCACAAATAGAAATATTTTTCAGTTATAAAACAAACCTTATGATAAAACATTGGATTAGAAATTTTGAAAATTCTGAAATTAAATTTTGCAGAAGCCCCTCCCTGCTAAAATTAATTAGCTGTGAGAACTTGTATGAATGAAGGGATGGTTGATTCTCTGCAATAGAAAGAACTTGGGTTATCCAATGCTCCAATTGCCTCTGAAGATGATGACTTAATATACATATTGTTCCTATTTATACTTTGAACTTTACCTGTGACTGTATTCATAATCACTGAGTACTTTTTCTTCCTAAACTTGTCACAGAAGGAAAGAAAGCCAGATATTTTTTTTTCTCTTTTACAGTTGCTGTTACCCCTCATGGCTATGCTTCCAGGTTTGAAATCAGCTTTGTCGACAAGTTTGATGTAGCCTTTGGGAGAGAAGGGGAAACAATGAGTCTGGGCTGCACCGTTGTCATCAATCCTGATATCAAGCGCTTCAAACCAGACATTGAGTGGTACAGAAATGGTGAGAATGTTTGACAAGAAGAAATATAAACTTCTTTCATGTAAATCTTTACTTATTTCAGCTTGTGTCACCATTATGATTTGGTCATCACTTTCTCAGATTTTCCAATGATATTTTCTCTTTTTCAGCTAGAATTGTTTCATAATTTAGCATTTAGATGTGAAACCACAGAAAATTGACAAAGCACTATGAAAAAGTCTTCTAGGGATTTTTTTGTTTCTTAAAAAAAATATAAATTAGAAGCATTTTTATCAGAGCCAGCATCTATGTGGCCCATTTATAGAGCTCATATAGCTTTTACTATTTATTTATTTATACACCAAGATATTTTTTTAAGTAGCTGCAGTGTTCTGCAACAGCTGATAAAATATAAAAAACTATTGCTTTCTGAAGTAATGCTTTCAAATCAAAGACAAAATTATCATAAGAGCAGAATTAGATGTTATCTATGACTGTTTTCAAAGACAGAATGTTGTCTGATAAGAGTGGTCTCCTTTGTATTTCCAATCTATCCCAATATATTCTTTGTACTCAGAATCTATTCCTCAGTAGATCCTGCTTGTGCTCATCATGAAATTCTCTGATTCCTAGGTGTTCTTATCACACCATCCAAATGGGTGCAGATGCAGTGGAGCGGGGAGCGAGCTTCTCTGACACTGACTCATGCAAACAAGGAAGATGAAGGTCTTTACACGCTCCGAGTGGCGATGGGAGAGTACTATGAGGAGTACAGTGGTTATGTCTTTGTTCGAGGTAAAACACTGTCTTGTGCACAAAACTCACTACAGAGCTGAGGAAAAACTTATTGGCAAAATCAGTCTCAGATATTTGAGGTGCTTCCCCCCCATCCTTCTCACCCCCCATCACAACAGAATAATTATTTTCTATTGATAAATTCTAGCAATGTACATTCCAGTCATTATCTCTGGAAAAAATCCATGCATGTGTCAGGCTTTGGTGTCATCTGCCTGAAGACTTCTAAACTCCATTGACATTCTCAGGAGGAAATTTAGGGTATTATGTTCAGAGTGCTGAACATCAGTCATAAGGAGAAAAAATGCACATAATAAGTTACAAATGCTTTTTTGTAACCATCCCACTGCAAACTAAACTGCACTATTTTTATCAAGATTTTCTTCTCAGTTTGAGGGGTTCTCTCTAATGCTCACTGCAGGAAAATATACAGTGGAATGGAAACGTAAAGGTCTGCAGCTGGAGAAACATAATCTCATGCAGCAGAATAGGCTGGTGTCTATCTGGAGTGGTGCTTTTCAGGAAGGATCCAGGTGGACCAAGGGGAACATGTGCCCTTGTCACAAAGACAGTGGCATCCTGGGCTGCATTAGGAAAAGCATTGCCAGCAGGCTGAGGAGGGGATCTTTGTCATCTACTCAGCACTGGTGGGGCTCATCTAGAATGCTAGATCCAGTTCTGAGATCCCCCATACAAAAGAGACATGGGCTCACTGAAGTGAGGCCTCTGAAGGGATGTGGAGGTGATTTACGGCTTGGAGCATCTTTCATATGAGGAGAGGCTGAGAAAGCTGTGACTGTTCAGCTCGGAAAAGAGAGATCATGGGAGGAGTTTATCCAAGTGTACGTGATGGAGGGGAGTAAAGAAGACACTGTAGCTCTGGTACAGGTTACCCAGACAGGCTGTGGAGTCCCAGTCCTTGCAGACACTCAAAACCTGATTTGACATGGCCTTGGGCAACCAGCTCTGCCTGACTCTGCTTTGAGCCAGGGGCTAAACTAGACAGTACCTGGACCTGTCTGCCAATCTCAACCACTGTGTGATTCTCTGAAGTAATGCAGTGAAGAGTAGAATTAAAATGTAATTTTTTGTGAATGTTGTTTGCTTGTACCATCAAAAACTTCACTGAATATCAATTAAGAATTATTTCTTTAAAAGGAGTCATGGCTATCATGTTGTGTGTTGATTCTATATCTGTCCCAGCTGCTAAAAGCAGCTGAAGTGTGTAATGCTAATTGAAAAGGCTCTGGAAATTCTTGGCTCTGAGACCATGCCCAGAATGGCTCCTTGTTGCCAAGTCCAGCAAAATTGTGTGAGATGACAACCTGCCCAGAAAATACAACTGAAGCAGACGTTTTCATCACCTGAAGAAAGAGCCTATTGAAGTGAGATTTTGTGACAAGAAATAGGACTTGTCTTTCTTTTTTTTGTTGTACATCGTGCTGCCATATAAATAAATGATCACCCTCAATCCTATTACATTTTCTGGCAACACAGGTGTGACCTGACTGAACCCACTACCCCTTTCAGTAGAGTATTTTCCTAGCCAATAGGTGTGTTTACCAAATTCTATCTACATCAATTATATTCTACATTCCTGTTTAAATGGTCCCCACAATCTTGGTTGGCTACTGTATTCCTCATTGCTCCTCCTAAACTGTAGCCAACTTCTATTTAAATGGCAGCTCTGGTATTTAAGCTGGGGCAGCTGTCTTTATGTGTCACACACAGAAATCAGTGTATCAATGGAAGGGAGGCTCATAATGTTACACGTTCAGATGGGCTTCCAGAGCATGTGTGACTCCTCTGCCATGGCTACAGGTCATCATTTGTCAGCAAGCCATCAGGGATGAAATCCTAGCCTCCTAGAGGCTGATCAGCAGTGCTGGTTCTCCCAGCTGTTTCCCAGTCTGTCTTGGAAAGAAACTGTTGTCTCACGTTCTGTCAAATGGTAAATACAGGCAATTAAAACCTGTCAAAAAGAGGTCTCTCAAGACATTTTGTTGTTACTATTAATGTTCTTAGTATTCTGTGATGTTAACTGGATGGTTTACTCTGTATGCTACCATTTTTAAAAATGCATCATTACCTGTAATTAGAACCTGGACTCGGCAACTTTGGTGCAGCTTCAACATGTGATGTTACTCTGACTATAGAAGAAGACTGCAAAGTGTTGCTGGGATTTTCTTTTTTTTTTTAGGAAGACTACTGTTTTACTTAATGAGGCATGTTACATTCTCTAATAAGGCATTTTTTAATGAAAGTAAAAATCATGATGCCTTGAAACATTAAACCTTTTTGAGAACTCTTATTTGTATGGAATGTATGACTCATATTTATCAGCAAATATTTTTTATTCAGGTATATAACTCCTAGGTCTTCTTTTGAAATAGCTCTCAATTGTACAAATTGATGTCATTCTGCAGAGAAACAACATCTCTTATTTGAAAGTCTTTCACAGAATCTTGCTGCAAAGGTTATTTTTCTCTACATGAAGATTTCATCATCTCACAAATTAGACTCTTTGTAAACAGTAAAAATTCCCCAGTGCCCAGCATTATGCTCTATTTTTCAAAGCTTTAGATAAGACATGTCCAGAAGCTGATGCAGGAGTCAAGGCCCTTTGACACCAGCAACCTCAGATTTGTATAAACACTTGAGAGGAACAATACACTTATCCTTATGAAGGTTCTATTCCACAGTGATAATCTGTGTGTAACATAATTAAACTTCAGAACGTTTTGGAACCTTTGCAGTTCACAGCCAACCAGAATCAAACAATGAAGAACTATGAGTAGAGATAAGATATTTAATTCAGTATTGTTATATCCAGTGGGTGAATACTTTTAATTCAACTATTGCCTGGCTGCCAAGTTTTTAGTTCAACAGTGTCTCTTGCAGCACCTAACCAGAATGCATGGTACTAATTCTATTTAAAATGTCTAGGTGAATTACATTCGCAGTATGCTGTAACATATGAAACATTTGTAAATGTTGCAAAGAAAAGCCAAAACCTAGAAAAACACTAGCAATATAAAAGCAATACTTTTTTGAAGTCACTAGGAACACAATTTGATCCTTCAAGAGTAATAATTGTGAAAGGACTATGGTTCACATTTACAGACATATTTCTCCATCCTCATAGATGCTGATGCTGAAATCCCTGGAGCCCCTGGAGCACCACTAGATGTGCAGTGCTTAGATGCCAACAAAGATTATGTCATTGTCTCCTGGAAGCAACCCGCTGTCGATGGAGGAAACCCCATCCTTGGGTATTTCATTGACAGGTCAGTGACTGTGCTGGACTGGAGAACTCATATTACTGCTCATTCCAACTCAAAAAACTAAAGGCACATTGCAAAACATGAGATAAAACATGTTTTATTATTTTCATTCTTGTTGCTGGCCAGAAGAAAACTGATTTTGTTGTTGTTGTTGTTGTTTTTGATTGGCTGGCCCTGATCTACCTTTCATGGAAATAATCACATCTTGCTTCATTTAATTGCACAGAAAAGATTCTGCCAGATCTGCACAGCTCAGCCCTGCCTGCTTCCTCTGAGGCATGAGGGGCCACAGGATTTTGTAGTGTTAGGTAGTTCTCCATCAGGCAGCTGTGGCTCCTTCAGTACCAGGGCTTTCCTGCCTCTCTCCTAATAGTTCCTATGCACCAGAAAGCAAAATATTATCCCAAAGGGACTTGGATTTCTCTCCCAAATGCTGTTGTTATTCAAGCTCGTAGATTCACAAGCTTCATGGAAATTATTTTTAAAAATATGAACCCTCCATGTTCATACACAGTGGCAGGATGCTAGAAGCTTCTGATTTAAGAAATTAAGTCAGTATTTTGAGACTTGCAGTGATTTTCAATGCTGTTAATATTTGTTTGAATTTTGGTAATAGAGTCCATCACATGAGGTTCCTCTGGGATTATTCAAATGCATGTAAAAAACACTCAAACATTTACATATATATATACATATATACTTTTATATATATATATATATGAAATATGTCATTATATTATGCCTTTGAGTATGCATAAAGTATATCTCAGTAAAAAGAGGGTATTGCTTTGTGAAATAAATGCAACGCTCAAATACAACTTTACTGTTTTGATAACTTTTGAGTGCCAGTCATTGCTGTAACAATGCTCTGCTATATGTAAGCTATGGCACTTTAATATTCATTGAAAAATCCTAAACAAAATCAAGGCTAGACTCTGAACAATAATATCTCATGTTAAAGCTAGGCTATTAAGGGATCTTAGCCCTAAGAGTAATTGCAAGAGAAATGGCATTTTGCTTTTTCTGTTGTGTTCACCTTGTTTATTCTGCATTTGCTCCCAAATTCAAAGCTCTGTTACTGCTCTCCAGTGTTGGATCCCACTAAAGGTATTTAGGGACCCAAATATTCAGCCAGGGTAGCCCCTAACTGCCTTGTGGACGAGCCAGCAGGACTGGTTGGTGCTAATGGTAGAAGAAAAGTTTGGGCATTCCTCACCCCAAGCAGACACAAGAACCACAAAACCACTCTGAGTGGGGTGGTAACAATTCTCAGGAGAGATTCTTGCATGTACCAAGAAATATGGGAAGGGACTGTACTCTTCTCTTTGGCAGATATCTCACCAGATAGTCTCTTCCAAGCTGAAAGGTCATGTTTCTGTTGACCATGTTGCTGGACACAGGGAAGCCATCACCACAGGCTTCTCCTGCCCTGCTGAGTTGAAGTGGCTACTCTCATATCTTCCTTCTGCCATAAACCAGCCTCCTGATACGTGTGAAGCTTCACAGCACACGGTGTGTGGGAGCAGCAGCACCACGCTGGGTCCTGTCATTGTAGGGACTGCAGCCAGCACACCGCAGGCTCCCTTGGCAGCCCCAGTGGTCTGGTTTCTGAAGCAGGGCCTGACTGAGTGCCCGACTTTAACCCTATTCACGGCTATCTCTGTGCTGGGCTGCTCCCAGAACTCACAGTGGGAGTTTCTGCACCCCATGAAGCCCAGCATCTTGTGGGATGTACAGTGCAGCACTGTGCAGGAGCGATGAAGTAGTGTCCTTCTGGCAACTGCAAGGGATGCGTATTTCCTGCCCCTTCAAGTAAGCTAAAGCTGACCCTCCCTAAGCATACTTTGGAGGGTTCAAACAGTGAAGTGAGTCTGCTCTTATCCCTTTCTCAGTTCAGGAAAGAAGGGTTGCAGCTGTGAGGGATTTAGTGCATGCCCAGCTGGTGCCTCAGCCTGATGCCTTGGTGCAGCTGCTTTGATGTCACCAGTACCTAATTCTGCTGAGGAAACTGGTACGGACCAGGCAACGAGCATGAACAGATGGTGAAGCTGCAAAGGCGTGGGGGTGCCCTGAGTTCATGTTTTTCCCTTCCTGCTCTTGCTGTTTGTATTTTTCAGGTGTGAGGTTGGCACCTCCCACTGGACCCAGTGCAATGAGAATCCTGTGAAGTTTGCTCGTTTTCCCGTCACTGGTCTGATTGAAGGCCGTTCCTATATTTTCCGAGTCCGAGCTGTGAACAAGGCTGGTGTCAGCCTGCCGTCCCGGGTGTCAGAGCCTGTGGCTGCTCTGGATCCTGCAGACAGAGCCAGGCTTAGAAGTAAGATGTGCTTTTTACAGGTTGCATGAGAGGTTCAAGAAAAAAAAAAAGTATTACTATCAACTCATAAGCCTTCAAAATCCCACCAGAGGGAGCAATGCAAAGCAAAAATATCCTGTGGCGACGGCTTTGCCAAGAAGAAATCATCTCAGTGCTTTTTGCACTAAGTGTTCTATCTGCTGAAATGACTTTGGCTGACTGCAGTGCTATGCTCCAAACTTGCAGGAAGGTGGGGGAAAGGCACAGGAGAGTTTAATTGCCTAGAGAGTCTTGCTTTTGTTCAGCCAACAAAATAGCTGAACAGATCCTGTGAATAGTCTCTCTCTGAGCCACAGACCAGGGTGGCCACTTCTGTTCTCGTGTGACAATCCAAGTCTTGCAATAACATCAGAACAACACCAGGACAGCCCAACAAATCCCAGGCTCTCTACATTAAAGGTTAGCATTTTACAAGTCAAGGATATTTCTCTTCTGACCTCACAACATCTCAGACATTTTGCTTCCAAACCCATCTCTCTATGCATATGGCACAATCATGTGCCTAAAATAAATTTCTACTTCTATTCAAAATCTATTTCTACATATTTCTGAAGTTTTACAATTCAAAATGATCCAATGTGAAAGGGTATTTTATGCAAAGCTACAGTGCTCCCATGGTCCCAACTTCTGTGAGCTACTGTGTGTAGTGCTGCAGCCAGATGATCTAGATTTTCATTCAAGATAAAACACAAGGCCAGAGGAGAGAGACTTGGCACTGCCAAGAAACATTGCACTCAGGCAGACGTGAAACCCTAAGCCTGGGGAGGGCAGAGGGCTTTTCTCAATGGGCAGAATGGAAGCTGTCACAGAAGGTGAAGTCTGGATTTGGTGGCCTATTCCTGTTATATCTCCTCTCATCCCTCATAATTTTTCTCCCCACCTGCTTCCTCTCTTCTTTCATCTCCAAATCAGGTCAGCCAATGTAAGGTGAACAACGTGGAGGTGGAGAACAGTGTTTGCAAAAATTATCTCTGAAAGTGCAGTGACCTGGTTGAAAGCTGCATAACTGCAATAGTGTGATAACATATTGGTTGCTCAGAGAGACACCCAAGTTTATCTAGTGGACATGCTGAGTCAGGCTGAGCTGTTACTGTTTGTGACTGTGACCCATGATTTACAAGCTGGTAATATGGGAGAAAGTGGTTAAAAAGAGACAAGATGCAGCCTGCAGGAATTTGGCTGTTCCTTTAATAAGTGAACTGTTAAACCAAAGGAATAGAGGATGGGAAATAAAGCTGAAACTAATTCTCTGAAAATGATGAGCTGAGTGAACCAAATACCTCTCCTTGTCACCTAGGAGACTTCAGTGACATTTCAGGAAGGAATAGATGTTTCAGTGGATTTTCTAGCTATGTTAAATGCTGAGCTGCTTTCAATATTCAAGCTGGTAAGCCTACAACTAGCTTGGGTAACTAGCTTGCTACATGAGCAACAGCCACAGCATTAACCAAAAATGGAGCTTAGGGGGATCTTGCAAGTTTTAGTTTTGAACCACAAAAGAGTCAGTTTTCTCATTGTTCTCATTGTGTTATATCTGACATTTGTTTCAGGTCACCCTTCTGCTCCTTGGACTGGACAGATTATTGTGACTGAGGAAGAACCTGCAGGTAAACACAGCCCTTTTGCCTACAAATGTCTAATGTGAAGCTGGTTCAGTAATTAGGAAAGCTCTGAGTGAGTTCAGTGAACTTTGGCACACACCCAAAGTTAGCTGTTCTGAGAATCACTTGACCTTGAATAACTCAACAACTTGGTTTTTGAGGTGAAGTTTCATTATTCAGGACCTAACGAAATCATGCTTAGAATTAAAGAAGGAAATTTAAATCCAATATTTAGAAGACTTTTAACTCTACATTAAAAAAAAAAAAAGATTAAGTGCTGAGGTATATCAATACTCCTATTTTTTAATTATGATGCTAATTCTGATACAAAAATGGAAGAATTAAATCCAAGTTCCCTTTCCTATTCTTCCCTGTCCTTCAGAGGGTGTTGTTCCTGGTCCCCCCACAGACCTCCAAGTTATTGAGGCCACCAAGAACTATGTTGTGCTTAGCTGGAAACCTCCTGGACAGCGAGGCCATGAGGGTATCATGTACTTTGTGGAAAAGGTAAAATTGGACAAAATCAGAATCATGCTGTGGCAATAGTTTACATTTGTATTGTCATCTCTTCTGGACCTCTGGTTAACTCTCATTTCTGTCTGAGACTTGCAAATTAGGGCAAGGATTAGAAGTTCATCCAGATAACTGAAACCATAGCTTAAGATAAACTAGGAATAAAAGAAAGATGGGAAATAGGAAAGTAGGTGAAGAATGCGTCACACCCAGTAATATTCTTCTTGAATTGTGTCATTGACTACCTGGAGTAGAGAGAATAAAACTCCTTCTAAAATGTGAAAACACAGAGCAAAGTCACATGCTTTATGTGTGTATATATATATATAGATAGATAGATATAAAAATAAAAAATGCATGTTTATTTATATATAATGTATATTATATATAATAATCTCATAAATATATATGATAGACATATATGATATTATATATATATTTATATTTATGTATATATATATATAGTACCATATATATAATTACATGTATAAAATTTGTATTAATGAAGCTTGTCTGGCAGGACAGATTGTTAACATTTTGGATGGACGCATTTTGCAAGAGTTTCGTGTCATCAGCACTTTCTATTCCAGCTGCCTTTTCATGTTTATCCTCTGCATTAGCTTACATTTGCTCCACCAACTCAACAAAGATCACAAAATTTCTATTTTGATCTCCTTAAACAGAATCAATTTTAATTTCAGTTTTAATTTTTAATTAATTTTTCTGAGTCAGTTTTAATTTCACTTGCTTTCCTGAGATGTTTTTGCATGGCTGCTAGCCTAGAAAATTCTTCACACCATCACCCTTCCTACTAGCATCTCTTGGCTCATAACCTTTTTTATCAATGTTTTTTCCTATCAGTCTAGAGGTGTCATCAAGGGAGGCATAAATATCTTTCCATCATGTGTTTTCCATCTCTCACACAAAATCTGGTCTAAATAAATGAGTTTCACTTAGCAACAGCCTTAGAGAGCGTGAATATATGAATTTTGATTTTCCATATAAGAAAGCTTTTTAATAATCGACTGCATGCTGAGTACTCAGCACCAATGTCACATGATGAGAATTTGAATCCCTCAGAAACCAGAATTATTTACTTGAAATTATACTTCATATAAATCAAAGCAAAAAAGTATTAGTGGTATAAGTGATCATGGTATGTATATTTTCTACCTATGGAAGTAAAAACAATTCACAAATTAATTGCAAATGTTTTTTTTTTTTTTTCCTGGAAAATGAGGATCAAATCATTATTAATTCTGAAAGCCACCCCAAAAACACCGGCAGTGCCACAAAAGCATCTAGAAGCAAAGTGATAATGTTAGGGTTTTGCTCTTAGCATAATGCTGAATATCTGCAAAACTCATTTGAAAAGTGGTCCAGACTGGGTGCAGTTAATGACATCACTTCCTGGCAGTGGAGAGGGTTTAGCTCTGGTGTGTTAAAACCAGTAAACTTTTATGTATGTTTTCTGGAGTAAGTGAACCTCTGTCAGATTCATAAGCTTTGAAATACACTCATTCTGTAGAAAGCCCCAAAGAAGGGATGTGTCTCCCTATTCTCCACAGCAGACATGAACTTGGTGGCCCAGGCAGAAAGCCTTGATGTGTGAGATGCTCAGCCTTCAGATGCTTCTGTTCTAAACGTGGTTTCTGGGTTTGACTGCAGTGTGTTGCTGGCACAGAGGACTGGCAAAGGGTGAACACCGAGATCCCTGTGAAGTCCCCTCGCTTTGCAGTTTTTGATTTGTCTGAAGGCAAATCCTACTGCTTCCGAGTTCGCTGCTGCAATTCTGCTGGAATCGGTGAACCCTCAGAAGCAACTGAAGCCACTGTAGTGGATGACAAACTTGGTAAGCGTGTGGTCCTGTGTATTAAATTACCTCCATGGTAACTTTCCAGTTTGTGATGCAATTGTTTTGTCTGCAGGCAGGTAGCTGCCCAGAAAATAATTCAAGTGTATGAAAAACATTCAGTGATTTATTCCCTTTAGCTAAAATAATTTTTGTTTGGGTTGTTCAGCCTTTAATGTAGTCAAATGACAGATACAAAACAAGGAAATTAAGCTGCAAATAACGATGCCAAGAACTGCAAAGACTGCAAATAGCAAAAGAAAATGAAAACTCAAGGAAGTACAAAAATGTTTTGTTTTACTTAGAGTCTTTTTTGAAAAAAAGCCCAGACATCAGCAGAGTCTAAACTTCCTTGTTTGCCAAATTAAACAAAAGTGAAAAATTTAATACTTACATTGAAAGCAGAGACTATTTTCACTGGAAAAGAAGCCAAGATTTTCAGTACAGAAAGTCATCAGTAGCTACACCTACATCACCAATTTGTTTCCAAACAGCAATGCAGATTTCAATCCAGTTCCCAAATGATCTCTGTTCACTTCATATTGACTTCTCAGAGCATTTGGGTGCCCATGGAATACATTTTTTAAGGAGAGCAAAACATCTCTTCTTAAAAAACACTACAGCTGCCCTTTGCTACTTAACAGGAGCCTTGGCTTCTGGCTTATCCTGTGGGCTGCGCAAGATCTTCAATGTGCACCTAGCGCATTTTCTCTTTTAAAAAGCTCCAAATCAATATCTGCTGCAAATATTCATAACAAGGGGATAAACTAAACATGATTTTAAGGAAATACACTGAATCCTAGGCAATAGAGAAGTGAGGAACCCCACCACCAAAGGCTTGAGCCTACTGATCCTGTCTTGTCCTGTCCTGTCCTGACAGATTACTGAATTTGTATCAGAGCAGTTTTTTGAAGATTCTGTACTAGTCATGCTAGTATAATCAAGAATAGAATTTCATGCTTATTTTATTTATAAGTTTTTACTGGCAGGCCACTAATTTATTTCTGCTTCTCTCCCACAGATATTCCCAAAGCTCCCGGCCGTATTATGCCAACTAGGAACACAGATACTTCAGTTGTTGTCACTTGGACAGAGCCCCCAGATGCCAAGGAGCTGGTTGGGTACTACATTGAGTCAAGTGTGGAGGGATCTGGTCGTTGGGAACCATGTAACAACAATCCAGTGAAAGGCACAAGGTAATTAACCTTAAACCATGGAAATATTATTATCACCAATGTCTGATGTACTGTATATATGTGCTTTCCAGCCATTAGTAGTGGTAGAGCTTCTGTGGTAGCCAGCAGGTTGGAATCCCTCTTGCATGTGAAGCTCCTAAGAAGTTGTGAAAACGTATTTCAAACAGTGAGTTTTGTCCAAAGACAAATTATAATCAACCTTATATTAGAAACAATTAGTCAAGGGGGGAAGAAATATGGACATTGCTAATGAAGAAAAGAGAAGCAGCTTGCTACTTCTAGATACTGTACAGCCTAGCAGCTTGATGAAAAGCAGGACATTGAGGAATGACTGAAGTTACAAATGTGGAGAACTAAGCTGCATAATGTTGGAAGCAAAGTGCTTTGTTTTGGAAGACTGCTGTAAACATTTCTGGACTGTGTATCTGGGATGTCAGGAGGACATGTGGACTATATCCCAATAAAAATACTACTTTCTGACTTCTCTTTCACTTGTAATCATCAAGAAATAATGAACACTCAAATATTGGATACAAACCCACATATCTTACCTATATGAAGCTTCGTCTCCAGTCAGAAAAAATAATCAAGATTTAAAACTTCCTGAGATAAATAAGATTTGGTTTTGTTTGAATAAGTACATAATCTTCAGAGTCTGAAACAGTAAGTGCAGAACTTTTTCCTCTAGGAGATTGATGTCAATGCAGAAGTACTCCCTGCTTGTTATGACTGATTCTGCTTACTTGTAGTTGCTATCCATGACAACCCTTATTAGAACAAGTAAAACTCTGCTAAACACTCCTGGACCAGCTTTGCTCTTTAGAAGGGCATTGTAAATGCTTAGTATATCAGAAGTACCTAAGTTGAACACAGACACGACAATGTCCTTTATATCATTTAGTCCATTTATGTTGTATTTATGTGTGCCATTATTACATCCTTTCATATCTATTTCTATGAGTTATATTGCAGTTATATTGAAAGTGGGTGAAGTTTCGTGCTCTCTGCTTATTTTAAAATATATGTGACTTTTAACCACTGTAGAAATAAAAATACTGTTCTGAGTTACTATATATTGTGATACAAGTACACTGCATAGGTTTCTATCACTGCATTTTTAGTCAGTGTGATATAATATATGATGCAGTCAGACACAGGCTGTCTGTTAGCTCTTGGTTTTTCTGGCTGAGTCAATCTTAAAGCATTAGCTGTAGCTCATAGCTTGCCTTACACAGTATGTTTTGATCTTTTGAAATTCTGCACACACCCTAGTGAAAGCAAATGATTTGGAAAAGTCTGATAGGATGGGTAGGGAAAATTCCACTTTGAAAATTTTGATTCAGTTTTTTTTTTTCCTTACCCCAAAACAAAAGTTTGATTTTGTTTTCCACATTCTAGTTGCTTCATATGCCATTGCATGAGATCAGCATTGGTAGTGCAATTATTACATTATAAAGTAGAACAAAATCAAAATAACATGGAATAAAATATACTTAAAATACCTGTGAAAAATAAATGGGATTTTAAAGAAAAAAAATTAAATTTCCATACCACAATGTATTCCTAAATAAATTCTTCCTGTCTTCAGAAGTTTTGTATTTTCAGGGTGGATGCCAGAGAAAATTTATGAGGGTTTTTTTTTATGTGACAATTAGATTATCAAGTAAACTATTATCTTCAAATAAAAGAATTGGTCTGATTTCGATTATTGTCATGTATTGAAGCAAGAAAGTGAAGTACAAAAATAATTTATCTCCTATACAATGCCCTGTAATTTTTTTTAACTGCAATTTTTCATTTATGATTGGAAGGGATTTATGTGTTACATGTGTTTTTTACTTGTGTCATGAAAATATCCCACAAGAAACAAATATAGACCTTACCTGTGCAGCTTTTCACATTTTTCTACTAGGAAGCATGGATTTTATATGCAGGCAGAAGTAAGGTAGACCCTGTGGTAACACAGAAATTTGTGTAGTCTCAAGAAGGAAAGAGTGTTGAAATAGTGTGTCTTAAAAGAGATGAGTTTAGACTTTGTTGTGAGAACGAGGTGCCCAGATTCTGCATTCTCTGACCTTCATATAAGTGACTGGGGTCATGGTTTGTCTTGGGTGTTTAGAAACCAGAATAAATATCATGGAAGAAATGCTTGCTTTTGCCCCTTAAAACTTTAATTTTTTCTGTAATACTTCCTAAATATTCCTTGGCTGGTTTGTTTCAGATTTGTTTGCCATGGGCTCAGCACTGGTGAGAAGTACATTTTCAGAGTCAGAGCTGTAAATGCAGCGGGACTCAGTGAATTTTCACAGGAATCAGAACCTATAGAGGTGAAAGCAGCCATTGGTAAGCTATTTCCCATTGCCCCTTTCAATGGTAATTAATTAAGTAAATATGTTCTCAGCAATTATTAGCGACTAATTAATTACTTTCATTCACAATGTTGTTCACAAATCATAATTTATCCATAGATCCTGTAGTCTCACAGACATAGTTTCACACTCATAGCCCTCTTGTACACTGTTCACCTTCACCATCCAGTTTTCTTCAGGTGTTTCTTTTGAACCACTGTATGAGAGCACTGCCAAGTTCACTTAATAGGTATCCTGGAAAATGGATTGTCTTTCTGATTCTCTTATCTGATATATCACCTCTAATCCACACCATCCTATATACAGTCAGTTCCTAAGAAATTTATTTCCATGACTAAACCTAGTAGTGCAATGTGTTGTCTGTACACCTTCTATAACCCTGTGTGTTCTCCCTTTGCTGATGGATTGTTTCTGTTTGCCACTGCCTGAACTAATCCATAAAGATTAATGAGATCATTGGACTAGAATGAATTGTATGTCTGCAGCACTCTCACTCTCATTTGTATTGAAGCTGCATACCTCTCAACCTTAGAGCAGAGACATGTGGCCTAGGGCAATTTTGTGAGATCATCTTCATAGGAACACAAACGTGACCTGGAATATCTAAGACTGAAATAACTATAGCAAAGTAATACTATTAACTTTAAATCTTTTTTCTGCTCTAAATACTAGATGTTATTTAAAAAAAAAACATTATTTGTGAGCAGGCTGAGAGGTATTCTATGCATTTCAAATTTTCTTGAATTCAAGCTTAACATTTTGTGCATAAACACAGTGACATGTCATGCTTCAGTTGTATTGTTCACTGCATGCATTTCTTAACTCTGTTGCCTAAATGAAGAAAAAAGAATGTGTTCTAAATCCAAATGTCTTTGCTGTTTTCTGGCAATTATAGGGGGAGGATTGCTTCATGGTGTGTGTCCTGAACTGAGTGGTAAAGCTGCTGGACTAACAGACTGCACTACCAGCTGGGAAGGCATGCATGAGGCCTCCCAGCCTATCTTTGACACAGATGCTTTGCTAAAATGCAATGCTAAATTTAATAGAGAGACACTGCCCAGTAGCTGTGGCAAATTGGGGAGTGCAGGAGACAGTAACACGAGAGGAATGGTTAAGGATGCTGTCACATCCACACCACAAAAAGTTGCTGCTAAGCAGGCAAGTAAGTCTCGACCCGGGGATCTTTTGACAGTGGAAAAAGTTACAAAGAAGAAAGATACAGGTGAGAATTAATGAAATAAATAGATTTTGCTGCTTTGGTAGGTCCACTTCAGACTGCTGTAACTTCTGTTCAACTGTGCCACAAGTGGACATGCTCTACAGTGATGTACCTTCTATCAAACCTATTAATTATGTGCTCAACTCTCCATTAAGATCACTATGCATGTAATGGTATTGGAGATCACTTTACAAACTTAGTGGTTAATGAAAGTGAAACACATCAATATGGTTAGTAATTTAATGGCTTGTTTGACTGCATATTAATGTATCCAAGGTGATGTATTATTTCTAAATCACTTCAGTAATTTGTTAGGAATCTGGTTACCTAGTTCTCTGGGTTATATATGTGGGAAGGAAACAAAATCTGTTTATGATGGTAAGCATGAAAATCCGTGTTCTGTTAGGAAATATGAAGTTGCTGTGTGGATTTTAGCCTAAACTACATCTTACCTGCTGACACACTGTGCTAATGAATGTTATGTTCCATCTCTGACTAATAATGATACGTAAGGAGGAAAACCTATCAACTTATAAGCACAAACACAAAATCATATTTTAAATTTCAGTGCCTAGACACCCATTTTTGCCCAAGATATGTGGGGCTTGAATATCATTTGAGTCCTGATACCTGGCCGGCAACTAAACTGCTCCCTAGGCCTCTGAAGTGAGACACAAAATGTTGAACAGAAAACAAATTAGGGGCACCTGGGCCTAGCTGACACCAATAAAAAACATTACACACAAAAGGAAACATATATTATGTGGGATTTTCATCCAAAGTATGACTTCAGGGGCAAACGTAAGGCTTTTTACTGGTATGTTATATATTGGATGTGGGCAAGCATTTTCCTACTAGATACAGAATTAATATAAGAAAGTGGGTAGGGATGAAGTGAATGATTTCTGTATTGTTTTAAAAAAATATCTAAGAAGGAGGATTATGCCACATATTTTTTAATGTAAGCTCCACTAACAGACATGTTCCATTTCTGGTCATGCTGCAGTGCCTATGATCACTCTGCCTTCCATTAAGGTAAGACCACATGATGGGTGCAATGATAAAATTTGCACAGTATATAAATTTAAAAGAAAAAAAAGAAACAGATAAAGGCAATTCTTGAGAGGAAAGAATGTGAGACTATATTTTTTAAAAAAAAAAAGAAAACTACAATAAATATTGTCTTGTGAAAAGGGGTTTGCTTTCTGCAAAAGAAAACAAATCATTGCATCTCCAATTTTTTTGCTAGTTTTTGCAATGCTAATTTTAGTTCCTCATTTTTCACAGAGTAAAATGAGTCCTGATCACTTGCATCAGAGCTGCAATTGCAACACATTCTTTTGCTATGTATTAGCCTGCTTTTCAAAAACAGGGGATCCTGTAAACTAATTCCAATGCAGTTTGGATTGGATTTTGCATTTGGTTTGTGGAGGCTTTCATCCTGCATTTCTTATTCCAGCTCCAGAAACTTCCCTTGAGCACATAAATGTTGTCCTAATTAGGAAACGCAGGGTAGGAGCCACCTGAATACGGTAAGTGCAAGCAAGCTTGAGATTTTGCCTCCTACTCACATGTTATTGACATCAAAACAGCTGCTCCATCTCCACCTTATGACATCGTGGTACTCGAGAGTGTTCGTGACTCGATGGTGCTGGGATGGAAACAGCCTGAAGCCATTGGTGGAACTGAAATCACCGGCTACTACGTGAACTATAGGGAAGTGGTTGATGGAGTTCCTGGGAAATGGAAGGAGGCCAACATTAAGGCTGTTACTGAGAGGGCATACAGGGTAAGAGGTTAACTCCAGTTATTGCTGGGGGAGCAGGCAGTGTTTTCAAATCAAATCTCAAAGATGGGTTGGGATGAATTATGATTCAGTGGATAGATGGTTCAGAGGGTTTGAATTCCATGATGGTAAATTTATTTAGCCCTATTAAACTTCTCTAGAAAATTGTTTGTACACTTATTTGTTAGTCTGGCACCATTTATCATCTGTAAATTCACTGACATAGTCTGATATTTTGTAAGTCAGGCCCTCACAACAAATGGAATTCCTACTGGTTTGGTGGATGTATCCCAGTGCTTGCTGGTGCTAAAACCAGCTTTGTGCCAGCTGCTTTTTGTGATCAGTTCTTGACCCAATTTAGAGACAACCTCGTTGAGCTGCTTTAGGAATGGAAAGCAATGCCAGGACTGAGTTTCACCCCACTGTAAGGACAACTCTTGCCTGAAGTGAACTTGCTCCATGCCACGAGACAGACTAAGATGATTGTTGAGCAGTACCTTGTTTCCTCCCTGGCTACCAAAGTGTCTATTGCTAGGAAAACGGGGTTGCAATTTGAGTATGCTAAGATCACTCATGTGTGCTCCATCACTGATCGGAGGAAAAGCCAACATAATTATCACGTTAAGATGTCTATAACGCTTCCATCTTCAGGCACACAAAAGCATGCTCTTGTTTTCAACAGTTATTATTGTGACTTTCTTCTGAAGTCCTAATCCAAAGTTAATAAGTACCATCTTATTGATCCTGCAGATCCAAAACCTGAAGGAAAACATGGTGTACCAGTTCCAGGTGGCTGCTGCTAACCTGGCGGGGGTTGGGGCACCCTCCAAACCCAGCAAGCCCTTCAAATGTGAAGAGTGGACCATTGCTGTTCCTGGTAGGATCCTGAGTGGGACACGGCCCAGGAGTGCTCTGGGACTGATTATCTAATGTGGACATTTTGCAGGGGAGTCAGTGGGACACTGAAGTTCATGGCCAGGCTTGGATTGTCAGCACTTTGATTTCGTGCCGTTACAATGATGCCTTACATAATCCCTATTTAATTAGTTGCATTTTACAAGCAGCTTCTTTAGTTTTCCTTATCTTTTCTTCTTTGTTCCTCTACTGTGTCTGGCACTTTGCTTTCTAGTTTAAATACTAGACATAAATACCTGTCTAAGGAACAAGGCAGAAAAGAATGGGGTCTTGTAACCCTTGTCTAAATGTATCACTACAAGGCCAGATCCCTGACCTTTTAGCATTCATGGAAATTAATGAAAACAACCTCCGCTGACTTCAGTGTACTTTAGACCAGTCCTTGAAGCAGCACATTAGCTTAACAATTAACTTATTTCCCAGAGTTTGGGGATTATTTGTCCATTTTGTAAGCTCATGAATATTTGATCAAGATACCAATCTCAACCAATTAGCTTGTGTTTTGGGGTAGTCTTTTTAATTGGCATGGGTTGTATTTTGTACATTGGGTCTAGGTATGATACAGAGGAGCTAAATGTTATATAAGTTCTGTGTACAGTTTGAGTTCTGTCTGGTTTTGGTTCTGGAGTCTTATGCACTGGTCCCTTTGGGATTTTTTTTGACACCACAACCCCAACTTTTACATTTCAGGGCCACCCCATGATGTCAAATGCACAGAAGTCAGGAAAGACTCTCTGGTTTTACTGTGGAAGGAACCAGTTTATTCTGGTCGTAGTCCCATAGTTGGTTATTATGTTGATATGAAGGAAACTGAAGCAAAGGAGGAACGCTGGAGAAGTGTCAATGAGAAACCCCTTCAAAAGAAATTCTTGAAGGTAAATAGCTGAAGATTCAAATACTGGCATAGCAGCATAATCTTGGGGAAGTCAGTTTTGATATCATCATGCTGTGCTGATCATGGCTCCACTGAAAGGAATACTCAGTAGGACATATGACGCATAATTTTGTGGAATGACTTTGAAATACATGATCAGCAGTATAGCAGTTCTAGAGATAAGTCTGAAGTAGGTTTGCTATTTTTATACTTTTCAGAATATTTGAAAGACAAGTCATTATAAAATGTGATCCTTTCATATATGTTTTATAGGAGTATCCTCAGGTGGTACAGTTTCAATATAATTCCTCAAGGCACTGCAATTAAATCTGTACTATTAAATTCCTTCTTGTTTCTAAATAGGTGTGGCTGGTGCTTATTACCCTGATAATTTAATTTTTCGAAGCCAACATTTATCTGCAGTTAAAGACTATGATGTTTCAGAGGTCAATGTACATGAGTTAAAAACATCCTGTTCCAAAACCAGTCCTCCTTTTGCTAAGAAATCAATGACAGCAATGACGCTGCCTGAACTATGCACACAAGGAAGGAGCAAGTCACACAGATTAGTCATGTCACTTTGGAATTGAATATGAACAAAAAAAAAAAAAAAAGATAACTGGAAAAGAAACAAAACAAGAAAGGAAATAGAATTGTCAAATACCCACTCTGATCTTAATAAGTGTGAAATTAAAATCAGTGTTTTGCAACGCACCACTACACATATATTTGGTTCTTCCAGATTGGTGGCCTGACACAAGGTGTGAGCTACGTGTTTCGTGTGCGGGCAACAAACCAGGCTGGCGTTGGGAAGCCATCAGATGTCACAGATGCTGTCCTAGCAGAAACACGACCAGGTTCGTTGGAAAGACTTCCTCTTTGTCATCATATTTACACAGGTTCCTCTTTATGCAATGTGTTTACCTGCAGGCTACGTGCCAAGAATCTGGTCCTTCTCAAGTCAAGCTTTTTTATGAAGCAAGATATGAGTTAAGGGCCATATCTTAAGTTCATTGTCTGGTATATTTTAAGGTCAGAACAGATTTTCTTATCGTAACTACAGGTTGAGGGATATAAAGATAAAATAAAGTTGTAAGATTTGCATGTCTCTACAGGTAGGTGCATAAGTAGAGGACCAAGTAAGACCAGCTCAACAAAACAATATTACAGATATAAAATTTTCCTTTCCTGTATTAAACCAGTTGTTTATGCTTTATCATTCTCCTTTTCTTATGTAAAGTAGAAAGGATAAAAGAAAATTATTTTTTTGTCTTGGCCTTTAAAATAAAGGCTTTAAAAGCACAGTGAAGTCATTTTGAAGACCACTTTCAGTTGTGCAGTTCTTTGTTGGAGGCATCCTTGAAGGCTCCAGTGTGTCTGTAAGATCAGCAAGAAACACAGGAACCAGTGCAAAGGCAGCATCTCCATACCTGGAACTTCAGGAAACCTCTGGGCTTTATTTAGCTGAACAAGTAACAGAGGTGACTGGTCAGAGACAACACTTTTTTGTCACCAAACCCCCAACAGAAAACCCAAGCACAGACCTGTGGCTTCCTCATCTATAGACTATTTTAGAAGTGCAAGGTCCTACAAGGTGCAAAAACAAAATCTCAGATATTTTAAACAAATCTAATATAAGGTTAGTATG
Organism: Onychostruthus taczanowskii; assembly: GCF_017590055.1. Taxonomy (NCBI): domain Eukaryota; kingdom Metazoa; phylum Chordata; class Aves; order Passeriformes; family Passeridae; genus Onychostruthus; species Onychostruthus taczanowskii. The sequence goes on from NW_024498795.1 coordinate 8,599,622, forward strand.
ATGTAAGAAGGTGCAAGTGTACAACTCAACCTGGATCCATCATACACCCTCTTCTCCTCTGACAATTCCCTTCCTACACCTGCAGAATTCATTTGCCTGGGATCCTTTCCCAGTTTCTGACCCCTAGGTTAATTTTTACATCCTCCTGCTCAGCTCTCATAGATGCCCAATAACCAGGGCAGCAAAAATTCTAAAAAGTATTGAGTTAGACCTCAGTGAGGCTGGAAGTCAGAAAAGCCTGAAAAATGAGGTGTGAAGCTAGGGGTGTAAAAGAACTGGGAAACTCAGAATAGGGAGCCTGGAGTGACTGCTATTGAGCTGGGATGGGAAAAAGATACTGGAAGGAGTAGATGATCAGTTGAAAGCATCAGTTGTAAGACTGGGGTACAAGGACAAAAAGAATATTAGTAATTGTATGAATAAGAAGGGTTTGAAACAGGATCTTTGAAAAATATAGGAAACATAATTTCAGATCTATAAGCTGCTGAAGCACCACGGCTATTTCTATCACCTGCAAGGTGATAGAAAAACCTTAATAATAGTAACCTGCAAGCCTTAAAAATTTATTCCTGAGAACAGCTATATACAGCAGCCACTTCTATTAAGAGAATTAAGCCACTATTAATATTAAAACTTTTGGCTTTGCTAATCCTTTTCCACTGAGGGTTAATATCTGTGTATCATACTTCTGAAAAAACATTGTGATGATACCGCTCTTCAAGTGTCCTAAATAAAGGGTTGACCATGTTACTACAATTGAGAAAAAATACAAACAAACTTTTGTGAAGATGACCAACATGGCCAAAAAAATCGTACACTGTGCTCACTCAAAAGAGGTAAACTTGAGCAGAACATTTGGTTTACAGACCTCACCATTAGAGAAGGAGAGTTCATAGGTATGACGTCTGAGGGATCACCAGAAAGTGAGGATTTAACCAAATGAACACTCAGGGAAACTGAAAATTACTTATGTGTACAAATCTACTTGACCCATATTTTGAGCTGAGATCTGCTGATACAGAATCCACTAAACTAAGCTTCTTAAAGGTATTAAGAAAAGACAAAAACTTATTAAAAACAATTATTTCATAAAACACCCTCTTGAGCAGGCTTCCACCTTTCTCACTCTAACCACAAAAATGTCAAGAACAATCACACAATTTTTTAAAAATTACCACAAATATTTTGGTGCTGCCCTATGAATTATGCCTCTATTACCACCTGGGATGGAGACAAAATATTGTCAGGTCTCTCTAGAAAGTTCCTGCTGGAATGCTGCTTTTGGCGAATGTGCAAAATTGTAAGACAACTGAGATTTTTAATCAAAGAATGCAAGCCAATAATATCCTGAATGAAAATACCTGCTTTCATACAAAGGGTGCCAGTTGTCTTTATTCTATATAAATGAATACCAATCCAGACTACTTTTGATCTGTAATTTTGGCTTTTGACAAAAGCACTTTAGCATATATGGATCTCACAGGAAACAAGAAAAATCTAAGAGCAGACTGCAACTCTTGTATTGCTGCCCTTAGTCCTTGTTTATCTTGATACAAAGCAAAATTAGATTATGAGCTTGCATCAGCCACTTGAGAAGGGCCTGAACCTCAGAAATTGAGGAAACTGTTCCATTCAACTTTTCTGACTGGATGTATTCAAAATGCCATTACCTTGAGTGTGTGGAAGATGTCTGCTTTATGTTCTTTTTTTCCTTTCAATGCAATAAAATGCTCAGATAAACAGAGATGTGATGTGATATGACATGTAAGTATTTTATTTCTTACTGTGACTGTAAGAGAAGCTCTGGATGATATGTTGAAACTTCCAAGCTATCTAGAGGAGGGAAATTAAGACTGCTAATACTATGGCAGCTTCTTTGCCTCCACTTTGCAGGATAGGTGGAGTGAGTTCTTCAAATGTGATCAGTAATGTAGACAATTTTTTTTTTTACTCATATAAATATTAGAGGTAAATTCCATCATCATTTTGGGAAATAAATGCTATATACATTGTTGCTACGATAAGAATGCTTTGAAACAATTGTAAAAATTCTATTGTATTGTTCAAATTACCCTTATGGCTGTAATTCTTTCCATGTCACATAAAGTGCCAACAAAAGATTCATGGGCTAATGACCTAGAAGAAATGAAACACTAATGAAATTTCAAGCGTTGAATTTTACATATAATAAATTATAACAAAAAATTGCAAATATACTGTTGCCTAGTAAAATATTTGTAGGTCTCAGACTTCATTTATCACATACTGGTACTTAATGTGCTTCACTACTGCTAGGGCTGGTACATAACAGTACCAAAGTAGGAATATTAATCTCATCTTTCATTAAACGCTTATGGCAAAGTGTGAAGACTAAGTGTGTACACAGATTGTCATGACAGGAGCTGCTCGCAGTGCTGGAAAAGACATGTATCGTTTTAGGACGACGAAACACAGAAATCTATTACTATGCTTGAGGGTCACTAAGAATTATGCTGAAAATAAAGCATTCAATCTCAGTGTCAGGAATAAGGCTCTTGTCTTTGAAGTACAATACTTTGTGGAGAAAGTGTGTCATTAGTATTCTGGGCAGCCCAGAATTGTCTTAGCCCAAGTAATAGGACATGAGTGCCCTATTCAGATGTGATATCCAGCTCAGAGCTATTCAGAAAAGAAGGCTGGATGTTCTCCAGTCCCTTTCAGTGCACATGCTCTCCCTGACATTCTCAGACAAGTTGTTGAAATGAACATTAATGCCACAGATGACAAGTTCACTGGGCTGCCCAAATCCCAGATGAAATTCCCTCAGCTCCATTGGGGTGTGAAGGAGCAGAATAGAGGCACCTTCAGGTTGCTGACCCAGGATTCACCCCCAAAGCCTTTTAAAGGACAAACTGGGTCACCCTAACCAGCTCAATGACTGAAGGCACTGGCAAGACTTGGTGGGTGACTTAAGCAGCTAATTGCAAATATTCACTCCCTTTGTGGGCCCAGGATTAATGGTGCAGACGGCAGCAGGGCTGGATGCCAAGCACAGCAATTAAACCAACCTCCCTGAGCGAAGCCAGTGTCACCAAGAATGTGCCTCAGTCACAAATGTGTGCTGCTGGGACGACTTGACTGCTTCCTCTTCACCTCTTCAAATGCTCACATTTGCATATTGTTCCCTGTATGGCACTTACTCTATTAGAGAATAGGAAATGCATGCTGTATAATGAAAGCTCTAACTACTGCTTACCATGGAAAATAAAAATTGCTATTCAATAGCTCAGACATTTAGCGGATTTAGAGTCTTGCTTTCTTTACCCCCTTCAGGCTTTTTCATAGCCAGTACTGCAACTCTTGTGTATGCTTAGATTCACACAAGTAAATCAGCTGATTTATTATGTGTTTTAACCTGTGGATTAGAAAAAGAACTGTTCTTGTCAATCGAAGACCAGGGATATCAATGACTGCAGCAATTTATATTCCAGCTGAGAAAATGGCAAGGATCTGCTTAATCCACTCTCTGAATGATATCTGTAGAAATTTGGTTGCTGAATTCTCTGAGAAACTGGAATTGCCTTGTTCTGCTCTTTAAGGAACCAAGGAAGTGGTGGTTGATGTAGATGACAATGGAGTAATTTCCTTGAACTTCGAATGTGATCAGATGTCTCCAGACTCTAAGTTCATTTGGTCCAAGAATTATGAACCAATTGAGGATGACCCTCGACTGAACATCGATACCAAAGGCGGAAAGTAAGACCCTCAGGGGTAGCAATACTCTTGTATTTGAGAGATCTAGACATGACAGAAATCCATCCTTTTAATGTATGACCTCAGGAAGAGTTAAAATTGCCTCCGTTACTTGATGGTTACTTCCTGAGAATGCTGTTCTCCAGCAAATCCATACCCGACCATTTGGAAACTGTAGCTTGCACAGAATGAGTCAGACCTCCTCTGTAGGCACTTTAGTGATATTTAGGCAGGGGGAGATAAAATCTGAGCCCTGTCACCTTACAACCTGTCAGTCAAGGCAGATAATGATATTATTATTATTATTATTATTATTATTATTATTATTATTATTATTATTATTCCTATTCTTATTATTTTAAATCTCCAAATAATAAAATTATCTGGCTTTTTAAAAATGCTTTTGCCCTGTAACGCAGCTGTAATCTTTGGAACTGCTGCAGTAAGCAAGGCTTTCTTATGTCAGCATCACTATCGCCTGATTTAGTAACTTATATAACATCTCCAAGCCTACTCTGTTTCTTCAGGCTTTTCCCAGAGGAAGGCAAGGTGAATGCACAGGTTCAGCCCATAAAGGGCCTATGTGCTCTCCTAGTGATAGAAGCCACATTGAAAGAAACAGTGGCCCACCATAATCATGGTGCTGCCATATGGAGTCTGAGTCAACTTGTATCTACAGTATCCTTCCAGGCTCATCAAAGCCTCGACAGCATGCTTTTTTTCTTTTGGTGCCATCACCATTTGTACCACACATGGTAGGACTTTGATTTATAGTTGACAGAGCCAAACATTTGTCTGTTCACTCAGAGCAAAAGCTAACACAAGGCTATTCATATCTGGTAATATAGACAGAAAGGACAGGTTTGGTTCAGATGGATTTCACCTTTTCATCATAATGGGGGTTTTTTTCCTTATAGGTCAAAACTTTCCTTTAAGGATCTTGGAGAAGATGATCTGGGAATTTACTCTTGTATTGTTACAGACACTGATGGAGTTTCATCAAGCTACACAATTGATGAGGAAGGTAGACACAATGCCTACTAAGCATGCCTAGTTTGCTTTCACATCTGTATTTCTCTGCTGCTGTGTCTCTCAGATCCAAAAGGCGTGCACACACCTCATATTACTTCTTTTATGTCTTTTGCAGAAATGAAACGCCTGCTTGCTCTGAGCCATGAACGCCAATTCCCAAGTAAGTGAATCAATCATGTCTGTAGGGGAGAGCTTTGCATGCAGTGGGGTATCACAAGCCTGATCTAGTTGCAGATGTCCCTGCTCATAGCAGGCGGCTTGGACTAGCTGACCTTTGGAAGTCCGTTCCAACCCAAACCATTCTATGGTCACAAAGCTCCTGCCACTATCAGGTAAGGAGGTCACTATAGTAATTTCAAGTGAAAGTGGGTTTGGATTGAAAAATTTAAGATTCTCTTTTTTTCTCTCCCTCTTTCATTACATTTGTATATTACTGATGTTCTTCCCAAACTATTGCAGGCTACTGGTCTATATAATAAGTCTGTATAACAGCTGGAAAATAAGTATCATATTGGCTTTGCTTCTTCTGCAGATGGGCTTTAATACTTAATACAGCATGCTTGACCTGATTTGAAAACCAGAATTTGAAAGATTCTCTAATTTTACTCCAACTGAAGTTAACATAAGTTAAATTTATGGTTAACAAATTTGGCAAGTGTAGTAAATTCAGCTGTAATGACCTATATGTACAGAATTTTCCTGCTGAAATTCATTCTTTCCTTCTTTCCTGGAACATTTGACAAAATTTGAACATGCTTTCTACTCTTGGGGTGGTATTTTTGCCAATTCCACAGACATTTATGATACCCTGGTAGTAGCACGATTTGGTTATTTTTATTGGAATATTACTTGAATAAATGGGGGAAAAATAATGAATCTTAAAGCACACAACAAGATGAGACCTAAACCTGGTCTCATCTCCCACTATATTCTCTTCTTTTTCATTCCAGGCACTAAAACTTTTGCCTGCATTTTAAAATCTTCAGCTTAGTGCATGCACTGCTGGCACCTCTTCCAACTCAGCCCACATTGCACCTCTCAGCCTGGCCCATCCTTGGCTACAGAAATGGTCTTTTTGCCTACATCTTTTTTCTCAGTTCCTTCTTCATCTTTTTCTCATCGGCTCTACTCTTCTCAACATACTGTATCACCTTTTGATAGCTTAATGACAGTCCAAACAAACCCTTGTTAACTCCTGCTCCTCCCAATTATCTTCTCCTAATTATATTTTCACACTACAAGTTGGTCATCACAAAACCTTGCTGCTGTTGCATGACCTTACTTGCTCTGACCTTTCCCTTCTTGAGGACTCTTCCATGCTTTGTGTTCACTACCAATATCACAAAAAAAGCTCCTCAGGACACGGATCATATAATCCTTTTTGCACTGTATCAGCACGGACATAGCTGTGCATGATCTTCCAGAAAGCAGAGGCAGAAAAGGGAGATCACTGCAGAAAGTATCCTTAAGGAGGAAACTGTCTCATGCTTTGGCCACTCTGGGCCCCTTGTGTACACTTCAAGAAAAATATATATTAGAACTAGGGGGTGAGATTCAGCTGCTTTTACTTCTGAGCAGCAATTAATGGAACTTCTGCTTAGAAACACATGCAGCCACTAACTTCATGGGAAAATGGATTGCTTGAATAAGAGCCTTACAGAACACAGCCACGTATGGGTACAACAGTGTGTTGGTACGAGGTAAAAAGAAACTCTTCCAGCTTCTCAATTTAGCAACTGCCCAAGGGCTGCCTGTCAAGTGCTGCCAGTAATTTGTAATGCTATACAAATAGGATGTAAAACCACTGGAAAATGCCTAAAATAGCTATTGGTGCTTATGGAAATATTTTAAATAAGACTTCTGCTCATGGCAGACTTTAAGGCAAATTTGTCCAGTTCCTTTAGGCTGAGAAGTGATCAGAATTTTCTCCAAAAAAGAATCCTTTTGCATCCTTTCAGCCATTTATTTAACAGCTGCTGAGATACTTTTCTCTCTTCCATGTTAGACTAAGATATTCTTAGTTAATAACAGGCAATCCAAGTGGGGGTTTAAGATTTCTGTAGAGCTGACAGTGAGACAAAAGCAGTGCAGCCTGATGTCTATTCACACTCCCACTTGCTTCCTGTAGCATTTCAGTTGCTTTGTTTTAAGAAGTTATGCAAGCCCTGAGATTCCTTCTGTTTCTTACACACCCAGTGATGTGCTGGGTGAGGAAGGCTCATATGGACCGTTTGCACAGCAGGGACACACTTCCATGGGGTTGTCTTTGCCCCACTCCCTCATGGCAATGCTGTCCTTCCAGCCTCCAGGCTTTTCCCACTTTGGTTAAGCATGTGCCTTTTCCATAATTCTCTTTGTTTCCTAGTGATTGTTGCCTCACCTCCCAGGAGCTTTGTTTTTATCAGAGGCAGACCCTGTGCCACTCAGGCACTAAAACCACAGTGCAAATAGCAGGATGAGAGAAATGAGACACTGCTTTGGTGCCAGTCCTGCCCTGCTGCAGCTGAGCCTCTGCATGCACTGAGCTAAAGAAACCAGCCTGCCCTGGGAGGTGTGTCTGTACACACATGATGACTATATCATCATGTGTTTTGCAACGTGTTTGTGCACTGTCCTCAGCTGTTCCGTGCTACACCCTAGCAACACTGACTTTGCCCTACTGAGAAAGTGCAGCCTGGGGGGAGCTCATACACAGCAGCACACATAATGCTGAGAATATGATTTTTACTGAAAATCTGCACATCCACCAATACAGATAACACGGCGGAAGTCAGTGAGATGAGCAATATGCCCCCATGTCAGAGTCTAACTCATCGTGCTTAATGTTGCTGATTATGGTCTCTTAAAGAAAATTTAAAGAGAAACCAAGCTGAGGACTGTTACTAACAGGAGCTAGCTAACTAAAAAAGAGTTACCTATGGTATAGTACATGATTTTTACTTTTTTTTTTCCCTGTTGACACACTGAATTGGTTTGTATGTGGGGGTGTCGGTTACTTATAAGAAATCAAAATGCACTGGGGAGACTAAGGATTAGACTAAGGTGTTGGGATATTTGGTGGATTTTGGACATGGAGGTTCCACTCAGCAGAGGATCAGAGTGTTTTCAAAAATCTCCCAACCTACAGCTCAGCAGCTGACTTTCTCATCTGGCTTTGTGCTTGGAGATCTTTTGTGTTTTGTTTTGGTTTTTCCCCTCTGAGTCAGTTCACTGTCTTACAGTAATATTATTAGACAACTCATTAAACACGGGTCTGCAGCATACAGACTCACATAATGCTGCACAGATACTTGCAGCTTGCATTTGAAATAGCCTTGTTTTAGAATGGAGCACAACTCAAATCTTGAACGCTTTTAGTTTGGCCAGACCTTGTGATTGAAGGATCAAAAGACTAAATCTCATCTGTCATTCTAGGTATGTGTGGGTGGAGAAACATTCTGTCTATGTGAAGAGATGTTATGAGCTGGTTACCTTGCATACAGTATTCGAGTATGGAATGATTAACTGGCTTTCTGGTTGTAGCAGGCAATAGCTGTTGGGGCACAGGCAAAATAGACATCATTCCTTTCTTTCTTCTTTGTAGCTGTCCCACTTATCTCTGAGTTGGCAGTGGAAATCTTGGAAAAAGGAGAAGTGAGATTCTGGCTGCAAGCTGAAAAACTGTCTGGCAATGCAAAGGCCAATTTTGTATTTAATGATAAGGAGATTTTCAATGGAGAGGTAAGGCTTTTCACTGCTTACATGTGTTTGTATTTTCATGAGTATCAATGAGGATTGGTGTCTCTAGTATACCTCCAACTAGTGTTCCGCTCTGATGAATTTTCATGAGAAATAGTATATGTCATGGAAAGCATGATTAGAAAGATTTTACCCATAGTTCTGAGGTCCAGATGAATTCTACTGGATGCATTTTATAAAGGGAAGTTATATGTCTCCCTGCCACTTTTGTGAATACCACGTGTTCTATTAACTGTGGTCTTCAAGGAATCACTGCAATTGCCCAGACTCCTCCTACCTCCTTCATCTAGAGCCCTAAAATACCCCTGTCCTCACCTCTCTTTGTGGTTTGAAGGAATTTTGTAACACCACAGAAAAATTCCCAAGTGGTTGTTTCCAGCTGCAGACAAGGACATGGACATGGCATGACTTTGTTGCAGCACTGATACCAGACAGAAGGCAGAGAGGGGGCATTCCAGACACAACCTTGTACAATATAATCACCCTCAATTCTGAGCAGATGCAAATCTAAACCTTTCTCATGAAAAGGAACATAGTACTCTCTGTGCAACAGGCATGACATATGCTTGTACAGCATCAGTAAATAAACAGATTTATTTATTTGGTTGTACATTTGGAGCTGGAGCTAGAGATAGTGAATCTAGAATAGGATAGGGATCTGAACAAATGGGAACCTGAGGAAGTGGGACTCCAAATAAAGAAAACAAAGTTTCTCCTAAAGAGACCATTATAACACTTCACAAATATTTTCTGTCACTGACCTGTATTAATTGTTGCTTTACTTTCCACTCCTGCAGAAATATAAAATGAAGGTGGACAAGAATACTGGCCTTATTGAAATGATTATGGATAAACTTGAGGAGAAGGATGAAGGCACTTACACGTTCCAGCTGCAGGATGGAAAAGCAACCAATCAGTCTAGTCTTGTCCTCATTGGTGATGGTAGGCTAATCTGTATTATGCAGGGGGCTGGCTTTTCACTGTTTTCAACATCAACAGACCTTCCAGTTTTTTTATGTCACAGTTTTGCCTACCTCCTACAGGACAGGGCATATGTGTGAACGGAAATTTTTAAAGTAATGGGAGAAATGGGACTTATTGCAGAAATGTGAAATACTGCAGCATATTGTGGTTTGCTTTCCTATGGGTGGAATGAAAATTTCCCATATAAAAAGCCCATTCAGCTGGGAACAAGTAGCTGCACCTGTTAGAGCTCAAGCAGCTGCTGACTCTGCTGCCTTCTCATTTGCCTTCCTACCAGGAGCTGTATGATTGGGGATTGCACATCATCAGGCAGGACACATAAAACTCCTGATGACTGCAAGCAGCTAGGGAAGTTAAGTTAGCCATAATCAGCTTCTGACACTTTCGAATGTCCAGTGAAAACCTGATCCTGTGGCCAGCTTCTCACTGACATCCAAGGGACAGAGTTAGACTGAACTGTTACAGTGACATTCAGCATTGTACAAATGGCACATGAAGTTTAACCTTGTATTTCTTACTGGTTTTAATTCCTAGTATTCAAGAAGCTACGGGATGAAGCAGATTTCCAGAGCAAAGAGTGGCACAGGAAACAAGGTGATAATAGAATACTTATAAGTATCACATGTGTGTTAGTCTGTTAAGAGTTTGTTTATAGTTATACACGTTCATTTGAAATACATGGGTTTTGTTGTGTTACGTGGTTACTTCTGAAGCAGAAATAGGAAAAATAAAACCACATTAAAATATAACAGAATTCTTGTCGAGTAAAATACATCTGTCTTTCATTTTGCATCATGAATACCATTGATGTGACCATTAAAAATATACCTGTAATTTCAAACAGGTCCTCATTTTGTGGATAAACTGGGATGGGAAGTTACTGATGAGTGTAACGTGATGTTGAAATGTAAGGTAAGGGGCAAGGAAAACCCTGAGTACAATATTCAGAGTACACCACTCTGGCCTACCATTACCTAGATGGCTGGGAAGGGGCTAAAGAGATGCCCTGTGCTTTTGTACTCCAGCTGCATGTTGGACAGTGACAGAGCCTCCAAAGGTTAATCCTGCTGAGGCAACAGCTCATTGCATGTAACAAAATATTTTGGAAAATAGCTTGAATTTCTTTCTTCAGGTCTATCAGAGAAAGGCACCTGAAAAGGAATGACAAGTCTTTGTCAATCCAGGGACTAATTCATTTTTGGCCTGTTTATGCATGAATAAATTCCTTGGGCAGGATCAACTCATTCCCTGGTCTCCTTTTCTCTCTGTTTGCATCCCTGTTGTTGTTTTCCCTCTTGTCTCTCTCATTTTAAAATGGAGGCCTGCAGTAACTCCCTGCAATCAGGTATTAAAGGTTGCTGTTCTTCTGTGAGAGACCTGAACACACTAAACCATGGGACAAGCTAACCCAAATTACAACACTGAGCTCCCCTGCTCAGATGAAGTGAATAATTGGAATGTGGTTTTCATCCATTTTAGGTGGCTAATATTAAGAAGGAAACACACATTGTGTGGTACAAAGATGACAGGGAGATAATGGTAGACGAAGAACATGACTTTAAGGATGGCGTGTGTACTCTCCTGATATCAGAGGTGAGTGACTGTCTTCATTAGCCTTCAGTTGAAATTACTGTTCAGATGAGTTATATGATCTAATCTGGTACTCCAGCAGAACAATTGAAAAAGGAAGTGGGTTTTAAAAATGGAAAAGCTCATAAGGCGTCTGTGTTTTCACTAAAGCAAATGTCTGTCTGTAACTGCTTGTTCAGATTTTCAGGAAATGATGACAGAAGAGATAATAAGCTTGTCACTTCCTTTGCATGTCAATTTAGCAACAGATTGAGACCACATTTCTATTCTGAATAGCATTTGGAAAGTGCTTGTCACTCAGGCTTTTAGTCACCAAAGGGGTCTGGTTCATACCCAGCCTTGCAGCAGATTTGGGGTAGGACAAGATCCTGCATCCCAGGACCTCCTGCCAAAGCCCATCCCACCACCCCAGGCAGGAGGAGGGCAGCTGGGGAGCATGGGGCAGCCTCAGGCATCAGGTATCTGCTGGGGACAGGGACGGGATATCAGCTGGGTTCACAAGTAAAACCTATATTTTTCTACAATACTTGTTCTGAAAACTGATTTTATCATTGCAATGTTGCAGTTTTCTAAGAAAGATGCTGGCACATATGAAGTCATACTGAAGGATGACAGAGGAAAGGACTCCAGCGAGCTGAAGCTCAAGGACACAGGTCAGAACCTGGCTGTGGTCAGCCACACCAGCAGATACCAGGACTGAAGTGGGTTCAGGGTAATACAGGCATCTGCACATGTTGCCTTCCTGTGGCTTTGGTCCTCATGCATACAATATCATCTGATTAGAAAAACTGAGATTTTTCAGTTCAAATAACATTTGAATAGAGCTTATTGCATCTGGATTCTGTATAATTTTGGGAGCATACAGTGATTACCACTAAGCAAAATGACAACAGATTTCCTCAGGGGCCATCAATAAGCTTACAAGTATAGAAAAACATTACAGAACTAGATAATTTAAAAATATTTTTAGTATATTTTGTCAATTACTTAGAGGCCTTTCCACTTACTGTGATTACTATGTTCTTAACATTCCACTCCTATCCATTAGAATGTATATAAATGGGTTAGCATTCCAGCTGAACAGTGTCATTTACAAAAAAGCCCAAAAACATTGTCTTGTTCAGCTGCAGCAGTATTCATCAAGAATGCACTTAAATAAAGTCTGGAAACTGTAAAATAACAGGCTGCATTTCTGCATTACTCCAATTTCTAATATGCTTGAAAAGGTAACTTTTTCAAAAACTGGTTTTTCAAACCTTTTGGGGAGAATATTTCAGAGCCAGTACTTGTCCTACTGTTGACTGTGCTTGAACTGCAGACAGAGAGTCTTAGTCTCTGGATTTTATTTCCACAGCTTTTGCAGATCTGATGAATGAAGTATGCAGAAGGATTGGTAAGCACTTAATTCTTTTTTCTAATGAATGACTCATTGTGGCACTCAATGAATGGCTGTATGGCTGCATAAAACCATGTGCTCTTCTTTCAGCTTTATCTGCAACAGACCTGAAAATCCAGAGCACAGCTGAGGGTATCAGACTGTACTCCTATGTTACTTATTATGTAGAAGATTTGAGAGTAGGCTGGGTGCACAAGTAAGTACAAAAGAGCTTTGCAAAACCCAGTGCAATTTTGGTTTCATAGATCCAGAAAGAGCCTGGATATGCGAGAGAGATGAGGCCCAGGTTTCCCCTCCTCTCTCATGAGTCCTTCTCTCATATGAGTCTGTTTCAGTCAATTACATTCACAGGAAATCAGCATGAGAGTCAGGTGTGATGGTTCCAGGGCCTCCTGTTGTTTCTCTCATGAAAGACAGTCCCATCCCACAGGATGCCAGCAGGATGGTGCTGCTTCAGAGCACTTCCCAGTTCCCTAGTGGGAGCTGCATCTTTCTCTGACTCAGTTTTATGGAGTGATGCAAATATAACCCAAGAACCATCAGGCTTCAAAAGAGGCCAGTATCATGGGTTCAGAGATACCTGCCCTGGAGGTCTGCTTGTCTAGAAGCCACAATTCAGTGGAACTGGGACAAGCAGGCATATCCTCTTAATGCATGGCTTCATTTTTAGGAGGCAAAGCAAATTCCAGCATGTGCCTGGGGCAGTAAAATCCAGACAACCCCTCCTGCAAGCACTACAAACGTAACCAAGACAGACAGAAGAACAGAGATTTTAAAAAAGAATTTAAGTGCCCAGCTCCCCATAAAATTAATGGGAGTTGCACATCCAAATCTATGAGACAGATTTGAGTTCTCAGCCAGCACAAACAGCTTGCAGTGGAAAACCCAGAGAAGTAAACAAGAGAAGTAAACAACTTAGATCACTTCAAATCCATTATTACTGTTCTTGTTGTTTCACTTCCTGTGGATATGGTAGTAGTTAGTCTGTATGATGGAATCTGAATTACTGATCTCTCAATAAAACTCATGTAAATGAGGCACAGAATACCCAGGATGTGCTGTACCAGGCTTGCTGTAATTATTGACACTGATGTTAACCAGCAGCCTGTCAGAGAAATGCAAGCCATTTGAGGCCCTCTTTTTTCTTGGCACCCATTTTGACCTGGTATCATCCAAAGTCCCAAGTATTTCAAATAAGTGCAAGAGAATATGAAGTATTGTGGGCTTTTTTCCCTCTCTCTCTTTCTCTCTTTTCTCAATTTCATTTTTAGAAACTTGTTTCATCTTGAAGCATGTCAAATTAATCTAGAAAAAAAATTATTTTTCCTCTCCAGTACATTCAAAGTTATCAGTTTAAAGATAACAAGGAAATGAGTAGCTTATTTGGCAAATATCTTTTGCCTCATTTTTAACTGCTTAGCTAGAAAGCTAAGAAATTGACTTTGGGGGGTGAGGGAGGAGGCTGTTGGGTTTTTGGATTTTTTATTTTGTTTTCTGTTTTTTTTTTTTTTTTTTTAATGGAAGACATGCTTATGTCAAAGTGTGTTTAAATTCCAAACATAGCAGAGCATCAGAAATCATTCAAATTGGGCAAACATCATTTCTGACAAAAGTGGGGTTTTCTTTTGTAGATACAGCCCTGTATACTTTTGTTTTGCCCAAGCAGAAATAAACCTATGCTAAAAAGAGAACAGCAACATTTTTGAATGCCTGGGCTACCCTTCAGTGATCTGGTTTTTAGACTGGTACAGCTTTTCTATGGCTCAGGTCATGACTGAGATGCATAATTCTTCTGCAAGCTCTGAGGATAGCTGGACCTTGAACAGGGAAAGGCTGTGACACCAATTCTGCCCACCTGGCTCATAATTCTAGCAAGGGTTTGACTTCAAAGGTTTCAGAATATGGTGGCATACCATAGCATCTTGGAAATCATTTAGTAACTCCAGATGTGCTCAGTGACTCAACACGAGCAAACCTTTTTTATACTCTGATAAAACCAAAAGGTAACATTGGTTTGAACTTTCCAGTGATACCCAGATTAAGTTCACGGACCGGATGAGGACTGGTGTCACCGGGGAGCAGATCTGGTTGCAGATCAATGAGCCCACTCCACAGGACAAAGGCAGATACATAATGGAACTCTTTGATGGCAACACAACGCACAAAAAGACCGTGGATCTTTCTGGACAAGGTAGGCCATTCCCTCTGCTAACATCCTCGCCGTGTGGGCAGTGTGCTGTGGCAGTGTGGGAGCATCTACAGCAGCATCTTGCCACAGACCTGTCACCCTGTGGGGTCTGTGTGTGCACCCACCAGTCTGGCATTCTTTGTAGGGACTGTGTCAAGAAGCCTGACAGAGTTAAGAAGCATTTTTGTACAATACTCTCGGGCACATAATGTAGCTCTTGGGATGGTGTTGTGTGAGATTGGGAGTTGGACTTGGTGATCCTTGTGGGATCCTTCCAATTCAGCTTACTCTGTGTTTATGTGATTTGTTCTCCCCAGACCACACCATTTGTTTTCCCCAACTTGTGCTCTCAAATAATAAAATACAAACTGCTTTTTCCTATTCCAAATACCCACTTACAGTCTGCCTACTGAGATGCCAGCCCAGTTTCTGAGCTATTTTACTAAACCCCTTGTGTTCCTGGCATTGACTGGCAGTTTTAAATATGAGTTGTAGCATTGAATGCCTTCTATGTGTCTCTCTTCCAAGGAATATTTCCAGGAGAAAGTGAGGGACGAGTTTGTTCTGATACTTTCCTACCCCATTTCTTTGATGGGTGTAATAAAACTCCTAATTTTTCAGAGATGCCAAGACCTCTCATCAGCATGAGGAAGGACTGTTAGGGGAAAAATTTGGATTGACTGTTGGAAGCTTTTACTCTGAGAGACCTCTCAGATCCCAAAGAACAGATTAACTCCTTCCAAACTGCTCTTTCCATTCCCACCCATTCCCATCCCTAAACTTCACTTTTTGTTTGCAAAAGCTCTGTGTAAGGGCGATAACATTTTAATCATCTCCATGCTGTTCCTTCTGTACTCTATCTCCACTTTCTAGGAAAAGACATTTCTTCTTCCCTTTCAAAGCAGGAGAGGTTGACCACCCCCATGATGGCAGCTTAGTCTGAATTCACAAAGTAGACAACAATTTGTTGTTCACTTTTCTCTTTGCCATCAGTGTGATGCTTCAAGCAGATGTGAAAAATCCTTGTAAAATCCTCTATCTTGTATTCCATAACCGCTGGTCTCTGAAGTGGGTATGTGCAAGACAACCCAGTGTGCTTCACTGGGGCAGCAGCGAGAATATACGAGACCCTCACTTGTATACATCTACACAATCTATAAATAAATTTACAGACAGGGAGTGCATGCTCAAAATAATTTTATATAGGGATGTA
Organism: Onychostruthus taczanowskii; assembly: GCF_017590055.1. NCBI lineage: Eukaryota > Metazoa > Chordata > Aves > Passeriformes > Passeridae > Onychostruthus > Onychostruthus taczanowskii. Next base: position 8,615,495 of record NW_024498795.1, read on the forward strand.
CAATATAAAAAGTTTGGAAGGTCACTGCCACAATCCCTCATTTAAGTGTTGTATTGTGCATTTCTTCCTCTCTTTTGTGAAATTACTTCAGCCTACTACTTTCTTGCCCTCTGTCTTAAAGCCCGACTTCTGGAAGAAAAAAAGTGTGTTTATGCATTCTGCCATATACCAGATGGCCTTTATCAGTCAAACCATTCAGCATTTTAGTGTTTGTACAGTACACATGCATGCATTTTAAATTTATTACATCTACATTTTAAATTTATTTATTAAATTTAACTTGTTTGATTATTTATCTCTAAATGTACTTTTTTCCTCTTCACAAAGCCTTTGATGAAGCCTTTGCTGAGTTCCAGAGACTAAAGTAAGTATTATGCCACCTAAATTCAGTAATGGCAGCCATAAAATAATAACAGTATTTGTTTGTTTTGTGCTGGAGATAACTTTATCTTACGAAACAAGTCCTAGTCATACAGAAGCCCGTAGGAGTTTTGCATGTGACTTCTTTAGTGCAACTCTTATATAACAGGTAGCAAAGAAAAAGCTGTATTGCCAAGCAATGAGAGATTTTCCTTAATGGATTAAAGCAGTTAAAAAGATAATCTATTTTTCAGTCACTCTAAGTAAACCTTTACTAAAATTGGACTTTCTCTTTGTTTCTTTCAACTCCAGGCAAGCTGCGATTGCAGAGAAAAGTAAGTAGGCCTTCTTTGACAGTGATTGCAAGAAACTGTTTATGAAGCTTTTCTTCCTCTCCAGGAAGGTTGTGTGTTGGGAAAAAGAGGGCACGTAAACATGTTTATATGCACGTGCTCATCCTAAAACAAGTTTGTCCTTACACCAAGGAGAAGTAAGTGACCATTTGTTGATTTAACATTGGTGCACTTTGCAGCTAATCATATTATTCTTATGGGTTAGGTTGATTTTTCTCATCTAAGCTCCTGTTCTCAGTATCAGTTAGCCTTCTCTAAAAATAAACTTTATTGCTGGGATCTCTCATGCATAATCTCTGCACAAAAGTCTCTTTGTTTTCAAAGATCGAGAAAATAATTTGGCTAGTTTTGAATGCTCTAAAATGTCAAATGGCTCTGCATTACTTACAGAAATGTAAGAAAGCAACAGTAGCTTTTGAATTGCTTAGAATCTCCTCACACTTTTGCCTGTATGTCAATTCCAACAGAGCAACTAAAACAGAAGTATGTAATAACTACTTAAGGAGTAAGCTATTAGCCTTCAGTTTGAATTATTAGACTTATTATCCTCCCTACTTACAGAAGAAGCCATGGAAAAAATGAATGGTTCAAATTAATTTCAAATTACTTTCAGACCTGCATAAAAATGAGGGCAGAACTGGCATTTGACAAGTTATTTGAGAAAAATGCATAGAGAGATAGAGCAGGGCTTGGATACGAACAGTGACCCCCACAAGTCCCGGCTGAGAGAGCGCAAAGGGGTCAGCGATTGCCCTGACCTTTAATTTCTGACCCTGGACTATCCACAAGGCACTGGCATGTTAACTGTCACAACACAGTGCTTTTCCTGGTCTCACAAGGCTGTTATCTCCCTGCTCCAGAGCACATCTTTTACAGAGTACACTGGAGGGGAACATTCTGTACAGTCATTTCCTTCCTCTGCCAGGCTCCACCCAGACATGTAACGAACAAAATCCGTATTCCAGGATAAGTGCGCTAAAGCCTGCATGTGACTGGCTTATTTGTGTTTGTCTAAGATTTCTATGGGACTCTTGAGTTTAAAGCTGGATCAATCAGGTACCAGTCTCATTTACACACAGATACACGCAAGTGGTGGAACTTCATTGTTGCCACTGAGACTGAAGTCTGTCTTAAAGCTAATCTCCAGCACTTTAACAGGTGTCATTCATTTCCCTTTAGACACCCAATGTTTTTAGTTTACTGCAGTAAAAATTTTGAGCACCAGATCTCAAAAACATAAATTATTTTTGTGCACTCAGAATTAAAACTGAATTGATACCAAAGTCTGCAGGACACTGCATGTGTACTTTAATTCCTCTCTGTAAGTGATTGACACCAACTATTAACACATCTTTTGCTGTGAATTCAACATTTTTTAAAGTCCAAATGGTGTGCTAAAAATGCTGGATAGTTCTCTGCTAGCACAGATATCAGAGACAAGTTGTACATAAATAAGACAAAAGGAAAGAACTAGAAGAGAAACAGAATCCAGCACACAGTTGATTTTGAGACACTAAAAAAAATTAATCTTCTTTATTTCCAGATCGTGCACGGGTACTTGGAGGTTTGCCCGATGTTGTCACCATCCAGGAGGGCAAGGTACAGTAAATTAACTGAAGCTTTACACAGCATCCCAACAGCTTGAATGCCTTTCAATGATGGGAAAACATTCACCCTTTTTTTTCAGGATGCCATCTTTAAAATCTGCTACATTATTTATTCATCCCCTGCCTTCTGTACATAATTCAATGGATTGGACAGATGGGTTTATGTATTCAGGGCAGTGTCTTTTCTTAAGAACTAGATAAAAGTGAGATGACAATGTGAATTGGGACTAAAACTCCTTATATAACCAGCTCTTTAAAAATTCATGCACAGGTTTCACAGTTAGATTTTTTTCTTGTATCAGGAAAGCATCAGGAAAGTTTAACTCTTGTTTTCACATGGGAGCCAGTCATTTTATGCCTTCTGCAGTTAAGCTCTTTACAATGTGGCATGGTAACACACCTGTAGAGGTTGGCTTTTAAATGGTGTAAAAGAAGTAAACCACAATAACTCAATTCTTGTCCAGACACTAGGAGAAAAAAATCTCTATTTCCTCAGGGTAAAGGAGAAAGAAGTCAAAATAAGTCACTGATGTTATAGTGGATTATATTAGGAGAGTTTAGCTGAAAGATTATGGTAAGGCACTCCCAGAGGAACATTGATGCTTGAGCACAGAACAGACGACCCAGAAACTGAGTTCTCAGTCTCACAACTTTTTCCCAGCACACTGCTTCTACAACTTGCTGTTTAATAGTATTGAGACCAAGAAGCACCTGCTTTTCACCTCCTGCTGCTCTGCCACAAGCCTGTTCCTCTTCACAGTGTGTTCAAACAGTGAAATAGGGCATGTGAATGTCACTGAAAACCTGTAACGTGACAACTACAGTAAGGCAGCTCCCTGGTATTTCTGGCTTTATCTGTCAGTAGGTCAGCTGGGTTAACAGAATTTGATTATAAGCTCAGCAGAAGTGTTAAGAATCTAAAATCTTATTCTGAAATGCTTGTCAACGTGAGATAATAGCAGACAAGATAGCAAACCGCAGCAGTTCTGGGAAAATCAAGTATGTTGACATTACAAAATAAAATTCTTTAACAGATTTAGCAGTTTGAGAAATGCTGTAAAGTAAGAAGTGATCATGTGAACATTGTAACTGTAGATAGAAGACACAAAGGAACAGAATGAATTAGCAGATTCTCAGCTAATCAGTGCTTGGAGGCGAGATTCTCATGATGCTTTGGCAGGGTGTAAACTTGGGTGTAAACTTTTACCAGTTTTAAGCTTTCGGACAAAAGAGAGCTGATATGAAATTGTGTATGAGTTCACTGACACAAAATGTGCAGTGTTTATAAAACGAGTTTGTAAAAATGAGTTGCAAAATCTTACCCAGACAAAAGTTGTCCTTGACAGCAAGGACATTTGCAACGTTTGAATACGTGGCTGAAATACTCCCAGAACTCGAGACAAATATCCTTGACCTTAAGTTTCTTGATTCTGTAGAGGATTGTTTTGAGTAGGACAGAGAGTGATCAGGGAAAACAGAGCTGGTTTGGGTGGTGTTGGCTCATCTGTCTGTTGTTTGCATATATGCTGGAGAGAGAAGAATGCAATTCTCTGTTGTGTAACTCATGCAAATTGCACAATCATTGAGGATTTTGTAAAACAGCAAATGAGGTAGCAGAGGTCTGGCAAGCTTTGATTGTGAGTTCTAGTGCCACCGTAACCACAAACCTATATGAACAGATTGGTATCCCGAGATTGAACTTCCAAGCACATGCTTATCTCAAATTTAAACTTAACATTGTGACTGTGATGCCATTTATTACCTTTTTACATGTGAGCTGAAGGGTATGGCTGAGAAGCAATGAACCAGTGTTTACCAAGTGTTAATCAAATAGCATTCCAGATGGCCTAAGAGGCTTCCACTGATAGACATAAATGCTCCTCAGCAGTATGTTATAATTGGAAAAGGCTAAGTGTCAGTTCACATTAGGGAGGAATCCGACCTGACAGAGGATGCTAGCATGTTTTTTGTCCAGCCAGGCAACTTTACCTAAGTGGCTGTTTTAATGAAGGTCTGTAAATGAGTGAAGAGGCTTAGGATTCTGAGGCACTTTCAGACATAGAAGCAACATGTAACATCCTTCTTCCCACCAACTCACTATCCTACCCTTCTGCCAGGGGTGCAGGTCCTCACAGATAGGCTGGAGGAAGGGAGCAGATTTCCTTAACTGAGCTGCTTCAGTCCACTCCCCAAACCATCCACGATTGTGATGCTGTGCTAATATGAAAGAAGAATGGCAATACTTTAAATACAAGGGCACGCTTCTCTCTGCCACCTCTACTACCCTGCCCATGATAATCTGCAGTAAAAGGCAGAAGAGGTAGTGAGGGGCACAAAGGGTCTGGACTTGCAGCTGCTGGTTGCTTCAAGTGGACATGCCTCAGTGCCCTGGGCCCAGGAGAAAAAGGCACACTTTTTTACCATAATGATATCAGGTTGAACACAGTATTATAATCAAGGGTTTCACTGAGTGATAAATATATACATGAGCAAAGAAAATTCTTGTCCAAAGAATAGAAATCTGAAACAGGTGCAGTCACAGTGAGCAATTGTTTCTCCTTGGGTATGGAATTACTTTTCAGAAAACCAAGTTCTCACCATCTATATAGTGAGTTATAAGACACATCTCTGCACATTAGTAGCTGGAAAATAAACAGAAAGTGTTGGGAACAGCAAGAGAATCACTCGTATCAAACAGGAGCTAGTGATGCAATGTTAAGGGAAATGTAGCTATTTTAAGGAATGATTTAGAAGAATAAAAGAATCATCACTGCTGCTTGAATCTCTTTGAATTATGGAGTATGACAGCACTTCAAACACCCCAGCTTTGAATGATGCCACTGATGGAGCTGCGTGGACATGGACATCAGCTCATTAGCACTGTGGTGGAGTGGCAGCTGGAGCCACTTGGTGCTGAGCTCTTGCTTGCCTGAGAATCAGAAGACCATAATGAAATATTGAGCACCTGACAGGGTCCCTATACATTGCCTGGCTAAGGCTGAGAGCATGTTTGTTTCCACAGTGATAAGGAAGAGGGGGAAAGAAACATAAAACCTCGTTTCCCACTTGTTTTTCAAAAAGATGGACTGATATGGCAACCAAAACCCCACTCACACCAGTGGGCTACAGGAGAAGGGAGTCAACAGCCCCACGTGGTCACCAGCTGTAGGTGCTGCAGGAAATCAGATAGAGGCCATTTCCAGAATGCCATAACCACCTCTCACTTGGAATCTGCCCTCCTTCAGTACCAAGAATTACATGTTGCTGGTAGAGGAAAGACTTCCCCTTTCCTTTTGCTCTCATTTTGGTCCTCAGGTTGGGCACATGGGGATTTTTATTTTGTTCTCAGAGATACAAACACCTCTCACTTTTTATAAGTAAAGCTATCAATTTTTCTGTCCATTCATTTCAAAAGCCTTCCAGGCATCTCTCTTCTGTCCCATCTTCCACTATCACACTACTGGATAAGAAGCAGTGAGTTGGAAGGAAGGTTGGAAGAGGTACTTGATTCCAGTCAAGTGAAATCTTGTCTACTCCTTGTTTATCACTTAGTCCATTCCTACTGAAGCAGCAAAGATAATTTTCTTTGCAGTAGAAGTTCTTCAATTCCCAGTCCAGTTAGATTCCCCTTTAAATGACATATATGTATACAAATAAATTCCTTCCTAAATACAGCTCCAGAGAAAGGCCTATGTACCAATGAATTGTCATGTGAACTTTTTTCACATTTGAGTCTCATTGTGATGCAAATATTTTTGAGAAGACTGCCATAGCACTATGACTGCAGGAGGGGATCCTTTACATGCATCAATATCTCCCAAAAATGAATTAGCTGACAAGAAAAAAAGGAGGCCTGTACAAAGAGACACACCAGCCCACTGAAGGTACAAGAAGCTGCCAGTGACCTCTCCAACAAGATGATTCTCTAACAGTGAAGATACTTCCTACAGGCTGATGAGACTGAATTCAGTCCTTAGGAAAATCAAAGGGAAATTCTTACAAAAACACTAAAGAATGAGTAAAGCCTGTCTTGATTTCAGTTAAAAATAGTTTTACAGACATGCATAAAACACCTCAAGTCTGTTAGAAGAGCTGTCAGGGCACAGTTTAAAAGGATCCCAAATTAAACAAAGTATTCCAGGGCCACTTTGTTCTTAGTTTTCTATAAAGGCAGCCACACTTTCTTTACTTATGGGAGATAATATACATATATATAGTGAGCTAATATGAACAAAATCATCTGACAGTTCATTAAAATCTCATTTCAGGTCTAACACACAAATGCAGATAATATCTAATTTTATATTAAAAAATATGCATGGAGAAACCTCTACTAATGATTATGACAGTAGAGAAGAAGGTCCATAAAATATTGAAAGGTTTTAATGCATTTTTTAATTAACTGAGTTCCTTCTTTTCCTTTGTGATAGAGAAGAGTGACATAAATTATTGATTACTGATGATGGTATGCATCCCTTTACTAAAAGCAGGAAACTAAATGGGAAGCTGGAATATTTGGAGAGTCAGGCATCAAAAAACACAGCAAATTTACTGACTCATAATTCCTTTGTACTTTTTCTGTAGGCACTTAATCTTTCGTGCACTGTCTGGGGAGATCCCACCCCAGAGGTCTCATGGCTGAAGAATGAAAAGTCATTTGTATCAGATGCCAATTGCATCCTGAAGTTTGAATCTGGAAAAAACGTCAGCTTTTCCATTTCTACTGTGTCCACACAAGACTCTGGGAAGTACAGCATTGTGGTGAAGAACAAGTACGGTACAGAGACCAGCGACGTCACCGTAAGTGTCTACATACCTGAGGAGGAGAGAGAGTCTGAGCAAGAGAAAAAGCAGTAGCGTAAAATGAAAGCTTGAATTTAAGTCTAGAAGACAGAAGTACAGAGGAGATTTTGGATGTTAGGCTGATATAATCCATGTGTGTAAATGGCTTTCTGCTTTAGCAGGCAGCCTTGGATTTTTCCATTCACTTCACATTTGCTTCTAATACACTCATTCATGCCAGGGAAAACAGGGCCTTTCCTGAATGTTTTCTTAGTGCTAACTTCACATAAACTAACTGTAGCATTTTAAGCAAGGCCAAGTGCATGCTGTCTGTGAGCACATACCCACCATTTCACCCTCTTCCTGGAGCATCTGGAAGGAAAGGGTCAAGAATTGCTTCAGTGGAAGCAACTAATGAGGTAGATGGAAAGATCAAAAATGGTCGGGGCGTACTTGAGCAGCAGTTAGGATTTGTTCCAGCTTTGGTAAGGCAGCATAAATGGAATGTGTTAGATCACAGAAAAATGAGTGCTGGCTTTCGTCTGTGTTAAGGCCCCTTTGTATTGCTGTGTTAATTTAGTGAGGCCTTAATATGGGTGTCATTTACAGCCCTAAATATTGTTTAATCTGCCCAAACAGGGTAACAGTACTGTAACATAAATGAAAAGAAGGCTTAGGAGGCCAAGAGAATAATAATATGTGTGTGTCTGTAAAAGTGTATGAACTCTGCTTTATGTTCACAAATAAACTGAATTCACTTCTTTCCTTCAATCACAAGCTTGTTTCACTGTGTCTTGTTTTATTACTCACAGCTCATGTAGTTGTGCACAGTATCTTACTGTCTTAATGCCTTCACCACTGTAATTACCTCCAGCTTCCCTTTAGATCCCTGTTAATCTTCACTTTGCTGTTTGCGACAAAACCACAATGGAATCTCTTCACCTCTCTGTCCAGACCTTCACTGCTTCACACCTTAAGTCAAAAAGGTATTTTTGTAAATCCTGTCACAGGAGTAGTCCTATGTTTTTCAATGCACCTGGGCATGAATTGTGATTTAAGGGTGATATGTAAGTGTTTTGTTAGATAGAAAAATCAATATCTGTTACCAAAAAAAAGTTCAGATTATCTAGTCACAGCAGCCAGGTAAAACAGACAAAACAATAAGGCTTAATTTTTAATTTCAAAATATAATCATTACAAGATCTGTAATTTGAGATAGAGCAAGCTTCCTGAGTTTGAAGGACTAATGCAAAATTATGTTACAATTTTGCTTAGTAGGACATGAAGCCAATTCAAGGATGATATGCAGGTCGCTTCATCTTTGTCCTGTGGCAGACAACATAACAACAGAGTCACAGCTCTTCCATTCTCCACAGTGCAAACAAGAATATCACCTGCTCTTTGCAATAACTGATGTTTATTACTCAGTATTATTTTTAGTAACGATTGCATTTTGACATCAGTTTATTTCGACTGCTTCATTTGCAAAAATCTGTCCTGCCTCCCTCCTTTTGGCAGAACATCCAGGGAATATAAGTAGGTCAGGTAACATGCTGGATTCTACTTTACTTTGCTTTGGCAGATGTATGTGTCCCTGAAAGTTAGGGTAATAAGTTGCTTCAAAAGGGATCACTTCCAGGGATTCACCTATGGGGATTTCAGGCTGAATCTGTGATGCATCCCCATGCCTCGCTTGTGCACGTTTTGTTCTTGCTTTGCTTCAGGTGATTGTGATGCCTGTGTCAGGGCAGACTGACACAGTCCAAGGACACAATCAAAATAATAAAACTGTATCTAAAAAGAAAAAAACAATGACGGCAAGCAAGCAGAAGGAAGGGGGAAAGAAAGGTAAGAGTGCCTTCACTGTTACTCTTCTGTTCTAATGAAAAAATTGTTAAATTGTTATGGATTTAATTGTCTGTGCCAATCAATATTTCATAGGTCCCAATCAATCAAGTTTACAGTACATATGCTCTTAATCAACAACAGATGCAAAGTATGAATTACCAGGTTAGGCCTAAGTGAAAGAGACTTAAATCAATATTTTCAAACCGCCTTTTCTACTTCCACTGCAAGTTGTCATCTTGACTAACCTGGCTGATGGAAGTTTTTAAAACCATAATAAATACTTCTACATTTCTGAATACAGAGGAAAGACTTTGTAAGCATGTATACATACACAGATGGTGTTATTTTCCAAAGTGAGACTCATTTCAGCAGCTAGATGTTTGATATTTCACCAGAAATAAGGCCTTGCTGATTCAGGGACCCTAAATGCCTAAGTCTTTTAGAAAACCCTGACTATTTAGCTACTACTTGAGAGTCATCAATTATTCTCTCCTAGTTTCATGTCCATATTGAATGGTAAAGTTGGAGTTATAAGTCACCATTTTTTGTCTAATTTATAGGAAGGGTAGAAAATTAATCAGCTCTCTGGTGATTCAGCATTCTCACGTATTACTTGTATATTATTTTACTGTTCTTTTAGACTCTACCTATAGAATTACTATTTGGACAATGATTAGTCACAATTGCATCTCTCTCATATAGAGCATTATAGCTCCAAATCAGTCTTAAATTCTGACAATATCAGAAAATTTGTTTTACATATTTTTGCCTAAGTATTTTTCTTTATATGTTATATCATTTTTCTTTGTATGTTATATCATTTCTGACAGAGCATTTTTATACTTTTATTTCCCCCCACATTTTTGCTCCTAAGGCAAGAACAAATACTTTACAGCATTTCCTTCCTCTCTTGCCTCACTGGTATGGTATACTTTTCTGAGCAATCCTTTAAATTAGGTGACTTAAACAGGAAACAATTATTTCTGTACCTGTAAATGTTTTCCCATATCTACCTCTAGATAATTTTAATTAGAGACATAAAGACTTGGGCTTGGTTTTGGTTCCATAATAAATAGTAATATTGTGTGTGATACTGAATCTCTTTATATAGGTAGGGAAAGAGGAAAAGAACATGATAAGGTCATAACCAATGTGCAAGAAATATTGCTGAGCACAGTAAATATTGTTACTTAGGATTACTCAGAAATTTTATTACTTCTCCTAAATCAGATTTTATTAAGCCACACGTAGAAGAAATTACTACTACAGAAGAGACACCTGATCCAAATGAAATACCTCCTGTGGAAACAGAAAAGGATACAAAAAGCAACCAGCAAGCAGCAAAGAAGACTGCTGGAAAGGCAGGAGTAGCAGAAAAAGTTCCTCAACCCACAGAAAGTTTGGATAGGCAGGGAAAGAAACCACCAGAAAAAGCAGCCTTGGGTAAACCCCACTGAGCTTCAATGAAGAATGTGATCCTGTCACCAACAGGATAATAAGCTCAACCTGAGATTTCATGAGTGGCATCTTAACCATAATATTTTAACACAGAAGTTTATTAATAGGGTTTTTTGTGTAACATTTGTAATATTTCCAAACTTTAAACTTAAATGCATAGTAGATGGGCATTTATGTTTTAGTACCAGATAACGGCACTGCACTGCAGGAATTTCTAAGTATCTGAATAATGATACATGTACTGTCAATGTGAATTTAGTTACTAAAAAATGTCCATTATAAGCAGAGTTCATTCGAGCAAATCCTGTCCAGAACTGACATATTTACTACAGTGTAAAGGAATGTTGGTATCAGTTACACAGATGTGTTAATCAATATTTAAAGGCCATCACAGCTTGAGGCAGATGCTGCTTACTTTTTCAAGGAAATGATATATACAGTCCTCTTCATGCCATGTGAGCTCTACTTTCCCCCATGAAGAGTTTGGCCACAGTGGAAGATCTCCAGAAACAGAACCATCTCCTATGGATGCAGGGGGGGCATAAGTCATTTTCTTTTGATCCAAGTTTCTTTCACGCAAACCCTTTTCATCAGGTGGATCAGGACTACATCAGGCCATTTCTTATCACCAAGACTCACGTGATTGCTTTCCAGTCCTCTCCACTTCATTAATTCCCTTAAAGCCTTCATGAGTTACTGTGGATAAAGCATTAACCCATGAAGCACCAGCTGCCCCCCAAATGCTAATTTTCCTCCACAGCTTTTGCCACAGCACTCACATTTCTGCTAAATCCACTGCTCTTCTTCCTCAGTGGTTCAGCCCAAGACTATCCCTTCATCCACTCACTATCATCAAATCCACTGGTTCTAATAAGAGAGTGTAGCTTCATGGTCATGTAAGTAAGGAATAAATTCAAGGCAAGAATCTCTGCATTAAATCTTTGTTGTGCTCATTCACGTTCATTACTATGTCCATTCACAGGTTTATGTACTGAGGATACAGGAAAATATGACTTATTTGCAAATGCTTAGATACCATGAAAGAAGCAGTGTTCAAGCTGAAAAACAAACCAATAAAAATAAAGGTCAGAATTTATTTTGTTGCTATGCAAGCTAAGTTCAACTTTAAAGTGACCAGAAGTTATAAAACATAAGAAATTAATAGAAGATATTTTAATTACTAGGGAAATAGTCATATTGCTTTCAACTTTAAGAAGGCTTAATCATATTGTATTGTCTTTTTCCATATGGATTATTGATGAAAGGTCAGTTAATGAATTGATGAATTCCATTGGTATTTCTAGGTGCTGGATATATTACTGATGTAGAAATACTGAAAACACAAGAAATACCAGTTTCGAATCCATCCTTGCAGAACTGTTAGCATAAGAAAGCAAAGAGTCTCAATAGCATGTAAATGCACAGAAGTCAAGACACTGATATCCCAGATGAGAAGAAATTAATTTCCTTCTAAATTCCAATAGGATTCTATTCAACTCTTTTTAAAGCCAACAGAAATTTTCTGGCTGGATGAAATACTGGATAGAACACTTATATGTAGGCAAGTAGAGTAATAATGTTCCTGTAAATAATGTAAAGGGTTTAAATAACTTAGATGGTCCATAGCAAGTGACAGAAGGACGTAGGATGAAAGAGAGAAAAAATTGTAGAAATCAAAATACTGACATCTACACAAAATGGTGTTGGGAGAAAGTTTAAAGCAGACTGAACTACAACTAAAATAATCCAACTGCACTTAGGTACTGTTTGACATTGAGCTCAACTCAGTTCTACATCACATCTTTTTCTAAATCTATGTATTATAGCCCAGCAATGAAGGACATAAGTCCTTCAGAGAAATGCAGTAAGGAGCATTTCCATGGCAGGACACCCCAATACATATAATTTCACATGCAATTATTACAGAAAATTATAAATATCTAGAGATGCGCAATTCTAGCACTCTGTCAGAGTTACAGAGTGGCCCTTCAAAAGCAGTAGAAAGCTGCAGGTTGTTTCACACAATCTCACACATTTTGCCATGGCAATTATTTCAAGCTGCCTGACATCTGTAAAGATCCATCACCTCTCAGAGCTCCTTCGGGTGGGGAGTCTGTCTGCCACGAACACCAACGGCAGTGAGTAAGTTATATATAGAACAGACTGTTCCACTGAGAGCCTGATCCAATTCCTGCAAAATGCCGCAGGGGTCTCTGCATTAGCTTTAATAGAAATCAAGCTAGAGCTAAGAAGAATGTTCTAAAAATGTCCCAAATCTCAGATTAAAAAGCCCATTTTTCTCACCATGAAGCCAACTGCAGATTTCTCTTTTGTGTCATTGTAGCAGAATCAGGTCTTAGCTTTTTGCTGCAAGAAAAAACACTGTTTTCCTGATATTTCAATTAAAACCTACTGGAAATAGCTTTAAAATTTTCAACTAAAATGCACTAGAGTTAGGGGATTTTTTGGTTAAATTTGGATGGTTCTTCATAAAGCTGGAAATGGAGTCACATCAGTATTGTTCTACAGGAATGCATTTGCTATCCAGAAGAACAGTGTAGTTATGCACAGTAAACATAGATTACCCTCCCTTTTTTATTTTGATTATTTAAGCTGTAGTGGTTCACAAATATATAACAAAATATTCAAAATTAATATTAACAAAATTGTTGAGTATGCTAAAGCTTATTATGTTACTGTGGTTGAATAATTTCTTTCTTGCATTTAAAATGTATTATTTATATTCTATTCTCCATTATAAGTATGAAAAATTGTTTCAGTCTCTGTGCACTACACAGCGATAGAATGCAAATTATTTCTGTAGCGACAGGATCTGCTATCAAACACAGAGAATCATTTGACTACATTTAAACTCAGGCACTGGATGCCATGTTTATTTGAAGTGCCCTTCTCTTTATTTTCTTATTTCTCACCTACATGTTCCCTTTTACATGAGCACATATTACTCCTTATATTCAAATTTATAACTCTTTTAGAAATTTATGTTCTCATGTAATAATAACTGTATTTAACAACAAGGGAAAGTGTTGCAATAAGCTATATTATCCAATCACCTTTTAAAACCACAAATGATGCTTTCTGAAGATGAAAGAGGATGAGAAAAATAGGCTTTGACTTCCACTGCAGTACAGGCACTATGATTCCAGCTGCCCTTGAATTCTTCTGGATTTGTTAGCCAGTTATTGAGGAAGATCTGTGCTCTGTGTCTGTGCTCTGAGACTGACAGACATAATTTGGTAATACATTAAGCCATAATCTTTGAAGCAGCTAGCTGTAAACTGAGATCATCCTTAAACTAGCATAGAGTGCACTTCTGCTCTTTGCCCTTGAACAACAACTATAAGGTAAATGCATAAGTGATATCCCATATAATCTGCACTTATAGGAGACAGACACCTGCAACAAGCCTTTCCCCACAGTTTCTTGGTTTTTTGTTTGTATGTTTTGGTCTTGCTAAAAGGACATCAAATTTTAAGAATTGAAGCAAAATGTTGTTCAGGGAAAAGAGCCACAAAAGTTGTAAAGAGAAAAACGTTAGAAAAAACTCCATTTCACAAGGGCTCCTAAAGGTAAAGCCTTATAAAGGTATTGTGAGAGAGACAAGGGGCTGGTGGAGAGGAAGGAAGGCCCCAGATTTGGGTGCAATCTTCTGCTGACTTTTGCCCTTGTCTCACTTCCCATTTCATTATGCGAGACCTCTTTCCTGCAATCTCCTTCTGCAAGTTTTCAAATGAAACACCTTCCTTCTTTCCCAATCTTGCATCTCCTACCATCCAATTTGACACAGTTATTTCCATTTACCATTTCATCACTTATCCTAACAGGACTGGAATAAAACCTCCTGCTTAATTAGGCTGTGATTTTGGCAAGGATAAGGAACTTCTTAACAGAAGGCCTGAAATCCTATAATTATCTATTATCAGAAAATGGTTTGTAAAACACTTGCTAATGGTTGACAAAGAATGGAGAAATACTGCTTATATGAGACTTGATTTGAGCGTGCTGGCGTAACCAAATATGTTAACTCTACACACAAGTCCATCAACTTTTAGGACTATTGATGTGCTTAAAAATTTTGGTGCATCAGGATACAGTTCCTCACAGCCCTGAATCCTTGATATTAACTTACCTCCTTTTTTTTTTTTTTTTTTTTTTTTCTCTTAAATGGAAATAAAAAAAAAAAACTAAATCATAACATCCTGTCATAATGTCATTCTGATCTGAGAGATGTTATGGAAAATGCTTCTGGGGGACATGTGTTAGTTGTGACTAAGAGGCAGAGATGAGGATTCCCATAGGTTTACAGGGTGAGATATCGTCCTGTCTGCTGATGATGGGTATGGAATAAATGACTGCTCTAAAGAGTGGTTTCTTTCTAAGTATTGTGTGCATACAAACAGGCAAAATGACAAAACTATATCTCCTCACTAACGCCAAGTCTTTGGTAGCCGTAAGCAGGCTACCTCTCTCACACACTGCTGCTGCCAGACACAATCCTCAGCTGAAGAGCCAAAGAGCCACTGATTTACGTATGGCACTGGGTAACATACTTTCAAATTGCTTCCTCTCCACCAAAATAACCACACCGGTAAGCAGCTGCTATCATCACGCCCTCCCCTCTCCCAGATGGGGGAAACAATAGTGACATTTGTGGTGAAAAGGCAAAATGAACACAAATGAGGAAGCAGGTTACCTGTGCCCTGGAGGCTCTGGATCCACCAACAGTGAGCTGTGGTTCAGCAAGGACCACAAATGGTGCCTCGGTGTAGGGAGCTCCTGGCTACACCACTCCACACAATCACAACAGAAACCAATCCCACTGATAGACACAGCTGAGGAAAATGCAAGCCTTTTTACAGCTTGATTGTAAACATCTATGTGTAAGTGCAAAAGACTAAAGAATACAAAAGGAGAATACTGAGGGACGTCTACTTCAGTAGTCCTGATTGTGTAAAGGTGATAATTTTGGAATGGTAAATGTTACCTAAAGGGAAGACGCTGTGTTTTCAAATAAGTGCTCTTTACTCAGAAGCACATACTCCAGGTTTGAAACAGAAAAGCATGATCTACCCATTTGTTACCCCTTTTCAAGTAAAGATTTTTATGGCTTATTTTCATAATAGGATTTAGCTAATGTCAATATTTGAGGACATATGACAGATTTAGCCCCTACCTCTTATCTCCCTGTGAACAGGGCTGCCTGGTGTTGAAAAGAAGAATCCCATCCACTAAAAAAATAACTTCTTATTATGACCAGCAAAGATAAGATCACAGAACCACAAATGAAAATACTCTCTTAGAGCAATTGCTGAAGAGGTTATACCCTCACAAACTGTGAGACTAAGATGCCAAATAAGGAACTCAGCAAAGCAGGGAAATGACTGTGTGTTTGCGACAGATGTTATGCTAATGTGGCTAGGTAATTATTATTGCAATGCTATACTCAAACAGGAGGCCTCTCAGAAAACTGCTGCAGCTGAAAAATGGTTGCACTGAAGGGTGGAAAATTGCTCCATTACTCTTTGTTTCTTCCATGTATCCTCAAGTCCTGGAAAGTGTTCCAAGATTGACTCAGAATTCCTGATATGACAATAACATCATCACAATAGGCAGGCATGAAATCTGACCTTCCTTTTTACATACCCATAATATAGTCACCCTATCCACATAATTCTCTGTGCCTTCTTCCATGAACCACTTTCTTCGAAAACCCAGCCTGCACATTATGCAGGGATAGATTTGTTTTAGTTCCGTGCTCAAATGGATTAAAATATATTATCTATAAATAAGCAAACTCACTGGCTATAATCTTTTAGGCAGCTTGTCCCAGGAGGTACAGATGAATAAACAGATCTTATCTCTTTGTAGGACTGGTAAAAAAAGATTGTCAGGCATCTTTTAAAAGATACATGGACTATCACAATAAATTTTGTCTATAAATTACTTTGTATACTAGCAAGTCTTTTTGTCAGTTGCCCTGAATACTCCATTGACCAGCCTGATTTCTCATTATGTGACAACTACAATGAAACCTATGTGAAAATCTAAAAAGGCTCTAACACCAAGTGGGGCAAACCCCCAATTTTATCAAAACTTTTGTCAACGGACTGGTGGATGAAGTAGTAGTTGGTAGACAAATTGAAGTACAATAAAATAAAGAAGCAACATGGATAGTGATAAAACACTTCATTCACATTTGTGAAACCCAAATTGTATTTCCAATTGCTTCTCCTTTTCTTTACCCTTTTGTACAGTGCAACTTGTTTCAAGTGATAATTTTACCACGGTTTAGCACATATTATGTCATGGCATCATCTGGGGCCTCTGGGCAATAGCGTGACTCAGGTAAATAATAACACATCACCAAACCAACTTCAGCAAGCAGTGGTGTGAATCATAAAAGCAATGGGCAAAGGAAGCTGCTGTCCTGAAATGCATACACAGCCTGCTGGACACGTTCTGATTTTGCAATTCTACACTTACTTTCATCACCAAAAAAAAAAAAAAAAAAAAAAAAAGTATATATATATATATATATATATAATTATATTATGTTGGAAAATACCTCCGAGATCAACTACAAGCTACAACCAAACATCATAGTGCCAACCAGACCGTGGATGGCACTGGGTGCCACCGTCCAGCCTTTCCTTAAACACCTCCAGGGATGGTGACTCTACCACCTCCCTGGGTTAGACATTCCAATGTCCAACCACCCTTCCTGTGAAAAAATCCCTCTAATGTCGATCTGAAACCTCCTCTGGCACAGCTTGAGACCATGAGATATAGACAGATACAGACAGAGATTAAATATAGTTATAGACATAGATATAGATATATTATAGACAGACTACGGCAGAATGCATATATGACATATATATGTCCGTATGTATAAAGATATGTATATGTGTACAAAAATAAATGTTTTTCGCTCCTCCCGTGGGTGGGCCGGTAACTTTCAGAAGAAGGATGCAGTGAGGGACGTATGAAGCGGCAAACACCGTGAAGGCAGCGCATCTTTTCCGCCGCGCAGTCGCCAGGCGCTAATCCTGAGCCCCGGCTCGGAGCACGACTGTAAGCAGCTGCTCCAGACTGGACTCCGCTGCCGATCCCCGATCCCTGCTCCCGAGGGCCCGGGCGGGATCCCGGCGGGAGGCTCCAGTCGCGCTACGTGCTGCCGGAGCCGCGCACGCGCCTCCTTCCCTCACTCTCCTTCCCTCCCTCCTTCCCGGCGCCGCTCCAAGGTCACGTGGCGCCCCGGGCCAGGCGCGCCCCCGCCGCCAGCGGGAGCGCGCGCGGGCGTGCACGCGCTGCGCCAACGGCCGCCGCTTGGCGCAGTTCGCACCCGCCCGGGCGCGGCTCCCCCGGCTGCCGTCCCTCCTTCCATCCCTCCGTCTCTCCATCCAGCCGCCGTCCGTCCCTCCTCGGCTGGCGCCGGCTCCCGCCGGGCCCCGCTCGAGGTAAGCGGGAAGGGGCCGCTGTCGCCGGCTCGGCGCGAGGTGTCCCTGCCTGCGTGCGGGGCGAGCCCGGGCGGCCACCGGGCAGGGAGGGAAGGAGGGAGAGCGGGAGAAAGGCAGGGAGGCGCAGGCCCTGCCCCGGCTGCCAGCCCGGGCTGGCTCCCCGCAGTGAGCCCTGAGAACCTCCCCGGAACCGTCGCTGCGGAGCGGGGCCGCCCGGCCGGCACTGCCCGCGCTCCGGACGCTGCCCGCGATTCCCCGCAGCCCAGGCCGGCGGAGCGAAGGGCAGCCGCCCGCTGCCGTGCCCGGTGTGCGGCTGGCAGAGCGGCGTGGGGGAGGCGCCCGGCGCTGCCGCCCCACCGCGGCACGGGGGTGGCGGGAGCGCCGGTGTTCCCGGCGCGCTTGGCGGGGCCGCTCCGGCACACCGGGATACGTGCCTCGCCTGGTCTCGCCTGGCTGCCCCTCCAAGTCGGGCACTGAACTCTCGCTCCGGCGGGGCGCTCCGCCCCTGCCTCCCGTGTTTGTTCCTCTGGTGTGGGGAGTCTGAAGGGGAGCCACACTGCCCGCGGTTTTTTTGTGTGCTTCTCTTTGGGGGCTTGCCAAATGTGCGTCTGGTTTAATTGGTGTGAACTACGTTCTTCTTCTTCTCCTGAAGTGCTAACTGAGTACGTGTAGCAGGCATCAGTGATTTTTGATGGAGCAGGGCAGCATGCTGTGCAAACCTGTGCATTTCCATCCAGAAGAATGATGTCATAAATATACCTGTGTTGTGGCTGCACTTTGTTCATGCCCGTCATCTGGTTACCTTTTTTTTTCCCGCCCCAAACAAAATTCCACTGTTGTTACAAGAAAGTATTTAGCCATATACTGTACTGGTATGTGGTATTATGCAGGATACTGTCAGAGAAGATGACAGACAACCTTATAAAATTTAGTCCTTAGAGTTATACAAAATCCCGGTTGTAAGGAACCCACAAGCATCACTGAAGTGCAGCTCCTTGGGGTCTGTTCTGGTTTTCTTTGGTTGGTTGGAGTTTTTTATAATTCACCAGCATTTTTGGGACAATTTTGCGTACTGAGCATTTAATGTTTGAAAAAATAGAAAAAAAATTGTAGTGTTATGCGAATTTTAAGAATGTACAGGTATTCATTTAGTTGTAATGAAAAGTCGTAAGTCACGAAATGCCTTCTCTTTTTTTTTTTTTTTATGTGTGGGAATGTTTATCACTTTGTTGATACATAACCAACTTTTTTTTTGTATACATACTAGGCAGCTATCTCCAGCCAGGGCCCAAAGTTGTTCCTTCTCTCCTAGTCCCTGCTAGAGTTCCTTTGAATCCAAGAACATACAGGAACGTAAAGAGTTTTGCCAACCCTTAAAAAAAAAAAAATCAAGGAAGATCTTTTTACTTGAGTGGTGTAAAGTGAGGTGCTCCGTAAATGTATATTACTGTTATATAATAGACTATTAAACAGATATGCTGGAGTTAAAAGGTTTCTAAGTAATCTCAGGATGCCAGGAACTTTGACTGAAATGCTGTATTATCTGGTATTACTCTTAGTTGCAGTAGGAATAACTAGGAATAGTGCTGAATGGCTCTTGTCAGCAATTACAGCATTGATTTTTAAGCTTGTATCATAACTTTTCAGTTAAGCACATCAGAAAGTTTCAGTTTTTTAGTGGCCTGTAACAGAGATGCTGTTTGAATTTATTCTTGGTTCTTCATCTTTTTCTAGGTTCTTAATATTTTGGGTTGTTGCAAAAGTAAGTGTAATTCTTTGTTATTGTTTACTTGGAAGACCTCCACGTAAAATGTTTCAGGTTTGCAGTGCAGTGAATTTTATGTCCTTTCTCGCTGCCTCTAGCGTTTCCTTCATGTAAAATAAAGTCTTGATCAGTTAAGGGGAGATCCAGTCTCCAGGGGTAGGGCACTTGACACCTCCTTATGTACCT
This sequence comes from Onychostruthus taczanowskii, assembly GCF_017590055.1. Lineage (NCBI taxonomy): Eukaryota > Metazoa > Chordata > Aves > Passeriformes > Passeridae > Onychostruthus > Onychostruthus taczanowskii. The sequence continues at coordinate 8,635,335 of NW_024498795.1, forward strand.
TGAGGCCCTGAGCAGCCCTTCTTGCATTGCATGCTGTATGACTTGGTCTCTGCCTCAGAGAATTTGCAACCTAGATCAGATAGAGGTGAAAGGATTTTGTTTAATGCCACTTTGGGAACCTTTGTCAAAGCCAGAGGTTAATTTAGTTGCAGTTGTTTCTTCTCTTCCTGGAAAATGGTTACACGGTAAATAGTCTAGATCAGAATTTTAGTCTTGATCACAATTTATTGTTTTCCTGTCTTGCACCGTTCAAGTACAAGATTGCAGCATACAGGAAAAGTTTCTCACGGTCTCTGTGGGATCACAGAATTTGTGCTTAAGTTAAAATTTCTAACAAATCGGATATTTTTTAAAATAGCTTTGGATTATATATGAAATAACTTTTAATCATTAGTTATATCATGATTTAGCAATACGTTCTTATGTAACTGTCTGAAAAGGGGTGAAGGGACCATTTCTGGTGTGAGATTCAGTGCTGTATGTTGTGGATATCCACAGTGAAGAAGCTGTCAGACGTATACACAACAGTGTGTGGTATGTTTGTGATCAAATACAAGTCTGAAGTATGTATAGATGTCTTCATCACATACTGGGTCTCATGGTAGCAAACTATTCCCCAGTACTTTTGTATCTGGAGATCGTTCTTCATGGTCTTGCTGAAGTTACAGTTTAAGGTTCTTCAGTAATACAAAGATGTCATCTCTAGACATATCTCACTGTTACATAGGTAAACAGAGGGATTTTTTTAAGTTATAAATAGAATTATCTACTTTAAGCATCGTAGAAAATGTTGCTGCTTTTGCAAAGAATGTGGCACTTAAAAATGCATTTAATCTGCCTAGCTGCTCTCTCATCTTGATTGTTACATTAGTGCTTGCATTTCAGTTTGGGCAGGCAGACTGATTTAATATGAAACTGTCATGCTCAGTCAAGTCAGACTGTCGTTCTGCTTGAGGACAAAGCTTAAGCACACTTTCTTTTGAGATTTTTTTTCCTGGTATTTATATTTCAAGGGAATCATCAGAGAAAGGATGCTAGCTTCCCCTTCCTAGCTAAATATTTTAATCAATTTCTTTCACCTGTGCACTAATGTAATTTGACATTGGTTGTCAGAAGTTATCCTGTGTCACTTATTTTCCCAGGACTAAGGGACACTTCCTCATTGCTTCTGTGTGCAGTGAGTGAGCGGATGAGATTTTTAGCTGATGAATCGGCCCATTTCTTTATCCAAAGTGCTGAAGTTCAATAGCAGAAGTGTAAATAGGCAAAGTAATAATAGAAAAGTCTGCAGTGTACTAGGTGACATATTTCTGTTGGTGTATGTGGCTGAAGCCAGCTAAGCTGGTCTTAGGCTGTGTCTCTAGGTTTACTTGTCTTTTTTTAGACTACATAGCTGTCTCCTCAGGAAATACACTTCTTCTGAATTGATGGTTATGAAAAGCCTTTTAAAGGAAATGTGTAAAGGATTCTTTTCAAAATTCTTTCAAATAAGTGCTTCGGATAATGAGTTGTAGCTGTGATTCCATTAGAAATGGAAGTAATTGACTCCCTCGGCTAACTAGAATTTAGTTTGTGATGTGAACTGAAATACAGTGATTTAAATAAGAAAAGTACTTAGTGGTGACTTAAAGCCAATCATTCCCTGAAGGAAAAAGTGTGCCTGTTAACACAAACAAGAAATCTGTGAGGCCACTGCACAGGTGTGCTGTGTCCTATATAGATGGTGCAGACACTGCTGTGTGCTAGGGGTGAGCAGATCCCTCAGCCAGATGTGACCTCTGTGGTCATTACAACTCAATAATACAGTGGATTGGCTTTGCTGAAAGAGTAAGCTTATGCCACTTTGCTCAACTGTATCTAATTTTTCTCTTCCCAACATCTCATGTAATTACATCTATGTGGGAATTCTGTAAGACTAGCATTCTTACGCAGTTTGTTAGTAACATAGCCAAGTCTTATATGCAAATTAAATTTAGGAATATTGCTTTATTTTGGTATATGTTCATGAGTTCAGCAATATGGAGAATCTTATCAAGTGTCTTATCAAGTGGGGGAAAAAGGTATCTTGTTTATAGATGCAATATTTACAGCTCTTTAAGTATTCCATATATGTATTTCTCAGAATAAGTATTATTTCTGTTCTTGTCAGTCTGAAGGTTTGTACTAGTCTCAAATCTTACATTTGTGTATCCATTCCAAATGTAACCAAATTATTTGCCACAAATAGATAATTAGATGTAGTTAGATTTTGTGCTTGCACACATGACTCTGGTTTTTTTTGCTTTGACTTTTAAACCCTGGGAGGTTGCAAGAAAATTTAAATTCACCTGGGACAGATAAGCACCTAGAAAGAAATGTTGTTAAAAAGAGGAAACAAAGATAAGAGATTGCTGGATTGCTTATTAAGGAAATGCTTAGTTCTTTGTAGAAACACAACAACGCTTCAACTACTTTCTCTCATCTCACCCAAAAATGAGATTGATAGAATTTCTGTTGAGAAACATTGTTTTCTGACTTACATGTCTGGAAATAAGTTCAGCCAAGGATGATGTGGCCTTACAAGAGTCTGTGTTGCTGGGAATATGTCAAGTGTGGCAGGGGGTGCCCATGCAGGTTCCAAAGGGCTGCACTCTGATTAGCCAGTTACTTTTTCCAGTACCTTGAAAGAAGTTGAGGTCTCCACATGCATAAGAACATTTTGTGTATGTGTAACCTAAGTTTTTGATTGAACTGATCACTTTGCCAGTAAAACTCAATTTATGAACTCTTAAACTATTCTTTGTCCTCCCTGGTGTTCCTTTGTAAACAGAAGAAAAGGATAATTTTTTTAAAAAAAGAAAATGCTCAGATTAATACAAGGACAGATACTGTAACACTGAAATCAGATGATTCATTGCAGATCGTACAGATAAAACTGTTGACACAATTACAAAGGCACTAACTCTAAATAAACTGTGGATTTCCTTTCATGCTATTTTTTTCCCTGGTGATAAAAAGTAGTTAAGTTGCACTGCAAAATGTTTTGATTTAAATGCTCTTGATTCCATCTGACAGGAAATCTTGAAGGCATTGAATTTACCATATTGCGTCATAGGTGCAAAACTAATTAGATTTTCTTTTTTAACCACCAGTTTATTGAACAATACATTACTTTTGTATTAATAGTGTTTCTCTAACATCTATTAATTGCTTGAATTCTCATACCTGCTGTTATTACTTGTGATAGAGCCTTTTTTTTTTAATTTTTATTTTTTTGACAGCTGGGAATTGCAGGTAAAAACAGGTAGCATTGCCTAGTGGTATTTTTCAACATTGTTGAACAGAGTTTCTTTTTAGTTGCATGTAACTTGTTAAAATTAAAAATGTAATTCCATGTTATATTTTAAGTACCTTCAGCTTTTGTATGGAAAATTTTAGCAAGTATATTATGTTTTTTTAATAAGAAGTGACACTTGATGGTATTTTTCCATTCTGCTAGATGAAAAGCGCTAGCTGTTTTCTTTTAGAAAAATTTGTGTGTCCATTTCTGGAGGCATCTCAGGGAGATAGTCTTCATTCAGTATGTTTTCTTTTAGTCATGTCAAAGTTTATTTTATTTTAGCAAAGTTAATAACCTTTGAATTAGGTTTATATAGAGAATAGCTAGACTTTTGCACTTAAAAATATCAGAGATGTTGCGCTGAATGTGTTTTAGCACAACGTGGAATGAGCAGAGCTTTATTTCCAGTCTCAGTAAGCAGAGGCTTCACACCAGGGCTGGAACCAAGAACACAGAAGAGTGTTTTCAGCCCCAGCCTGATTTTTGTAATCTGTGTAGGAGAAGTGGCAACTCCTCCACTTTTTTTTGCACATAATAAGCAAAGTGTAAAAGTGCGTGAAAATAGAGAAGTGTTGTGTCGGGTCCGCTGTTATGTGTCTCTGCCCCGACACCTAATAAGCAAAGTGTAAAAGTGCGTGAAAATAGAGAAGTGTTGGAATTTTGGAGCTGGAGTGGAGCCTTATGGAGAAAGGACCTTTTCCAGTGTCAGGATGGGGTGTGAAACTAAGAATTATCACAAGTCATCCTTACTTTGAGAACTGTGGTGTTTCCTTCTTGGTTGATAGTAGGTGAAATTATGTGTGACAAGGTGGGTTGAAGGAGACAATTGGAACATGAACAAAGGTTGTCCCATACTTACCGTATCTATTAGGGTATGTTAATTAGTGGAGGATTTGGTCCATTTATTTGTCTTGGCATACTTATTCTGATCTCTGAGTGAATTGGGAGAGTGTGCTGATAGAAGCTATGTCTGTAGGATTTGTGCTTCCTTTCTTCCAGAACTCATAATGGAATGCACTGCTGAGAGTTGGGGGAATGTCCTGTAGCTGTTTTCTGGTGGCGTTTGTTCTACAGTTCCTATACAGTACAGTCCAATAATCACTTAAATGTCATTTTCGCAGGCAGTCAGACTTTTACATATCCCAGATGGTCAATAAAAAAAAAAAAATCTGATTTGCAACTGCAAATGTAGCTTATTGAGGCAATGTGCAAAGAGGTAAAAGAAAGAGGGAAAATCTGAAAAATCAAGCTCTAAATGTGCTAAACTCCCCTGCATGTTTAATTCCTAATTGGTACTGAATTTTTCTTTGCATAGGTGAAAAAAATACTGCATCTCTGAGATGCTACAAAACTAAATGAAATGCAATTGAATATATTATGACGATTGCTGCAGAAAACTGTTTTAAAAATGGAATCATACTTCTTATCAGGGATTTTGACTAATGAGCAGCAGGATAAAATGTGTAGACTCACAAAGAGCAGGTCAAAGACAGAACATAAGATGGTGAATGATCTTGGTCAGCATTATTAACTTGTGTGAGTCATGGGAGAACTCATAAGTGCTTTCTGAGACTACCCCACAGGAAAACCTACCTACACCAAAGAGCTTCATTAAGGTTGCATGGAAAACATTGCTTCTAACACTTCCAAATTTGAGGTGTTTGCTTTTCAAAATAAAAGCTAATTTTCCTGTGCAACTTGCACATACATAACTAGTGCTGAAACTTACTCAGCAGGAATTATATTTTACATATCTTATTAATATTGAGAAATAAAAGACAAGAGGGCTAACAAAATGTGCAAAGCTTATTACCTGCCTAAATCTTACCTTACTGTAGTGACACAATTTTATCTGTATTCTAGAAAAGCTGTTGTCTAAAACTCTCTTATAAGCTTTGATGAAAATAGTGTCCATCTGAAATACTGAACGATACTGAAGTAGTAGAGATATCACAGATAGAAATCCCAACATAAAACAAAGTCAGTAGTGTTGGAAGAGGAGCACTGGCTTATGAATTACGCTTCCATTTTGCTCATAACTGTATGTTTTATTCTCTATTTTAATAGAACATACAGGATAAAGGAAGGATAAATTGTGTGTGTCTAGTAATTCTCAATACTCTATGAAAATACTTGTCATATTTGCTAAAAAACACATTAGTTTTTCCTAATAAGACCCAGATGAAATATGAATTTATTCAATGCATAGAAAAGGGCTCAGAGATGGTGGCAGTTTATTACAATCTTACTGCAGACACAGTAATCCCAACACTCAATTTAGGATTTTGTCATTGACACTGATGCAGTTTTGGACTTGAGTGTAGTTCATCAATTATTTTGGAAACCTACAAACTATTTGGCTGCATCCTATAATGTGGTTCACTCTCCTTGCATCAAAATCTTTTACATGAACTTACAAAACTTAGAGGAGGAATAGTAGTAGGATAAATAGTAGGAGTAGTAGTCCTGGATAATTTTTTTTTTTTAAGCTTGCAATTCAAGAAGCAATCCACTAGAGTCTTCTGAGCAGACACACAGTAACCCAGTGAGAGTGGAAGGAGGTACATGGGTTTAGGGTAGTGAGAACTTGTCTGTGTTGAGGTATTATTGATGGTCCTCAGAGAACGTGTTTCACATTCTGGGACAGAGTTGGTTCCTTACACTACTTCTCTTCCTCAAGTTATTTCACCTATCCATTATTTTATTTAGATAAGTTTCAGAATTCCTCAGATGAAAAATCAATTCTTGTTCTGAGTCATAGAGCTAGTTATTTAAAAAACCTGTATGTTTTGTCCACACATTCACATTGTACTGCTTTGCAATTCCGTTTGAAGAAAGCAAGAAAATTTCCACAGGAAAACAAATGCTCATCTTGGTGTGCATTGGTTTTATATGGTTTAGTATAAACTTGACACCAGGTCAGTTGTCTCTTTGCTATTATTATGTAATTTCAATTTCAAGAAGGAGGGAGAAAAGTTTGCAAATAGCAGACCCTGAAATGTTGTGAAATTTGCTGTATCAGGCACGACTGGCTGCCCCAGTGACGCCATCAGCAGAGGCAGCAGCGCATGGAGTGTCAGCAGGCAGTCTGGACATAGGCTGAACCAGGACTTTGAGTGCTGCTGCCAGGGCTGCAGTTGCAACAGTGGGTGAAAAGTCTCCAAGTGAGCTAATGTAGACTTTGCTTAAGAATCATTAACTAAATCCCTGTTTTCGTGGGAGCTTCAACTGTAGTCATGTGACGTGATGCAAACCAAGATCATCACCTATCAGTGCAAACATATGGCAAAGTCAGCCCATGTTGTCACTTATCTCGGAGAGTGCAAGGGGGCTGGGACATTTCAAGCAAAGCCTATTGGTGAGGGAGTTTCTGTGTGAGCTTTCTTAAAGAAGCACTTCCTTTTTACTTGTAATTCTGCGTGGGAATGTATACCAAGCAGTTTCCTCTAAGAGACCAGAAGGTTTACATGGTTCTTCTGCTTCTATGAGAAGAGAAGAAATGCTGCTGCAACCTTTTCTTATGGCTGTAATTTTTTCACTTACCTGTGTTGTGGAAAGTTAGTTTTCTGTTTTCTGAGATGCATAACTCAGAAAAGGATGTTCTTGAAGATGACTCAAATAGAAGTGATGTTGCTGCCCATGAAAAGGTTCCTTCTGGAATCTTGGTGAGTTCGACAGATTTATTGCTAAATATGGGTGTATAATTTCCTATAACACAGTTAAAATATATAAAAATTTACTATATTTAATAGTATGTGGAACACTTTAATTAGGCATTCAACAGACTTACTTTGTTTCCTGTTTTTGTTCCATAACTGCTCTTTGCAGTACTAGGAGCAATCCTAAACCCCCAATTAAAATCTTTACTTGGGAACAAAGATGTTTTTGTTGAGTAGATCTGATACTACAGTGGTCCTGTTTGACAGGGTCATTTCCCCCCCCCCAGTTTTTTCAGAGTACAAAATAGAAACTAGTAAAACACTTGCTGAAGATTTTCTCTGCTTAAGGAAAGCTTCTGCCTCATAAATTTCCATGTATGCAAATATAGGCAAAATGAGATAAATTGAAGTAAACCACTGCTCTGCATGTTTTTTATTTTATTCTGCCCAATCTCTTGAAACAAATACAACTTCTTTTATGTTTACATCATGTGGCATTAGACGTACTTTAACCCTCTAAATGTATCTCAAAATAAATGGAGTGTATGAATATCTATGCTATTAGAAGCTAAGATCTGCTTCTAAGTAACTTTTTTTTTTTGCAGTGATAGTTGAAATTCATGCCCTTTAAAGTTGTAGCTTTCTAGAGTAATCTGATACCTTGCCTTTGAGTAACTTGCACTTTTTTTTTCTCTTGTTGAGCTAGGCACTTGTAGTAGGCACGTTCATATGGATGCACTTGTATAAGAGGTGATGGCTTTAAGAGCCCCAGAAATGCAGATTAGTAAAGCAGTTCTCCATATGCGCAGAAAACACCTATTGTGGACAGACTTTGGATTGTGTCTTGCACCTCTATATGGATATTACTGAATAACACTAAAAAAAAAGTTAAAGAAAACATGTTGGTCTAGTGGCAGCTAAAATCATATCTTTGTTAATGGTACAGAGATATAATTCCTACCCACAAAACCTCCTGCTCAGGTTATGCTAATGTAAGCATTTTGTGGTAATGAGTTTTGAAACTTTGTCTTGTCTGTCGTATAAAGATACTCTGAGGTGGAGTACTGTTTAATTATTATTTTTGAGAGCCACTGCTGTTACATAAGAAAGTCAAACAGCATATTCAGGGTTAATTTTAGTTGCACTGATTTGAGTATTTTGTAAGTGGAGGCATTTTAGTTATTGAACTGCTGAAGTAGATATTTTTTATTTCATATTTACTTTTATGCTCTCAGAAAAAGAAAGTTAAAAAACCAAAGCAGTTTCAATTTCTGCTTTTGGCAGTGCAATGGCTTATTGCCAAAAAAAATTATTTTCATGATATGGCATAGAGATTCTTTCCCCCGTTCCAATTACAGTTGCCCTTACCTTAGTGGTATTAATGTATTCAGCTGTAAAAATTTTTGTAAACTAGGTAGCATTGCATAAATATTCAAAAAGCATTCTCTCTGGAGCCTCAGGAGTCACAAAGCATGTTTTTGCTTTGATATACCTCAGATATACATAGCCTTTTAATTTGCTGTCTGAGTAAAGTAGTGAGCTGCATTAATCTCAGTTTCTTTGCAGAGTTCTGGAATTTCACTGCATCAGGAGTGAATATAGATTCTGGATATCGAAAGCAATAAAAATTAAAAACTAAGCAGCATTGTGAAGTTTACTACCTTGCCTTTCTTAGTTTGTTTGTTTCATCAGGCTTTTGTCGTGAATTTCAAAACTAGCAATCAGCGTGCTTTTTAGGTTCTTATAGGAGGTTAGGAAGGTATACTGCTCTCTGCTTTCAAGGCTGTGATATTTAAGAAGAAATGGTTACTAAGCATGAAATAAAGAGTATTATCGAGGAAATATTTTGTCCTACTGGTTATGCCATGATCAGGATATTTCTATTGCATTTGCAAAAACTAACACAATAATATTTTACTGTGTTCCTTTCTCACTGTAGTCTGATTCTGTACTTGTTCAGCACAAGTTTTCCAACAATATACAATAACATTTAAGGAAAACAAACAAAGCCAAGCAAAGCTCAAACCCACTCCTAGCCCCGCAAATGTTAAAATCTCCCAGCAGGGCTTCTATTGACATTTGAGATAAAATGGCATGTTTCTCAGGTATGTAGTGACACTTCAATTCTATTTGATCATTTTCTTGCTACAGTTTGAACCTTCTTATATAACATGTTTGTCTTGCAAAGTGAACCATTATGTTAAAAGCTGAATTGCAGCCTGGTAAGCAATAATGTGCATTAGTTTATTACCTTTATCTACTTTGGTTTACTTGCAATGTACAAAACAATGTTTACATTAAGACTTGGATCATACTTTCCTTATAAGCAATGTTTTTAATACTCAGTAGGTACAAAAGTTCATAACTTTTCCAGATGTAAGAGTGAACTGGTTATGAACATTCAAATGTATGAGGTTATTCAGTGTATGTATGCTCATAAAAGTGGCTGTGCTATGAGCTACAGTAATGAAATCGATACCTGTAGAAGAGAGAACATTGCTACAGGATATTTTTGCTACAGATGGGCAAGAATATTTGTAAAATGGGTGACTGCTTTGGTCTTGTGTGGGCTGTGTGATGAATGTCTATGGTCAAGTTAGCATGTATGGGAGAAAAACTAGGTTTTTTATCATCTGAACTCAGTTGTTAGCAGAAGGTGTGAAATTTTGATCTTTTAAGAAGTCACTGCTTAAATTGTAGAGAATTTCTTGCTTATGCCCACTTCTCAAGTCCTGTTTGCTGAAATGAAATACTTGGGATGCGGACCTTATTAAAGACTTTTATTCCTGATTGTGTCAAACATTTATTTTAACAAATGCAGTTTCCTTAGTAACACAAAATCAACTTTTCTTTCTAAGCTGATACTGTAGACAGCTCTTGGAAGTGGCCAAGTTAGAGCCATGAATGATGATGATTGTGCATTAAAGATTTTCTTTTTTCATGAGATTGAGTTTAAACATGGCTGTCATATTAGGTGAACATTAATTGTTTCAACAGGAAAGCAGAGATACTGTAACATCTCTGTGTTGAGTTACAGTTCCATGCGATGCAGCAAATATCTCACTTGTCAAAAAGATGTTCAGTTCCCTGCCTCTTTTTTTTTTTTTTTTTTTTTTTTTCCGCCCTCCTAGCTCACTGGTGCTGCTCAGGGCCTCATGACTCAGGTGTTTTGTCATGTTCTGCTTAATAAGCTGATCTAACTTACTAACAACCTGCTGAAACAAACAACAACAAAAAATGGTAGCCTTTTGCCACCTGTGTCAGGGTGCTAAAATCAGCTCATTTAGAGGGTCAGATGAGGAAAGGTTCAAGTGAGATCTTCCCTCTTTAGGAGGAGTGAGCTATTACTTCACTATCAAGCAATCAGTTTTATAGTTGTATGTGAAGCTACTTACAGATGAAATTGAATTAATGACTAATGTTGATAGAGAGTCCATCCTCCTAAACTCATTACTCACTCAATGACAGTCTGTTCTTTTTGTCTTCATCAACAGGCTACAGGAAAAAATTCTTTAGCACATAACCTAGCATAGTAATTCTGTGGGTAATTTCAAGACAGTGTTAAATCTGTATTGGAAACCCTCCACAATCCTCTGTAAGTCTTGTGAAGAGGAAGGAATTATTTTTAAAAAACATTAATATGATTCAGTAATGTATGAGAAGCCTGAGATGGAGAAAAATGTTTCCATAGCTGCTGTGTGAAAGTAGTTTTAGATTTCTTGCCTGTTTACATTTATATCAGTGTGGAGATACCACGAAAATTGTCACTTTTGGGTGAGTGTAAGATACTCTGTGTTACTGTAAGGAAGACTTTGGAGGCTCAAAAGAGAATAACTGATTCATTATATAGACAATGAAACAGTATCAGTAGGAAGAACAGTTGTAATGTGGTATGGTTTTGTTTAGAGGTATTAAGAAGAATCCTAAACCTTGTTCAATGACTAATAAAAATAGAAATGCAAATAAGAAAAAAAAAAATCATTGTAGATTTTTTCTAGAAACAATATCCCAAAATAGGTTTTTTTAAAAATGTATATAATTTAGGCTCTTTTATGTGTTCAGTGTCGTGGGTTTTGCATGTTGGCAGTGGTTCTTTGTTCTCCTAAATATTCTTAACTTCAGAGGCTGCAGTTACTTGGATGTTTTTGAAATGAGCTTGTAGCAGACTTTTGGGTGGGAGGCAGAAGATGGTACGTAGAATGAGGAAGAGTTGCACTTAGGTTTCTATCAGAACATTTTCACAGTTTTCCCTCCTCTTCCTGTTCAAGCTCAGATGTTCTGAGAAATCTTTGGACTTTAATTCCTTATTAGCACTCATAGTTCCAATTGTGTTCTTAGTTTGCAAGACTTGCAGTCATTCAGAATTCATTCATTTACTTACGTACTTTTAATAGATAAGACAGAATTTTCAATAAGTGATTCTGTGCTCTTTATCCTGTTTACTGTAGCATAATCTTATTAATGTATGTATCTCTTTTCTCCCATTACATACTTTGATAATTTCTCTAAGATGACTCAGCTGTTTTTGAAATACAGAGCTGTAAAGGAAGAGTTGCATGTAGTATGTTCTACATACTTTTTCCTGATTTGTAAGATTTTTTTTTTTTGCATCCTTATGTACAATTATCTCCATTTTCTGTATAGGATTGATTGTATTAAACAGGCAGGCCTCTGGAGAATGAATTTTTCTTTTTAGCTTATCTGAGTTAAGCATCACTTAAATCTAGGCTTTGAGGTCTAAAAATTACATGCTTCAGAATTTTCTTTGAAGTATTTAATGAGTGATAGATTCAAGTAGATAAAGCATTAGGAATAGGTTCTATAACTCTGGATACTTTTAGTAATATGAGGATTGCCTCAAAGTTTTGTTGATTCTTGAAAACATTTGTGTAAATCTTGTTACAGTAGAGTAATTGATAAATGACATCGCTCATCTATATAAGTGCTTTTTAAAAATTCATTTCAAAAAATCTACTGTGTTTTAAATTTACTTACTATTTTTTGGTCTTTCTCTCCCTTAGTCTCAGACTATGAACTACGTGGGGCAACTTGCAGGACAAGTCCTGGTTACTGTGAAGGAGCTGTACAAAGGCATTAACCAGGCGACCCTTTCGGGATGCATCGATGTCATTGTGGTCCGGCAGCAGGATGGGACATACCAGTGTTCTCCTTTCCATGTCCGCTTTGGGAAGCTTGGTGTACTGCGCTCTAAAGAAAAAGTGGTAAGTTCAGAAAGTGGGTCAAAACAAAGTTTTGAGAACCACTTCCTTCCTTCCTTCCTAGAAATACAAACACCAATATATACACAGTTGTAAAATGCTTACATGGGGTTATTTGTTTACTTATCCAAGTATGCCCAGGAAAGAAATGCTTAATGCTATTTAACTGATCCCTGATGTAAGCAGCTCTTTTTTGGAATGCCTGAAGGACAAGCAGAGCATATGTTAAGTGTTGGTGACCTGTTATAAATACTGCTCATTGTTAGCTGTGCTCACGGCTGATTTGGAGTAGCAAGTGCAGTTATTAGCATCCATGTGCAAGTGAAAACTGAGACTGAAGCTTTGTTCCTGTGTGGGCATGTTAGAAAGAGAACCTGGTACAATTTCCCATCCAGCCATTCTGAGATGGTGGTGCTACCCAAGCAGATTGTCCTTCCCTTCCCATAGGCTTTGTTGATCATGCCAAGAGAGTGAGTTGGATTGTGTTGGCTGGAAAATGGAGCTGGGGACTTTACTGTCAGTAAGGAATACTGTGTATGGCATGTGGGTGTGCTACCAAAGGATGAATTTATTAAACAGGACATAAATCCTCAGGATTATATTCTGCTTTTTTAAGGAGTAAATTGCAGGAAGTTACCCCTATTTTTATATGTTGGTTGTAAAAAGAGAATAAAATGAAACTGAAAGAGCGGTTAGATCAGGGCATTTTTTTGTTAAAGGTCAATAGAGTTACATGCATTAAAGTTGTGTGTTTGTCATAGTAAACAGGTGAGCAGCAGGTTTTATGTTTATTTTTTGTTTGATTTCCCACTTTTTAATGTTTATTTTAATGAGCTTGCTGATGACAAAGAATTTATTTACCTTAACAATTTTGTAACAGATGACATTGCAGTTTTCAACAGGGTACAAAAGAGGTGGTATAGCTGTACTTTTTCTGACATTGAGGCAAACAAGATATGCTTACAGCAAGAGTGTCTGAAATTAGAGGTTGTTAAATGTCTTTATACACTTCTGAGTAGCTGAACCAAATTTGAGAGATTTTTAGCTTCTGGGTGCCTCTAAAAAGCTGTTGAATAGTAGAAACGTCTACTTTTTGGCACCTGTTGTACTAGACTGTCAGTGTAATTCTCAGCTTTTGCTTGTGTAGATGACTGCTGCTCCTTGTTTCCTCCCTCCTGGGAGTTACTGTTCACACCATTCTCTCAATAGTCAGTTGAGTGTTTGTTACTGCATTGTGGATGCATAACCCCATAAACTCACGGGCAGGAAAATCTGAAACACTAACTTGAGTTGCAGAAATAATTGTGACAAGTCTCTTATCACTTTCAGACAAAGCCTGCCTCCAGGAGGTCTCCAGGTGGAACTTCTGGTATTCAGGATTCATATTCATACCAGGCCCCAATTCAGATTAAAATTTAAACATCTGAACAGCTTCAGTCATTCTTCCATCAAATAAAGACTATATCAGTAATTGTATGAACAAGAGTCAGTCTTTATATCAAGTTTATTTTTTTCTTATTTTTCTTGTGGGTGTTAGGCTCTCTGCCTGGAGCATGATATATTTTGCAGGTGAACAAATTAAAGAGCATTATGACAGACTTGTGTCAGAAAGATGAGAAAGGGGCACCCTTATACAGTGAAACAAAGTTTACTCTCAGAGCTAAGTGGACCATGAGGTCAGCACTTTCCCCATGATGAATTATTTACAATAAATTGTTTCTTTCCACAGATTGATATAGAAATTAATGGCGATGCTGTTGATCTGCATATGAAATTGGGTGACAATGGAGAAGCATTCTTTGTGCAAGAAACCGAGGAGGAAAATGTAAGGACTTTGTGCTTGTTGATGGCTGCGATGTAGCAATAACATAGTAGAGGGTTAAAAGTGCTTCATACAATGTTGTCAGTATCCTCACTTCTATGAATGCTAGGTTTTCTGTAACTGAATCTTAACATCTCTTTGCTGCCAAGATGCTTGATGCTTCGTACAATTCTGCTGCCAGTAAGACTAAAGTAACTAATTATTTCTATTAATTAGAGAATTATTTGGAACATGTACTGAAGGGGTTTTTTTTGGTGGTTTTTTTTGGTTTTTTTTTTTTTTAGTTAATTCATTCTTTTTGACTGCAGTTATACTGATTGCTGTGTCTTATAATAATTTTTGCTTTGAGTTATTACAGCTTGTGCTTCTACTAATAAAGGTAGTCTGGTTTTTGGGCATATTTTAATTTGCCTTACAAATTTTAGCCTAGTTTTTCACAATTTTATTTATGAAACTTTCACCAGATAACAGTAACTTCTTTGGTTTGAGAATTTATTTTGCAAGAATCTTTTGCAACTGGAAGCTAATGAGCCTCTGAAAAACAGGAATAATGGTTCATTTTTACTCTGATTTCCTAAGGATATGGGAGATATGTAATCACAGTATTGGTCAGTCCTGAGCATTGCTTTTGATTGCTTTTGAGTCGGTTGGTATTTTTCAGAAAGTCTGAAGGAAAGTAGTTCTAAATACAAGGTTCCAAAAAGTTTAATGAAAAATAGTCGGAGAAGAGAGGAAAAAAATTGTCTCAGAGAAGTAAAAGATAAAGCATTAATTTTCTGTTTATTAGGAATCAGTCTTTCCAGGAAATGAGATTGATCCAGTTTTCAGTTTAGGGTGCTACTTGTTTACTTTGGGGATTAGAGGAAGCTCTCATATTGAAAGAAGTTAAATACAATTTAAAATGGAAGGAAAAAATAGGCATTAAGACCCTAAATGAACTTGGGGTAGGGATTTATAAAACCTACTTAAGCAGAAGGTTGAGTTCTGTGTCAGTGTACACCGTGATTAAAATAAAAACTGAAAGCAGTTTTTTACAGATCTGGGCTGTGTCAGACATTGATGGGAACTGATCAGTCCCGTGACTTTCAGAAAGCAAGGGTGCTAACCACTGCCTTTGTCCCCAGCAGTGTTTTCAAGGAGCTATTGCACTTGCATAGTACCTTTTGATATATAACAAGAGTGCCTTATCTGTGTATAATGTGTTCTTGAAAACTGGTAATTCATGCTGAAAATATAGATCAAATTTGCTACAAAGCAAAACTGAGTTGTTTTTACTGCTTTTAGGCATTTTTTTCCCCTGCAACTGATCAAAATCTTTGTTTGCCTCTTGAAGCTATGCTTAAGTGTTAAATTATAAACCTCTAAGGTTTTTTTTTTCCCCTTTGGGGGCATTCAGAAAGGTCCTTTAAGGGGTCAGTCTTTGCATTTTTCACATCTTGACAATCAAAAGTAATACCACTCACCATATAAATACCACTGTCCGTGCAAATCAGAACAATTTTCCAGCGAGTTTTCTTTTAACTTTTCCTGAGTGTTTTTTTAAATTTATTTTGTTATTCTTGGTTACTTAACACTAATTGTGCACAATATTAACTTCAGTTTAGGTGCTGGCATTTGATTTCAAGTTTTTTCACAATGCAAAATCTGTGTGTCATCAGTGTTGCATAAGGCTGTATTTGTTCTCCTTTCTCTACTTCACTGTACTTTACAGCCATTGAAACAAAATTTGTAATTTAACTCTTCATTCAATGAAAATTTGAATTTAGTTTTAAATAGCAGATAAGACTTGGAGCACATCAAAAGTAGTATCAGTGCTCTGACTGTGTCTCATCAGTGTTCCTGACTAACCTTCTGCACAAGAGTCCAGTAAAATAACAGACATCTTGTAATTACTTCTATTCTCTACCATGAAATGGAGTTCCATAACTTTTTCTCTTCACTATGCAAATTACATTCTCTTCTGCCTTTGTTCCTTCTTGTCTTTGTCCCTTCACAGTGTTTCTTTCAGACTGGGTGTCAGTGTCTTTTCAGTTTCTTGTTACAATGTAAATAAACCTCAGGCAGTCCATAGCTAAAGCTTTTCCTTCAAAGGGCAGTGGTTGTAATTAGCTGAGGGTTAGTTGTTTGTTGGTTTTAACGTGACCAAATTATAGTTGACTTTTTATTTTTGAAAGATACTTTACATAAATAATGTATGACATGACTGAAGGCACCTTTATAATTTTCTGGATAACAGTGAACTGAGAGGAGAGGTAGACAGGTCAGAAAAAGCCACCAGAGAGCCAGCTTGGCAGGCTGGGAGACTGGACCAACAAGATTCACACCAAGGTTTAACCAAGATGCAGATGCAGTCTCACGTAAGGCTTGGAAGCGTGAGCTGGCACACACAGCAGTGCGGGCTGGGATCTGGCTGGTTGAAATGCAGCTCTGCATCAGCTGGCCAGCTGTGTGCCCGGGCTGCAGTAAGGCAAATGCATCCCAGGTAACATCAGCAATAGCACAGCCGGTAGGTGAAGGGATGTGGGGTTGTCCCGCTCAGCCTGGTGTGTGTTAGATCAAATCTGGAACATGATTCTGGCCGGGAGAGACATGGAAAGTTGGAGAGCCCAGTGGAGGGCTGGAGAAATTGAAATATGAAAAAAAGTTGCTGGACCTTATTCTGTTGAGCCTAGAGAGGATTCAGAGGAATCTAACCACAGTGTTGCAGTACCTACAAGGTAGTTACAGAGCAAAGACACTCTATTTACAAAGCTGTCTAGCCATAAGATGGGGCAAAGGGCATGGGGAAAATATCAGCTAGATATAAGGAAAATCCTTCCATACAAAAGCAGGAATAGGTTGCCTAGAGAAGTGTTAGACTCCCTCATTAGAAATACTCAACCTTTGGCTTGACAAGGCCCTGGATAACCTAACCTGAGGCCCTGCTTTCGACAGAAGATTGGACCAGATGGTGTCCAGATGTCCCTTTCAACCTATACCTTCCCATGAATCTGTTTCAAAATAAACAGCTGTGGATTTAATTAGCCTTTTTTTTTATTAACACATTTAATAAGCCTGGAACTGGCATGCTCAAGGCAGATAACTTCTAAAACATTCCACTCACTGTGTGTTCGCTTTGCTGGCGAAATCAGTTGTTTGTGTCTGAAAACTGTAAGAATACTAACATGCATTTTTCTGAACTTTTTGTTATCATTCTTGGTGAACTTGGTTCCTTTCTAGATATCAGCTTCATACCATTGGGCATCTGTATGGCTTTGTGTCTAAATATAGGTACAAGGATTAATCTGTAGCTGACAACTACCCTGTGTGCACAAAACAAAGTGGAAAAAATAGCCTTTTCTTTTTTTTCCCTAGGAAAAAGTTCCTGCTTATTTGGCAACATCTCCAATACCCACTGAAGATCAGTTTTTTAAAGACTCTGACAATCATATGAAATCAGGAGAAAATGAGAGGATGTGTGCAAACTCAGAAATTCCACATTCTGGAGAAACAGAGACTGTATTCACCCCAGGTTCTGTGAAAAAGAAAAAAAGAAGAAGAAAGAAATACAAACAAGATAGCAGGAAAGAAGATCAGATCTCTTCTGCTGGGACTGAAGACATTTTTGAAATGGAAATAAGCTCAGATGATGAGAAAAGTGTGCAGCCCCTAAGGTAAGCTCTTTGATAGTTGCTGTTTTCACTGTTACCACTGAACATTTAAAAGGTGACTTGTTCATTTCCTTCATGCAAGTATTGCACAGGTTTTGGTAGGCCCTGCCTATCAAACAACAAGCAAACAAAACTCCAAACAGGTATTTTCCAAATCTTCACAATTTGCCTTAAAATTGGGCCATTTTTTACTGAGCAGTTAAGCCCATTCTGGTGAAGAAGTGTTGCAATGATCTGTTGTGACTGAGAAAGTTTCAGTGTAATTTCTCTGATGAGGCAGAGTGATTTTCTGATGTGTCTGGTAGTCTCTAGATAGACTGCAGTGTGGAATGCCTGTAGCACACCACATCTGAATTTGGCTTCTCTGAAACCTGAAGTTTACTATGGCAACTGAAAATTATGTAAATTAATGTCCCTTCATGTTAGTAAGGAGAATTCTTTATACATGAGTGAAGAAGGTGGGGAGGGGAAAAGAGGAAAAAAAATCAATCAATCAAAAATAGACTTAGTAAAGGGGAGCTTGTGCTAAAATGGTAGCACATACTAATTAGCTGAAGAGGTCTATAGGGTAAGATAGGGTAAGAAAGATTAAGGTTATAAATGAAAGCTATCAAGTATATAAATGCTTCAAATCCAAGAAAAGCCTACTCATCAGGACTTGGTTTTCAAAGAAAGCTAGATGTTTCACTGAACAGCATTGTTATTAAATGTAATACTGGCTGAATAAATTCAAGATCGGGTCTTGGGAATTGCAAGAATGTTTTGGTGTAAGAGAATAAAATGCAACTGAAAAACTCCTTCAGTATGGATCTTCAATGGAGTCTCAAATTCAGTAAGTACCAGACAGAAAGGTTAGTGCAACAGGAAAACATGAATCTGTTATCATACCTATGGCCAGTAAAACACAACGAACAAAATCTGGATTTTAAAGTCTTTTTTAGAGTGTCTGCACCTTTCATAGTTAATTTGCCTTATTTTATTAGTGTCATATTTATGTCACTGAATTGTCATTTAGATATTCACTGCTCTGTTTAAATCATGGCATTTTGTTTGGTTTGAAATTTTTATCTTTTTTTCAGTTTAAGAAAAGGAAGACCTTTGCTTAGCCTTTAGCATGCAGTTATTAAGACAATAAACTTGTCACAGTAAAGCCATAAAAAATAAAAATAACTGTGAAGTACAGGAAGAGAGAATATATAACCCAATAATTGTTTATTCTTTATTTAATGTGTCATTACAAATGTATGAAGTATTTAGGAATGTTATGCAATGGCTGTAATAATGGCTGCTTTCATCCAGTGTTTAGGATTCAGATTGCTATTCTAGCAATCATCTTACTTTGTCTAGAGGTGAATAAAAAATGGTGTGTTTGATCAGAATGTTGAATGTTTAGTCGTAGCTGAACAGACCATGGTGTTTTCATCAAGTTTACTCTGGTTTTATTTTTTGTGCTCTTTATAATGAAAGTTTGGCAAGGCTTTTTATTTCTAAACTTTTTTTTTAATGTGTATAAACTGAAACAGCTTATAGTAGAAATACATTATCAGGCAGGGTGTTATAAAGCAAAAAGAAGATGATACTGTAAAAGAATGGTGTTGTCTTGTGAACAGCAAGTAAATGCAGGACTGAAACAAAAAACATTGTAATGGTGAAGGCTCAAATACATTAGGTTTGTGGCTCTCTGTCGGTTAGTCAAGTTTATACAAACTCATTTCAGTGGGCTACCAGGGCAGGAAATAAATGCCTTGCAATTTGTTTTCTTCCCAGCTAAAGATAGGGTTGTGAAAAAGTGTTTGTAAGCTTTGTTTTCAAACCCTGTGGGGGTGTAAGGTGGAATCAGTAGTTTTGTGTGAGGTTATGTTGTTTTGGTTGGTTGTTTCTTGGGTGGTTTTATTTTAGTTATAAATCTGTGGCTCTGAAAAGAAGAAGAATGATAAGAAATTAGAAACTTAACTGTTCTTAGGCATGGCTTCAGTTTCAAAGTGAAACTAGGAAAGGAAGAGGGAGGCTGATGTTTTAACAGGAAGGTCAAAAATTCAGTCACAGGTGCCAGTATATAATATCTTATCTCTTTGGTTTTTTTATAAAGGAGAAAACAAGATGTTTCCTGTTTCTTGGGAAAATCTATTACCAAGTGTTTATCATCTTTTTTCGAAATACATTCTTTGTCTTTTCCAGCTGTCGTTTAGATATGTTAGTAGTGCTAGACTTATATAAAATAATATTAGGAAAACTGAGATTACAGTGTGTACAGCTCAGAAATAGAGGACATTATTTCTCCAGTGCTAAGGGTGTTAAAGGGTTAAAGTCTTTCTCTGAAATTGTATATATTTAGACTATATGTAAAGTGGACAACAATGAGAAGATGTGATTGTATTGTCTATAAATGTTGCAAAGTAAATAGCTTAGAGTTGATAGTGCAGCTTGAAGTTACAAGTTGATGCATACTGATTTTTCCCTTGTATTTTCAATAACCTTCGACTACATTTGGATTTTTAACTTTTGTGTTTATCCACTTATCAGTTAAACTTGATTTTTTGCATCCCTTATATGAACCCTTCTTGTTGCTAATTTCCAATGAATAAAATTTGTTCAGTACCACCCATGTGTCTTCCTGCCTCCCTCCCCCCTAAAGTAAAGATATTGAGGACTTCTTAATATTTTTTTTTGTGTTTACTTAATTGTTCAATCATACTTTTTTTCCTCCTTTGGACATACTTAGTGCTGCCGACAACGATAGTATGAAATCTGTTTCTGTCACACTTAGCTTAGTTTATGAATACAAAGGATGTACCGTCTCTGCGGTTCTTATCTTAAGTCAGGCAGCATCATCAGGTTTCATAAGAGTACTACTGCAGAATAAGAAGTGGAGCTAAAAAAAAGCATTTTTAGACTTCAGCATTTATCATAACCCAGACTGTCTTCCAAAGGAAAGACTTGTGCAAATGAAGTAGATCACTGTAACCGCTTAGTGTCTAATTGAGTAGGCATGCAAATTCTAAATATTTACACATTTGATAATAGCAGAATGTTTTCTTTCCTCCATCCATAAGAGAAATGAGCATTAGCATTCCAAAACAAATCCAGTACAACTGTGCACTGAAATAAAAATAGTTTTTCGTTTCTAATAATGGATTAAAGAAGTTTCTATTGCATTTTGCACTCAAATTCCAGTCATGTCTTCCTTGTATTCTTATCTACTGTATAGCCATGATACCCCTGATCTAACCTCAGACAAGTTAATTGTATCCTGAGAACAGATATTTATTCAGTTAAATTCAGAAAGCTGTAAAAAGATCTGAAGTACTTTATGATGGTAACATTTCAAGGGGATTTCTGTGTAAAATAAGGTGTGTGCCTGTTCAGTGGGCCTTACTGTTGGTTGGGTGTGCGTCTTTGATGTAGATACTGAGTAGACTTCCCAGTGCAAAACAAACCCACTGTTCAGAAAAGTGCATTATTTTATCTCCTTGTTGTAGTTGATGTTAATCTGTAACTCTTGGGTAAGTTGTGCTGCTAGTACCTACCCCTGGTTTATTATTGTTTTAATTTGTTAAATGTACGTTGTCAAAACTAACCTTTCTAGTTCAACTTTACCAGTGATTGTATGATTCACACAGTAAAGTTCACTGTGTAAAAATTTATGTTGATCTTTGTGTTTTGTTAATATTACCTGCCTGTGTAGAGTAAAATCATTAACTATTATTCATGTAGAGTAGTATTATTTATGCTGTTGTGATTTCTTCAGTATTAACTTCCAGGAGTAGTAGATTTTAAAATTTGCAATATTTTCAAGTATTAATAATAGTTTTAAAATACTTTTTAAGTTACATGAAGGTATCTTGCAAACAACAAATCCTTTAAGCTATACATTCCTACTTTTGCTCTTAGATTGTTTTAATAACATCTTTGTAGTTTCTTTTACTGAATTAGTAACACAGATTTCTTATAGCTGACTTAATGTCTTATGTGTCTCCACAGAGGATCCTCAAATTCATCACCAAAGGGCGAAGAACAAAAAGAATCTTTGATTTATCATTCGAAAGACCATTACCCCTTATCTGATGGAGACTGGTCCCCTCTGGAGAAGTAAGTCACTTTGTAATGTCATAATTTGTGTGATGATGAGTAATTATAAAAACAAAAATTACTGTGCCTTTTTATTAATTTTCCCCCTGATCTGTAAAACTATCAAACTTGCCCAACTTCTGTGATATCAAATGCAACACTTGATACTACTTTGAAGCTTTGGGAAATTTACAAAATGTATTATTTGACTGTTAAAGAGAGGAAATACAGTTCATAAGATTCCCTCAAGCTGAGAAGGGTATGGAATGCTGGTATGTTCCCTGTGATTCACCCTTGCATAAGCAATACTTGATCTGCCAGAACACAAAGGTGATGTGTATGTTAAGGTACGTTTTACCTGTGAAGTAATCCTCATTGCTCAAGGTAAAGCCAGATCCTGAAGTTGAGTCGTATTCCACTTCAGAACAGGGGATTTGCTGGAGTTCTGGTATCTTTGTCCAGAGACACTGAATTCATCATCAGTTGACTGTGGGTTCTTAAAAATGGCATAATACAGCTCCCCAGTCAGTTTTCAGTGACCAGGGCTCTTTTGTATGTACATTCAAGTACATTCTTCAGTACATTGTGATATTCATGCTATTCCTCTTGCATTCAGTTTGTAATTTTTCAAGGCTCGCACTTTGGATTTCACCACTCTAACCTCAATTTCTATATGCATAAGAAAGCATTTTGTGCATATGTGGTAGTATTTGAGGTAAATTTTGTACTTTTCCTGAACCTTGGACATGCAGGAGAGGGCACATATGTGTCACATAGCATGCTAAGTAGTATCTTGATTCCTCTGAACTCTTTGGCAAGTGTCTAGTTGTACTGCTTTTCAGTTTGATGAAGAAATCTGCCTCATAGCAGGTACATTCACAAGGTCAGTGAGGATTACTGGTCAGCCTTCCATGATGGCCACTGTTTCTTGTTACCTGCTCAGTGCACAGGTGCCTGTCCTTCTGCATCAATAGGTGGTACAGAATGGAAGAGTTCAACCTTCAGCCAATATTTTTTGAAGTGTTTATGATTTCTCTGCTTCAGGTGTTTGCAGGGCTGTGGCCTCAGTGGAGTCAGAATGTACCACACCATGCTTGGTGCCTGCTAATTCCCCCAGTGCGTAGCTTGTTAATGAACAGAAGCAGTCGGACAGGAAATCCCATTATCATTCCTTTTTATGTTTTGGGCTGACAACCACATCCTCAATTACACTTAATGAGATGCAGTCCTCAAATGTTCCCCAAAGGTTTGTGGTTTGTGACTGAAAAGCAGTCACAGTGTTTGATCCTTAGGACTGACACATTGCTGTATGGATTATATCACCTAGATGACTGTAGCATGGAGACTGATACTTATTTTCAGTTTATAAAACTCTGAGCTAACATAGACTAGCAGATTATATCTGGGAGAGATAATTCATGCATCTCTTCTCATTTATGTGTTATGGGGCCAGTCTGCTCTAATGACTTGTTTGTGCCTCATGTGAGGTATCTGGGCTTTTCATAGTTCTGGGGTTGTTTTTAACAAAAAGCTACCCAGTCCAGATTACAGTTCAACAGAGAAATTGTCAATTTTCCTTTTTGTCTTTGGGGAAGATGTTGGGTCAGGGATTCTCTGACACAAGCCATCTAGGAGAAGAGAAATTTTGCTTTAAATTACTTCTTCTAAGCCATCAAAGAATGATTTTATCATGTAGCTATCATACAGAGGAAGAGAAGTGGGAGTTTTTAATAACCTTCTTTTTGGAGATCTGAAAAAGCTAACTAACTTGCAGTTCAGTTGGTTGTCTTGCTCTTCAGAGCCCTTGCAGGGAGCTCAAGGAAGAAAATAGCACAAGTCCTTTCCATGGGGACACTTCTCAGTTTGCCCTACTCAGTGTAATAAGATAGAAAGCATAACTATTAGGTACCTGATCCCATCAGTATTCTGCTTGTTTTAACAGGCAATGTTGGCACAACTAGGTCACTATTAGAAGCAGGGGCCTTTTGGTTAAACACTTTTGCCTGAGAGTGACAGTGAAAAACATACCTTGAGGGAAAGAGAATAGACTTAGGGTTCCAAAGCCCTGAAATATTTAATTTTTTTGCAGGAACTGCTGAATATTAAGAATTAGACTTAGAAACAGGTTAATATTATGCATAGTTTCCAAGTGACTTGTGGTGTAGGTGGAATAAATTATTTGGCATGTAGGGAAAGTTAGTTCATATTCTTCCGGAAAAAAAAGGGGTACGTGTATTTTCATCGGTGTGTCACTTTAAACAAGCCCTTCTAACAGTACAGAAAGTGTCATTCCTGTATGGCATTGTTAATGGAGAACTGAGGGAGAAAATATCAGTTTTGTTTTTATGTCCATGGGTGCTGAAGGCTGGATGTCAACTGAGATGACAACTCACCATTGTAGAGATGTTTAAACGTCCTGATATCTTGGTTTTTTAAGGTGTCCTCTCAGAGCAATATGAGAGATTCTTACTGTCTGGATTGTGATCTGTGTAATGTCTATTTTTGCAGTCTGAATTGTGACCACAGTTTAGTCCTGTATGATACTACAAAACCTGAGGTGCTCAAACCTTCAGAAAGTTTGGTATATGGTGCTGAATTAGGTAACTAATTCTCGCAGGAATTTTGGAAAAAAGTCTATAAATTAAATACCTGTAGGGAGTTACTTTAAAATTTTCAATATTAAATGACTGAACAACCCAAATTGGAAGTGACCTCAAAAGTTCATCTGGCTCAAGTTTTCATGGGAGAGGGAGCCTCAAAGACACTGTGTAACACCCAGATCAGTCACAAATTGCAAGTGGAACTAGAGTAAAGAGTGTGCAGTCGTGTGCTGGGATGACAGCGCCAAAAAGCCAAACACAAGCTTGGATCTGTGTGGTTGGGAGCAGCCTTGCTGACCTGGGGGACAACGAGCTGAGCCTGAGGCAGCAGAGCATGGCTGCAGCAACAAAGGCAAACTGGATCCTGGGCTGCATCCACGAGGCATTAGTGGCAGAGACAGAGATGTGATTATCCATCTCCTCTTAGTGCTGGTCAGGCCACACATGGAGGGCTGTGTCCAGTTCTGGTCCCTACAGTTTAAATTCAAATACTGAGGTTTGTTTGTATAAACCCAAACCATAATATGTTACAAATGTCAAAGTGTAAAAAGATCAGCATTTCTATAATATGGAATATAATTGCCCTGTTCAAGGAAGGGTAGACAAAACGTTGTGTTTCCTTTAATCTCTAACATCTTAAGTGCTAAATGATTTTGAAATCACTTCTTTATAGCATTTTGTAGGGTGTTCTTCTGGCTAAAAAGTAATCTTGACTGAAGTAAATTTTAGAAGTCTCTTTCTGATTTATGGATGATAACCACTGTAGGAAAAATAGGATGGATTTTAAAGGTCATTTAGTCCAAACACATCTGAAGGAAGTTTCCAAGTAATCTCCTTTTCGTCTCCTAAGTTATCTTCTTAATGTTTTTTTTTTCCCTGCACTGGGAATTGATGTTGTTTTATGCAATTGTGAGTTATGTTTGCGAGACTTTTATTACTCAAGTCTCTGCATAGTAAGCTGAAATGCTGTATTATTACAGCAGTAAGGAATTTAAAACTATTTTCTGTCTTACTTTTCAATGAACTTTTTCGTTCTTCTTTCGTTTGAAAAATGGAACATGGGCTGAAGGGAGACCTATTAGTGCACTGCAGATGCAGTGCAGGAATCTGTTTAGTGTGATCACTATGTAAGTCCTTTAATGTCTTTAATGTGATTTTGGTTTTAACCTAATTTCTCACCGTTTGAAAACCCTGCTGGGCTTCTTGCCATGTTGCCAAATAATTGAAGCTCTGTTAAGCTGTTGAAAACTCTACCAACAGTAGCTGGACAACAAATGCATTAATGCATTTTAAACACTGGCTTTCTTTTTCCTTTTCCTTTCCTTTTTTTTTTTTTTTTTTCCTCTTATTGATTTGGTAGCCCTTTCTCTGAGCAAGTCTGCCCTAAAAGTGATTCAGAACTGGAAGTGAAGCCTGCTGAGAGCTTGCTCAGATCTGAATCTCACATGGAGTGGACATGGGGAGGATTCCCAGAGTCAACCAAGGTAAATGTCTTTATTGTCTCTAACTTTGTGACTGGCTTCTGGCATATTTAAGACTGTCTTAGGAGAGGATTGAAAATCTGCTGTTGCTCAGATACAGCTGAAATGGGGAAGTAGCAGCCCCTTGTGGCAGGCAGAGAGAGTCAGCTTTGTTGGGTTCAAAAGTTGCTCAGCAAAGTAATCCCAGAAAACCTAGCAGTGAAAGTCTGAAATTTTTGAATTTTTAGTCAGAACCTGAGGGAAACAATTTAAGATGTTAATTTTCTTCATTGTAGAGTAAGTTCTGTTTCATTCTAGAGGAACTGTAGCCTTGATAAGAGTAAATTTGGTATCTAACAGAGGCCCTGGTAAAGCCACACTTAAGGATAAGTCCACCCTTAAACTTTCCACACTTAAACTTTCTCTTTGCTGTGGTTTGGTCAAGTCAGTGCTTTCTCTATGCCAGTTTCTTTACTGAACTTATAAATAAGCTCCTATGAAAATTCTTTTGCAGGGAACCTTGCTAATATGGTGTGACATGTTTTATGTTGCTACAATAAGTTATATTCTTGTTTCCTTGTGTGATGAGAACTTGTACCATGAGTACAAATGTAATGTTTAGAATGGAATAAAACAAACAGGTGGAGTGAAAGGATTTACTAGACTTTTGTTTTTCAGATAAGTAAGAAAGAAAAACTGGAGCATTGCAGAACAGCTACCATTACTCCATCAGAGAAGACTCATTTTAGGGTTATCCTCAGCTCTGATGAAGTTGAAGACGACGATGATGTGAAAGATTCTGTCTGTACAGTACTGAAACCTGAGCCAAGAACTCATCCTCTCCTTAAGCAGATGGATGTTAAAGACTCTCTTGCTTCTGCAATCGTAGAACCACATGTTCCGTTGCCATTGGATGGTGATCATCAGTCCAGAATACTGATGGATCCTTTACCAGAAACAAAACCAACAGCAAAAACTGACTCTCCTTCAAAAAAGAAAGGTATAGAATAAAGCTTTTGATTCTTACCCTCAGTGTGATCGATCAAACTTGAGGTCATAGTGGAAAAAGTATAAATATGCCTCTTCAGTTTTTCCTATTTAAAATTTTATGTGACTAAAATGATAATGAAACTCTGGAACGTAAAAATCATACAAATAAGTGTGAATCTTCCATGATTATGTTTGTATTTAATGTGTCTGGGTAACTTCATCTTAGTAATCTTAATTGTTAAAATTAACAGGGGTGCACAAGCGAAGTCATCATCAAGGCCCTGATGATATTTACTTGGATGACCTAAAGGCTTTGGAACCTGAAGTTGCAGCACTTTACTTTCCCAAAAGGTAATTTTGAAGTAAAATGCTGTAAATATGGGTAATTCTGCAGTTGCATGACCTGTGTCGTTACATTTATTATTTATGTGCCAGTTCTGATAAAAATAATTGGACTTTGGGTTTTTAGGCTTTTGTGAAGTATTCAGTACTTATCTCAGTGTGAAAATTCTAATTTGACAAGAAGCACATTGAGAGATCACATGGGAGGTGACTAGTGAGAATTTTGCTCTTCGTGGAACCTATATGTTCTGCAGACATAGAGGGGAGTACGTTTAAACTGCTTTTGTACCAGTACTTTTGTTCAGCCATATTGTAAACTTCTCAGTGCATCAGACTAGTGACTCCAGCCTTAAATGACAATGGGATTTTTTTTTAAAGGCCATTTTTCTTTTGTATTGTACATTCTGCAACAGAAAGTATTCTAAAAGTACTAAAAGCAGTGCCTTCTTTTCCTTTTGCTTGCTTTACAACTTTCTGGTAAAGATTGAGGGGCAGTATTATTCTGCAGAAGTAGAATGCAGAGGATGTTTTCTTCATTTAAATCCAATTTAGGCAAGAAATGCAATTATTGCCAAATTGAGGGGGATGTTAGGAGAACTGGAAACAGTCTGCTAATAATATGAAGGGTTGGTGTGGGTGTATGTGTCTGGGTTTTTTGTTAGGTTGGTTTTAAATTGTGAAATTATGTAAAAATTCAAAAGCAAGATTTTTTGGGGGGAGTAATCATATAGTGTGTTCTGTAACGTAAGATCTGTACATTTTTTTGGAAGTAAAGTACTTTTCACTTTCCTTTAGTGATTCTGATCCTGGCTTCAGGCAGTGGACAGAGTCAGATACCCTTTCTGGTTCCCAGTCACCCCAGTCAGTGGGAAGTGCTGCTGCTGATAGCGGTACAGAGTGCATGTCTGATTCTGCTATGGACTTGCCTGATGTTACACTTTCACTTTGTGGAGGTCTCAATGAAAATGGAGAGATTTCTAAAGGTATGTGAAAGACTAAAACATAAAGAGGAATAGATCTCAGGCAGCTAAACAAATGAAGTGGCTTGAACGCTCTGATTTCCTCCTTACAAAACTTCGGCTTATTAACTATGCTCATGTTTAGAAAAGGGGATAGAAAGTCTTTAATTTTTGTAAAATTCCCAAGCATTTGCCAAGCAGAGATAGCAGAATTGAACCTCATATCAATCAAGGACACTTGATGTCTTGAGAAGCTTTCTGTCTCCTTTTTTGTACTATATATTATTTATCTGACCATCTACATTGATTTCTAGTTGTCAGTCCTTTCTTAGTCCTTTGTAAATCTTAGCAATTCATCTTCTTTCCGATTGCCTGACAATTTTTCTTGTTTTTCAGTTTTTTTCAAGTGATAAAAAACCCCTTTGTGTTGGACTATGTTTTCTGCTCTACTAAATGATTGTTAACCTCTAGATTTTTACTAGCTGATTTTTTTCTCTTAATTCTTTAGTCTATTTACTATTGAAGTTGTATGTATTTTTGAAGGAGCTTTTAGGAGCATAAAATCTTTATGGACATATATTGCAGTGTTTTAACATTACTTTTTTAAATGGTCATCCAGTCTCTAATACATTAAGTGACATTTAGGTGCTTATTAATAAAGACTCAGGACTGTTCTTGTGGTAACATGGTAGCAATACTGGATTTGATTGGATAAAAGGATGTCTTGATTGCAGGGATCTTACACTGAATCGTGGATTTCTGCAAACATATATAGAAACTAGTTGTGAAAAAGCTAGTTTAGTGATAGTAGTAGGTTTTCAAACCTGAAAAGCTGGCATCACCCTTCATCCCCTTCTTCTACTGTAGAATGTAGGTCACTTACCTGTCGTCATAATTTTGGAAGAAAACTTGGCTAGACAAGCATGGCTTTCTTTTTCCGGCCTTTGAACTGAATTAGCTCCTCCTTATCCTTCCTCTTTTGATTTCTTAATGCCCTTTTAATGTGACTGTTAAAGTGGTACAAGGCTTTTTCTGTAGGGAGGGGGCAGTCACAGGACTCTTGACAGGTAGACCTCAATTAGCACATCTTTAATGATGCTGCAAGATCAGCAGAGTGAGTCAGAGACAGTCTGTCTCTGAAATTACAGAAAGGGCTTTCCTAGATGTAAACTAATGAGACATCTTGGGATTTTATGTTATTACTTTCTAATTAAAAATCTCTTTGTATTGCAGAAAAATTCATGGAACATATTATTACTTATCATGAATTTGCTGAAAACCCTGGGCTCATAGACAATCCTAATTTGGTAATACGGATTTATAACAGGTAAATTCTCTGTGTCTTGTAATGAGGTCATTGAAAATCCCATTGCAGATCTTGGCTCTGAAGTGAGCATGTTTCTCAGCTTCCATTGCAGTTTGTGTATGAATCTGTTTGAACCAAAGATTTGCATTAAATTTAGCTTTAGTTTAAGTGACACTTTTTTTCTGTAATTGCCACTGATGTTGAACTGTATATATTAAAATTACTCTGCTTGCAGAAAATGTTAGTGGTTGGCAGAAAATACATGTTTTTATCAACACAAGGGCAAGTTGTAATATCCTACAAATAACATGTCTTAAAACAGGTATTATAACTGGGCATTGGCTGCTCCGATGATTCTGAGTTTGCAGGTGTTTCAGAAGAGTTTGCCTAAGGTAAATAGAGAATTGCATACTTTCTTTGAAAATTTTATATGTAGTAATACCTGATTATCTTTTGGTTTTTCTACACTAATAAAAACATGTCTAATTTTTCAGGCTACTGTTGAGTCTTGGGTCAAAGAAAAGATGCCAAAGAAGTCTGGAAGGTGGTGGTTCTGGCGCAAGAAAGAAAGCATGACTAAGCAGGTGGCTGAGACCTATTGGGATTTTTTTTTTCTGTTAGGTGTTAAAAAAATAGTTATTTGTCAGAAGTACCTCAAAACACTGCTCATATAGCTCAGTGTCACTGATGGCCAGCTGATGCTGCAGCAATTGTAGCTGCATATGTTTATTTAGCCCCAAATACTGCAATATTGCCAGATGCTTTAGTTGCATCAGCAAAATTAATTTTATCCTCCTGTTGTGCTTTATTCTTAAAATTCTGTCTTCTAAGCCGTAAGCAGTTATCAGAGCTGCTCTTCAGTCACTTCAGTGTGTTTTAGGGATGTACAACAAATAAGTGAGTAGGTCCTGCACTGCATAATAGTTAAGCTGAGACACCCTATTTTATACTAAACTAAGCTTTCTAAACCTTGAGTATAGGCCATCAACTTACTTTTCCACAAAAAAGTGATTTATAAGCTCAAAGATTGACAGCTCCTTTTAATGCTAAATTCATCATGTTAAACTAGCAGTTTCCAATTTCTGGCGCACAAGAGTTTTGTTTCCTCAAATAACAAAAAGCTGTGATAGAAAATTTCTTCAAAAGCATCCTTTTTGAAAATAATTTTAGAAATTATTATGTAGAATGGTGATTCTGAGACTTAATATAGATTATGTACTATTTTGGTAGCTGTTTTTAATTTGAATTTCTTTAAAATGCCTAAAATGTCAATATATTCTTTATTATCATGTTGCTTTAGATACCAGAGGCAAAAGAGGGGAAAACTGAGACGCAAAGAGCAAACGAACTGCCAGCAACTATAAAAGAGCAAGTTAATAGTAGGTGTGTTCCTGTCTGAAGACTTATCTGTGGACTGAATAGTGCTTTTTTGCCTTTTTTTTTCCCTTTTTTTGAATTAAGAATTCTGTAGTAATGTACTATGGGAAAAAAACATTTTCCTGTAAGCTACTGAAGAGGAACCAGATGTGTATAGCAAACAACTCAGCAAAATAATGTGGCTGCAAACATTGTAGGAACTACAAATACACTACAATTATTTCCTAAATGCTGTTGTGTTTATTCTTAAATCATAACAGAAGTGACAGAACAAATACATGGCAACCTTTATCAGTAGGCCACTGCTCTGTAAATACAGTGATATTGTTTCTGATACACTTTGTAATACTTTTTTTTCTTTTGTGAAGGCCTAATATTGTATTAATAATTTGAACCATGTGGAATTTTTTGTAACATTAAATAATTGAAACAATAAAATAGTATTCATCACAGTGCACATGTTGCCCAAGTTGTGGTAGACAGCTATCAGTGCTTAAAAGCACAAAACTCTCCCATTCTAGGGTGTTTATTATGCATATGCACATTCCCGCATGATTTTGCAAAGGTACTTGTAAATGTTGGTTTCTTAAAGGTTTAGAGAACTAAATATATTGTGATTTAATACTTCAGAGAAATTAAATGCTGCTTTTAATCTTGAAATCTCTAGTGAGCAGGAAAATAAGTCTGTGAATAACCTTAAAAGGTGAGCTACTCCACTAACACTCACAGTTTAAATGCCATAGTAAATGAGGCAGCTTTTTTTAAAAACGAAGCACTGCTACCCATTCAGTGTCCCTTTTCATCTGCAGTTTGCCTAATTCATCAACACAGTATTAGTGACCACCTGACACCGTGTCTTTACTAAACCCATTGTGTGTGGAGCCAGCTGGGAATAGTCATGTTTAGAGCTCCACCAGTACTGGCATTCCAAGTCTTACTTGCTTATTGGCTTTATCTGGGCATTCCCTGGACCATGGGCTTCCTTAATTTGTGCTATCAGGTAGCAGCAAATCCTCAACATAAGCAGAAGTTACTCTGGCATAAGCACCTTACTCCATTAAAGAAGGATTTTATGTAGCTTACATTTATTCTGGTTGATGTCACGTTAGGCCTCCAGAGGATGATTCTTCTAGTGATGAAGCATCCCAGGAGTTGAAGGAATCCCTGAAAATGGATTCTGCCCCAGCAGAGCATCCACCCCATGGGAACGTTACATCTTATAAGAAGTCACTTAGACTGTCTTCAGACCAGATAGTAAGTGACATGCCTGTCTTGTGCGTAGGATGATTGATATTCCTTAGAAAAAATTTCTTTATAAAGAAATTTAACGTGTATTCCTGTGCAAGGGTAGGCAGCTGCAGGGAATTACTGATACTTTTTCTGTGGTCTTTTTTAAAGAATCTGTTTGGATTAAAAAATAGTAATTTCTTATTAAGTTCTATAATCAAACTTCTATTTCAAGTTCTATTTCTACTTTCTGTGTAGTCAGGAGGTTGCCAGAAAAGTGGCATTGTTTGCTTCTGCAATTTGGATATCCTGGGATCTGCACATCTCTGTAATAGCATACATTTAAGTTGGTGTGCATTTTATTCATCGTGGTCTAACTTAACTTAAAAGTTAGTTCTGCTACTGCCTAGGTGTATGATTTTCATCAGAGTAGAATTTTGAGGAAAGTATCCACTAAGCAGAAGATACTGTTGTATCCTATGGCAAACTGGGAGTTCAGTTTGATAGTGCTGCAAGTCTGCTGTAGTTGCAAGAATTAAAGTGGCAGAGGGTGAAATACCTGCTGCTGTAGGCACTACAAGAACTGTGGACATACACATGTACCCAGGCTGCAACAGACTGGGACAGCAAAACTGTGCCTGTATTAAACCATGGTTCACTTTTTGATGAGCTAATCAAGATGGAAAGGAAGAATATATGAGCCATTTTGTGCAGCTCATTTGTGATTCCAAAATCATAAAAATTACAGAGGGAAGGCATCTTACATTTTCAATTATTTTCGTTGTACAGGCAAAGTTGAAGCTCAGAGATGGCCCTAATGATGTTGTGTTTAGTATTACAACCCAGTATCAAGGGACTTGCCGTTGTGCAGGAACAATATACCTCTGGAACTGGAATGATAAAATCATAATATCAGACATTGATGGAACAATAACCAAGTAAGTATCTTAGGGGTTTTTCTTTTTTTTTTTTTTAATTTTGCTTTATTGATCCTATCCTGTATTTCAAAACTTTATTTAAGACAACTATTAAAGGATATTCGTTAATAATGTTGCTTTGATTTTAATTTGTACTTGCCTTTAAAACAAACTAGAAAATGTATTTTAAAAGAATAATGCCAAGATGATAACATTTACCATGTGGTTGTTGCCTCTATTAGACTTCTCCAAGTTTAACAGCCACAGGTTAACTTGGAAACTGACTTGTATTTTATGACCCCACTAATTGCTCTGTCTGGACTGTTTATTAATTCTCTTTTTAAATAGTTACCTGCAGAAATTTTTCTGTAAATATTATTTCTGAATTGTATATTCATTAGTGGTTGTCTTTAACAAAACTCATATACCACATGTCAGGTCCCTTTGATTCTCCTTTTAGGTCTGATGCTTTGGGACATATCCTCCCTCAGTTTGGCAAGGACTGGACTCATCAGGGCATTGCAAAACTCTATCATTCCATAAACGAGTGAGTATGCAATCTGTGAAACAATTATGATTTTCTGGAATATGGGAATTAGTGTATAAGTAATTGGATAGTTGTTAAAAATTACTCATGTATTAAAATGTACTGGTGGAAATGCTGGGAAGTGAGCAACTTGTGTCATACACAAATCAAACTAAATTCTTTCCACAGGTGTATACTTTTACAGGAATGCAAGCCACCGCTTTTACTAGCTCCCTTCTCAGGCATTTTGTTCTGCATTGTGGCTTTTAAAAACTGTGTGTAATATTTTCATGGGAACCATAATAGAAATCATTTCTCAAACATGCATGTCTGTTTTCCACCAACTCAGGTTGGTCACTAAGCCTTTAATATCAGATGGAATAAATTTTAAACTAAATAGTGTCCTTCCAATGCATTAGTATTTTCTCGTTTAATGGGTTTGTTTCCAAAGCCAGATGAATGCTCCATAGGTTGGATTTTATGTTGTGGAACAACTTATTTCAAATACAGTGATGCCAGAAATAATACTTGCTAACTGAGGACGATCAACAGTTAGAAACTTCAGAATTAAATTAAAATAATTAACTTCTTGTCTTTATTTTTTAGTAGTCTTTCTTTCACAAAAATATTTGGGGTCTTAGAATATATTGTTGGCCTTCATGTGGCCCCTTGTGCTTCATGGGAGATAACATGAATGTTACTGTTTTGTTGGGTTTTGTTTGGGTGGCTTGGGGTGGGTTTTTTTGTTTATTCAGTGCATAACAGAAGAGCAGTTTTGGAATTATTTGCCAAATTGAATCAAGTCTTTGAAAATGCACATAAACACTCAAGCCTTTTGTGCATGCAGTAACTGTATACAAATCTGTGTAACAGATGAACATACAAAGTCTGCAGGAGGAATTTAGGGGCTTAATGAATGCTTATTGTTATCCATCGTTCACTCTGCACTGCAAATTCTGCCAACAACATGAAAAAGACAGGAGATCTGGCACCCATTATTTTGTGATGCAGATAATTTAAATAATTGCTGTCATCATACAGCTGGGCTGAAAGAAGCTGAATAAAACCATTGTGGCACTTATTTAAACACTGTCTAGTCCACCTAACTGTGTCCTCTGACTTTTACCATTGCTATTCTGTTTGCACTTCCTGTTTCTGTTTTGATTTAAGTTGTGTATTTAAACTACTACATGCCTTGCAGATTCTTTTAATGATATAAAAGTCTTTTCCTTGTGTATGTGCAGAGCTCTGCAGCAATTCAATACCTAAACTGGTGCCTCTGGACATTGCTATAACTGTGTACTTAGCTTAGCAAAGAAACTTCAGCTGGAATATGAACTAAGTTGGTAATTTATTTTCTAGAAATGGCTACAAGTTCCTGTACTGTTCTGCCCGTGCCATTGGGATGGCAGATATCACCAGAGGATACCTGCACTGGGTGAATGACAAAGGAACTATTCTCCCCAGGGGCCCTCTCATGTTGTCCCCCAGCAGTTTGTTTTCTGCCTTTCATAGGTAAGCATGTGGGATTTCTTGTATCAGTTCCCTCCCCATTTCAGAGAAAGAGAAGATTAAAAAGTATTTGGCATTACAGCTGTAACAAAACATTCCACTCTGGACTGTATTTGCTACTGGGACTTGATGTCCCTCTAGTGATAATTTAAAAACTCTGTTTTGTCTGAATTTCACTTGTATACTTCGGTTCCTGTGGTCATGTTGGAAGTGGCTACACAACACAACATATCAATCCAGGAGGAATTCATTTTCCCTTCTCTTTATTCATCTAGTCCATGACTGATAACTCTTAGGTTCTGTTTATATCAGTACATTTTTGTCTTTTTCAAGCATTTCTTCAAGGTTTGCAGTGCACTATTACTACACAAGGTAGAGAAAAAATTTTAAAAAAATCTAGGGAATATAGGCTGTCATGTGAAATAATCTTGTGGTGTTGGGATTTCTCCGTATACAGCTGCTTAAAAAAAATTATGGAGTTTAGGTATGGCTCAGCTGAGTTGATCTTTTGGACCTGTTCTTAATGGGAGGAGGTAGTAATGGACAAGTGTTTGGGGGGGGTTGGTTGGTTGTGGAGGGGGTTTTGTTTATTGTTTTTATTTTGTCACAGATTGCAATGACAGCAACTTCCATTAATGTCATGGGCCTTATGCACTTTTGTCAGAGACAAGAGTTGTGACTAGTACACTTGTGTGTTATACTTGATGAGATCTTCTGATTCAGATAGTCAGCTCACAGCTGCATTCACAACTGGGAATTCCATTTCCATTTATACTTAACCTGTGCCCAGTATTCGCCTGGGCTTTTTTTTTACTGTAGGTGTTGGAAAAGAGGGAATGTTTGATTGTTTCTTGTATTGTTCTTGGAGAAGTACTTAGTGCTGTCTCTATAACTACCAGTGCTAGCAACAGGAAGCAATGAGAATATAAATACCAGATGAATGGGAAAAGGAGGATACCTTCTATCAAATTATGATTTAGACTTTGACTGTTAAAATTTTATTTTAGGGAAGTCATAGAAAAGAAGCCTGAAAAGTTCAAAATTGAATGTTTGAATGATATCAAGAACTTGTTTGCTCCCAGTAAACAGCCTTTCTATGCTGCTTTTGGAAACAGGCCCAATGTAAGTGCCTAACTGAATGGTTAAAATGCATGTACTTGAGAAGCAAAACAAACAGGCTTTCCTTTTTGTGTTTATGAAAATTTGAATATGGAAATGGGACACTGCTGCTTTTAAGGGTTTGATTGGGAAAAGCCACATGCAGATACCTTAAACAAAAGTTGCTACAACTACTTATATGAGAAAGGTTGCAAAGATGCATTACTGTTCTCAGTTTATTAAATATGTGCCACCTTTCTGACTTCTTTTAAAGTATTTTTGACTGCTTTGTGACCTAAGGGCATTAATTCAGTGCTTTACAGTCTTGAATCCCTTTTCCGGTTGTACGGTTCCTGTATTTTCTCTGCAGCTCAGTGCTTCTGTAATTAAGTGAGAGAAAGAGGGGTATTGTAAGAAGAATATTGTCACAGGGAGGGGTGCTGTGTGATGTAGACTTCATGCATGTTTGTAGTCCTAGGCTTGGGCACAGGAATTAAGAGTTTGGGGGCAGGTGGAATATTTTTTTATAGTGTGTGTGTATGTTTTGGGGGTGGGGTTTTTTTTACTGTTGTTCGGGGACTTTTTTTTAAGGGGCAGCTTTACTGTAGCCTTTTTGGTTCAGCTTTTCTCATTCCTTTGATAAATTGCTTGTTACCACATTCAGTAAGGAAATGTTGAAGCATGTACTTGTATTGGTGCTTTTGCAGGATGTATATGCCTACATGCAAGTGGGAGTTCCAGACTGCAGAATATTTACTGTGAATCCAAAGGGTGAACTGATCCAAGAACAGACTAAGGGAAACAAATCTTCGTAAGACCATTTTTGTTATTTCAGCTAAAGTGCTTAGAAATGGGATTATAAAATAATTGCACTTATGACTGTGATCTCCTTTTACGTGTGACATGGAAAACCTTATCTGCTGGGGACTTACAGCTTTCGATACTTGAATGAAACTTTTAAAAATGAAAGTTGGAAAAAGAGAGTTGAAAATCACTTTTGTGGTAGTGGGACCTTATTTGACTAGAACTTTGTGGTCTGTGCTTCTAAAGCTGCTTTTGGCTACAGCTGA
Organism: Onychostruthus taczanowskii; assembly: GCF_017590055.1. NCBI lineage: Eukaryota > Metazoa > Chordata > Aves > Passeriformes > Passeridae > Onychostruthus > Onychostruthus taczanowskii. The sequence continues at coordinate 8,672,456 of NW_024498795.1, forward strand.
ACAATAGCTAGACTGCTAAATAATGGTGTTTCTTCTCCTTTAATACAGGTATTACAGACTAAGTGAGCTTGTGGAATATGTGTTCCCACTGATCAATAAAGAACAGAGTTCTGCATTTCCATGCCCAGAATTCAGCTCTTTTTGCTACTGGAGAGAGCCTCTTCCTGACCTTAACATGGATGACCTGGCCTGAAAAGTACTTCTCACCAGGAGATGGAATTTCATATTGAGCTACTCAGCTTCAGTTTAAATGTGAAGAACTTTCTTAGTGAGGATGCTAATTTATATATTGGTACCGTAAGTCTTACGAAAGAAATCACTTTAATTTCATTGGTTTAAAACAAAGAAAATGCAAAGCTACTGTCTATTTTTTTTGTGGGAGGGTGTGTTGGTTTTTGTGTTTGTTTGTTTATTGCTTGTTATTATGTACCTGTTCTGTGGCACTTGAGATTGGCCTGAAATTGATGGTCATGGTACCCAAGTGCATCAGGGCAAGTAAATACTGAGGTAAAATATGACTTTGCATTTTCATCAATACAGACCTTATTGTAAACATAGATGATTCTTTTTAAGTTGTCTTAAGTATGTTTTCTAAAATGAAGCCAAAAAGTGTATGGAAACTGCCAAATAGAATGTCAGACCCATTAATGAAAAACGTGGTTTAATGTTCAGATGGGCATTTAGACCACTTTTGAGAGGAGCCAGAGCCTAAGACCACTGTGCTCTTTCTCAGCTAGAATACAGAAAATGTACAGACCTTACTAGCCTGGCAGATTCTGAAGACATAAAATTCCTCTTTAAATGTAAATATGCCTTTTGTTACATGTACAAGACTGGGCTTGTACAAATCACGCTCGAACTAACTCTGCTTATTACTTTTTTTTTTTTACACACAATGTTTAAACTATTTCAAGAGCTTGTTAAAAGGAAAATTGTCTTCAGACACTTGTATGGCTTTTGTTGTTTTCAGGCTGTGCTGTGTCATGTTAAATTTTCATCAAGAAAAATCTTGGAACATTTCTGTAAGAGTTGGGGAACTGGCATTTTTATTTCCTTTTTCAGCACAGATATAATGCGTATGTTGTGTGTATGCTGTGTAGGCCAGTAAAATGTATGTATAGATTTCATTCAGGGAATTGCAATACTAAAAAAATTATGTATTTAATTTTTTAATTGTCTACTGCAGGTCTTTCCAGAGTTCTGTATTGCAGGTTTTCAGTAGCTGGAAGAAAATACGACTCAGTAGTAAGGTTCCAGCTGTGAGAATGGTTAAATGCTGCAGAGCAGAATTTTTTTTTTCTTTTCTTTTTTTTTTTTTTTTTTTTTTTTTTTTTTTTTTCTAAGTTTTCTTTTTTTTTTTTTTTTTTTTTTCCTAAGTTTTGGGTTATTCACAAACATCATGCTGATGGTCATTCCTCAGGTTCCAGTCAGAGCCTGTGAACAAATTGCATTCCAGTTCTGGTGTTTATCAGCTATAAAAGCAGCTAATTGTTCTTTCTCTAAAAGTACTTGAAGGTAAAGGTGGCTGCTTTTTAAGTTGAATTAGTGCATTTAAATTCTTCTGGACAAAACTGTATGAGAATATACCATTCTGCTAGCCCAAAGGGCTTAAGGACTACAGTCATTTAAACATCATTTAAACACCAGATCACTCGCTTTTACTACCTGCAAAAGAATATATTTAGAGGATTTTACAGCCCTCCAGAAGTATTTTTTTCTCCATTGTCAGGCTGTCTTAACCCATAGTTCTGATCTAACACTCAACAATTGGTGAACTGCTGGGGGGGGGGTGCAGGGGGCATTTTTAAATCACTATATAAATGAAATTACTTTTTTTCTCTTTCTTTATAAAATTCTAGTGTATTCCTATATTTATAAAACACTGGATAATGAGTGGAGGCAAGCAAAATCAACCTGGAATATCTTCCAGAGCAGGAGAAGGAGAGTGGGATAAAAAAACTCACCTGTCATGTTGTGTAGTGCATGTCAGTGAAGTGAAAGGCATCCTCTTTTTTGTACTGTGAGAACAATAATTTCTGTGGTTCTTGTCACCCATCTACTCAGTCTTTAAGTAGCGAGTTGAATCCTTTCATGGGATTCAACTCAAAGGATATTTTGTTGCTTTTTTCTTGTATTTTTTTTTCAATGTCAAAAGCTTGCAAACATCATTCCATGTGGCTTTTTTTCTATTTTCTTACTTTTTATCCCATAGATTTCATTAGAAACTAAAATTTTCATGATCACCAAGTGCTTTGAATATCAATGTAATTTGAGCTTTTAAGTCACTTAAATACTTTAAATAAGAATCCAACATAATAAAGTATTTTAATTACAAGATGAAATATTCTATCTAAAGATTCTATTTTGCATAAGGGGAGTGAAGCAGCCTTTCCTAAAACAGTCTCTTTGTGGATGTCAAAATTTCCTTTACCATGCTAAAGTCTACTCTTGGTAGCCCTGGTATTACACAGCTTTTCTAAAAATAAAAGCACTTCATCAAACCATGATGAGTTCCCAAATGGGACAGATTATTAACATGGTTTGGCTGTGTCTTTTTTGGTTAATACTCTTTTTTTACTTTTTTTTTTTTTTTTTTCTTCAATTCCCTTCAACTTTTTAGACTGTCATAAAGATAAGCTGTGGATTTCGAGGTGGGGACTTGAGTAAATGAGAAGTGTGGAAAAATGGTATCAGGTGTATCTCCAAATACATGTACTTTCAGCTGGTATGAAGATGGGGGTTGTGTGAGTTTTGTTGAGAGCTCCTCATTCTGCTAGCATGTGACTTTCCATTGTAGGAGTGTCCAAAAGGTTGCTTAATTAAAAAAATAATTTGTTTTTCTCTGTAACAGCTACAGTTTGATATTTGTTTTTTGATGAAATGTAAATGTTGAGTCTTTCTGATATGGGTAGGGCAAGGGATTTGGTTTTTCTAACTCTGGCTTGTATTTGAAGCTTTTCAGATTGTTTGTTAACCCCATTTAAGGACAGAATATGGGCCTGTTGTTGTGTACCTGTGTTCTCGGGGCTGCTGGGCACTTTACTGACTCTAGAGCAGACATCTCGTTGCTGCGGGCTTGTGCCACAATGTTAATGTGGAGGGGGGTAAATCAGAATTATGCATTAGCTTGACCTTTGTTACCTTAGCGGAGAGAAGTGGCCTGAAACTAATGTCTGAGAACAAGTTGTGCTATACTGGTGTAAAATTAGCGCAAGCTACATCATTCTTTCTGTGAAAGAGGAACTTCTAAGTGTGCCTGGCTGCGGGCACACGCACACCCCTGTTGAGACTGTGTTGTTGAAGATGCAGATCCTCTTAGCGTTGGAACCCCTCAAAGGCTGAGTCAATGACACCTGTCTGGAAGTAAGTAAGGAACATTGCAATTCAAAACTTGTTAGTGACTTGGACATTACCCATTTCTATAATGAGTTAAAGATCAGCAGTTTAAAGGGTATGCATTTTTGGATTTAGTTTTTTTAAAATTTATTTACTGTACCAAGCATGTTTGTACTTCAGAAGGTTGGGCTTTCATTCCCAACAGTGTACAAGTGCATGTGCAATCCTGGCTCATGTCTTCTTAACTTTCTGTCATCAGTATATGCCTTCCAAAACCCATTTTTTTCTTTTCAACTGGAAAAATTTTAACACTTGTGTCAACTCCATTATGGGACTTCTAAAGCAAACTCTGAATCCGTTTATGGTAAACATGAAAGAGATGAGATTTCATGTTAATATTTCATGCAAGTCTTCTAGAAAATGATGTCATATGAATGAGTTGTTTAAATGACTGTAATGCAAATTCCTTGTGAAACATCACAGAGAATTTGAGATGCCTTTAAAGTGTCATTTTTGCCTGAATAAATTTTAATTTCCAGAGTTAAAATTTGCTAAATAGAAAGGAATTGTTTGGGACTTTTTTACAGTGTTAATTACTTCCAGATGAAAGTTAAAATGTTGGTTTATTTTGAGGGTGGGAAAACTCTCTTCAGTCATTTGTTTCATTTTTATCTTTAAGATGTGGAATACTTGATTGTTAAGCAACCCAATCACTAATAAGGTAGTGTGTTTAAAATGTCAAATCTGTGATCATACCAATACAGTGGTTTTTGTTAAGACTGGACTGTCTTGGGTACAGCAACCCACACTTCAGTGCAATGTTTATTGGTGTTCGAAACAATGTTATCACAATAAAAACAGACTTCAAGTGAAATTTCTCTTTACTTTGTATTTGGCAATTCCTTTATTATACTGCTGAATGACTAAACGCAGGGCTATTAAAATTGTGTTTATGTTCAACATAATTCAAGTTGGTCTTCTCAGGATATAGAACATTTGCTTTCTTTCAGGCTTGATTTACTTTTTTTCAGAGTATTTATACAGCTGATAAAAAATTGCTGTCATCAAGCTTAACTTCTGTGCCAGTACCAATACTGGGTTACAGCTATAATGAAAAGCAAACATGCACATGGTAATATAAAATATCAGGTAACAGAGGCATGACTTGGGAATGTACAAGCTGCCTTGAAGAAAACGTTGTAAGTGCAGTTTAAGCGCTTGTAAATCTGCCCTAATTTGGAGTTTTATCCTATTTCAATCAAAGTTAACTTTTCCCTTTCAAGGCAAAAAGTATTGTCTTCCACAGTTGTTAAATGCCTTGAAGCAAATATTGTGAGACTGTCTTGGAAAAGGGGCCTCAAGCTTTCAGTAGAAATTAATTTTCCTGGTCTCTTGCTGCTCTTGGTAAATGCAACCAACTTGCAGCCTACATAGAAAACCGGACTGTTCAGTCAATTATGAGGGATCTGCATGAATGATGCTGTGCCTTTTGGTCTTTCTGTGGTATCATTGGTGTTACTGCAGGTGTTTTATCACCTCCTGTGTTCCTGCCAGGTTTCCCCCATGACCCTGCTGACATGCTGCATTTGTTCTTTTCACCAGTCTGCTCACTGCCAATCTTTCACACCTGGGTCCCACTGCATCCTTGGTGCTGCAGTGAGTGACTCTGCCAGTGCAGGTAACAGGAGGGTGATGTGTCCTATGTTTGCCATTTGAATCTGTTGCAAAAACTTTTCTGAGCTGGCATTGTTTCTTCTGTGTCCATCTTGCTGTAATGCACTCCTGCTAGGGTGGACTTGTTCTTGGCGGATGGATTTTTCTGTCTTCAGCAGCTGGCTTCGATGTGTAAAGAACAGAATCACTGTTTCCAGGAGCAGGCACTTCCTCTGTGCAGAACACCGTGCCTGGAGTTGTGTCATGCAGTTGTTGCACTGAGGACCTGCAGCCCTGCACTGTTGTGGAGGGAGGGGAAGTGTGTGTATGCTCCCACTTGCTGCCAGCTGAGCTCTCCTGCAGGGGTGAGCTGAGCACAGAGCCAGCTCAGCAGGGCTGTCTGGGCGATGTTCCCTGTGCTGTGTGCGCTCAGAGCTTTCACTGTTGGGCACAGCAAGGGTTTGTCAGGGTCTTCTGCCTGGCAGGGGTGGCCGCTCCTGTGCAATGTGTTTCCTAAGCAGTCCCTTGCTGCTTTTCCTCCTTTCCCTTGCCTTAATCAAACCCCCACTGGTGTTTCTGTCCCACTCAAGTGCTGGTGCACCTCGTGTTCTTCCTGGTCTTTAAGCCAACCTTTCCCTGCCCTCTCTTTTTAATTTGCCTTCCTACCTTGCTGGCCTCTAATCTTACATTCCCCACTTCTGATGATACTTCCTAGTGATCACAAGCAACAGCATGAGCCTAGAACTGGCTGAAGGGTGGGGCTGGAAGGGTTGTGAAAGGGACTGCTGCTGACCAGCAGTGCTCCTCAAGGCTCAGTTCCAGGGCCAGTTCAATATATTTATCAGTGGTCTGGATACAGAAGCCAAATGCTCCATTTGCAAGTTTGCTGACAATGTCAAACTGGGAGATGCTGTTCACTCTCAAGGGACAATGCCTTGCAGAGAGCTAGATCCTATCCATCCTATCCTAGATGGATATGAGTGCTGAGCAGCTCTGCTCTGCAATGTTGTCATGGTTTAGGAGTGATATTCCCCAATTCTGTATTCCCACTGAAATACCCCAGACCACTGAGCTTTCTCAGCCCTCCTCCAGCTCCCTCTCTTCCCCTGTGGAGGGCTGGAAATGACAGCTGGAGACACACAGAGCTAAAGATCACAAGTTGAGATAAGAACAATTTACTAGAAACAGCAGTGGATAAGGAACAGTAACAAGAGCAATAGGAACAGCAGAGCATACATTTCATATCCAGGTGCTCACCACTGCTGCAAAACTTAACCCTGTCCAAGCCAGAACCAGGACAAATGCAAAGGTCAGTGATTTGTAAAAATGAACAAAAAAGCAAACAAATTCCAAACAACTAACAACCCCCAAAGATCCCCAGACTAGTTTTATGGAATCTCTTGTGTCTACGGCAGCCAAGTGCACTCCCCACATGGCACTGGATGCTTCCTTTTCCCTGGAAGCCACCCTGGATTCCCCATGCTCTTGAACTTCAAGCTGCTTTGATACACCACAGAGAAGGGGGTCCTGCCAGGGCCATGGGAATGGCTGGCTGCCCACGCTCTCATTCACTGGGAAACACCCCATTCCAGCAGGATGGATGGAGGGGAGTGCAGCCCAGGAGTGCTCTGTGCAGCTGCTCAGCACTCCTGGGCATGGACAGCCCTTGCTCCATCTGCTTGTGAGGCAGGCACAGACTCGCTGCAGCAGTGGCAGGCTCAGCCCTGCAGATACCAGATCCTGCCCCTGTGGGCTCTGTCCTTGCCGTGCTGGAGGAGTGGAGGGGCCATCTCAGGATCCCCAAGCCTGTCAGTGTTTAAGAGGCATTAAAGACAAAGGACAATGCCTTTGACCAACGTGCTTTAAGCTTTTGTCCAGCACTGAACTGGTCAGGCACTTGGAGTAGGTGATTGCTGTAGGTCCCTTGCAACTGAACTACCATCTTTGCCAGAACAGGGCAGTGACTGAGCAACTAAGATGGACAAGAGCTGTGTTGGCAGAACTTCTATGTACTACAAAGTCTATGTAACACAGTGCTTGACACAGAATAATCATTTTAAATCTACGTGCAAGCTTGACTGAGAAGCCAGAAACTGCAGTTCTAAAGGCGGTGGAGAAGAGAACAAAAATCTTGGCTTAACAGTGCTGCTGTATTCCCTGGAAAGCCAAAGAGCATCAAGGCATTGCACAAGAGGTAGGCTTTATTTGGACATATCTGCAGTTGTTTTCTGTCACACAGTTTCTTCATGTTCCTGGATATTTCTCTTCCCCTTTGAGATAATTTTTATATATGCATGAATATATGTATAGACATGCACACCTAAAGCATACTTTGAAATGCACTCTTCTTTTTGCTGAAAAATGTTAGTAATGTTCCTTTTCTCACAATCAAGACAGCGAAATAAATGCCAAAACCTGCTTATGCAGTAACATGTTACAAGGTGTTGTTTGAAGTCTCCCATATAGAAAAAATTGGCAGAGCTGCTGTTCTGCACCCAAGTCTGCAGGGTACATTGCAAAAAGGTTATGTTGGCTGGAGCACAAGACTTATCTTGTGATGACAGGAGACTGCCCCCAGGTATTCCTGGTAGCTGGATAATTTGAACTCTGTGCCATTATCCAGAAGCAACCAGCAGCTGACCTGTACCTGCTAGCAGGTCTCGTGGAGTGCATATTCCTCCCATCTCCAAGCTGAGACCGTAAATGCATTTCTAATTTTATTGAAAGAGTCCCATAACCACTACCGGGCTGTACTACAAGGACTTAGCTAATCAGCAAACAATCACTTCCAAATGCATGCTGTGTTCTCAGGAAAGAGTTCAGTCCTGATTTGAATCTCCTGACTGTAGTTGGGGAACTCTTTACCTTGCATTCCCAGCACATTTCAAAGCTGCACGGGTTGGTGATGGGCATGTTGTTTCAAATTGCTTTCTTATGCTTTCCACCTACAGCTTGCTTGACTATTTTTAATTTTTCTTTTTGAGCCAGTTGGTTTCACCAGACCAACTAGAGTCTCAGTGACACTGTACAAGGTTGGTGCAACTAGCCTGGTGTACACTGAAAGAAAATGTGATAGAATACCACAGAAAGTCCTCATAGCTTTGAGTGTTCTCCAAGTGGACAGTAGAAAAATGTCTTCACTGTCTCTAGAGGTCTTAATAGCAAATTAAAATAACGAGGTAGATTTTTTTTTTACACTTTTTACAGTGAAAGTTGGCATTCCTGCTTTGCTGCAGTCTTTCCTGGGGATATGACTGATTTATATGTCACATTGGGGTTTTAGGATACACTTGCCATGTTTGGCCAGAGGCAAGTCTCTCTGGCTGTCAGCATGCTGGCTTGGCTTCAGATGTTCTGGCTGCTAAAGCCCTGCCTCTGGGAACTCACCTGTCTCACAAGTGATGCTGCCCTGGAGACTCATCAGGTTTGGATATTTGCAGTCCCTGAGGAACCACAGGGCCTCGTGCCTGGCTGAGGGACTGTCAGACACACATCTGCCTGTACAGCTTCAGCTGCAAGAAGGTGAGTTTCTTCCTTCTGAGTTTCTTCCTATTTTGATGTCAAATTAGAGCACTTGGCCCAACAGATACTGTATTGTCTAAGAGTCTTAAAATTCTCATGTATTGCATTACTAAACTACCTACAAAGCAGGTCTAAAGGGTAGCTCTGTGATCTGTGAAACAGGCACCAGTTCTGTCTTAGAGCTCCCACCTACTGGATTTTTTTAAGGCTTTCTCAGTTAACAGATGCTTCCTATTGGAGCTTGTGGATTCTCCTGGATGTGGCAGTCAAATCATAAACCCACAGTGAGAAATGCTCTTTCAGTGCAGGTCTTTCTGTATGCTGCTGCTGATTCTCACCAAAGATGTAAATGCTCTGTCAGCAGGCTCAGGTGTTCTGGAGCAGAGCTCTTGCTCCTTCCTTGAAGCTGGGCTGCTCTGTGTGGAGCCAACCCTTGTCAGGCCTATGAATGCATTTGTGCCTGAGTCTCTTCCAGCTCTTGCATTGTTAATATTTAATCGAAGCACTGACTGGAGCAGAGACAAACTCAGGTTTCATTCTCCATTTCCCTATTGATGGGCTGCATCCCTGTGGTTTTCCCAGGTGGGTGAATATTCCACCTTGTAAGCTCCAAGAAAGTAACCTCATTAGGAGGAACCAAACCACCTACCTTGATTACAGCAATTACCAAGGAAGTGCAAATTAAGGGTCAAATCCCTCTCAGCAAAGGTGGGACTCTTAGATAGAGGTTCCTTGTAAAAGGTCATAACTTTACCCACCGACACAGCTAGAGATGAATGGGAAGCTGCCCCCCAAAAGTCTAAAGGAGTCCTCAAAATAAGGTGCTGGGATTGCACCCTGCTGTGACACAGTTTAGGGAATGCCCTACAGCAGTGTACAAGTATCAGTTACGCTGCATTTTGAGTGCTTAAACTGTCCCAGCACAGGCAGCAGCACATCCTGTGTCTAAAAGGAAACTGGTGGAAGATGGCCCTGTCCCATTAGCAAAACTGGGCTTGTGAGGATTTGTGGGTTGGATTTAGGAATCTCCTGGAGCAGTTAGGTAATAATTAAATTATTGATAATAATTAAATAATTGATTTGCAACTCTTACCACTAAACTTGCACTGCTGATTCTTAAAAATTTCTCACTTGGAGGGAGGTGGAACAATAACGTTGTGTTTGCCAGCTAGGTCTCCCTAAGCACTCAGCTCATTTTGTTTGTTTCCATGAGTCATTTTTAGAACAGGCAACAATAATCTTGAGTCATACATAGTCTGGAGCCAGCTTCTTAGAGAACACAGCTTTCTCGAGGAGAGTGAAAAATATCCTGAAAGGAAAAGTGCTTCTCTGGCTTTTGTACGTAACAAGAAATTGTTATGTTTTTAAAACGAAGAAAAAGCGTATTAGACACTTGGATTTTAACAACACAGAAAACAACCCTTCCTGTCTGTCCCTACCATTCTGAGCCCTAGGAAGGCACGGGACAGAAAGGACAAAAGAAAGCTAAGCCCCCCTTGAACAAGCGTGCGGTTGCTGACTGCGTGGTAATGCACGGAACAGAAACACAGGCAGGGAAACGAGACGGAGGCGGCTCCTTCCATCAGCGCAAGTGCAAGGTCACTTACATCTTTGGCTACTGACCACCAGCTGCTCTGTCAGAAACAGCCTTCCTCCTAGGAACACAGCCAGCCCCAGCTTCTGCTTATCTCTGACACCGTCATTTCTGGAAATCAAGTGTCAAGAGATCTTCCCAAATCAGGTGCTTTAAAACTCCACTCACTGTTTCCTTCCTGTGCTCACAGCTGCCCCAGTGCAACCCTAGCTGCACTAGGACTGACTCAGAGGTCCTCTGTGGACAGAAAGTTGTTTTGTTTTTGGTTTTTTTTTTCCCTGCATTTCTTAAAGCAGTTCAGCTTCCAGGATGTGATAGTTTGTTGTGGGAAGGCCCCAACTCATTGCCTGGAAACATAGTTATTAGGGAGTATGTGTTCCAAAACTAAGTAACAAAAGCACAAGTCTTCATCTGACCTCCTCAGATGGGAAGGGCTTCAGCTAAATACAATATACTGCTTTACAGCACAGGGAGTTCTTCCCTCACCTAAAAAACTTGTTTGTTCTGAGGCTACAAACAGCTGTTCTGCATTTGTAATAAGGAAAATACAATACACAAACCACTATGATAAATACAGCTCTATGTGGCATGAACAGACTACTAAAAGGCCAGTTGATATAAAGAATGTACAAGAGACAAATATATGTACACGTGAAAAATGAATATACAGTTCTGCTCTCAGTTAAACATGGCTGGATTTCTTTTCAGCCACAGAAGTGATCAAAATGTTAACTCCTAAGAGCCAAAGCATCATTTTTAGTACTTCCACTGAGAAGTGGCTAGTGTGCAAAATAAAACCCTGCTGCCTCAGCTGTGTTTATCTGTTTAAGCTAAGAAAGCTGCTTTATCCACATAAACAGATGCTGAGTTTTGAAACAAACCTCACTCAAAAGCACCGATGCAGGAGGCTGTCACAACCACTCTGGCAGAGGCTTGGTTTGTGCATTTGGCAATATTGACTAATAATGTTATTTTCCTATATCAACCATTTTTTCTCTAATTTGTCTTCTACAATGCACCAAAGACAAAGACAAAAACTTCCCTTCTAATGCAAATACTGCTGGACTGCCAGAAACAAGCCCTGTAAATTTTTTTAAACTTTTCAAAATCACCGCTCTTCTAGCTAAGCAAAATTGATTCTGATTTTTCTGACCTGTTTTATTAATTTCCAGCAGCAAGCTTTAATCTCAGGAGCATCATGAATAACCAGTCATCTTTTTTACTCCATAAATAGACCAAAACTGTTCTAAATCTTTCAGTAGTACCAACTGCACCTTGCGTTCACATCTTCCCAGTGGAAAGCTGAGGCAAGTTTCTCCCTGTGCTGCTGCTTCTACATAACTGAGTCACACACACCTTGTCTCCTAGCACAGTGTTTGGCCCTTAAAGGCAAAAAAGAAAACTGATGCAGGTGAATATCATTTTGCTTTGCACCACCATGGTTTGCAATTGCACTGAACAAATTGATTATGCCAATGCACATTACTAAATATTACAAGGAATAAAAAGTCATCTACCGTATCCACCACAATTTCACTTTCTTGGCTCTGCTTTACTGAAAACATGAAAATAGCTGGCCACAACTGTAAACTTGAGCAAAGATGTAAACTTTGATACACTAGGGACAATTTGAAAAACTAGGGAAAAGATTGCAAAGGCAATTGACTAGGGAATAGCAGGAGCACAGTGGAGAAGTATCTATTGAGAACATACTTGTTGTTTAAACAGTTGTTCTACTTGTACAGATAAAGGGCTTGGGAAAGAGTTCATTTAGCTACAGAAATGTGTCTTTTGTAGCTACCTCTGGAAACAAGGGACAAGGAAAATGTTTCCTTATAGACTATAAACCCATCACTGAAATCAAATATATAAACTGAATATATTAAAGCTTTGAATTTTATTACACTTAATTTCTTCTGAATATCTTACCCTTCTCCCCTGTTCAAGGTAAACCTAAACATGAGAAATGGAAGGATAAAGGAGAACTCCACTAAACGTGGAGTACATTTCGTCAGAGTCTGTGTAGGCCAGTTTGCCTCCCGTTACAACGACGTTTACTTCGTCTCCTGCTTTGAGGTGAAGAACAAGGTGGAACGTCCCAGGACCACCACAGGTCTGTTTCCCCGAGTAGGGTTTGTGATACTCCAGCAGTTCCCTTCTGTAGCCAGCAGTGTGGAGCTGAGCCACGCTGGCGTTAGAGACGGACAGCACCGCTTCCACGTACTCATCCCTCTCCGGGGCCAGCACGGCGGTGATCAGGTAGCGCCCTTCAAACGGCGATGTGAAAATGCCTGCAGGAGAGAGACAACCTCTCAGTCACTCAAAACAGGGACACCTCACTGCCCTAAGCACAATGGCAAGCATAAAGCCACATGGGTCACACCACACTGCTCTGAACAGGCAACAAGGTCAGCCAGGGCAGGTGACCGACTGATCGGAGTCATGAAGGCACACCTAGCATTCTGTGCTTGAGAAGGAGGCAGCCCCCAGTTAGGGTCCTTGGGCAGGCAACATGAGAACTCCCTTTCCCTCTCCTCTCCCTCTCCTCTCCCCTCCTCACCACAGTGAAGTGGATGAGTAAGGAACCTCACCTCTGCTGCCTGGGCTCAGGTGGGCTGAGGAGCACTCCCAGCTGTGCTGGCAGGGCAGATGTAGAGGTGAGCTGTGCCTCAGCAGTACTGGGCAGTCGTGGAAAACCAGCCATGAAAGCATGTGCCTGCCCACACCCACAGGAAGCTTTTACCCCCATGTGTCTGGTTTAGATGGCCTGGCTTGGTTTGTTCAATGTACCAGCAAGGCCTGAGGTAACAGGGAACACTGGTAACCTGTGCTCCTGCCTGTCCAGCAGGGCTGTGGGTGCATTCCTTGGCTTTACCTGTGTCGGGGTTATAATAGTCCCCGTCATTCACAAGCACTTTGTTGAAGTGAACCACGCCGACGTCACTGGAGAAAGGCTTCTGTGTGAGCCCAGCAGAAAATGACACCAGAGAGGGCACAGCAGCAGTGGCAGGTCCTGAAATGGGTAACAACATGAGTCAGAATCACATCAGGATGATAACACAGCCTTGTCCCTATGATGCTTTATAATCCTCTGCCTGTTCCTGCACATACTCCGTGTGGACTAATCCTGCCAATTGCAGGATGCCAGAATTAGCAGAATATATATTGCTAGCCCAGGCTCCAGGTGTCTCACCTTAAAATTTACTGAGCACCATAAAGTTCCTGCCTTGGCCACAGGTTTTTTTTTTGTTTTTGGGTTTTTTTTGTTTGTTTGTTTGTTTTTGTTTGTTTGTTTGTTTTTTGTTTTGTTTTTTTTTCTGTTCTAAGGAAACAGTACATGGTTAGTAAATGCTGGCAGTGGAAATCCTACCACACTTCAGTTCAACAATGCTTCTGCCCAAGACCTTCTTCAGGACAGAGACTGCCTTTCAACATCTCCACTCTCCTCACTATCACAATGGCCATAGGAATGCTAAAGATTATAGCTCCTGCCAGCTTTCCTTGTCACGTTGAGAAGCTGTGCACAGCTTAAATCTCACACTTTCTCTGCCAAAGCCTAGTGAAAATGGCTATAAGAATATATAACATTTCTGTATTAATGCAAAGAGAACCCTTTGTCTCTCTCCAGCCCTTATGAGACTTTTCACTTTACAATTTTTTCTTCTTTTCTCAGCAGATCAAACTGACACTTAGGTACTTTATAGTGGCTATCCAGCTGCTAGATGAACACTGCTGTTAGAGTGAGATGGATGAAATATAATTTGGACAATTAAGACTAATTTTTACTTTTAACAGACTGCCTTAATATCAAGTGTTCAGTGCTCAGCCACTTATTAGTCCCATTCCAAATACCTTCCCTTTCAACATTTTCCTTAAGGCACTATACGCAATGCTAGAGTCAATTCTTGCTGCTTTGTCTGGGCAAGTAGCTAAACAACAAATGCCCTAGAGTTGTCCACAGCTGCTGTTTCACCCTGCTCCTTCTGCCTTCCTTAAAATTAACATTTGGCCTCTCCCTCTCAATCAGAGATGCCCATCAGCAACAAATGCTAAATTAATCAAATCCTGAATTGAAAGGACCCACAAGAACCACCTAAGTCCAACTTCTGGCCTTGCACAGGACATCCCAACAATCACACCTTGTGCCTGAGAGCATTGTCCAAACTCTTCTTCTGTCAGGCTTGGTGCTGTGACCAATTCCCTGGGGAGCCCATTGCAGTGCCTGCCCACCCTCTGGTAAAAACACTTTTCCTAAAATCCAATCTAATTCAGATGATATTGCTTTAAAATTGAAGTTTAAAAAGTCACATAACTTCCTCTAAAATGTGGATATACAAATGTTCTGCTAGCTAATGTTTTTCTGAATAACTCAGCCTGGGGGGTGGGGAGGAAAAGGCAAAGGGGAAGAAGACATGCCTACAACTTCAGAGCTGGCAGATAACTACATTGATTTCCCTCAGGGACTGGTAAGCAGCTGCCTCACATATCTTTGGAAATCTTCTTATTCAGCATTTTGTCTCAAGCTCAGAAGATAGACAGAAGCCCTTTTTCATCAGTCCTACCTGCCAGTGTGCCTGCAGGTGCTCCTGCAAGCTAAGATAAGGTTATTTGAAAGGACCAAAATTAATTGCAGGAAGCCTAGTTACTCAAACAGCTTCTGTAAAGCTCCACCACCTTAACACAATGCTACTTACACAGAAAGCTACTCTCAGCTTACCCTGAGACTAAAATTAACTGAAAACACACCTCAAATTGTTGGCTCACTCAAAAGGTTTCTTTCCCTTGCAGTAGCACAGCAAGATGGAGCAAACCACATGTTGCCTGCCCAGAAACACTGCCAGCTTTGGAGCAGCAACAGTCCTGTTTGGGTTGGTGTCATCTGAATAAAGGAGTGACTCCTGCCCTCGCTCTCCACAGCTTCCTTCAAGATTTTACTTCACTAATTGCTAGAATAGTTATTAGAAGTAACTATTTGTTGCTAAGCTGATGAAATTGCTTCAGATCTGCAGCTGAGTTTAGCACATCATATGTATCTACTCAAGGAGAAACCTTAAACCTGTCTAAATATCCTGTAGATCAGTTCAGGGGGTGATATAAGGACACATAGTAAAGATGCAGAGTGTCTGTGCTCTCCTCCCCTCTTCCCACCTTCTAGATGGAGTTGTGCCTGTTTGAAGTTTTCACAATTCTTACCAACACCTCAGTGCTTTTTCAAAAAGCACCATCTTCTCCTACATGTCCCCTCTTACAAGCACTTCTCTTCATGCAAAGATCAAAGTTCAGCTTCTTGAAGGAAGGTCCAGGCTTGGACGCTTACTTTCACTTAAGCAGTCAATATTATGGAAGTATAAACATAGAAAAAAAAATTAAAGCATTTTAAAGCTGTGAACCAGAGGCACAGCTCTGATGAAGAAACTGCGAGGCAGACAAAATCTTTCACAAAAGTTTCAACCATAGTTTTACTGCCTCTTTCGGGGGAGGAAAAAGCTCTTTTGACTTCAGATGCATTCAAGAAGGTGTCACTTGGGATATTACACATACAGATAAGCAGGAGCAGGTAAGTCTGTTCTTGGCAATCTATGCTACTGTAATGCATTCTGGGGAGTCAAAAAACCCCAGAAGATGCATGGGTGGCCCTTGTTAGGTTACATCTACTTCCACCCATCTGCTAGTTGTGCTCCTTGTTCCAAGCAGAGTTCATGCCTCCCACAGAGCCCAAGGGGCAGAAAGAAAGAAAAGGGGAAAAAAAAAGATCATTAAGAAAAACAAAACAGCACACAGCACAGGCATTTTCCATCAAGATGAAAGGAGAAAAAATAACAGTGTGACGGTGCTGCAGACAACTGCTCAGCAACTGGAATGAGGATTCTTCAAGAACTGACACAGGACAGAGAGTAAGTATGTCTATCATCTGTCTGTAGGCACTTATGATTCCCTTGGATACAGCAGAAGTGAAGAGGATTTGTCAGATTTCCTCTCACAAATGGTCAATACTCTTAAATCTAAATGAGGTCAAAGTGTGTAATTTCAGTTAGAGCAAATGGGACAAAAATACAATTTATCACTTCCCTGCCTATTTTTCTTTTTTTCAACTCTCCAATCTGACCTTAACATCTCATTTTCAGAAACATTCCTCCTGCCTATGGCTTGGCCATGCAGCACAGCACCACATTGATTTCCACGAGCCAGTGCTCAATGAAGCTGCTCTGCTAAATCACAGTGATTCTGATGTGGATGATATCTCGGTGTGTTATGAAGACACACATACTTTCCTGCTCAGTCTGTTAGTAACATCTGTCTGCTCTTACAATTCCATCCTTTCACACTGCAGCAAGAGAATATTGCTCCAGCACTTACCTACTGTTCCTTATACATAGCTAAGGAATCCAAAAAACAAAAATCAAGAAATGCTCTGGTACTGAAAAGATGCAAACCATGCCTCAGCATTCAAGAAAAGCATGAAAGTGGGCTACTTTAATCCCAGAAGACAGAATTGGAGCATTGGAGCCCTCAACTTCTTCCTGAGCAGTGCTTTTATGTAACAGAAGCTATTCAGAAACAGAAATGAAAGAGAGTACTCAGAAGGCCATTTTAATAGTACAAGCTTCTTATATTAGGAATTATAGTACAAGAAGGTCTGGTCATCTTTCAGATTTGAATTTAAGTACTACAAAAAGTACTGGGTGAAGACTGCCAAAGACATCACAAATGGTTGTCCAGAGCTAATTAAACAGTAAGGATTCCTTGATGGCTTTTTTACACATTAAGTTTCTCCTCCAATAAGCCAAAAATCTTCCCTTCCCCAGCTGTTAATTTGCCCAGCACTGTTAACAACTGAATTCTGTCCCAGAATGCTCTCTCTTCATCAGACACTGACAATTAGAAACACAGACTCAGCTGGACTGGGAAAGACCTCTGAGACCATCAAGTCCAGCCTATGACTGAACATCACCATGTCAACCATGGCGCCGAATGCCACATCCTGCCATTCCTTAAACACCTCCATGGACGGTGACTCCACCACCTCCCCGGGCAGTCCATTACAAAGTCTAACCACCCTTTCTGTGAAGAAACTCTTCCTAATGTCCAATCTAATCCTCCCCTGGCGCAGCTTGAGGCTGTGTTCTCTGCTCCTGTTGCTTGTCGCCGGGAGAAGAGGCCGGCCCCAGCTGCTACACGCTGCTTTCAGGGGGTTCTAGAGAGGGCTAAGGCCGGCCCTGAGCCTCCTTTTCTCCAGGATAAACACCCCCAGCCCCCTCAGCTGTTCCTCACAGGACTTGTGCTCCAGACTCTTCCCCATCTTCACTGCCCTTCTCTGGACACGTTCCAGCACCTCAATGTCCTTCCTGGATTGAGGGGCCCAGAACTAGACACAGCACTTGAGGTGTGGCCTCCCCAGTGCCAAATACTGGGAAAGAATCACTTCCCTAGTCCTGCTGGCCACGCTATTTGTGATAGAGGCCAGGATGTCATTGGCCTTCTTGGCCCCCTGGGCACACCCTGGCTCATGTTCAGCCATGCTGACCAGCACCCTCAGGTCCTTTTCCTCTGGGCAGCTTTCCAGTGACTCTGCCCCCAGCCTGTAGCACTGCAGCAGGTTATTGTGGCCAAAGTGCAGGACCTGGTAGCTGGTCATGTTGAACCTCATCCAATTGTCCTCAGCCCACCAATCCAACCAGTCCAGATGAGGGACAGTGGGTGTAAATGCTCTGACTCCACAAAACAGCTTTTGGTACCACCCTTATCTCTCTGTTTTCTGACTGTCTGCCATTGAGGTCTGCAAGGCACACTGTGGAAATTTTAAGGACAGACCAGCAGGAATATCTTGTATTTAGATAGGTATTCAGTGGCATGGATCAGGAAAATGAACTCCTTGGTCAAGCCCACCTCCCTCTGGATCCCAGGGTGGTAACTGTTCCACCAACACGTTCCACCAAGCAGCAGATGGGCACACTCTTGCCTTGTCCTGCCTTTTCAACACTTCTAACATCCACCTACTGTTCCACACAGTTTTAGCATAAACCTATTAAAATACTGCTCTCTATAAATTGCAATGGCAAGAAACCCCCAGGAAATCCATTTATCACAGAAATCTAGACATCTATATTGGCTTTGCTGGCATCAAGATAAATTAATGTTTCTTTACTTCTTATCCTTTTCCAGAAACCTCATCTATCGCTGCCTGTTCTTACCACCACAATCCTCAAATGCAAAAAGACTGCTTTAAGGCTATGATGGAATTTTAATTAGCAGGTATAAATATCAAAATGAGAGCATGAACTCTTTACAATTCTTTTTTTGTCAGTCCCCAGACCATTCTACATGAAGTGTATTCGTGATTTTGTTATGGCCATCAAACTAAGTCCTGGGGCAGTAGGTTTTTGAATTCCATAAAGCCCTAATGTTTTACTTCCATCTATTGCCCATATTTCGTCAAACAAATTTAGGTGAAATAACTTTTTTTGAAGAGGATGTGGAAATACTTTGATCAAGGATACCATTCCCCAGGGTTTGATAATATCTTGAGTATGAGACTGCACTGCTGACAGCACCCAATCAACATATTTATCTAGGCCAACCAGCACGTCCCACATAAATTTTATACCTGTTCATCATACAAAATCTTAAATAAATTGTAATATTAACAATTTTTAAAAAAAGCAGCACAGCAAACCAAGAAAAGTGAATTTTGAATAATTTTAATCAGTGGTTGTCAGTGGCAGCACTTCTACTTTCACTGAAGTCAGAACTTGAGCCCTGGTGACTGTAACAAAGCCCAAGAGAAACTCTCCCAAGAGGAGAACAACCTCATGCACTAGGGTAAGATGCCAGCAGTTATTCAAGATCTTAGTCTTGGCCTTATTCATGTTTTATTAAACAAATAATAAAATCATCATAAATATTCTTTTGTCATTTAGAAGGCATACAGAAAGGTGCACACTGACATTAGCTAGAAAATACAACTCTCTGTATTTAAAAAAAAAACACACAGTGAAGTAATTAGCAAGAACCCAAAATGATTTTTCAAAACCTAACTCCTCTCCCCACCTCCATGTTTTCAAAAGATACAGGTTATGTTTTAATGCTTAGGTCTAGCAAAAATCAATCAGATTTTCCTCAATGCTAGACTTAAGTACTAAAAATTAACACTTTTTTTTTCTCTCAGTCATGACCTTCCAGGGACTGAAATAAATGTTAAGAACCCATATGAAACATTTCTAGGACGCAATTGCCTTACCTTGTGAATCTGTGGTAGAATGAGATGACTTTGGATATCCTACAAAGGAAAAGAAATATGTGTGACTCAGTACACAGCAGAGCACATTATGACCAAATATCACTGCAGTGCTCTAGAAAGCATCCCTGGTTACTGAAGAGCAACCTACCAAAACAGCTATTAAATAGTGTCTCCTATGAAATGCTCAATTATTGTTAAACTGGGGTGGTCATGGCAAAGAGAACCAAGTTATTACTCCGATGCACTAAATCCACTGCAAGCATAATGGAAAGAAAAAAAGAAATTAAGTTTCCCTAGTGGCAAAGACTGCTGTAGTTACCAGGGATTTTACATCATCTCTGTTGACCTCATGCTTTGTGCATCCTTGGAAATGCAGCAAAACTGGCACTGAATGAGTTTCCCCTACTTCTGCAGCCAGCTGGAGGCTGCAGAGGTCCATTCACAAATCATCTCTGCTGTAAACCCATTCCCAACAGCAACAGCCTCAGTGGGTGTCCACGAAAGGCCAAAAGGGGGCTGGTAAAGCACAGCAGATCTCAGTGCCACCTCTCCAGCAAGACCTGACACATGCATTGCGCTCAGGAGCGATGCACTCCCAGCTTGGTTCTCTCACCTGGTGCTCCAGCATACCCTTCAGCAATGGGCATGGTACTCTGGCCAGCCTGGCCATCCGCACTCCTAAGACGCCCTCTCCCAGACATTAAAACCGTGCCAGGAGGTCCTGCCTCCCCAGTCTCCAGGATGATGCCGGTTGTTCCAGGCAGAAGTGGCACAACTGCTGACCCTGGCAGGGCTGGGCGTGGAGGAGGTCTCAGCTGTGGTGGGAGGAGAGGGATCCTCTGTCGCGGGGGCTGTATCCTGGGTCGTGATGGCAGCAGGGATATGCCAGGCTGGGGCTGCACGGGTGGCCTCGGCTGCTGTGCTACTTCTGGTCGCCCTTTGACGTGATGAAGGGGAGGAAAAATACAAAATTATTTGCCTAAAATAGAATATAAGCTTGCATGGTTTTGCATAATAAATACTACGAAATAAAACAGGACTCAGTTGAAGGCCACCTGTTCCCTGAGACCCAAGACTGCGCTGGCTAAATGCCGTTCCACTCCTGAAGTATCACAGACTCCACTCTTTACTCCCTGTGTGGCACAGGGAAAGGAATGAAGACAGCCTGGAGACAGGACAAGCAGCAATCAAATAACCTATGAACATTCATTCAATTGTTACACCAGCTTGGTCTTTCTGTACCAAACAGGCAGAGTATCACACTTATTCCCAGCAGTACCTTCATTCCAGAGTGCTCTCTGTATCTCTCTCTCTCTCCTTTCACTTCAGTTCTCAGCCCCTCACACCCACTGCGCTTGCTTTCAACTCTCTACTCTTAGCATAAGGCTGTCCCTTTAGCATAATCATAAGAAAGTTAACCACAGCAAAAAACATCAGTAAATGAACATGACTTTTAAGAGTTTTTATCCCTTACTTTAAAAAGTAATGAACTTAAACATCCTAATACTTCCACTACTAATATTTTCTGACAATAAAGGCAGAACTCAAAGATATAATCTACCAGAAAATTCTTTATTGTTTAAATAGAAGAGATACCATTAAAAAACTTTTCCACTGGGGCAGCCAACCCATATGACATCAGGGCTGAACAGCGCTGACATGGTTCCATTTGTGTATGTTCTAAGCCCTTTATAGGAATTCTGGTTTATTCATAAAAATGAAGTCCTAGATGCAATGCCTTCCCAAGCGTAAAGCTGAATTACATTTACACTAAGAATAGAAATTTACAAATGTGTGGATTTTAGCAGATGCAATGACAGCTTCTACACAGAAGAAGAAGTAGGTGAAGAAGAATTTCTCCATGCTAAATTAAACATCAGCATAGGTTACTTTGGTTGCATTTTGAGACTAAAACATGTCTTTAGGTGCGGGGATGGATGTGAGTTTCTGTGGAAATGGGCAAACATCCCACTGAAAATTTATCTGATACAACTTGTCACACACTAGAGATGCTTGCCAAGGTCCCCAGCAGAGACCACCTCTCTGAGTGGTGCCCACAATGAAACACTTCAATTCAATACAGTCCAAAATCAGCCTAGACAAATTCACCAGGGGCTAGGGCTAACGCATCCGGATGTGCCAAGCAGCAGATGTGGTGTGAGGCTTCCCCTGGCTCTGCTGTGTGTCTGGGGACCCCAGGAGAGCCTTACTCTTCACATTTGGGGAAGAGCTTACAACAAACGTGTGCAGGTATTGTCCCCAGCACGTGGCTGGGGTCCAGACAGCATCACTGGCAACCCACATGCTGTTTTGTGACCACTCGACACCTGCACTTTACCCTTGTGAATTTCAGTTCTTGTTTTCAGTCTCATAAAAGCCTTAAAAGCCTACATAAGCCTCCAGGAGTACCGGGAGGCTGTCTGAAGTCATAGTCTCACACCACCTGCATTCATTTTCTAGATATGGCTGCTAGGAAAAAACCTCCCTGATCTTTGCTGATCTTAACCATCAGGAGAATTGAAACTCATGCAGACAATGCACCACAAAGCTGCGCTGAAGCTCACTCAGTAACTCTGTCCACAAGGCAGAGGCCTAAACAGTGAAATGTTTGCTTTATACAGATTGAAACTATTTTAATTAAAAAAAATATTTTTTTTAAATTTAAAATTAAACACTAAAATTAAAAAAAAAAATTAAAAATTTTTCAAAAAACCTGAAAGTATCAAAGTGACTTTTTAACATAATTATTTGCTTTGTAAGACAACTTCTGTCCACAGAAGCATTGATTTAGGCCTTCAACTAAAATCTTAACCTCATTGAAAAAAAAAATTGACAAAGTACTTCACCTTGGGATGCATGTACTTGCCATTTTGGAAAATTAATACATTTCTCTGCTTGCTTTTCTAGACCTTTAAATAACAATCAACTGCTGAAATCCCAAGTCCTGAGCAAACTGCTTCCTTGCATGCAACATGAATAATGCAATATTCAGAATTGTCCCATCTCCATAACACTAAATCCAGAATCACAGGCCTAAAGCCAAACTTCAAGTGGAAGCAATCAGGTATGTGTGAGTAGAGATCTGCTTGAATTTTGCTGAGCAGGCCATGACCACAATATTCCCATTATCTTCCCATCTATCTGGGAAGGCAAGAACAGAGCTGAGATCATTACACAGCGAGGAACAGCAACGCTGTTCTCAGCAGCAGGATCCTTGCTACTCTGCTTGTCACCACTGTTGTGAGTGACAGTGTGGTTACCACATCACACACCAGCATCTTCTGGTGCTCCCCTCAGCCCCCAAAACACACAGAAACGAAGTGCATAAAGCTAACTAGAGAGTAAAGGAACCTGTGACTGCTCTCACAAGAAGCCCAAAAGACCTCACTTGAGTTTTATTACAGACACCGAGGGGATTTTACAAATCTGTCAGAAAACAGCACTGTGCACAAGCTCACAGGGAGCCCAGAGGAATTGACTGTACAACTATTCACAATACAGCATTAAAATTTTTATATCCATGCTGTAATGCAAAACACACATTTGGTTTCTTAGGCCACAACTTCATCAGATTTGCTGTTGGTTTCAAAACCCTGCTACACAGACAAATACCACAGGAATTGCAGGTCAGGTCAAATACCTGTAACCAAAGCAAACTGCACTCCCAGCACAGTATCTGGCTGCAAGACCCCAGTTTTGATTCCTGGAAAACTTCATGGATATATATTAAAAAAAGGCAGTACAATAATAGAGACCACTTTAGTTTTGGTTTCATACCATGTGAGGAACAAACATACCCGCAGAGAGGAACAGAGTGCAATGAGAACAACTTAGACTACAAAACGTGGAACTGGGAGAAGGCACCATTTAATGCGGATGGAAAGCTGCTGGATCATTTTACCTTGGAGAGCACATCATGCATGGTTCCCTGAATGCTTAGAGCAGACCACTGCCTCCTGTCACCACTGCCTTGTGTGCTGCAGGACATTTCACTATCTTCACCAGGAATTACAACAAATTAAAGACATTTCTAGTCTCTGGGTTCGTATCTGATGCACAGTCATTTGTTATGTTGGCTTGTTAGTTTGGATTGAGGCATTTGAAACCCCTGAATAAAAAATATGGAAGATAATACAACCATATTTTTAAGGCGAGGGTAATTTGACTTTGCTGGGCTTACACTGCTTGGTAAGATTTTATGTTTTATTTCTTGGAACACATCCTTGCCTTACTGCCCTCAACAACTTTATTAGTAACAACTTGTTTCTGTTTCGGCCCCTCTGAAGTCAAATTACATCATTTGAATGCTACGATATGCTGGCAAATTGTGCATAAGAAACTGTCCACTGATCCAAGTTCAGGTCTTCCTGTCAAATAATGTTGGTATGGCAGACAAGGCTGCAGATCACAAATGTAAAAATAGTTAAAGCCATACCCCAACTCACATAACATGGTTCCCAAAATCACTTCCAAAAAAGGCTCTTCTGCCAAAATCTTTCTTCAGCTCTTGCCATCAAAACTTACTTAGGCTGCTGTGCCAGACAGTGTTATTGTAATTGGAAACATTTGGGAACTGCAGTGTATGCTTCACAAATCCTTTAGAGGCCAGAGGCACCCAGAGCAGCAAGGGATGCTCAGAGTGCCTGCAGCCCAGACCCAGCAGCAGTGTCCTTCCACAGGCTTTTAACACCCAGCGGTCTGGAGGGGTCTGCCCTGAAAAGGTCTTATTTTATGGAAACCCAGGTGTGCAGAGGCTTTTTAATGCTTTAATACATTGTAACCCATGAGGTCACTTGAACACCTGCTTCAAACAGCAGAAGATTACTGCTTGTATGTATCTTGGACCTTTCTCCAATGTTGGTCCCTAGTGCTAGTTAATTTTGGGCAAGATGGATGAGAAGCAGGATTACACAGTTACATCATGTTCTGTTTTAATGGAGACTGGGATGCTTCTGCAAGATCAAGGGATAAAGGTCCTAACCCTTTTGAATTTAAGTCAAAATTATAGCAAAAGAATGATCTGCAGTTTACAGTCCTCCTTCACTCCACTTCCTCCTTTAAAGTTAAGAGATTTTTTTTTTTTTTTATTTCACACAAAAGCTTCTCACCTCAGAAGGATTTTTGTGTCAAGTACTGCTATACATTTGGTTTTAAACAATTAAACAAAAGAAACACATCTATTGCAGGTTTTCAAGTCTCTGCCTTGGGGTGAGAAGGATATTCTTCCCTTCATGAGGCACAACTTGGCCACTCAAGAAAGAACACTCAAGAATCTCACATCCGATCTCTCCCAACCACTATCAGCTGCAACAGCACACAGGCTCTTCCCTCAGCACCTCTTCTAATTTTACCCAGTCACAGAAACTGGCCTCTTATTTATCTCATACGTGCACAGAATTAAAACCAGAAGCATCAACCAACTGAAGAGTGCAGTTTCAAAACAGTCTCCAATTCCTATGATTTTGCGTCATGCTAAGAGAAACAGGAGAACAGGAACTCAGCTTCCTTCTGTAAACTTCAGCTCTCAGGAAAACAACCCATTGCTGGAATTTGGAGCCAAGAACTGCAGAGGGAACTGAGTGGCATTTGTCAGGGTCTCTAAACCTTCATGGCAAGGCTCACCAGCACGCTGAGGTTTCCATTTCCCAGCATTCAGAGCCAAAGGGAATGTGCCCCAGCCTCTCAGCTGCTCTAATGCAAACTTTAAACAAAGTGCAGGTAGGTTTGCAAGATTCGCACCAACATGTTGGACTGTTAACAGAACTGGCTGAGGTGCTAAAACATTGCCAGTTGGAATGTGCCAAGTACTGCCAACGACCTTGTGGGAAAGCAAGCTTCTGGGAGAACTATGAAGCAAAAGTCTTATATTGCCATGCCAAGATATGCCAGAGCTCATTTGTGAAACTTCTAGATCAAAGAGTGGGTGCTGAATTATAAGCATAAACTCATGCTAAGAACACAACTTAGAAGACATCTTTCTTATCATAAATTTGAATTCATTTGAATTCATTTTTCTCTACTTGCTTTTCAATTTTCCTTGAGGAATAGAGAATAATCTTCAACAACAAAATAAAACAAAACAAAAAAATCAAATCAAATGAATTGGCATAATACAGACAATTATTACAAAAAACTCACTTTAAAATCACTATTCAAAAACACTACTTTTCCTATTGTCTCCATTCTAGCTCGAAGTAAACATAAAAAAAGTAAGACTTTTTTTTTCTTTTTGGAGGATACTTTTAAAAGCACTCAAAGTACTCTGTGGTGTTCTGCAGCAAAGAGCCAAAATTAGTCATTGCAAAAATAAAGTAGGAATTGTGTAATAATAAGTTTTTCCTCCCTTGTTTAGTTCTTTTCTAAGAGTTTCAGAAAGGAAAGCCAGTTGAAAAACAAACAAACAAGCAAAAAGTAAAAGAAAAATAAGCAAGAAACTTACTTGTGTCAGGCTGAGATTTCAGCACGCCTTCAATGTCTGTGGTGATTTTGGAAACCTGACTATGAAACTGTTGGACAGAGTTTTTGAGGCCAGAAATATCAGTAGAATGAGATGCTATAGTTCCATTCATTTCACGGATGCAGTTCCATAAGCTGCTCACGTGCTTATTCAGGCCCTCCTTTATATTCTGCAGGCTGTCTGAAACAGAGTCCAGCTTGCCACAGACTTTTTCAATATGTGAGACTCTGCTCTCAACATCTGAAACACCCTCCTGGACCCCTTGGGTCTTTTCTTTGCACTTGCTAAGATCATTCAGGATATGGTCATTCAACTGTTCTAGTCTGTCTTTCACTTCACCACAACAATTCTCACTGGAATGAGCAGTTTGATTTGCAAATGTCCTCTGCATTTGATCAATTTTTCGGAAGACACCTCTTTGTGTTTTTCTGCATGTCGAATTGACACCCAGAAGCTGCTCCCTGCAGCTACTCAGGCCATCCTGAAGATTCTTCATATCTTTATCAATGGCATTCAGATTGTATCGGAATACACGTACGTCTCTCTGCATTTTCTGGATGTCACGTTGGTTACCCTTAATTGAGTTGAGTTTCTCATTAAGAGAGCTATTTAGAGACTGCAGGATGGCAGAATTATTCTCTGTTTTCAAAAGCAAGTGATTGTACTTGTCGTTACAATTTTCTAGCTGTTTCTGAAGGTCCTGCGAGCCTCGCGGTGCAGACTGACATTTCTGCCCACAGAGCTGTTCAAGCGACAGCAGTTTGTCCTTCACGAAATTCATCTCTGCTGTAAACTGTTCATTTACAAATCCTGCATCGCTGGGCAAGACAGGCCCAGGATTAACAAACATTCCATCCGGGTCCGTGGTGTTGGCAATCTCCAAAATAGTCCCGCCTAGCCTGACCTCCAGCGCCCGCAGCTTTTGGTCAAACAAATCTCTCAGTTCATCCACCTCAGCAGCAATAGCACCACGGAGAGTCTCCTCAACATAAAAACAATGTTCTTCAGCATTTCGTTCTGTAATATTCATCCTTGCATCTAGCTCCTCCAGCCTCTCACCAAACACATCTTCCAGATCTGGAGTCGACAATCGAATGATTTCATTATCTATTCTGACATTCAAGATCCTCTGTGCTTCTACAATTCTGTCAATCTTCTTATCTAAATCTTTCATCTGTTGGTCAAAGTCATTTCCCTCACCCTTCTTGCAACAACTGGAGTCATTTGATGGAATCTGAGTGCGGAGAGTATCTATTTCTTTCCTCAAGTCATTCTCTTTTCCTCTTATAACATTGATTATCCCTGCACAGTTATTTTCACTGTCATCATACTGTTGCTGAATATCCTCTAGTTTATAGTCACAAGAATTCTTCAGATCTGCCATTTTCTTCTCAAATTCTTCCATTATTTCTTGCCTGAGGGACTCAAATTTTGAGTCTATATAATCCTGATATATATTGTCACGGGGCATTGTTATTGTAGGTCCTTGTGCTGCCTCCTGCAGTTGTTTTAGCTGCCCTTCATAGCCTTTTACTTTTCCATTCAGCTCCTCCAGCTCATCATTCCTCATCTTCAAGGCTTCTTTAACCTCAGCTAGCTCAGCTTTTATATCTTCCATTTCAAAATCACTAAAAGGGTCTTTTTGGTCTTTATTGCTGAGGAGTCCTGGCAGCTGAATAGTGTCTGTTTCACCACCAACTGCACTGTCAGGCTCCGGGCGGTCGTAAAGGTTGTTCAGCCAAGTGACCAACATCTTGCTAGCATCTTCTTGTACAGTCAGCTTCAGGTTTTCATTCACACCTGCCACAGAGGACTGGAGTTCAATCACAGACCGTGTAAGTCTAAACAATTCGTCCTCAAGGAACTGCATTCTCTTCTCATATGGTGGAGGCACCGGTGCTTCTGTTGGTTCTGCATCTGTTTCCCAGAAATAACAAAATGTGGATGTAAATATTCCCAGTGGTATCTGTTTTAATAAACTGCAGTTGACTTCACTGTTCTTTAAAATGAAATAATGGTTTAAACTCCCTAATGCTTGTTGTCTTTTCTGTTCTTATTTCCAGTCGTTTATAGTTAATATGGTATCAAAACCCTCAGAACTAGAAGTTTTAGCATGGTGACCGATTCCTGCCAAGATACAGTGGCCACAAAGAAACTGGCAACCACCCCTCCAGTTCAGCAATGGATCTAAGGTCCATACACATCACCTTAGAACCACTACATCTCCTATAACAATAATTTGCCTCTAAATTCCCACTGAAAACTTCAGTGTCAGTCACTTATGTGCCTGAAGTGGGTTTGTGCTTCCGTGTTTTACTGACCTGGGATCCAAACATAGATCCTATATATGACATGGGGTTCTGCAAGACACTCTAGTTATCACCCTTGTTTCACAAATACCTAATTATTTGGCATATATTTAAGTAGTTAATAAAAACATGTATAAAAGTGTAAAATTTACACATTCAAAACTGTTTGATTAAAATAACTCGTCCTCATTGAAGGAAAATCAGAAAGAGAAGACTTTTAGCTGTAATCTACTTTTTACCTATCAATTAATCAATTAATGAATCTGAATCTTGTCATTAGTAGGACCTCATTTACAAAGCCATGTACAAATCTGGATGTTCGGTTTCACACAAAATGTGTAACAACTGCAGAAAATCCAGACGAAAAACCCAGAAAACAAACATTATCAGAGGTCAAGAAAGGATAAACTGCAGGAAAAGTTAAAAGTAATTTTTAATTTTGTCTAGAAGTGCGGGGAAGGATACACATGTCACTATGTTTTATTATCATCTTTTGGAATTAATATTTTAGGTCAGGTAACAAAATACTTTAAAAGCTCATTTTTAAAGCAGGTTTATAATCTATGGGACTAGTTTGAAACCATGTATTCAGTCATTCAATACACTCCACCACACAGAAAACACATGTGGAAATCTGACTAAGTGCTATATGTGACACTAATCTCCAATTATGTTGGAAAACGTCCTTCAGAAGGGAACATCTGTTTATCATTTTTTCGTAATGGAGAAAAGGCATAATATGGCAGTAACAGAAAGCCTTCTTGCCCTTAGAGAAGACAGTATCTTACACAAACATCATTCATTCTTTAAAATATTTTTTCAGAAGTTGAGGCTTATCCATACTTATTCCCTTACTCCTCATTATTAAAGCATGTAATCTAATGAGAATCTGTAAATCTTTAGAATCTCAAACAAAACACTGTGAAACTGCTATGAACCCTCATTAAAATTTGTATCTGGGGGGTGGGTTTTGTTTTGGTAATATTTTTTTTTCTGAACATTGGAGAAACCACAAAAAAATCCCCTGTAAATTCTTACAAAACCCACAGTCATAACCTAAAGACTTTCTGGAACCATGAGTAGCCAGCTGGCACTTCCAGCCAGTGTTCTACAGCCCATTCCTCTGTTATTCTTCAGGAAATTCTCTGTATCAGGACTGCTATTGCCTGGCTATTGTTTCTCCACCACACAGAGTCTTTCACATGGCTTTTGTACCTGCCAGCAGCTGAGTTCAGTAGAAACCATAATGATTCTTATCCTTAGAAGACAAAACAAGAAACCAGACCTGACTGTGCGTACCAAAATTCAAACAAAAAGTTACCTGTGCCTTTCTTCACGGCAGCTTTCGCTGGTGTTGCGGGACGCCGAGCAGTGTTTGGCTTTTCTGCAGGTCCTTCCCTGCAGTCCTCGCCTTTGTAGCCAGGACAACACCTCCATTCCAGCTCTGTCACTGTCTTATATGCAACTGTGTACCGAGGTCTGAAACTCGTTCGGTATCTGCCAAAACAGAAAGCATTTTAAACAACCCATAACCTAAGCTGCTATTTAGATTAAAGTTAAAATTAAAACAGGTTTCAGGGCTTTTTATAATGAAAATCAAATACTTACAGCTACTATTCATTTTCTCCTTTAAACATCAAATGAACAAGTGTTTCTATCTAGGTTTTAAATCTGCCACCACTCAACACAGTCATGATAGGGAGCCATGGAATAGGGGCTTTCATGTATGAGCAGAGGGATAAAATGCTATGGCAAGTGAAAGTGCAACTCATCAGACACTGCTGACAGTACCCGTGACCACCAGCAAAATTCAAAATGTTTTTCCTCTAACTTTTCATCGGAACCCCCCCACCAGGGCTCTTCTGAACATCAAGAAATGCTTCTGCCTGCTTTGTCCCATTTGTATTTCCACAGTCTCCACTTAAAACCATTCCTCAGGACCCATACGTACAGCACAGTCAAAGCAGGCAGGGGTATTCCAGAGGGAGGGATATTCCAGAGAAGGACAAAATGCTAAAAGTGTGAGTCAGACAAGGACATGAAAGAAGGAATCAGATGAAACACTGCACAACGAAGAAATCAACTCTTTCCTACTTCATCAGTTAAGTTGAAGAGGGTCTGGCAGACAAACCTATACACCCATTATGCACATACAACCTTGAGCTTCCCTGATTAACCACTCAAAAGTTAATAAATGACAAGCTAATTCTGGTTGTGCAATTTTCTCTAACCATCGACTTCTTCCATAGTTTCCCTTGAAAGACATCCCACATATTCAGCTGCGGTCAGACACTGTGATATCCCAGCAGAGCACAAGCAGAGCCTATGCTATCAGATAAAAACTAAATCAATTTAAAGTACAGCTCATTTTGGATTGAGTCATGAGGAAAATAAGTAAAACAGGGATTTGCCACCTGAGCTCTATAAAATTGTATTTTTGGAACACACAGAAACAGTAAGTCATCCCAATTTCTCACATGAATTCCTTTCTCTCAGTTAAACTACCATCATGCTACTAATTTCCCTAAGGCTTTTTCAGATCTTTTTTCCTTCAGATTACTTCAGATTAGAACAGTTTTCAGGCTTATTTCACAGCTGAGGTGTCCCTAAACAGTAATACCAGCAGAATAAATGCAGGACAGCAGCAAAGGAACCTACAGGAGCTCTGTAACAGGCTTCAGCCATAGCCTGGATGGGCTCGCAGGGAGTGTATCCTGGGACAGAGAGAAACCATGTACAGTACAGAACAGCACCAGAAGCAGCCATGCTATCACACAAGTGTCACCTATTTCACTGAACATGGCATGCTATTAATATCCAAAATTCCTAACTGGTCAAAAAAAAAAAAAAAAAAAATCAGTAATCAGCTACCAAATGGACAGAAGTAAATCTTACAGGCTGTGAAACATTTCATATTGAGAGTCACAGAGTGGGATTTAGCTTACCGTTACTCTTCAAAGCTTCTCCTGCCATGTGTGCAAATAGTTGCTGAAATAATTCTAACAATTTTATTCAGCATATTTCAGATACATAATCTTAATATAATGTCCCCCATCTGACAGCCACTTGCTGTCCCTTTTTGGTAAGCTGGTTAACCAACTTGTGGTGGTGTGCTTAAAATATTAACTACTAATTATGAATTTCTTTTCCAAATGTATCTTTCCCAATTCTGCCACAACATACTCTAATTTCTGCACTCGGGAAACACTCAGTGCTGTTTTGCATTATTACTTGGTCTACGACTTCTCATTGAAGGGGTAAAAGCTACTTTCACTAGAGACAATCATATTTTTTCCAACTATTTCTGGAACAAGAGTAGTTTACGCTAATAATCCTCTTTGGATTCCATTCTTCTGTGGATCTGCATAGGAAGGCAGGGCCAGTCTGTGCTGAATCTCTGTCCATGAGCTGCTCATAACTGCAGTGGTTTGCTGTGCCTGTCAGCTTTTCAGACTCTGACTTGGAGTGTGGAAACCAGAGGTTTCCAATCCTTTTATACCTTCTGAACACCATATATGAAACAGCTGTAGACTTCACTCCAGCTCATAATTTCTTCTACGGTTTTCACTTAAACATCTGCTGAATCCTGTTTACAAAGTACAGAAATCCCAGTGGTAAAGTGCTTTAAAAATTAAATACAAGAGTGCAATGTAGAGGGCACCACTGGGGAGAACAATATCCCGGCCACCCAGGAACTTCCTTTTCTTTCTCCCTTATCTAAAGTATTAAACTACATCTTTTGCAGATAATTTGGGATTGAATCCTTTCCTTCCAGCTAGCTGCCAGAGTCAGGAGAAACAGGATTAGCTAGATACTTCAGTGTTTTGAAGTGGTTTTGAGAGTCATTACAGCCTCTCTCACAACCACCACATTACTGAAATGCAAACTCTGAACTTCCAGATCAGTTTTCCCATGCCGGAAATGCTTGTACATAATTCTGTATGATTTCCATAAAACACTTAACTGCTCCTAACTTTGTGTGTGTTCCTCTTTTTACTTTCAGGGCCAAACCCCTTCCTGAAAAATACAGTATTTTGGTTGTTTTCAAATGCCAAATCTCTCTTTTTTCCCAACAAAGTTTTAAGAATATAGCTGAAACTAATTTTATAAAATGAGTAAGGATTACTTAAGCGCAAATTGTGCTTTTCTTTGCTCAAATTACACAGTGAGGATTTTCCATCACATTTCTGATAATTTTCTCTTTTAACATATTCTCTGTAGTCAAAGTAATCAATATAGCCACTTTCAGATGGCTTCAACAGT
Source organism: Onychostruthus taczanowskii (assembly GCF_017590055.1). NCBI lineage: Eukaryota > Metazoa > Chordata > Aves > Passeriformes > Passeridae > Onychostruthus > Onychostruthus taczanowskii. The sequence continues at coordinate 8,704,828 of NW_024498795.1, forward strand.
CAGAAAAATAATAAGAAACATCAAAATACAAAAGAATATTATAAACAAATAAAAAGAAATCGAGCTTAATATTTTTCCAATGTCAAAAATTAAAAGCTTTTCCAAACTCCATCTTAAAAATAAAAACCAGGCATGTTTGACATTCTCACTCTTCTTTGTTTTATAGTTTCCTGATCCTAATAGGCATAAAATGCTTAAATAGGATTTAATAAAAATAAATCTTTGAAAAACAGTCCACTTCTAAAAAATTCTTTCAGGTTTGAAACAACAAAAATCGGAACTGGTTTGGTTTTTTTTTTCAGATATGGTCCATCAAATACAGATTAACCTGAATCCTAAATCACAGTTGTCCCAGAGCCAAAATAAGCTAGAATTAGAACATTTCAAAATCTGGATCTAGAACAGCTTTCATAGTCACACTTTGAACTGTGGTAAGAAGACAGCTATACTCATGGATGGCTCAAAAATTCAACTGGGATTTACTTACTGAAAACTACTTCTCTATACTGCCAATCCAGCTGAATGAATCACACAGCTACTCCCATTTCCTCCAGGAAAACTAGACATGTAAGGCTAGGAAACAGGAACTTACACTAGCACTTCTCTGATTTGAATACAGTCACATAAAAATTGCTTAAAAATCAAAGTTCCACTGCTACAGCTTCTCTGCCAATGACATTCTTCAAGCACAAGTGCTGTGCAAGTTGCAAGGAACAGTGTCACTGTGACAGCAGTGTCCAGCTGCACTGACAAATGACAGCCACCAGCCTGCATCCAGCCCCAGGGAGGTTCTCAATCCTACAAGATGCTTTTTTAAGTCACAACTTCGCTTCACTCAGTGAATTTCAGTGGAGGAGCTGGAGACTTTCAGGATTTTGCTAGGATATAACATCCAATAGCACTGAACACAGTTATGTTGTTGGTGACAATTCTAATAAAACAAACCATAAGTTTCTCCTAGGGACTGCATCCCTAATTTGTGATTCCATGCATGTGAAAGACACAAGACTGGGAAGTATCAAAATATGGAAATTAGACATGACTTTATTTAAATCTGCAGTATTCTGAATCCAATTACTCACTCACAGACACAGCAAATTTAAAATACACAATCACAAACATACAAAACACACAAAATACACTCAGGGCAGCCAGACAGACAAAATGTTCCTTCTCTATAAAGCTGGATAAAGATACATGGTTGGAAAGTAACAACAAGATTCACATGGTTTATCTGGCAGGTGTAAATTTTTACAGAGTTCTCTAGTGAGGCAATTTTGTCAAAAGGGTCCACAAAAGTTTCCTAAGTATCTTAAAAACTCCACTTTTACACCTTTATATGCTGCAATGCAATTCAAAACCAGTAAAACATCAAACCTTCCTCTGGTTGACTTGGAATTCTGCTATTCAAGTAAGTGTTAATTAGCACAACTACTTTTACAAGCATTCTTCAAAACTATTTTAAAAAATAGTAATTTCTTACGTGGTTATAAGTTGCACATAACACTCCAGCATTTATTGTGCCTAGTCACTCCATTCTCCTGTGGATTTCAAGTTCAAGAGGATGGTCATAATCTCTTAATTGAGCTAAATACTGCAATCATTCTTTTATAAAGCATGAATAAAGGTTAATATCAACTGTCTCTAATCTTTCATTGCAACAGAGAACATAAGAACAGCTGGTTTTTAGGAGTTTTTCCACAACAGGCTTGTAACTACCCACGCCTACTACCTTCACCATGAACTCAACATGCTGATCAAATGAGAAAACACACCCAGAACACTAATACAAACCTCCACTTTTATTATCTTAAGTGTTTCACAGCTGAAATGAAGACGTACAGGGTGACAATAGCACTCAAATATTCCTCTTCTTTGAGAGAGAAGTACTTCCATAGGAAAATGCTTAATTAAAAATTCATGTTTGCTGCAAATGCTGGACATTTTCACTGGGAATCAGCTATAGTATTCTCACGGTGCTAAACCACAGAAGGAAACAGTTAACACTGATATTTGGAATGTCACCTAATAGCGATAAAACAAATCAGAAACATTTGGACGAAATTGGTGGGAAAACATATGGCTCAGCTCTGTAACTGGATATTAACATTCAACCTTTTGGGAAATGCAATAAGATAAGTGCCACCACGTCCTCACTGCGAGGAAGGGACCACAGAATCAGCATGTTTCTACATAAGCAGCATACAAAATGTTTACTCTGAGCACAAAGCTTCAAGGTTGGTCCAAAATTCTGTAGCCATTGGAACAAGTCCCACGACTTCAGCAGCCTGCAAATTTCTTTCTTTATAAAATAGAAGATATCAAATCTACACTATTTAACACTTTTATTGCATGTAGACACATTCTTTGTAAGTTGCATTGTCTGGTAGTTATATTTTTACAGCTATACTGTAGTTATATAGTTCCAGTCATCCAAATCTCCAATATATTGCAATGGGAGCACAGAAATGGCATATAGACACCACCCAAAAACACTACCTAGAAGATGCAATTAAATGCAATCATATTCTAACCAAACATTTTTTATTTTGTAGGCTGAAAACACTTCTGCTGAAAATATACTTTATTGGCTGTTTATACTATGCAAACACTGAAATAGAACCAGCTGATCCCATGTTTCCTTCTTCCCAAACGTGCAAGCTTATTTGTATTCCCTACAAATGGTGGCAGACATCCTAGTTCCACCACAATCTTTGTAGATTTTAGCAGCTGTCTGTCACGGTGAGTTTCAGCACTCACCTGGATTTCAGGTGCCTCATGTGCAGGTAAGGACAGGTTTTAGTTGTCTGTATTTCCATGAAGGCCAACAGCAGTAGTCCACACAGCCTGAAGAGTCAAAACAGGGCTGCATCTCACCCTAAAGTCATCATTTACATCCTATTACCTACAGAGTGTGCTGGACACCACTGACTTGCACCTGTGTCACCATCACTGCATGTCTAAGCTCCCACGCTCAGATTCACCCCTCTGCATCCTGGGCAGACAGTTTGGGTCAGGGTGAACCAAATCCCACCTTTGTTTTTTGTTCTTTGATTACCTTGTCATTATGCAGTGGTACCAGCAGCTAGCTTGTGTTTCAGCCCACAGGTTAGCTTAATTTGAGAAAAATGTGTCTCTCCTAAGAATTTATCCTAAGGCATTTACAGCAAACAGCAAAAAGATGTTTTGATGCAAATAGATAAAACTACAGAAGTCTAAGTGACAGCAGTTGAGTGACAGCAAGCCATCAAGGCTGTAATAAATCCCAATTACACAATACAGCAAAAGTCCATTTAAAAAGAATCCTATTGCACCCCAAAATAATTTTCTATTTCAATCTGGCATTAGAGACACTAAGCGGCTTCTTACAGATGGACTTAAGCAAGTCTTATCTTTACACTGCTATTTTTCCTTTGCCTGGCATTTTTTCTTTCCAGGATTTATATAAAGTAGGTCAGTAAATGTCTTTACAGCTACTGGGATCTGGGCAATTACATTTTCTTGAGAAAAAATGCCACTGACCTTAGACACTAGTCCAGCGCTTGGCCCACTCACAGACATCTAGACTGAAGTTCCTCAAAGGCCTTTGGATAATATAATAATCAAAATAAAATATATATAATGAAAAGCAAGAAGAGAGTGTTTTAAATGTTTTGTACTGGGAGAAACAAAGTTTTGAGGCACTCCTGTGGAAAATATTAAGTTATGAAAAGCATCATTGGTGCATATGACCATGGAGATTCAGCTTCTCCAGGCTTGCACAGGCCCACAAGGGAGTTCTTAATAAATTTTGCAGTCATGTATTGCATGGCCAACATTCGTACCAGATCTGTTCTGAGCTAAATCCTGAGAAAAAAAATGCTACTGGCTGAGAGGATTAACAGGGAAGAAACTAAAGAAAAGCAAGGTAACGAATCAAAGCACTCTGCATCCACAGGAACACAATTACCTGCTGTGTACACACCCAAGAAATCACCCATCCAGGTCACTGCAAAGAGTAGTTTAGTATCTGACTAAGAAGGCACTGTAATTTTACTGAATTTTATTTTCATAAAATAGGAATGAGCATTTAGAGACTCAGTACTTTTTTCCATTGGTTATTTTTACTTGGTGGCTTCACGCTACCCGGAAAGCATGGAGGGAGAAGATGGCCTTCCATCTGGAAGGAATTGCTAAGTGGGCAGAGACCTGGTGCAGGTGATTGTATTACTCCTTCATACAAGGAAGGAAAAAGTTGTATTTGTCCATCCCTAAATAAAACTATCATCTCATCTAGTGGTACCAGAGAAGGAGCAGCCAACCGTGCTGCCCAGACAGCTCACAACAGCCTGGTCTCTGGTACTTTGTTGTCTTCAACACTGAACACTGCTCCAATGCATCTGAGAGAATCTGGCTGAATTTTACTGCAGAGTTCGTGTTTTCTTCAGTAAGAAGGACAGAAGATTACAGGAACTGGAAGAAGACAAAAACATTCAACTATTCTCAGGCAACGCCAGATGGTTTCATTTCAAAGTCTCCAAAAGTGCCATTGTTCACTACTTATACAGTGGATTTTATGCCACTCAGCTGGAACTCTTCCATCAAAAAAAGATGAGGTTCAAACTACAACTTTCTCTCTTGGGAGATAAATGGCTTTTTGTGGGAAGAAAGAACCAAGGCACTGCACATTCTGAAATATGTCCTCATGTCTCATCTAGTAATTTCTTCTTGTTGTACACATATCTTCACATTCACATACACAAATCCCTACCTCTCTCTTGGCTGCCAAGGATTTTATTTTCAAAAAGCTGACCACTAAAGTCCAGTAGGAAATGCACAGAAGTTTAAAATGTTAATCATCTTAATGTTCACAAATTATCACTAGGTAGGCATTCTCCTCTTATGAACGGCAAAACAAGGACATAGGATGCATTTCAGGAGCTCAGAGCCAGAGATAGCCTGTGGCAAAGCTCAAAGCACAGCTTCAGTTCAGGATTTACAATGTTGAAATGCCAGTCAAATACAAGGTAACAGACCAACAGTAAACTTTTAAAATCCCACTGAAATAGCTTGGGATAGAAGAACCCTGAAAATACAGCCCTTTCAAAAGGATTTCAGGGAAGTTTTGTAGAGCGGCAATGTGATGTGCTCAGGGATGGAACAGGAACAACTCTGCAACAGGTTATATGTTTACAACATCATCACCTGCCTCTCCCAGCAGCAGCAGGGACCAAGTTTCTCACCTTACACCAGTGGAGAGATGAAGTGAGGATGCAGAGCACTGCTGCTGATAAAGCTGCCTGAAAAACTGAGCTCCAATAGTATCTCTTCTGCTTCTCTGCCCATGAAATAAAGTGTTTTCTAGAATGCTCTAGAAAGAGCTTTTTCTCAGAGATTATTTGAAAATATACCCAGATGAAACAAATAACCAATACTTTCAGGAAGACAAGAGCTAAGCTGTGGCATGAAGTGGGACCCCAACTTTGAGAATAAAACGGAGCATTGTTTTGAGAGCTGTTACTTTTCAAGACACCAAGTTAAAAGTGAGCCAGAAGGGAAAGGAAAGATGAGATGTGAATGCAAAAATGAAGTCAGATGGGAGTCATAATATCCCCAAAGTGTAAAACTGGCACTGCCCACTGTGTAATGGTACAAAATGTTCCTTGATTATTTAGGTGATTTATGATGGAATACACCTAAATGGCTCAGCAGCTCCCTGCAAATAAAAATTTATTGCTTTGGCAACAGTTTGGTGCTTAACAGAAGAGGCCCCAGACCTCCAGGTCACACATTTCTCAAACCAGAAAAGCATGAAACTTTGAGTTATCACATTAATGTGAAGTGAGGAGCAGCATGGGACTTTTTTTTTTTTTTTTTTTTTTTTTTTTTTTTTTTTTTACATTATTGCAACAAACTTAAACGATGTGTGAAATGAAAATTCTCTGTCCAGTTCACAGAGGAGAAAGACTCTGCTGCGTTCAGTGTGCGGAGACAGAGATGCACAATTTCAGGCTTGGGTAGACAGCCAGGAAAACTTACCACACCCAGCAGGATCTCAAAGATTTCAAACAAGCACTCCAGGAGACTAAAGTTTTTTAGGTTTCCTTACTGTTTTCAATGCACAAGCCCCTAGGCTAACCTCCCTATGTAGTCAGCTAGCTGGAGTCTGTACAAAGAAATTCTGCTTCATACAAAATACACAAAGTTGGAAAGAAAGTCCTGAAGACCTTTATAGATACTTGGAGGGGAAACATTAAACAGCTCTTGCTTTCCCTCCAAGGTTTTTGTGCATCCTGAAAGTTTTTGGTTTTTTTTTTTTTGTTTTTTTTTTTTTATGAGATATGTATTGCTGGAAGCCAGTGGCAAGCACAGGCTCAATCTGTGCTGACTTGTGTATCTGAGGTTTGCTCCTGCCTGGTGCTGAGCGCTCCCACACTGATCTGCATGCTTGATTTCTAGCAGTAGAACAGTCCCAGAGAAAACTATATTGGGACTGTTAGAAGGTTGAAAACTACACAGGGATTTCCTATATGTTCCTGTACTGGGGCTGATGTGCTCCACCCAGGTCATTCTGGGGCTGCCAGATGGATGAAGCCATTCACTTGAACTGCATGTCTCACGTGAGGGTTTTCAGCTATAAAATTTCCACTTTTACCCAGTAATATATTGTAAATAAATGCAGAATACTGCTTATTAAAAGTAATGTTTTTCTCATAAGTAGTAATTTGTTCTGATGTTTATGAATGCAGAAAACTTTTAGTAACATTCTCATAAGTCATTTCAATCTGGTGCTTTGAATATTCTGGGCCATGAACAAAATCATGATTAGTTTGGCACTGGGCTTATTTATGATCATTTGAAAGTAATAAAATTACAAGAAGTTGGAAAATATTGCTCAGTGAGAGATTCAGAGAGGCTTGCTAATTTACCTATTGCTTCATTCATCATTTTCTGGGTCATTTTCTAAATGAAATAATGGGCTTGCTTAGTATCCATGTATCATTAGTGTTAAGATGAGAAGCTTACACTAAATAATAAAAGTCACTCCTCACAAGCTGAAGACAGATGACCTGACCTGAGCACACAAATATCTTTACTCACTTGAGCATAATTAATGGGGGCTGGTACGTGAATTAGGAGATCTGATAAAACATCCTTTCTTCAAGTCCCTGAGCAACCTTATCTAAGTTTGAAGCTGGTTCTGCTGTTAGCTGGGGGCTACGAGGGGATTGCATGACCTCCAGCGGTTCTTACCAAGCTAATTTTTTTTTTTTTTTTAATTTATGACCTCACAGGGGGAAGTTCTGTTTGCACTTCTATAGCAAAGACATAAACCCAGAAAACATCCCAGAAAACATTCAGCCACTTCAATTCACTTCAGACTTCAAAATCAAAACCTTACTAATGAAAGCAGCTTTTCCCAAAAGCGCTGGGCCATAAACTAGTGCACCTCTGGTACAGCCAGGTGTACCCACACACTCCACAGAACAAGGGGCAAAACAAACAACTGCTATGACAGCATCCTACCCTGAAAGGGCTATAGTGACCAGAGGATGTCCCAAACAAGTCACAACCCTAAAGAGTGTGTAGGATCTAACCAGAAAGGAAACATGTTTTTTCTTTTAGAAATAGAAAATGCTACTAGTTACAAATTGCTGTTATTGCTAATTAAGTTACCAAAACATTCATAAGAAAGCTAGGAATGGAAATTAATGACAAAAGAAGCAGTGAGGGGTAAATTATTTATGAAGCAATATTAAATTTCAAAACATCCAAGATCCTTCTAGTGAGTATAAACACTAATATTTTTGTACCTTTCAGCCCAGTGACCCACTAATAACAAAGTTTGTCCTTCCTTTGCTAGTCATAGTTTTAAGAAAAATAAATCAGGAGCCTCTCACACTTCAAAGGGAACATACTTCAAAGGGCATTTCTGCTCTCTCTTTCTACTCTCTCTCTTCCTATCTCTTAAGCAGCCACACTTCAACTCACATTCATCCCTGACACCTTAATCAGCCAAAGTATTCACCAACTTTTCAGCAAGGAAATGCACTATTGAGCCCAAGTACCTATAAAACAGTTAAACAATGAAGTGTAATAATTTCCTGAATTTCAACTTAACCTTTCAGGAAATACACCCTGCAGCCAAAGTGAATTTACAGTTAACAATCATGGAGGTGTAGTCATTCCAACAAGGGGCTTTAGGGTTTTTTGTCTTCAGACAAATTATATTTTAATGGGCCTAAAGGGTAGATAAAATGGGTTCATGCATGCATATGATTTTAGGCTTAATCACCAGAGCTCTCTATTAAAAAAAAAATTTAAAAAAATGCAAAGACAAATCAGGGCTGACTATAATCCATATCTGCAACACACATATCTTGTCTGTAAATAACACATGGAATTCAGGAGTACACTGCAAGTTTGAGGCAGTGAAATGCTCCCCCATACACTGCAATCTAAGTAATTGTTATGCATAACCTAAATGGGCTCTTTAAATCTAGTCTTAAACTAATATAAACCAACAGTAGATTAAAAAATAGACCTAATAGTACTTAAGTACTAATAAAACACACACATCCATTATACAGTTAAGGAATTCTTTGTTTGGTTTGGATTTCACTGTTCCCACTGTCTGCAGCTGAATGAGCTCTTAGATAAACCATGAGTATCGAGAGGAGACTACACAGGGACTGTACTTTATTCCCATGAATATCTGCTATTTAGCTCATTTTAAGTTCTCTGTTCAAGTGTATAAAGGAGAAAAAAAGAGACTAATTTCTACAAAGTGGAAATTTCTCACAGTCATTTCTTTGTTGTTTTATAGCTCTTTCCTATTTTTGTGAACATTAGTTAGCAAACATATATAAACACATTTTGTTATTCAGACTGCTACTCCTTCTGAATTAAACAATATTTTTCACAGGAATCAAGTTAGGGGTTTGCAGAATTTGAGGCAGGTATTTCAAGCTTTTTGGATTATCACCTTTCTTACTCTGCCACTAAGAGAGTGCATATGCAACAGACACAAAAATAAAATTACAACCTATAACAGTTTTGAACACAATAAAATTTCAAGATATCGATATTTCACCTTCTCTTGGTGTTGATCAGCTGGTGCTGTGACAGAAGAAAAATATTTTATGGTAATAATAAGGAATATTTTATGTTAAGAAGAAGGAATTGTTTTGCAGTTGCCATCATGGTTATGAAGAAAATAACAGTGATGTTCACCAAAAAAAGTCAAACAGAGGAGACAAAGTCTCATGATAAGCATCTAATTCCATTCTCAAAAGAACAAAAAAACCCCATGAGACTGGACACATCTGGTGAGACCAAATGTCTGCTCAGCCCCACATTCTCTCTCTGACAGCAGCCAACTCCAGATGTTTAGAAGCACAAGGACAGACAATGCCATTTCAGAGAACCACAGAGAAATCTGGAAGGGATGGGACTTATGGAGGTCGTGCAGTCCAGCCCCCTGCTCAAGCTGGGCTTCCCCTTGTTACTGCTGCCAATAATCTCACACTCTCAGTGCAGGAATTTCCTGAGCTAGAAGCAATGCCTTAGCACTTTCTTCACTATCTACTAGCAGATAGTCCAGGAAAGTCCTAATTTACCGCCTCTGAAATTCCTTATCTTAATGATTGGTGATTTATGTGTTTAAAGAGCTCAGTTTCAACCCCTCCTCATGCCTCTGTAGCTCCACTACAGAGACTTCTCGGGACAGAGGGCACACCCCATTACACATCCACAAACTCAGTCAGAAGTCCAAAATGGCCAGTTCAAGACTCCAAAGAGAAACAAGGGAAGTTACACAAGATGGTGTTACTCAGCTGTCTGCTGTCTTTGTTTTTTCCCCTCCAATTCTAGTGTTTATATAGAGAAAAGCTGGGTTTTAAACGAAAATAACAACCCAAACAAACAGAAAGCAGCAGATCTGAATGCCAAACACCCAACACCTATTGTCATGGACCCCCAGGGTGGCAGCGTCATCAGTGTCTCTAGTTCTATTTCAGTGGTACCCAGGATCTTGTAGTATCTGTCTCATCATCACTGTTTCATGTCAAAATAAAAACTAGTTACTGTAGCTTTATTGTAAAACACTCTTCATCATCATCTCAGCCCAAGTCTAAGCCTATGACTTCCTGGGGATGCTGAAATGGTTTCACAGAGTGCGTATCACATAGAGCTTTCAAAGAGAAACGTGTAAATATTGCTGCTTTTCAAGTGGAAAAATGAGGAAAGGAGATTTCCCTGTGATTAGCCAGCAGGTGAGATCCATCTGTTCCCTAATGCCTGCTGTAGCACACCTTGCTGTAGGTGGCCACTCCACAGATTACCACGTGGTCACACGCACGAAGATTAAAATCAAACAAGCAACTTTATATTACCCCCCATAAAATCTGCACTGGCCGCTCCCCTTGCTGGATAACAGACAAGGACACACAGACTGTAAAGGTGCTGGCTGACGTTCCTGGCTCTCCCTTCATGCGCCGATCCAGCACCACGGCGCAGCAACAGAACCGGTTTTGAGCGCGGCTGTGCGCTGGCAGCCCTGGCCCAGGTGCGCTCCCATAGGCGCGGTCCTGGTGCCGGCGCTCCAGCCGCCCATGGAAAGCAGCCCGCGTGCTTCCCGCCCGCCTGCACGCCTCTCCGAGCCGACGAGGTGTGCCAGCGCAGCTCCCTCTCGGCAGCACGGAGCAGCAACTCAATCTGGCTCTAATTAGCTCCGATGTCCGCAATGAGCGAGCGCTTTGTTCGGGGAGCGCCAGGGGCGGTCCGCACCCCCTGCCCGGCCCTGCGCCCTTCGGGGCGCCCGGAATCACCCGGCGCTGCCCCGCCGGGGCTTGGCAATGGGCGGCCAAGCGCTCTCCCTGCCGAGGTCGCCCCCTGCGCTACTTACACCAGGGTGGGCTCGCAGGGGAACTGGTTCCAGGCGCACTTGTACTGGGCCTGGACGTAGCTCTCCGTCCCGTCCAGCACCGAGCAGCTCACGTTCTTGTTCACTATGTAGGCGCACCAGTTCCTGGGGGAGAAGGACAATGTCGGTCAGGCACGCCGGCTCCGCAGCCCGCCCGGCCCGGCCGGTGCCGCAGCGCGTCCCGGGGCGGGCGGTACTCACTTGCTGCGGGAGCCCGGCCGGGAGTACGGCAGGTGCGGGGTGCCGTGGCTGAGCCCGGCGGCGCCCAGGGCGAGGAGGAGCGGCAGAGCCCATCCCGAGGGCGGCGCGGGCCCCGGGCACAGCTCCATGGGGCGACGGGCAGCGGCGGCGGGTGAGCGCAGCGGGCCGGTGCCTCTCCGCCGGCTCCCTCCGTCCGTCTGTCCCTCCGTCCGTCCCGCCCGCTCTCAGCTCCCTCACTGACGCAAATCCCCCCACCCCGTTTCCGCCCTCCACGGCGGCTCCGCACCCCCCTCCGGCCAAGGCGCCGCTCCCCTCCGCCCGCCCGGCCGGCCCCGGCCCCAGCCCCCGCCCCGCTCCAGCCCCCGGCCGGGCAGGAGCGCTGCGGCAGCCCCCGGCCCCGTGCGGCGCCCGGCCCCCATCAGCGGGTCCCCTCGGGCAGCCCCCGCTCCCCGGCCCCTGCCCGAGCCGGCCGGAGACAGCCCCCGTAGCAGTTTTTCCCCCTGGAAAGCTCTTGGGAGGAGAGGGCCGGTCCGCCGGGGAAGAGCCCCGCCGCTCCCGGGGAGCCGGGCTGCTGGGGCAGAGGGCAGCCCGCGAACCGGGGGAAGGGGACACGGGGCTCTTCAGGTGGGGCCGGCGCGGACGTGCTGGGCTGCGGGGGAGGCTGAGGCTGGTTTGCTGCTTTGTGACACCCAGGGGTCCTGCCTGACACCAGTGCCATGAGGTGGTCGCTGTTCCTTTCGTGGCCCGATGACGGCTCGTTTCACCCACTGTCATGGGAAGGGTGCTGAGGAGGGAAGTACAATAAGCCTTTAATTGTAAGGAGAGGTGTTCACTGGGCAGAGCGAGAAATGGGCATTCAGCTTCACCTGGCTGTTAAAATCCAACTCAAGCACCTCACACCTGCCCGTGTGAGGCCATCCCACCGAGAGCAGGGCCACAGGGATGTCCCCCATCGTCCTCAGCTCCTGCTCTTTTGTGAGTTAGAGTTTTGGGCTGAAGTGACACTGAACAAAAGCATCGAGGCTGGGCCAGGGCAGGCTGCTCCCAGCAGTGGGAAAGAGGGGAAGGGAGAGAGCGATCTTTGGGTGGAGAATAGTTTGGGTGAGAGATCTGGGAACAGTGCAGGCTGCTCCTGCTGAGCCTGACCAGCCCCAACCCTGCTCAAGCGCTCCCAAGGCCTACCATGGCCAACAGCAGCTGCTCAGGCTTTCCTTGTTCTTCCTGCAGCAGAGCCAGCAGCAGGGCAGGGCTCTTCCTTCTGCTGTAGGCAGCAGCCTGCTGACCTCATCTTTTGCCCCGACCTGCTGAAACAGGCAAATTTCATCTGCCAGTCTTACTGGGAGTCTCACCCAAAAACTTCACTCTGCAAGTCTGCTGGGAAATAAGCTTTAAATGCTGAGGTCAAAATGGTGCTTTCAGACTGGTTTTTAGAAACTGTTTCATTGGAAATATATGCTAAAGCTTCCTGTGCCCTGGAGAAAGGTATGCCATTACAGATGCATAGGAAAACTTCACTGGCAATAAATAGCAATGAAAAAAGGTGAGATGTTGCTTCAATCTGTCCTATTTCACTTGAAACCCTTCTAATGCTCTGTAGATGCTTTGAAGAGGATAACACCTCACTCTCTTAAGAAATTATACTTTAAACTTCTCAAGGGTTAAACAATTTCCTGTGCCACTGTTTGCATTCATGGAAGCATGTAATTTGGTTTTCATTATTTGTGCTGGCAGAAATTATCTGGAGTTTCCCAAGCCTGTAGAGAGCAAGACTACAGTTCAGTTCCTAAAAAGCCATAAAGAAGGCTCTTTCTTCCTTTCCCCCTTCCTCACTCAGCCAAGGAACTAATGAAATTTGTCCTTTTCCAAAAGTGATGAGCAACATGGAAGAGCTGTGTATTGTCCCACAAAGGGAAAGTCATTAAATAACGAAAGACTGAAGTCATGCCTGTCTTGAGAATGACTGCATAGTACAAAAATTAATAGACTGATTTAAACAAAATGAGCATGAAGCAACAGTATATTTCCATATGCTAAACACTGAGCTTACATTTTGGTGAAGGAAGACAAACAGATGTTACCTGATTTGCCATGAGGGCGCCCAACTTACCTGTGAACCCCAGAGTCAATTGCCTGACCAAACGTAACATGGGGACACCATCAGAAGGAGAGTTTTTAGAGCCCCTGCTTACCCCATGGATATGACAGGTAATAAGTCAGAAGCTTTCTGCAACTTCAGGACTCTGTCAATGTTTGTTCATTCAATAAAATCTCTCCTGGTTTCTGATATATAATTGTCCCTTTACTGTCTGAGTCAACTACTTTGTAAATATTATGAAACAAGGCTTTCACAGCATTTGCTGCCATTTCTTTAAAAGGCTATGTAAGACTTCTTCCATTGCAAAGCACAGTGCATTTTGGAGTTTGTTTCATTTAAAATAAACCATAACAATGAAAAAAAAAAAATCCTGCAGGACCAGTCCCCATCTTCTGCCTGAAACTAGAGCTCTGTTGGAACTTGAATACAAGTGGTGGTGCAGAGAGTGAAGTTTTAGGGTGGCTGCATGATGGCTCAGTAAGGAATGTCAGCAGAGGATGACTTGTGCTAGAAGTGTTGAGCTGAAGAGAAATGGACGAACTTGGGTGGGTGAATAGAGTTGACCTCAGCTCCTCTGATATTCACACTGGGCCTATCAGTGTGATATCAGCTGATTCAACAGTAACCAGTACAGAAACTGGGCTTTGCCTGGAGCATCTTCAGCTCAGGTGCATGCTGAAGATGTGGTCCAAGCTCTGTGCATGGCTGCATTTTTTCTGTGGGTGTAACTAGTTTTATTTCACAGTGTAAGTATGAGGGTTAATCGTGTTCCCAAGGAGACAGAAATGTTCACATTTTGTATTTCTGTGCTATGTCATCTCATCTCTAAAATTCACAGTAATCCCAAGACAGATGATTCTTACAGTACATGGAAAGCAGCCTTCCACCCCTCCCTACAAATGGAGCACGTAGTCTGTGAGTGCACTGAGAGCTTCAGTGACTGGCGAGCTCAATACACACATCCTTGGGAGACAGAGTTCAGCAATGTGAGTCCATAAATCCTTTGAAATATTTTACATTTCTTGTTTCTTTGCTAAGCAGTCTAGCTGTGTTTCTAGCACCAAGACAAACCATACTTTCATACTTCATAAGAGGATAATGATGGGGAAGCAACAAGGGCCATGTGCAAGGGTTGCCAGAGAGAGAAAAGTGCACAGAACAGGTGGGTAGAATAATTTGCAAAAACATTTCCAGATTTTTACTGCAGAACTTCAAGAGAGAAAAGGTATTTGTAGGGTGTTGTGCATGGGGTAGAAATGGTGTTTTCCCTGCAATTTACATCCCTTATCCATCAGCTTTTCTTTTCTGTAGATTTCAGCAACAAATTGCTTCATGAATTCTGGGTTCCTTTTCTTCAGGTTCACTGTCTCAAAACATTACCAAAACAACCTGAGATGAATGGTTTTCAGAGAGGTGTTTGTACTGCCTTGATGCTTCTCTTTAATAAAAAAATTGAAATATTGCCTGTGGCACAAAAGGTCTTTCAGGTACTTCTCACTGGCCATCAGATGTGAGGAGCTGGCCTACAGCTGTGGGTTGTCTGGGCTTACATTTGGTGCTGTGTTAACTCGGTCCATGGGTCAAAGCAGGTCAAAGTGTCCCTCCAGAAAGATGAAACTGGCATTAGGGAACAAAGAAAAGTTTGAAAGGAAGTTGTAGGAAACTGCAGGCTAAAAGAGGAAAGCTTGGATGGAGGTGTATGACGCATGCTGGCTTGGATATACCAGGAAAATACTCTGTTGGGGAAAGAGGGTTTTGAATACTGTTTTGCAGAGACTGACACAGCTCTGTCCCATTCACTTGGCCTATATGTCATTACATAGTAATCTTAATATGAACATAAAAATTCTAATTTGAATATAGAATGGGTGTTTTGCAACTTTTCCATTCTCAAATCACAGTGTGAGCTTTGTTTGCAATTTCTTTAAAAAGTTCATTCCCCATCACAAGAAGTGATGGGTTTCAATTTTTAAATTTTATGTGTAATTGCCTCACTAAAGTCTGCCAGACACATATTTAGCTGTGAATGTTTAATGAAAATTAATGACTGAATGAAAAGCAAATAACAGATGTTAATAAAATTACTGTTTATAAACACTTAGTTTAAAATTCAAGCAGTACTCACTAGTCAGTGATAAATCAATAATGAGAGAAGGGAGAATGGAGTATTTTGGTTTTCTCTTAACTGGAGAGCCACCTTGGAGAGCCGTAACTGTTACACAGCCACAAGGATTTTGCTCATTCCATAACAAAAGGTCTGTAGCACAGACCTTTCTGGGAGCTCTGGAGTATGCAGAGAAATAGCCCATGTGGTTCCAACCAGTGCTCAGCCACATCTCCTTCCTGAAGTGCCATAGCTGTCTATCTAGGCACTGCCAGTGTGGTGTTGAGGATGTTTCAGTGTGTGGGTGGGCAACCTGGCAACTCCAGTCTTTCTTCTCTGGTGTTATTTCCTTTTTGGGGAAAAACATTTGTGCTAATTTCATTTATTTAAACAAAAAAACAAACTGGTGTATTACAAAGAGCCCAAACATTGCCTAGCTGTGGCACACATCAAGTGTTTGTGTTGAAACTGATGCTCTTTATTGTCACAGGTATGGTTTTGGCTGGAGAACAAAAGGAACAAAGACTATTCCCTGGGAGCAGCTCTCAGCACACCACTGCATCTGTTCAAGGCTTCAAGGCAGGACAAAAGAGATCAAACTATATTATTCACCTGGAAGAATGATCTGAGGGCTGGAGCATGGTTAAACCACAAGTATTCCACACTTGGGACAGCCTGTCTACTTGATACTGGATGGTTGTGACACCTAAACAAAGAGCGGGATTAAGGTCTCCACTCCTCCTATACAAAAGTTAAGCGCTCTCTTACATTACCTGTTATATGATGTGAGAGGACTGACTGGCATATCATCCACTGATGTGGTTACCATGGTTTTCTGAGCAGAGCAAGTCTGGACATCCAGTATGGCATGACAGTCAGAAGAAAACATTTTATTGCTCCATAAGACCTTTCAGTGAAGAGCCCAAGGCTGGCTGACATGTGTAAGGGGCGAAGAAGTTAATGAGTACTGGAATAAAATCAGAGGAGATTGGCATCTCTTGGCAGATGGGATGTTGGTGGGAGGGTAGAGGAGGCAGGGGGAAGAGACTTCTTTTGTGTCAGCTTATCTTTGGTTTGGTGAAATTGCCAGGTGACTTAAAGGGAGAAGATGCACAATATTCCTTTGTTCTTTCCACAGCTACTGCTTCTCTAACCCGCACATACAATAGCACAAAGCTGGTTTGTACAAAGCTACAGTTGCTACCTGTGCACAGGCCCTTCTAAAACCTGCAGGCAAATTGCTGAAATATATTTAAAAGGCTGAGCCTTAAACTCTGCACTGTTTACCCTTGCTGTAAAGAGCTTATTTGAATCTTGCTTCTTATGAAATGAAGAGTTGTTATACTTGTTTTGATATTTCCCTTTTGATGGTAGTGCAATATTTCAGAATAAAACTGAAGGCATTAATTATTGTGCAGTCCTTTCCTCATGTGGTACAGGGCAGCTTTCTGAGTTTCACAGCATGCACTGCCCTTCTCAACATGCTGTTCTCTGATTGAAAGTGACAGATTTCAGCTTTCATGATACTTTAAAGATGAGCTGGAATGGAGAGCAAGGGAGTGGCACATGGCTTTGCAGTGTTTGGGACAAAGTTGTCAGCAGATTTTTAAACAATTACATTGCTCTTGGTAGGAAAGCACATTATTCTGAAGCTTGAATTCCTTGTTCATCAGTTTAACCAGTCAGGCTCATGCTGAAGTTCCTGGAGTTTGAACTAAGCAAGAAAGTTAAGTGAGTCTAACTACAGCGGGGTCAAATTTCTATGCAGACATTATAATTTCATTTTAGGAATAATAGATACTGGTTTATTTAAAGGAATTGATTAAAAATGCAGTCAGTCCACTGAAAATTAAAATAAGAAATTCTTGCTGAAAACAAGAGGCGGAAATTCTTTATGTCAGTAAGACCTAATACTGTGATTCACAACATCAGTCTTGCTTCCTTGGAAAAAATAACTCCTGGCTTATTTCCCAATAAAAAAAAAAAAAAAAAAAGGAAACCTTCTCAACATTTCTTCTGATTCTTATCTATTCTACATTTTAAAAAATTATAATTACCTTTGTTTATTCTACAGATTTTCCAGTAAATTATTCTTGATAAATGTTTTGCATTGTATCCTAATTGTGTGTCCAACTGTGTGTTAATCAGACTGCAAACCACGTGTGTTGGATTTCTCAGGGCTGCAAATAAATAAACTGGTGACAGCAGTGCTCTGGTTTGATCACTTGAGAAGTCTAAATGAGCTGAGGGCAACATACTCACAGTAGGCAAGTACTTCATTCCCACCAATGTCAATGGGAATCAGCAGCCCTCACCTCTGTGAAAACTAGGAATTAAGCACCCAAGATTTGTTTCAGTCAAACCTCTGCTGGATAACATCACTGGATACCATCTCTGTGCATTTTCTGCCTCATTCTGCCCCCTCATCTTGAAAACCTCAGGCAAGAATCAATAGTTTATTTAAAAACACCAGATATTCTATTTTCAGACCTGCTGGTTTAAAGTAATTTCCATTACTTGGGCAGCAAAATCCTTGGAGTACAGGGAAGTACAGAAAGGTTTTCCACAGATAATGGCTTTGATGATTTTTTCTTTCCAGTACTGGGAGAAACTGGGTAGGTTTAAATACATGGCTCCTAATGAGCAGTAGCCATGTAGTTAATGACAACTGGTAGACAGTGAGGAGTATCTAAATATGTATTTAAATTCACTTATCTTGACATTTCCATTCTGTATCCTAATATCCTTCAGTTACCAAGTGTTTATGTAAATTGGTAAATATTTAGAATTTAGAACATCTCAGAGGTTTTAGCAGCATCCTTAAGTTGTCTATGAGATAAGTTCAGACTAGTCTTGAATTTCCTTTTTCCCACCTGAGATCAAAACCTCCTGGTGAGGATGGTGACACCATTTCCTCTGATTCTTTCAGACACATCTTACACTTCAGCATCCTTCCTGCTGCAGGCTGTACAGACAAATGTTCTTGATCAACCATGGGCTTGTATCCTCTTTAATTTGCCTTTTATTGTTAAAAGGAAATATCTGTTGCCAAAAGAGGGTGTGGTTTTATATGGTCTTGGAAGAGCAATGGCTACAGGGATGATGGTTGCGGGAGAAGAAGTTAAAGATGAACGTTGCTGGTGTGCTCCCTGTGTGGGGGACTGAGAACTGATCAATGACAGTAATACTTACACCGGACAAGACTGCATGCAGTAGTGGTAAAATGAACTCATGGTTTTAGAATTTACTTCAGTGAATATAGGATATGAAGAATTTATATATAGGAGCATATTTTCAAGAATGAACTCAGTCATGGACTCAATTCAGGGCATCTGGCATTATTTACAACATTTGCTTTTACTTTAACAAGCACAGTATTTCAGGCTTGTAGAATTATTTAAAGTATTTTTTTTTATAACAGCTAAAATTAAATCTAAACTTTAGGATGAACTCTGTCAGGAATTGTTGGTAGTCTCTGCTCCTGTTGATGTTGGGCTTTTCTCTTTCTTCCCTTTAGCCATTTACAGAAGAACATGGTGGAGTCATTACTGCTGTAGGATGAGAAATGAACAAGGAAGGAATCCTGTTCTTTTATAGGTACCTGTCAGTGATGCTAGAAAATATGAACAAAATCAGAACTCTGTTGTCTTCAGTGTTACAGTCTCAAGCTTTGTGCTGAGGCCTGGTCTCTACAGGGAATTTTGCCACTCCAATTATACCAACAGTGTTAAAGCCAGCAAAAGGTCTGTAGATGTAGGTTATTGTGCATATGCTAAGATAGCCTATTTTAATTTGGGAAGTGGTTTAACTGTGCCAGATGAAAATCCCTGTATTCCAGTAATAACAGCACCCACACTAAGTGTTGTAGGGCAGCTGAGGTTAGGATGGAGGGGGAGGGAGTGGGAAGACAGTAGAAAAGGAGAAGGGGGTTTTTATTCTTTTCTTTCACTTTGTGTTTCTCTTTCTGAAAAATATTAAAAGCTTATATGTGTCATTGCTGTTTAGAAATACATTGGCTACTATTTTGCTCCTTTTAGTTTTGATTTTGGAGAAATAGGATAATCTTTAAGAAGCTGCCTTCGTTCTTCTCAGTCTACACATTCCATTTGAACAGTTTTCCAGCATTACCAACAATAGGCCACTTGAAGGCAAACATTCAATTAGTAAATCTCGCCAGTTCATTCCTACTGTTCCCTGATGCTTGTCATTGATAGAGAAATAATATCACAGAAGCTGTGACTGTAGACTGTGCTAGGGGAAAATAAATTGCCTGAGGCACAGTAGGACATTTTCTAACTGGAGGTCAGGGAAGTCACTGCAAATTGTTACGCTGTAATTTCACTGCAAATAGAGCACTGCTGAAGATTAACACAAATTATGGGGACAGCTCTCATTCATGGAGAAGACATCCATATCCAGAGCAGAAACATTAAGCCAAATGTCTAGAAATATCAGCTGTGTATAAGTGGAGAGATTTAGATAACTCACAAAGAGCCACTTCACTGAGTGTATCCTTAGACAGCCAAAACTTCACTGCCTCATGCATGAGTTGTCCTTTTTCCCTTGAAAAAATGGGAATGCTCCCAAGACCTTTATTCCTAGAGAGGTCTGCTAAGTTCAATGGACTTTACAAGTTACAACAGTGAAATCTCGATGGAGAGGGAATGACTTATCATTGTTAGATTACGGGATGTATTTTGTTACATCAGTGTTCTCTGTAAAAACTGAGGAAGAAAAAATGATTTCTCTACCTACTGTGCTTCATTTGTCCTTACATTTTTTTTAGTACTGCATCTACATTTTGCTTTTTCATTTAAGTTCCAGTTCCTGGAATTCCAGCATGATTTGAGCACTTCAGATTGTATTGCAAGAGAAAGTTAGTTCTGGCATTCCTTTGCAGAGAGCAATTTGAAAATTTGACTCAAACCCATCCTACAGACTCAAAAACAAAAAGGAAAGTACATATAATGGTATAATTTTCAAATCTGACTTTTAAGCCAGTCTCCTGGTTTTTTTTTTTTTTTTTTTTTTTTTTTTTTTTTTTTTTTTTTTTTTTTTTTTTTTTTTTTTTTTTGTTAGAGCTTTGTAGTAATTCACTGTCTTTGTCCAACTGCTTCTGACTTTCAGCAGTCCTCTGGAGTTGCTGTCTGGAGTTGGCAACACAGATTACCTTAAAGCATTATTTGCTATGTGGCACATTGAAATGCAACAATGACTTTAATTTATTTATTTTTAGATTCTTTATCCAGTTATGGAATCCGAGTTATTCACTCTTTTATAAACCTTACTTTACAATTACTTTACTTCATTTTCCTTGTGTGTAAGCTTTCTCTGGGAAGGGTCATATATCTGGATTGAGTTACTAGCATGAGACTCTTTCTTTCCCCTCAATTCTGTCTGTGGTAACTGCATATTTGCACTTCAGTCGCCCCCTCAACCTACA
The DNA here is from genome assembly GCF_017590055.1 of Onychostruthus taczanowskii. NCBI lineage: Eukaryota > Metazoa > Chordata > Aves > Passeriformes > Passeridae > Onychostruthus > Onychostruthus taczanowskii. The sequence continues at coordinate 8,725,574 of NW_024498795.1, forward strand.
GACAGCACTTCATGCCTGACTCATTTCTTGGTGACTTGCAAAACTCTTTTGAGATGCGTAAATGTTGATAATTTTTTCCAGGCTTTAGCAATTTTAATGTGAGGAGCTAGCTTTAAATTCAAGCTTAGATCCTTTGCATGGACATACTCTTTTGTTTTCAGGCAGTCAACAACAACAAAAAAAAAAAAAAAAAAAAAAAAAAAAAAAAAAAAAAAAGGAAAAAAAGAAAAGCAGAAGTCCACAGCCAAATATTGCAACATAGGTTGGATACACATCCAGGGGTGGGAACAAGACAATCCTTTTCTACAGACTGTCTCTAGGGTCTGGTCCTGTTTTTCAGTTGGCAAAAAGTGGTTACAAAACATTTTACACTGACAGCAAAACCTCACTGCTGTTAAGGACAAGGTTGGCTTGGGCCTTTTGAAGGTGCAGGACCTCTGCAGGTTCCTGCTGCCGCTGCAAACACAGACGTTTGAAGCAGTCAAAATTGTACACATTTAAATGAATGATGGTTTCTGCCTATGAGTAAGACTTTGACCCAGTGTAGTAGAGAATCAGACTGCTAAAAAATATAAGACCCCTATGCAGCTGCTCTCTGGTCATTATTGGAACCTTGGATCTTTTTCTGATATATTAAACAAAGGGAGAAAGCGTTTGGTTATCAAAACTTAACTTTGAGTGCAGGTTATTAAATGAGAGTTATACCATCCAAAGCAGTCAGATTTTGCCACCTTAACAGTCAATGATGAGCAGATCAAATTTACTTGCCATCACCATCATGTACACAAATGGATACTGGAAGACCCACAACATTGTATTCTGAGGGTGGAAATCCATTGGCTTCATGTCCAGCAGTACAAAATAGCCAGCAGCTCACACAGAAGTCTACTGCTCCTCTGCCTACATCAATGAATCCTATTTAATCATCTTTATTTTACATCCTAGAGTAATTTACACCAGCTGACTCAACCTGAATTTTAGAAAGGAAATTAAAAATCTTATGAAGTGACATCCAGCATTTCATGTTCAAAGAGTTTTAGATCCTTTGACAAAGATAATCTGATATAATCTGATAGCATTTTTTTTTCTTTTTTTTTTTTTTCATAGAGAGTCTGGTTTTCCTTTTTCTTTTGAGAAGAAGCTTACATTTACTACTCACAAACATTTCTCAATCTTTAATAAATACATATATTATATACAGAAGACAGTTGGTTTTGAAAAGGTAAGCTGATAGGGGAAATAATACAGATGGAAGTTCTATATGTTATGGATTCTGAGATGGCACTATTTATTTTTCATCTAAGTGAAAATTTAAACAGGATTTTACTACTTCTGTATCGCTCTGTGTAGTCGCTTTGTCAAAGTGTTCCAAGAGCAATAACTGGCATTGCCTAAAACCTGAGGAATGTTCTCACAGATTTCCCTCTTTCCCAGGAATCAGAAGAACTGGAAAGAGTGGAGGCAGATATACAGTTAGTGTCCATAAAAAATGTGGCAAATACATTCCAAAGACAGAGCAGACTTAAAAGTGATAGCTGGGATTTTGAAACATCTGAAAACTGAGAACAAGAGATCCAGGTAACAATTATTAAATTTTCTGATTCCCAAAGTTCTAACTGTATTATAGATGTATTGCAAAAAAATACATTTTTATGCAGAACACTAAATGTTTTGTGCTTTTCCAACACAGGAAAAGGAACCCAAATTTCTTTCCCCATCCCCCAAAGTTCTTGCCCCATCCCCCCCACCCCGATGGCATATTTGTTATTATTATTTTTTGCATACAATCTCTGCACATGCAGGAGAGTTTTTCAACAAAGGAAAGGCTCGCATTTGAAGTGGTGTTATGGAAAATGTTCCACATCATCAGGTCCTTGACACATCACACCAATGTGTCAGCATGTCTTTATAAGGACCTGGAACAGTCAGTCTTGGCAACAGAGCTAACCAGCAAACTCTTTGACCCCAAATTCCTCTATTTTGATAATGCTATCATGCATTTGACATAGGGTCACCATTACTCTCTTACATACAGGAAACCTTCATAAGAGAAACTGAGTAATTCTTATTAAAGAGAAATCTAGTTTGAAGTGATAAGCTGGAATCTGAATAAACCATGCTAATTCCAGATAATTCTATTTGCCAAAATTCTAACAAAACTTCCATGTTCAGCTCTTTCTCCAAGCCTGGCAGAGACCTCTCCAGATCCTCAGAGAATGCAAGAGAGTTCAAAAGTTCATTTGTTATTTGCACTTCAACACATTTGGTTAAAATAATGTTTCCAATCTTTCTGAACACCAGAAGTGGTATATATTACAATTCTAAGATCAGAGAAAGTAGAGCAGTTCAGGGAAAAAATTCAACACAAACATTTAAAATGCATTTATGGCATTTAAGAACCAGTGTATGTATATATGTGTATATATGTGTATACATGTGTATATATGGAGCAACTATTCTCCAGTGTACTTGGCATTTTATATGTAAAGCTTATGAAGTATATCTGTGTATATTCAAGCCTGATTATTTTTCTAGAAAACACTAATACTTAAGAAATATTAACATCAAAAATTACTTGGGCCTGCATAGCCTAGAATGCGTGTTCCCACGCTGCGATTCAGTGGGTGATTGAGTAACCGGGAATTAGATGGCTCTGGGAGCCACAAAATATCTCACCAGGATGATACAAAACCTAAAAAATTCAGAGTGCTTTCTTTCCTACAAGAAAAACAGTTTATTTTATCACCAAACCTTTTTTTAAAGGTTAATTCTGTCTTGGTGACCTTTCACCAACCCAGGGAAGTTACCTGATCATAATGGTGAGGAGAAGTGACCCATAAAATCTTCTGGAACAGGGTATTTGGCATAAGTTTCAAGTCCACTGCAAAGATATTTTGTAATATGTATTCACTAGAATCTCAAATCCATGCCTACCTGTCAGTGTGGAAACAGAAATAGGCCTTAGGAGTTGCACTGGTAAGACCATCCTTAATCTGCCATAAATCTCTCCTTCTTAGGTTGATAGATGTGTCAGTCTCTCCTGATAGACTGGTCAACTCTCCTGCTACTCCTTGCATACCTACCTGGTATTCTGTTTTTGGGAATTCCAGCAGTTTCTATCTTTCTGCTCACCTTCCCTGTGCCATCAGCATCCAATTGTAGGGAACATCCAATTGCAGGGAACTCTTATCACACTTCTGAGTCTCCTGGGGACTCTCAAGTCATATGCCAGTAGTCTCCATGGCTGGTTCATGTCTAATCCCAAACTGCTTCAGTCTTGGAAGCATCCAATAACAGGGACATAACAAACTCTCAAGTCTCATTTTGGGAGATGTGAAACTTAAGACCTAAATTTCAAAGCCAAAGATGTCTGATTCCTTATGCTCTTATTGCTTCATTCCCTACCCCACACTCCTCCATTTGGAGTTTTCTGGGGACTCTTGCTTATCTTTGAATCTTGTTTATCTTGGCACAGGAAGGTGCCAAAGATTAGTAGGGTAGAGAGACTCTACCAGCATCACAAGCTTATTCCAGGAACAGTTAAGAGGAAGAAGACCCTTTTGGCTTTGAGCAGCATGAGACAAGTACAGACAGCACTCTGCCAGCACTGTGGCTGGCCTCCCAATGTTTGTTTCCAGAGAAAGAAGGACAAGAGTGGTCAGATCTTGTACAGTTCAGATGCTCTGACATGGACTCCTAAAGGGGCTCATTTCTGGAGGTAGATATAATCTCCCTCCAGAGACCAACTGGATAAATCAGTCTTGGTCTGACCACCCACTTTCAGAGGGACTTTTTCCTTTCAAGCTCTGCACAACAACAAACTGCCTTTGGCATCCAAGGGCTCTCCACTTGGAATGTACTTACAAACTTCAAAACAGTGGTTAAAATGCCAGTGAAGGACATGATTAGTTGCAAGCTTGCACATGTCTGTGCAACACTGCACTGCAACAGCAACACACCACAACTCACTAACTGATCTCACCGGTCCCCATTTTTAGAACCATGCTCCTGCAGCAGTTTGACTCCACCGGCTGTGTTGTATGCCTCAGGTCAGTTCAGGTATGAACGATGCAAGATGAAGTTGCCACACTGAAGGCAGCTCTCTGTAAGCTATTTATCTGCCAAAATGACCTGCAACAGAAGCAGGCTCAATTTCAGCTTGTGAGGCCTTTCATGTGTGACCCAGCCCTCAGTGTGCTTTCACTTCAGCAGTTCTGCTTTGACTTCCCATCACTGCTGGGTTAGCTCTGGTATGCATTACCAAATTTACTCATGACTGCTTCTGCCAAAGTCCTTAGTATAAAGAAGACTTCTAACCATCCCTTCTCACATCTCCCAAGACAGTCTCTATCCTAGAATTGCTCCAGGACTCTGCTGAAGAAAAGAAACTATTGAGCAACTTGTAGAATGGCCTCCTCCATTGTTTCAGAAGAATTCTTTTCACTGCATTCCTCAGGCTGTCATGAATCTTCCTCTTGCTCAACCAGCTCTTCCAGTTTGAGCAGAGCTGGACCTTTGATCTGTATCTTCTGAATCAGTTAGTTTAGGTTAATACACCATCACACAGGAGCATGCACATGCTAAGAGACCCTTAGTTACAAAGAAAGGCTTGTGGAAGTAAGACAGGGCAGGAACATGACAGTCTACCTTTCCCTTTTCTTGTAAGGCAGTCTTTAGCTACTAATTTTATGACATTCCCAATTCATTTCTCTAGTATATTTTGTTTATAAGAACAAGCTAAAAGCAGGAGCTGGATTTAATATGAAACATTTGTTTTCACTAGCTGTTTACTGGGGAAAGTTAACTTTTAAATTTTTGGGATCATTCCCATTTTCCATTAAACAAAGTAGGAGAAATTTTTAATTCAATAGCTCAGTTTTTTATTCAGTAACTTTTGAATCTACCAATTTATTTTTTGTGTGTGAAGAAAGATGAATCAGAGATTGCTGCAGTTAGTTTGTTCATCATTCTTTGAAACTTTTAAGTACACTGAGGGAAAATAATTTTTCTGTTCTTGAAATCAGCCTTGACTGCAATATTTGCTGCATGATATGGTTTAATTGATTTACCAAAGTTGCAGGATGAGGGATAAAGAGGGAGTAAATAATAAGAAATGAGAGCCCACTAAATGTCTTTTCAGTAACTAGAAAGTAACATTAATTTTCTAAAAAAGGTGAATACTATATGATTTAGGCAAAGATTCTTGGGCTGTGTTATTAGATGAAAAAAAAATCTTTCATAAATTGTTCCTAGGTAAGACAGTGAAACACACAGTTCTGCTGATGTAAAAGTTATTTTCAGTTTTTTGAAGGAAGGTCTTAGCAGCCCTGTTTCTCTTGTGAAGTTCACCTGTGCTTGATGGTATGCATACAAACAGGGCCTAAATAGTGTAGTCATAAAGAGCAAGGCTACTGTAAAATAATAACCCCCAAAGTAGTGAGTGGGGATTTCTTTAGAGCCCTCATAAATACTGAGTCCTATAAAATCTAGTCAGAGTTGTTAAGAATACTTTAACATACATTATAAAATTTGTGGAATTTACATATTTAGAAATTGAAAGTGCTGTATTTTTTTTTTTTGCCTCTAATAATTGAAAATTTTCCTTAGTATTATATATAGGCTGTATTAAAATAAAATTGCATTTAATTAGTTTACATGCATACCTTTTTAAAGTCAGTTTTTATTGCTAAAGCTAGGGCTACTCTGCACTTAGAACCATTTCATGGCAGAGAAGACATGCCAGAGAGGCAGAGATAGGGGACAGGAGCAGCTAAAGCACATCCAGTCAACACAGTAGTTCTTCTGGAATTTTTCCACAGTCACAGTGGGTGTGGAAGAGCTTGCCTATGGAAATATAGACTAGAGGAACTGTATGTACACATGTACATATATAACTTGGCATGTGTACGCACATCTACATGTCCATACTTTTTATGAACCTGAAATGATGCATATTCCTGTGGGGAGATGATCTGGTGTGGCAGGAACGTCAAAATCCCTGGATACACCCTGTCGCGCCACAGGCAGAAAGGGAGGCAAACAGCTGCACTTTACTGATACTGGTACTGCTGCCATCAGTAAGACACGTTCTACTTCCAAGATAATAAGCAAACTGACTTTTAAAAAAGAAAACATTAAAAGCGATTTGGGCTTCTCCTATGGTGTACTGCATTCTGGCAGGTGAAAAGGAATTTACTGCAGATCTGGTCTGTGATGGTTGCCTATCCTTGCCGTGTCATCATGAAATGCAACTTTAATGGATTTTGTTTCTTATGTATTAGAAAAACCCAACCCTAAACAGAACAATTTTGGAGCAGAATTTATTGGGAGAAAATGTTGGTGCATGAAGAGAGATGTTTTAATGACAATTCCTTAAAAATGCTTTATTAAATATCCACAAAATGACACTACCACAACTGCAGCAATGTACTATAACAAAAGTCTTTAGAACAGCCGATATCTTTGCTGTTAAAAAGCAAGCAACTTACCTTTCTCTTTTCCCATTGTGACCAACAGAAGAATGAACCATTCCCCAATGGTGACTGCAAATCTCTTTAAAGGCTTAGCTGAAATGGACTTCAGGATAGCAATATAATGCTAACTTAATCAAATATGCATCTACTCTGGAGGTTTCAGCAGAAAACTTCTAGTAATTACACTGCTACAGTCTCACAATGTCTCAATGGACATTTGGAATGCATGTTTTTCATCCAGGCTACTGCTGTAGCAACACCCTGCAGTGGTTCCCTGCCTCCCTTTTGCTTCCTGGGCATCATCCCTTCCTCCTTCTGCCTCACTGCTCTTTCCCTGAACTGCAGCTCTGGTGACAAGGCGACTCTGGCCCTGGAAGAGGCAGAGGAAGTCCCAGACGAGACACATGGCTAGAGAAGTACCGGTGATCCTGGGACAGTAGAGATGTAGAGTCAGGGCCATGATACTGATGGTGGGGCTGTAACACTGCAAGGGTGGTTTGGCAGAAAGGATTTGTCATCCAATCTACCTCCATGGGTTACATGGGGAATCCATCCCCACTCACTTGACAGGCAGTCTCTGCATCCCTGGGTGCTAGCTGAAAAGCAGGCCCAGACCAAAACCACAACCACTTTTTCCCAGTTTCCTGCATGGATTTCCACCAGCCCCATATCAAATTAGTGAGGACAACACACACTGCTCAGCATGACTGAGGTCCCTGCTCTGCTGTATTGCAGAGTAAAGAGTGGGTAAAGGAAAAAAATTGACACTTACCTTCAGAGCTCCAATTTGTTGTCATGACCAAATCAGCTGTCCTCAACAATTTTACAAAGCAGTGACTTGCACTGTGGTAACTTGCTATCACTCTGCTGGAAAATCCTCAAAGTTCCCTGGTGAAATTTTCTGAAATCTGATAGCTATTGCACAAAACTGGAAACCATCCTCAATTTTCTGTTTGCCTCTTCCACCAGGGAGATATATCACATGATGCTAATAGTGGCTACACTGACTACCAAAGGCAAGAGATTAATTCCAACAGGAAACACTTCTGCAGGAATACATATTTAATCCAATAGGATTCAAGGTTATCCAGAGACTGGAGACTGAGGCTAGGCAGATATCAGAATTAAAATAAATGCATTTAAAATAAATACTATCAAGTAACTTGGTGTGGTGGGACAAATTATTACATGGCAAACCCTTCATGATGGCTACCTGATTCAAGACTTGATGTCTAAATTTAGAGAGAAAACCAGAAAAAAAAGAGGTAGGGCTAGCTTAGTTTCTTGCTGGTGTTACATGTTATACTTGAATATATTTATTTTCTTTAAGGGTAGGATAATTTGATGTTTAACCTGTCTTTAAGCTTTGGAAAACCTTCAACCACAAATTACACTGCCTTATTTCTCCTTAAGTTGGAGAAATTTCATTTTATTAGAACTATCACAGAGAAGTATTTTATAACTTCTAGCAGAAGACCACCATGTCTCTTGAAGCCTAAAGTCCTTTTTCAGAAAAGGAGTATGTGTATAAAATGCATGTTGCTGAGAGTACAGATCAGTAGATTTGGCGTCAACATTCACTCCGAAGCAGAAATTCTTTGAGGCAGATGTGAACCCACACATCCTCCACACCCCTGAACACTGTCTCCTATGTTATTTACAGGGCTTCAACTAATAACTATTATACTTTTCAAGTTTAGCTTCCTGCTCTTGCCCTATCTTTTTCTTTCAATCAAGTCTGTTTCCAGCTGCTTGCTCTGACCCTGGCTGAAATTCTATCTTTAATCATGCCTGATCCTCTTCTGCCCTGTTCATCACTAAAATCTTTGCAACGCAGATCATTAAAGCGACCTTTAACTATCTTCCTCAAGACAGCTTGGGATGCTTTTTAAATTAAAATCTCATTTCACGACACAATCTATTCAACACAAGTGATTGTACTGTCAGTGCTTTGTACTGAAGCAGTTTTATTGCAAAGATCTTTTCATAAATAAAAAAGAATATATTTAAAACTTTTTTTTCACACACGAACATAAAAATTCTGAAAGCTTTTAGAAATGAAAATTAACTATACAAAAATTGGGCTAACAATGTTAAATACTTACACTTTTCTTCCTACTAACTGAAATACATTTGTATCTTCTATCAGTATAAAAATCTTCAGAGTAATGGTAATACCGCATAAGTATTTCCTTTAACTGAATGTATTCACATTTTCCATACACAGCTTTTCCCAGCCAGTCTGATCAGTCTATGCCTTTCTTTTCCGTGGAGTTCCATTAAGTTCTGAAGGGGCCATTTGCAGCACTTGCTGTTGCTGCTGCTTTGCAGGAGAGGAGATCCATTCTTCTGAGCTAAACAAAACAGCACAGTGGCTTATAAACAAAGCTTTTATTTTTTATATATATATAAAATATATATATAGCACAGAGCTCCCACAAGTATAAACAATATAACCCCCATATTCGTACACAGCTTTTTATTACTGTATTTATTTTGTTAAAATTAGGAATAGCAACAGGCTAATAGTTTAACTACATAACCACTTTAGTTCTATATGTAGATAAAATAGTAGCAAGTATAAAAATTAAGAGACACAGCACTACAGTGAACACTTGTTTTGAGAATCACATAACACTACTGGGTAAGATTTAAATAATCCCAGAAAAATGACCCTAGCTTAGCAAAGACAGTGATGTAGTCATGAGGAGAGACATGAGGAATGGCAAAGACAGTTTCATGTCACTTTAAAGGTACAGATATAAAGATTTTGCAAATTTGTGTGCGTGTTCAAATGCTCATCAGCACAGAGGGAATGAGAACAGATACATGGGTAAAACACTTTACCACCAGTTCACCTCAGACAGTTACTTAGCAAAAATAGTGTAAGAATGACTATTACATAAGAATAATTATTTCTGTGTTCATCTATTGAGTATTTGACAGCAGACCTTGAAAGAGTTTACAGACCAAGCTATCTCAAATAGTTTTGGGTGTAACAGTGTGGAATACACCAGAAAATATGGGGAATGTGATGAACAAAGATAACAATCAGTTCATAAAGAGAAAAAGAATTAGAATTAGTAAGCAAATCTTTATATGAGGCTTAACTTTTAAATGAGGCAGAAACTTTAAAGAAATTAAAAATTATCTTGAAAATCAGCTTTATGCAAACTCTATTAATTGTTGCTTATTAGATACAAATATGAATTAAAAATATGCAGAATAAACTAGTTTTTGTCTTGAATTCTGATTATGGGAAAATAATGACTAGCCTCAGAAAATACTTACCTATACAATTTTTTCACTGTGTCTCTTCTCATTCTTTTGGGAGGAATGGGGGTGTCAGATATATCTAACATTATAGGCTGAAGTAACGATTCAGCACCTTTATCTGATAAAGCAGGAGTCATACCTATGAAAAAGTTGCAAGTAAGAACCAGTTACAGAAAAATTAAACCTGTTGGTTGCCAATGGGCCCTATAACAACACAGTTAAACCTTTGACTTTAGAAATATCATGAATTTTATGGTTACCTTATATCTGAAACAGAGTTCAAAGATGACAGTTAAAACAATTTATTTATAACTGTCACAGAGTAAATGTTGATTTTTAAAGTATTATTTGATATTGACATAAAAGCCTTGTAACTCAGACAATCCTTGCAGACTTTGGGGTGTTTCTTTTTATAGCACAATGTTTTGATTGTGTTTCCTTAGCAAAAGCAATTCAGCTCTTTACTACACAGTCATTTCCAAAAGCATGCCAATGTTCTGTAGCACGGGGCCAGCCACACTAATAGTTATATAATCTCTTATTAGTGAGATCATAGTTTCATGTTCACAAGACAAACTGACCACATTCTTATTATCTGAACACAATACAGGGCAGTGCTGCTCTAGGCAATATCCACAGCATCATACTAGTACATACAGTTTTTCTATTCTTTCCTTAAAATGTGACATCTCTAAGCTACTATTTAATGTTAACAATTTTCATTCATAGTTTGAACTTCTTAGTTTGTAAGAGCAGAATTCATCTGGTTGCAGTTAACTGTTCTCTTCCTATAGCACACCAAAATTATAGTACAATAACCTACCCAATTTTTGTTTTACTAGCTTGAGGCTTTTCTCTTGCTCAGCAAGTTCCTGTTTTTTCTTTTGCATTTCTGGAGTGTTCAGTGACTGCAAATGTAAATCCAGGTCCTTATTCACATTATCAAATTTAATCACTGCTGCACGGTATTGCTGAAGAAGATCTAATTGATAAATAAAACAATAAGCCACAGAACAATAAGTAAATGACCATTTTGATTTAGAATGCTACCAATACAACTTAGGCAATGTATAAATCCACAAGAAAACACACCTTTCAACAACACTACTTAAAAAAAAAAAATCAAAATTTCTAGTGGCTGTTCTTAAAAATCACTGTTTAAAAAAATCATATCCAATATTTTGACTCCTCTTTTCAAGTCCATATCTTAGATGACCACAAACTCTGAAAATGATGTGGGAAACTGGTATCACTGTACACATCTTGTTGCCTGTGTGCTCCAAGTGAAATTCTCTACCTCTGATGACATTAAGTGCTTGTAGCATGTTGTGTTTTCAGTGCTACAAAGCAGAAGCTTGTATTACTGACTTGAATTGTATTCCACCTTGTGGCCCAAGTGAACATTTACTGAGTTTCACTCTGTCCCACTATGGAAATTTAATCAAGCAGACTCAGATTAACAAAGGTGTATTTTGTTGACAATCCTTTTTCCTCTTTAAACATATGAGACAAAAATTTTTCCACATCCAGGCATTGAATAAATATGTCAAGTAATAAAGGAAGTGTTCAAGCATATTAGCCTGGACTCATTCATTTTACTTTCACGTGAGTACGAGGTATTATGCACAAAGCTTAAATGAACACTAAATTACTTTAAGTTTGCCATGGGGTGAAAGCTCTCACACAGAGAGCTGCTGCAGACTGACAAAAATCTGCAGACTCTTAGTACAGCTTATTTTACAAGTACCTTGCCAGTGTAATAACAGATTAAGCAACTTTTATCCTACAAACATTGAAAAAGAGCATGTCAGAACTAATGCTACGTGTAAAATTAAGTTCAAAACAAGCCCTGTGTAATGAGATGCTGTCCTTGCTGCTGATGGAATTTTATTATGATTTTCCTTTAAATATCTAGTATCTAAGTGAAATTAAAGCATGCCCTTTTCTTCTACCACTATTGCTCCAGTGAAAATTTCAAACTATAGAAAATTTCAAATTAATTTGTATTGGGCAATATTTGAGTTCAACAATTGAAAACACGCTGATAGACAAAGTATGCTAAACCCAGTGTATTTTAGTCTGTGACTCACAGGCTTACTGTGTTTTCCCCAGGCATAATATATTTTTACTAAAATGCTGAGAAAAGACATTTTTAGTCCTTGTTTTTTTTTCCCCTACTGAATTGGTCAGTGCAAAGTAGTTTGCTCATATATATGGCTACTTTAATAGGTATGTGTGTTCTCTCCCCACACCCCTCCACTGCACTGTCATGGATACACTTCATGTCCTTTCTTTTTAAAATTAAGTATTTAAGAACAATCTTGTTTGCAAGTAAGACTTTTCAGTGTTTTACTCATCAGTCAAATCAGTTGTTACATGTCAGAAACTGCACCTTGTAACTTAATTTCTAACCTTTATTCTGAAATGAAGAATCCAAGCACATAAAGAAATGGAAGTGATCCCACAGGAAACAGGGTAGTTTATGAGATATTCTCTCTTGAGAACTTAAATTTTTTTACCACTGTTTCATAGAGCTCACTTGTACTTAAGAAATTTTAAACTGATCATGGTGTTTCCAGAGTAGAAAGACCTAAAACTTGTTTCTCAGTGATGTCAGAATTCAATCAGCTAAAGCTTCTCGTGCGACTGTTTGAATGATTATTACTGCTTATATTCCTTTAATAAGACTAAGAAAAAAGGGATTGTTTCATTATTACTACCTTTTATTTTAGGAAATGTAATAGCTATAAGCTTTTAAGAAAAGGCAAATTTATAAACAGAACACTGTACAGCTCCTACTTCTTAAAATAACTGCATGCTAAATTGAAGTTTTCCTTTCTGTATTACATCAGAGAATAAAAAACACAGGACAAGCAATATAGTTTTGTAAGTTTTATATGTTTGTGACTTCATTAACCCACCTATCTGTCCAGAGATAGTAGAGTAAAGTTTTGGCATTGGTGCTCCAAATACCATTCCTCTGAGCTTGTCCATTGGAGGAGCTTTATTCTGCAGGCCTCCAAATTTTCCATTGCTGCGAATCCTGTCTCCTTCCCTAGTCAGCAAGGTAGGGCAGTGTGTAATTTTTACAACCTGCACAGGTACAAAAATCGAGAATAAATTAGTAACTCCACAGAAACTCTAAGTTTTCAGCAATGCTGCAGTGAACCTTTGTATTTTTCAACTGCAATGCAACTTTGTCCCCTAAAGAAAAACATATTTTCTGAAATTACATTGTGACTTTGCTTTCAAGCAACAGAATGCGTATATTAAAATTAAGCATTATTGTCAATATTTATGAAACCAGTTTTTTTTTGGTTTGTGTTCTCATATTTTACCAGAAATCTGAAGGCAGAATTTAGATCTATACCTGGGAGAAGCTGATTATCAACATATATTAGGAAGCAGTGGCAATCAGTACAGTTCTACATTCTTATGCTCAATCATTTTTTTTATTCTAGCAAACTCATAGGCTGAAAGTACAAGTGCCCAGTGTCAGCACTTCCTCAGAAACTCTTTCCTGCTAAAACACATACCATTAAACCTAAATAAAATGGGTCTCTAAGATATCCAGTAAGTTTCACATCAAATTTTTAGTCAAGTGGACCTGAAATTTCACCATGTGCCTTAGACTCCTGTGTTTTATGACACAGAATGACTAGGAAAGTACAGAAGAACTTGTGCTTAACACTAACACAGCCAAACTGAAGATGCTTATCTTTGGAAACATGGTCCCACGTGCCATAGCAACATTCACATAATGGAATTTGTTGAATGGAGCAAATTTTGTCAGTGCCAATAACAGAGATTTCATTCACTGTTAAGTGCTTTGAGACCCACAGACAGTAAACACACTTACAGCTAACACAGCATTAAACTTGGCAGTTACTCTAAGTTTTTAATGTATTAAATATGTAGCTCTACAATATATCTGTATCATAAAATTTAGAGAAAATTTGAAACATACCTCTTTTCTGTAGTGGTTGGCAGCATCCAAGTTATCTATAATGATAGTATCACCCAAGAGCATACCAAACACTGAAAAATATAATTTTTTGAACTAAGAAATTTCACTGGAGCAAAGCAACTTGAGTTTTCAAAAGTCAATTCTGAGGCATCATTATTACAGCTTCTAAGATAAGTGCAAGGGAAATCACACGTAAATAATTTTTGTTTCAACAAATTCTCTTGAGGTTGAGACAGTTATGCGATCTTCTGCTTTCATCAGTGAATTCATAAGGAAAAACATTAGTACATTTAAGTGTCTTTTGGCATAATTGAGTGCATTTTCCAACAAAATACTCTTGATACTTTACATTGATCAAGACACACATAATAAAATTCCAAGTTTCATTAAATTATATAAATGCTATCTTCTTAAAAATCCTCCTGGAATGTTGAATTTTGTTCTCAGTTTCTTAATATTTTTCTTCGTATTTCAATGGTTTATCAAAGAAAAAAACCATTCCCAGGCAAATGATCCAACTGAGCTTAAGACTCTTCTGCTAATAAAAGTCTGTTCCACACAGAATCTAACAATGTATTCATGCACAAGATACGTCATGCAACGTGGTTTTTCAATTCCCTCAAGGGGCATGAAGAAGAACTTATAGTTAAAAGTCTGTCAATATCTAACTTTCTGAAAATGCACAGGGTTAAAAATTGGTCTTTATTATCAGTAGAGAGGAATACTTCAATAGTGGGAAGTCGTGAAATAAAATGCAAAACTTACTGAAGTAACTGCAGATGTCAACTCTCCATATAAAGGAGCAGACCTACTTAATTTTAAAAAAAGTGCAGGAAAAGGTAGGGATTGCTACATTGTTAGAAAGAGCAAGAGTACGATAGTTTCCTAAACTAAAATCTACATAAAAATTGAAAGATTTCTCACAACTATTAAGCTGTTGAAGCATAACATACACAGTTATGTACAGTTCAGTCTGCATGTACTTTAATCTATGTATTACATATTTCTGAGAAGAACCAAACTAGAAACAAAGCCTAACAAAAGGCTTTATGAGATTATAAAATTCATCTTGTGATGGTCAGTTCCCTCTGCAGGAATTTAAAAAAGAAAAAACCTGCCACACATCTAAGTAGAGAAAATGAAACTAAGACAACAAGCAGAAGAAAGTGGTCATGGTTGAAATTTTCACAGCTTTTGTTTAAAAATAATTAATGCTAATGCCCTCCTATTTTTATCAACAGAACTCAGGCGGAATGTACGTTGGTATTTGCAAATGTTGAAGGGATTATAATTTGTGATGTTTCTGCATTTCATTCTTTAAAAGAAAGAAGTTATTAATGATTTCTTTCTTATCATTTACCTGTTTGACAATGCTCTACATTATCTGGAAATGTTAACAGATCTCTGGCAAATACAGGATTTCCAATAGGCCTGAAGAAGGTTCTTCCATTTCTCATGTGAGGTAAAGGTCTGGTTAAAGAACGGGGACAGCAAAGGAGAAGAAAAAAAGAAAGCAATTTGTCATTATTCTAGTCCGCAATCTCCAATGGAATTGAATGCATCTTAATACTTCCACATTAGATAAATGATCGCACCATTATCTGAAATGCCAGTTACATTAAAGATGTTTTAGTGAAACGCTGATTTGTTATGAGACATTATTTCCAACAAAATCATATGACTAATTTATGGACAAGTTTTAGTGCACTGTATTATGAAAACTGAGAATTTGAACATTCTAAATACATTTATACATCAGATCTTTTGTAAAGGGCATTCTTATTATATTAGCAGTCACCTTCATAAGCAAATTATTTTCAGGAGCAGAAATACTGTACTTTATTTTTCAGGCTACTGAAATAGCAAAATGACTTTCTATTACTACAGATGATTTCAGGAATGTATTTTGAAACTGGATTTTTGAAAGTTATAATCTGATTAGAAGCACTATAATTATTTAAAATAAATTCCTGCTCTAGAAAACATGCAGACATGAAGAAAAAAAAATACACAAACTCCTTATTATATAAAGAACATCACACAGCAGTTAAAAACGTAAAGCTGAGATTTCAGCTAACACTTCAAGTGAGATTACTGTTGCTATAATAATAAACCCAGGAATTTATACATCAAATCTTAATTGAAGTTAACAATCAAATTAGACAAGAAAAAAGAGTTGAAGTATGTAATACAAATGCAGAACTTTCATTTTTTTTCCTCTACCTGGTCCAATCTGGAAGTGTCTTCTTGTAAATAGAATCAAGGGGTAACACTTGCTGTCGACCTTGAGTTTCATCGAAGATAGAACGCGCAGCTTCCGTGGTCAGTGTGACTACACAGTCCATGTCACTTGCCAGGTGCCAAGAGATGACTTTTGCTGCTTCGTTATCCTCAATTTGAGCTAAATGTGCAATCTGCACCAGAGAAGTTACAACAGTCAAAACAGAAACCAAGACCACATCCCCTTTTCATAGTAATTACAATAATCCTGCAACTTCAGACAGACATTTAATTCCCTGTTGATGGCTCTGTTAGGGCAGCTGGTCATTGGATAATTTTTCATCACTAGCACTTTGTGGAACCAACAGAACTCATTAGAAGGCTCCCTGCAAGAAAACTCACCTTGCCTAGAATATCCTGGCTACCTTTTGGGTAGTTTGGGAGTGTACAAGTTCTCCTTGGCTGCTTCATTACTCCTTCTTGTTCCAACATCTTTTTTTTCAGAAGAGAATCTACATACTGAAGCTGAGAATGAAGATTTAAAATCAGTAAGCATGTATGAGTGGACTGAGCAGCAGAAGTAGTTATCTGTCATCAATTAACTTTCTAACAATAACATTCAATAACCTGAAACAGACTTTTAATGTATAAGGGACCACCATGCACAATCCCAGAGAAGAGCAAAGGGAAAGCTCACTGCAATTGTGACCAAACTTTTTAATTACTTTTTTTTTTCTTTCTTCAATTTTTAAGGGTTTCAGGGAGCATTTCACAAAGAACTATCAGTGCTTGATTAGAGACAAAAGTGAAGAAAGTTTAAAACAGCAGGAAGATACAATCATGAATGCACAAAAAGAAACCATTTCAGAAGGTGACTATGTCCAGCCTTGAAAAATTTAGCCAGCAGGGGGAATTTCAGTACTGTGACTGCAATTTAATTCTACTGATTTGTGATTAATGACTATAACTTGGTCTTATTTGATCTAAAGATAATTGTTTACATAGGTGTTTTCTTCCCCCAAATGTTAGTAGTTTGAAAACTTTTTAAAGTTTCTTAAAACATAATTGGATCTCTAAGGGAAATTAGTAATGGGGTACATTGCCCTGAATATTTCCAAACTTACTTTTACATTAACTTTGGCAGTAACATATGCAATTCTCTGATTCTCTAAAAAAAAGTGCTTTCCTTTGGCTTACTTATGCCAGAATACATCCCATATATATTGACCAGCCTCCAAAAACCTACTGTAACATCTAGCAGTACCAGTAACACTGGTAACCTTAGCAGAAACATGACCAGCAGAAAAACAAGACCAGGATATAAAATACAAGGTTTTTGTTAGTTCTTTAACAGTATTTTAAAAGATCCTCACACTAACAGAACAATAAAAAAAAACCCTTAAGTTGGACATTGATTCACAAATTTTTCTACAGTTTAAATTTTCACTGTTTTGGTAACAGGTGTGATTCAGCAATATTATTATTGATATTAATTTCAGATATATTAATGGAGTTTAGTAAGAATCAAGTCATACTGTGTTTGTCTCTGGTAATTCAATTTGGTGCTTTTTCAGTTCATTCTTCAGGAGAGCTTCTCGCGTTTCAGCTTCTTTAACCTGACCTGAAACAAAATCAAAAGAGACTGAGGAAGTGAAAGGAAGCAATGGAACACTTAGAGAATTTCTTACAACTTTTCAGAATTATGCCAGCTGCAACTGACCCTATCTACTTAATTTCAGCACAGAATGTAAGAATTTTTCAACAAAAATCTTGCGATTTTGTCCAGTTTCTAAACAATTTCAGCAGATGCCACACCTTCAGCTTCAAGAAGCAAAGGGGCCTAGACCTTATATCAGTCTGAGAACATTAGCTGGTTCTAGTTTTCATCGTTAATTATCATTATAAATGGTTCTCCAACAGGGAAATGGCAAGACAGAAGAGAAGAGTGGTGGCTGGCACTACCTTCTTTTGTCTGTTATATGGGACACCACTTTCTCAACACTATTTCCTCAGCTCTCATATCTGAATTAATTTCAAAAACAAATGAGTAAACAGGTGAGTTGCTTTCCACCCTCTATTCACAACATGTTTATATTTGAAATTATCTTATTACTCAAACATGAAGTGTAATGCTGTACTCTAACTTACTTTCTGCAGATGTGCATGTATGAAACAAATATTTTATGCCTTTCACGCTGGAATTCAAGATTTTCCATTCATAATGGAAATATGAAATATTAAAATGACAAGAAACAGCAGCATCTTCTATGCCAATCTGCTTTATTTACACTTGGTGATTATTTAAAATAAAAATTTAAAAAGCAATTATTAAAACAAACCTTTTGATCAACAGGCAGGATGATTCAAACAAAAAAACCAGCAAAGAAAACATGTCCTTCATTCATAAAGAATTACATTTGCTGAAGAACATAAACAATTACACAACACTTCTGAATAATGTACAAAGGATCAAACATGAGGGGGAAAAGTAACATTTTGAAAACCTAAGACTTAACTTTTAAAAAGGTGATTATCTATAGTTCATTCTTCTTAAATTGTTTTTAGGCAACTGTTGAATTTCCAGATGTATGAGCACACAAAGATGGGAGTAAAAGGCAGTCATGGATAAAAAGAACACCAACTTTTTCTCCTTTTGATAATTCTGATGTAAGACATTCTACACCAAACCAAGACTTTTATAGGTAGGAACATCTAATGCTAAATAATTAGATGCTTCCCTGCAAGATATATACCCCTTCTGTACCCTCTAATTACTATCTCTCATGATTTCAATATTGATTTTTCTCCCCTTCTCTATATTCTCAAAATCATTATAGGATGGAAGTTTAATTCACAGAAAAATTATTTACATATTTGAACTTACATTTTATTTCAGCTACGAGCTGATTCGTAGTATCAAACATCTTTCTGTAAAGATCTATGGACTTAGATAATTGGTCTTTCTCCCTGGTCAGTGTTGCCATCAGCTGCTGCTTCTTGGAATCTACAGAAATAAACATATTCACTTTTAGAAAAACATACAGTAACATGTATGTTTTAAGCATTAGCAAAAATCTATTAAGCTATTACATAGTTCTGAAAGCATATTAGGGATCCAAAAATAGCTGATTCTAAGGAAAAGCAAGTATTTGAGAATACTTGAAACATACCATTGTAAAACATAAATGAGAGACAATATGGTTCCAAAGGTTTTTTCAAAGCTGGCAGACGTGGCTCAAAGACAAGAATATATTCAGTGCTATCTCTTCCAGGACTGTCTTCAGCCAGCACTAAATTCTAAGAAAATAAACAAACAAATATAAGTTTATGGCCAAGCTTGAGGTTACACACAAAACAAACATTCTTCAGATGTAAATCTTGTAAGTTACATAACACATGATGTCTATACAGTAGACAGCCTTTTATAACAATTAAACAAAAGTAAAAATACAAAGATACAGCTATTTTATTATTTAAGAATTAAGATTGTCATTTTACCTGTTTAAAAAGTCTTAGTATTTTTGGCTATATATTTTATTTCAGAGACACATGCTCAGAAATAATATCCTCTGCACTGTCTGATAAGCAAGATATCCTCAGGTGTACTTCATTCAGTATGTGAAATGTAAACAGATCATTAAAAAGAAAGACCCAAAGCATAAATGCAGAGATGGAAGAACAAACTATTCCCAGTACTTAGTTAAAGTTACTGCTGTTACCATGGAAATAGACAGCAAATCCCAAATGAATGAACAATATACATCCAAACACTATCATAAACATTTAACTTCTTATCAATTCCTTATTGAAAAGGCATACTAAATCTTTTGCCTTACTTTATAAACGTGAGAAATATCATAAAACCATACAGGGTAAACAGAAATAAAATTAGTAAAGGTACTATCTGAATGCGTTGCTACTTTGGGAAAGGTATCATGCATAAAATGAAAAATTCTTATAATAAAACTCATACTTTAACATGTAGAAATTGCTACTCAACTGGCCAAATCAAGACAGTGATGGTTGCAGCCTAAAAGAAGAGATAGATATATAACCTTCAAAGACAGCTTCACAGCTTTCAAAAATATTGCAGCTACATATTTTATCAGGAGCAGTCTGTAGTGGAAATATCTTTTCCTTAGAAAAGATATGCCAACAAACATGTTAACATTTTCCTTCACTAAACAAGTTTAGTATTCCTGAACTTGTGACTAAGGATAAACATGTCAGATTATCACTTTCATCATTTGTGCTAATTGCATACAACTGTCTTTACAAACAATATGGGACAATTTCAAAATACTTGAAGAAAACAAGTATGTCCCTTCCCTCCTCATTACAAGTCATATGAAAAGGACAGGGCATCACAACCAACAAATCCTTTCCACATGGGTTTTGTGAGTAGTCTGAAGTCAGTGAACTCAGTATAAACCAGATGCCTGAAAACTGCCTGAGGTGGGGAAGAGATACTGGGTTCACTGAAACGCAATTGGTCCCCATGGATGACTGGGGAACACAAATTACTGTCATAAGTAGCAGAATATCTTCAGATCATAGTAATAAAAAGGAATAAGCATGCAAAACCCTCCATCTTCCACCAATCCAGGAATACCTACGTAGAAAAAAAAGCACCCTATTGGCTTACTAAAAAAGAAAAAAAAGGGGGGGGGAAGGGCAAATCAAGCCAAACAAACAACCCCCCAAATACCATGAAACTCAGCACTCTCCCCTCCATTACACAGGTCAGGTTTGTCACTGATGGGGAACTAGAGAATTCAGGTCACAATTATGGAACAGAAGGTTACTACATGGAGACAAACCAAAAAAATTATTTCTGCATTAACAAAATCTTCAAAATCATCCAGTAATTTTATCTGAACCATCACAGGTTGTATACGGAGTTATTGTTACCCATATAAAGGTGTTCAATTTACACCTTTTACCACAGGTGTAAATAGAAGAATTGCAGTGTTTTGTTAGACCAGTAGTTTTAGCTGATCTTTTAGCTATACTTTTGCACCTTTTCTTAACTCCATCTGCCTGAGAAAAATGTCTTCACAAACCCGTTAATTACTCCTGAAACATGTTACGGAAACCAGAGAAACCCAAGAGTGTACCATAAATCAATCGGTATATTAATTTTATCTGATACCTCTATTCAGTCTCTGCGTTTTATTTTACTAGGTTGGTTTTCATCCATATTTTGTCACTTTTCTGTATGGATTAGAGTTTTGGCCCATTAATAACATTTGGCCATGTTAACTAGATGTTTCTGTTCCTGACTGTTACTGACAGAGAATAACTTATGCTGTGTCATTCAGTTTCATATATGTAGCTCCATAAAAGCAGTCAATGTACTGAATAAATATATTATAAAAAATTTTCTATGTAGGACCTGTAGATTTTAGGATTCTACTGTAGTCTTATGGTGGGGATTTCCAAGATGTATTTGGAGAATTCGTTTGGATTGCTATGCAGCGTCTGTCTCCACTTGGCACACACTGATGTTGGTCTGTCATAAAGCTGCTTCCAAAGAGCGAGCTAGAAAAGGTGGCTGAGAAAATGTCCTTAAAAAGTTGGATCCTCCTTCAGTACACCTTCTAACTGTTTGAAGACTTCTGTAGATGTCAGACTTTTAAAAGAAGTGACAACCAAATGAAGTAGGGGTATAATTTTGTTCTGCCATTCTTACATATTTCAAGTTGAAAAGAAAAATCAATATACAACTGTTTCACTACAGGAATACTACCGATTGAAGTTCTGTGCAGGCTTGAGATTGTAGACAAAGATTGTGACATTCTACACAGAAGAAACGCCACATTCAGTTGGATTTTCTTTGGTGTGTTTTGAACAGCTCCTGGTTTTGAGCATGTGCACATTTTACACTGTGTCTATGATATTTTATAGCAGCTGTGACAGATGGAACTTAGAGGTTTTAAAATTCAATTTGCATTTGCTGAAGAAAAAGTGACTGCAGTGACGTGACTACAATATGCAGTACTTTCAGAGTATGCATGACGTCAGAGATTCAAACCAAAATAAGGAAAGCATTTTTAACAGCCAGGTGCATTAATGAGTGAAACAAAGCACAAAGAAAAATGGCAGTTTTATCCTTGCAAAATGAGGGTAGGACGCCTTTCTACGAAGTATATATATGCCCACTACTTAGACAAAAAGTAAAGAGAGCCTAGCAAAATTTAATTAGAAATATATGAAGAAGTCATTCTAAATGATCTTAAGATATAACAGCCTGAGAGTATTAAAAATGAAAATGTAAAATGCCGGTAATAGTAATGGTTTAAGTAAACTGGTTAAGTGTTATTCACATGTGAAATTCAAAGGAAGAAAACATTTTTCCTGGATTTTCCTGAATGTACTGGTCCCTAACTGAAAGTATCTGTACACTTCCCTCACTTGGAAAGGATAAACTTTTTAAAGAATGTCCTTCCTTCAGGTTTTCTGAAAATCAGCAACCAAACACAGAAGAAATAAGTATCTACTTATTTCTAAGGGAAAGCTATAATATAAACTAAATCTCCACAGAACACAATGAGGTGTAAGATAACTTTAAAACTGCAGCAAAATAAGCCTCACACAGTGACAGTGTGAACAGAGCTCTGTATTTCAGTCACTTACAATTTCAGCTGATCCACTCTCCAATGGAAACTCTACTGTACTGACTTTCCCCTGAAACTGCGGGATCTCTATATCTTCTTCATTGGGGCTTTTAATTTTTGCTATTATTCTGCCAACCAGATCAAGTCCAGTGTGGTTGTTATATTCATCCTGTGAGTAAAAAAGAAATTAAAGTTAGTTTGGGACTGATAATAATCAATTCCTGTACTGCCCTGGATTTATATGGCAGGGTGCTAGCAGTTTCTGCAGAGGCAGCCTCTGCGAGGAGAGGCTGGACATGGCCAGTGCTCCGACTGCGCACTGAGCCAAAATGGTGTTTCTTTATGTTTAAGAATGGGCAGAAATGCACAGGCAGGTGAGAAGGGAAAAAAAAAAAAAGAGAAAACAGTAGATGGTGAGAGAAGGAACAGCAGGAGGAGCAGAAATTCCCCTGCAGCTCAGAGGGAAACTACACTGGAACAGGTACTTGCCTGTAGCCAATGAAGAACCACAGCGGAGCAGAGACCTGCATGGAAGCCCATGGAGGACCCCATGCTAAACCAGGCTGCTAATTCCTGGACTGCAGCCTGTGGCAAAGGCTTACAGTGGAGCAGTTTGTGAAGGACTGTGGCCCATGAGGGGACCCACACTAGAACGGGGAAACTGAAGAAAAAGCACTGGCAGGAAAGAGCTGAGGAGCTGTTGACTGTGGTCCCCATTCTCCATCCCCCTGCACTGCTTGGGGGAAGGTACAGGAATCTGGAACAAAGCTGAGCCTAGGAAGGGTGGGGCAGCAGGTGTTGCTTTAGTTTTTTGGTCTTTGTTTCTTATGACACAAATCTTTTTTAACTGGGAATTAAATTAAATTACTTTTCCACAAGCTGAGTCTGCTTTGTTATTAAGATAGCTTCTAAGTGTGTCCTTTTATCCCTGTGAACACTCAAAGTTCAAGAAACCTTATTTTTGGTAATATAAGATTTCTAACAGAAACTGTACCTGGGAAGAAAAATCATGGAAAGAAATATCTGCTGTACATGCAAGTGTTTTCCCACTAGAATCTATTCTTGAAACAATTTTTTTGTGTGCAATAAAACATGGATTTCAACTGAAATACCTGACAGCAAGGACTAAACATTTCATTTACATATGGATGACAGCTTTGGTCATCCATATGTAAATTGAAGAAGATGGACCTGTCATATGCTGAAAAATCACTGATTAACATCTTTTTTAATGAAGTGAATCTGCAAAGAAACAGTAGCAAATGCCTTACAGCAAAATTCAACATAGTTTCAGCAGTCTTCTATATTTCCTTAATTATGATTTTGTATAGTAGTATAGTTACCATTAAATGGAGGTATAAATCCTTGACCAGTGTACGGCTGGTAAGAGCTCGAACATTGGAAACTGCTGGAGTAGCTGGTAAAGAATCAGGTAACAAGCGTACAGGGTCATTAGGTACAACTTCAATTATAATCTAGCAGAAAAAGAAGGAAAAATGGAACAAAACAAAATAAAGACTGATATAATTAACTACAAATCACCTGCACACCTGGGTTGCTCAAAAAACACTGAAACAAATGTATGCAAAATTTACAGACAGACCTGAAATAAATTAGCACAACCACAAAGAAGTTCTGCTAGGTTGCAAATTATGCACCTCTGTTAGACTGTCAAATTGTTGGTTATAGAAATTAATGAAAACATATTTTGATAATCAACAGTTTGAAATGAGTAACTATCAAAAATAAAAATATAATTTTTTTCAAAACTTGTGAGTGAAATATTTCCATTCTGAACATAAAAAGTACCTTAACACTTTACCCAGATGATTCTGTATTATGTGTTCTTGGCTACTAGCAATTAATTATAGATACAAACCTGCTCACTGTTGAGCATATTTGTCTTATCCATTGCAAAGGTAAACTGGATCACATAAGTGCCCACTCTCTCTGGAACTACTTTATCCCTAAAAAAAACCAAAAATAAAACCCAAGCAAATATGAGACTATATTATAGTCACAAGTATGTAAGTACACAAGCAATTAAAACTCTGAGTAGTCCTCCAAACTAGTTAGAAAGCCCTACTAAGGCATAATACTCCTCCTTCAGCAAGGAGGCCATCAAACTTCCCTGAGAATTAAGAGTATGGCTTTTGGAAGCTTGAGCAAGGGAAGTTTCCTCCAAGATTTTGTCTCTTCTAGTTGACAGGAAGTTTATCATGGCCCTATTCAGAAATCTGCAAGCCTAGACCATTTAATTTCCTATTCAGAATTTTCATAAAGCTACCAGAACAAAACATAGACATGTCTAGATCTGGAACAACCACCATTTCTCTCCAAATTTAATAAAATTTTCATAAAATCAGAGTATCTAATTCCTTTCTTGGTCAGATTGTACAAAGTTGGGTGACTTGGACCACTGGTCAAGGCTGAGTACAGTGAGAGAGAAATAAAGATTTTTCCTTCTAACTTACAGCACTCCAGAGTGTAGACCACTGGCGAAGAACCCCTACCACCAAAACACGAAGAAAAGCCCAGACACCTGAGGTTCTGCTGCTATAATTTCACCCAGCAAGGAAGGTCATGCGCATCCAGAGGACCTTTGCAGTATTCAGCAAGGGACAGCAGTGACTTCAAAATGCTTGCAAACTTTTGAAGAGATGCAAGCAGCCAAGATGTAGGTATTTCTCCAAGCATGACATGTGGCATTCCTGAATTATTAAGAACTCTTGTTTTCAACATATAGCAGTTTAACTGTTTAACAACATTAAGTAATTTATTTCTTCTGATTTTGTCTGGGAAGGACTATTATGCAAGATTCCCTGGAATGCTGAGCTTGGAAAAAATGAAATCTCAAAGCTTTAATATTTCTAGAATAGCCCATGACTTTTCATTTTTTAGCTTTCACGTACAGAAGTAACAATTCTTTTCTTCATTTTATCTAGCTTAAGACTGACAGTAGCATCTGCCTTGTCAGGACACGTTAACACACTAATTAGTAAATAATCAGCTAAGGATCTCATGGTGAACAGACATAGGCTTTAGAAAAAGAAATTACAATTGCTATAGAAGTTGTTTAAGACTGTGTAATGGCATCCATGTTACTGACTGGCAATAAATAGATAATAACCTTCAGAGTGTGCCAAGAACAGGAAAACTTGAAAGGAAGTCAACTGATAGACAGTGGTGCCACAGACACTAGCAGCAACATGTAAAATGTACTCTTCTACAAGGGCTGCTAATGGGCAGTGTGTACTCTCCTTTCAAATTTCTCAATAAGGCTGGGAGTTTTAATTCTGGACATTTGTGGACAACAAGCAAACTACAGGCACCTATGTCAAGACAAGCCCACTCCCAGGAGGCAAAAGCTTAAATCAATAGCCAGTCCCACAACTATTTAGCTAATCCCATAGATTGTCTACTAGAAATAGATGGAGAAAGAATGTGGCAGTCAGGCACCAGCTTATGATGAGCTCTAGTTCTGACAACTGTCATTTAAGACACTATTTCTCACTAAGTAGCCCAAGGAATGATTACTAACAGGACCAATGTCATGGCTCAGGATTGATGCACAGCTAGAGAA
This sequence comes from Onychostruthus taczanowskii, assembly GCF_017590055.1. Lineage (NCBI taxonomy): Eukaryota > Metazoa > Chordata > Aves > Passeriformes > Passeridae > Onychostruthus > Onychostruthus taczanowskii. The sequence goes on from NW_024498795.1 coordinate 8,751,710, forward strand.
GATAGTAAAAAAAGAGTTAAGCCTGCTTTGTCCAGCCTGCAACTCTACAGCAGTTAAAGCAATATTGAAAAGAATTAAAGAAAGTTACCTTATAAGTCACAAGCTGATTATTTAGTTCCCTCATTGCTAGTGTTTCTCAAAATGTATTGTAATATATTATCTTAGACTCCTTTCTTCTCTACTCTCAGATTATACAAATGTCAAAAGTATCTAGGAAATAATTCAATCTTCATCTCAATGCATCTTGCTAGCATCTTTCACCTCTTCTGTATCATGCTAATTCTGTGATGGACTGTTATTATCAAAAAAAAAAATAAAACTCTTCTTCTATTTCAAAGTATGTATTTTGTATAGTAAGTTCCATGAGTAATTACAGAATAAATGCTGTTATACCTGAAGTAGAAGAAGCCATCTTCCTTATCATCCTTCACTTTACTACAGCTAAACGTTGTAACCTGTAAAGATGCAAAAAAATTAATGCAATGTACTGAAAATACTTAACTTACAATATGCTACCAAGTCTTAATGATTTGCAGTACTGATTGCCCACAGTGAATCAATGAGACAGCCTGTATTTTAGACACTAATTTCATGTTCTTAATTCTCAGGCTTTTCTTTGCAAAATTCAATGTGGTTACTCTCCCTGCTATGAGTTAACTTCTGCAGAACAGCAACATTTTAGTCATTACTGTAGTACTGATGCTTGACCAATCTGACAAGTTGTAACAGGACAGACACTAATAAACATGTAGGGTTGACCTGCAATATTTGTTACTTAAAATCTAGAACAGGACCCAGATCTAAGTCAAATGAAAGACAGCTTCTACTATGTTTGTCCTATGCTGGCATTTTCATACCCATTTTGAAAATGCATTTTGATGACTTACATCAACTGGTGTCCTAACCCGGCTGCTCTGTGCTTCCCACATTTTCATAGAAATCCGTGCTGGATTAATGTTTTTAATAATGGTGTCATTTTCAGAAAGAACACTGACCATAAAATCTGTAGGATGAAAAACATGTTTTGAAGATTATTTTTATTCACAATTAAGCAGCTCAAACTTCGTTAATTTGTGTCTCCCTCATACTTAAGAGAAAAAAAAAAAACCACTTACAAAGCAAGCATTTCAAAAAGAGCCAAAACCACTAAGAATTTCAAGCCAGGTATGAAAAACCTTCCCTTCTTATCCCTGTAATCAGACCAGGTAACAATCCTTAGGAAAAACCAAACACATATTATATGACAGCTTAAAAAAAAATCCTAAAATTTCACATCTGCCTTTCTCAAATTACCATTCTTATCAAAACAGAACACCAGGCTGCTTCTTGCTCTCAGGAATGAGTACCAGCAGCTAGTTAAGTAGGTGATTCCTTCCTTCAAGGACAGGAAATCTAAATCCCACTTTTCCTTCACAAGTGCTTTATTTCCTGCAGACTAGGATCACACAGTTCTCTCTGTTACAAGTAGGCTATAGGGAGACTGTCAGGTTTTGCAGTCAAACTACCTGCTATTTTATATCCCAGTATGAAAAATTTCACTTTTCCTGTAGGTCCTATAGAAAGTGCAGTGATCTGAAGGAAATGGAATCCAAACTAGAACAAAGCTACCCTTTTTCTAGTTCAAAACATGAACAAAGCAAATGGGTTTAATGCATGTAAATGAACTTGCACTGTTCACGAAGGACTGAATTTTGCACTTTAAGGAAGGACTATGATTTGATGTGCATGAAAATTTTAGGCATGACCCCCCCCCCCCCTCCAAGATTACAGTGCCTGCCCTCAGGTATACCCAAGAGCAACAGTAAATTAAATAATTAGGATGTGATTTCATTTATTTAATATGAGGCTGTTAATACATAATTTATTATTTAATAATTTATTGTCAAATATACTATATATATTGTCCTGAAGAAGCTGTTTAATTCTCCTTCTTAACTAAAAACCTGGCTGATTTACACTACACACTACGTTTGAAAAATGTCTGTTTGGCAGGGAGGCTGGAGGTAGAGGACTTTACAGGTCCCTTCCAACCCAAACCCCTCTGACATTTTATGATTCCTCCAGGAAAAACTAAAATACCTTGTGAATTTAATCATGGTCATAACACTGTATGAAGTATTTTAAAAAACAAAAACTTCCTGACATAAAAACATTGGCTAATCAAGTTATAACAGCCAAGTGTGGGAGAATACAAGCAGGAGAAAAGAATATTTTGTCTTGTCCTCCTGCTGATTACTTTTGGTTTGTCTTGGCTCACAGCTGGCCTAGAATTTCATAGCTACTTCCTCTGCTACTATTCCAGAGAAAGAGATGAGGGAAAACATACATGCACTAGCTAGATCATATTTTAGTAAGACAGAAAAGAGATTCTGTAGTTTTACCATTTATAGATGGATAAAAGGAGCAATTTGGAACAAATAAATAAGGTCTTTTGAAATGCTTTTGAAAGATGACCTACGTATCTCTCCTGTCCAAGTGTTACATCTCAGACACAGCTGTTACAAAGAACTGAGAAAACAGACCAGAAAAAGAAAATACAGTAGGCCACTGTAACCACCATAACAGTTTACCACAGATTTTCAAAGCTCTTGAATGACTGGTTTCCACCAAAAATTTATATACTTACCAGGAAAGGTACCTCCTGCTGGAAAAGAAGGACTTTTGTCATGTTTAACATTCAGGCAGACAGGTTTCTCAGGATCAGGCAGGACATTTATTGTCATTACAAGACATTCTAACATAGCCTTGTTGTATGAGGCTTTAATCTGTAAAATGTGCTCTCCCCTGCAAAATACAGAAATCACAAAAACAGATGTAAAACTCTTCTGCAAAGACAATTTTCAACTAACTTGAAGTCTGAATAATGTACATGAAAGCATGCTAAACAATATCTAGTAATGTAGTAGTAAAGAGCAGAAAAAAAAGGAACTGTTAATGCAATGTTAGATAAGTATAGTAATGAGTTTAAATTGTTCTTAAGATATTAACTTATTTATACTAACTTATTAATTTTGTGTTAATATTTCATTTTTTGACCACGTTTCATTGCCTATAAGACACTAGCAACTGTAGCCTCAAGTAGCAGAAGACAGTAAAGTAGAAGGCAGTTAAAATGGTGAGGAGCATTCTGCTTTGATAAGTCACATATAGCAAAGTACACTGAAAGTATGTAATGTCTTCAATGCTATCAAATAACTGGTTTTTTTTACAGTATTAAACACTTAAATTTCAACTTTTTTCAAAAACTCCCAGTTTTTAAAAAAATACAACTGGGAATATAGTATTTAACTGCACAGAGGCTGTACTTCCCAGCCAGTTTTGATTATGCTGTAAATATTATGATGTCACACCTGTTTCTAACCTCCAGTAGTAAACTGGTAACTAATATTCATCATCCTTATATCAAGTCACAGACATCGTAAGTACACTGAGCACTATCAACAGCATTTAAAACAATGCTGTTCTAAATTTCCAAATGCGAGAGTATTATAAGTCAAATCATCCACATTTGAATGCAAAGAACAAGCACTTATTGCTAGTTTCAAAATAACCTAAAGCCAACTCAGTCTCCAAAAACTTGGGGATACAGGGAGTGGTTTGCAGAACTGTGAATATGAGGAAGATACAGAAATGATGAATTTGAAAAACCATATGGGATATAAGTGTGTAAGGGAAGCTATACATGAAGTGAGCATGAAGAAGCACAAAATGAAGAAACAGGAGCCACAGGATACACATCTGCTGGAAATGAGACTTGAGCAGTTGAACTGCAAGCAGGAAAAATGAAATACATCTATTTAAAATTTCTTTGGACACTCTACCTAATCCTTTAAAATGATGTCTAGCACACAGAGAAAAGTGGGATCTAAACCATCTTAGAATGTGTTCCTACTTTAAAAGCATACTGTCTGGAGCAGCCACCTAAAGACTGTACATTTCAAAACATGAAAGTGGTTTATACTACCACTTGCACTTGATGCAGGTTGACAATAACAAGATGATGTTTACTATCGTCAGAATAAAACAAGATTCAGAAAACTACAGCAGCAGCTTCTCAGTAGATCAAAAGAAGCAGCTACTGAATTTTATTTAGTTAAGCACTTAGATTTTTAGAACTTACTGTCTGGCCATCCACCTGCATATAAATAGTAAATCTTAGCTATAGATTAATAAATATTTGGTAGTACTTTATGAAATCCATCTGGTTTTCACTACTTACCTAGGTGCGTGAATACTAAAAACGCCCAGGTTAGCCCTACCAGCGTCATCTGTTTTATGTTGCTGGTTTGAAGGAACAAGCTGTCAAAAAAAAAAAAAAAATCTTTCAATGGTACAGAAACAGTCTTAGGATAAAATGTTTACCTCATTTGCCTGCAATTTGTCTGTTAATCTGAGCTGTAGCTAAAATTTTGTACTGTAAGTTAGGGAAAGATATACTATTATTAAGACAGTATTAAGGAAGAGGGTTCAAATTCCCTACCAGTTTTTAAAAGCAATCACTTCATCTGAATTAAGATATAAGTCTTCATTAATATATTCAAATATGTTATAAATGTTATTTTTTAAACTGCTACTGATGCTATCATATCATCCATAGCAGATGTTAATCTGAGTTTATTTTCAGATCCAAAAACTTTCTACAGACTATTTAGTGCTTGTTAAAATGTTCCTCCAGTTCTTATTCAGTTTTGGATCTGTAAGATAAAGGAGTACAGGGAATGCATGCTGCAACTGCAAAGTATCAGGCTTTGGAGACTTAGAGGGTGGAACCTGAAATATAGAGAACATCTTATTTGAGAATTTCCATTCCCAAAATCTTCTCATTTCTTTTGGGAGACTGTGCATACAACCTATTGGAAATGCCAATGCAGAGCATGCTGTAATAAACACTTTACAACAATGATCAACCTTTGCTTTCAGAACACTTTCTCCTGGACACATCCCACTAAGCTAAAGAACATGTGGACTCTAAGACATGCTGCTGGTGCTCCCTGAAAGAAGGCAAAAAATCTGAAAAGACACAGCATGCCACCACAATATCTCTTTGACCAGGCAGCAAAACCACGCAGTGCTACCGCCCAGGTTGTGTCTTCTCTGAAGAAGAACGTAACTGGAACCCACCACAGTGAGCTTCAGCTGACACCATAAAGGCCATAGTTGGTGTAAAGAAAAAAAATCCCCAAACTGTGACACAGGGTTCTGTGGCAATAGAGTAAAAAAGGCAGAAAAAAAACGTGTTCAGGATATCAAGAAATCTCCTTCAAAATATCCAATTAAAAAAATAATAATTGCATAGTTAAATTGGGCAAAAGCTAAGGTTGTGGCACAGCTCTGGAGGAGTGAGCAAAAGAAGGTTCTTGGCTGTTTTTTATTCTGAGAAAACTGAGGAACGCAAATGCAAGACAAGCAGGAACAAGAAGGGAACAGGACCCACAGCGAATGAAAAAATGCTATGTGCAGAGGGGGATGAATATATCCTGTGTTGGTAATATACATTCAATATAACAGTCTCTGTACTGACAGGTAGGAATGTTTGACTTCCCCTTTTTTGTTCAAACACAGGAGTAAATTTTTAATGAATGGGGTATTCTCTCAAAGTCCTTCCTTTGCACAGACTGATGTGAAAACCATCTGATACTCATACCTCACTACGGAACAGACAGTAACCACTTAAATCTGGGCATCCTCATTGTTTCAATTTCATTTATCCTGCTTTTCACAGGATAATCAAGTAGGGCCCAAAGCTGGTCAGCACCAGCTTTACATATAGACCAGTAAGTCATACATTCAGGAATCAAAATCAAAGAACCACCAGATAAAAATTATTTGGTTGCTAGTTGAAACTGTACCATTGTCATTACCATCATTCAGTAAATTACCTCTGATAACATGGGAGATGAGGTAATGTGATGTGGATGCAAAATTGGAAAAATGTTGTGCAGAATATCTGGAATGTATTTGAATTATACACAGACCCTATCCTATCCGAATTTTTTTTATTTGTGGTTTTTGTACTGGGACCAGTTTATGATATTTGTTGCCACAGTTCTTATACTGGACTAGCTATTCTTTTGTGCTCTTACAATATTTTATTAATATTTCAAAAAATGTCTAGATAATTAACATACCACAGACATGACAACAAAACTTGTGTTAAACAAAGTTTACCTAATAAGGCCAATGCTTACCTTTAAGTTGTTACTCTTTGTAAGGCTGATTTTGACATTAGGTTCAGGAGATGGATTTCCCCACTGATCACACAACTGAACAATAAGGGGCCTCTGCAATTCTCTACCATTAATCACTGCAACAGGCTGGAAGAGATACAAACACATGATACTCAAATGATATTCAATTGTACATATCTTGGACATTCACAGCAGTTCAGAATTCCCAGAGCAACAGAGTCCACCTTTCCCATACTACCTGTCTCCCAGAACAGCTAGACTATGATTGAATGGTACGCAGGCATGTATTTCTAGAGTTTGTTTATAGTCTCGTTTCAGAATAAAATGCACTACTTGAATTAAATGGCATGGATTACTCATGCTGATGTGACTAAAAGGAAGGACATTATTCTGAAGGCCTCATCAGTGTTCTTGTTGTAGGAAGAGCTATGGCCTAAAACTTTTATTTTCTGATATACTTAAACACCTGCCTAGAGAACAAAAATAGTTATTACACTCCCTGAACCTTTTGTTAAATTTTCTTCAGTAACTTCTTTCTCCATTTTCCCAAACACCAGTCTTGATTCCTGTCCTCTATTCAGACATAGAATTTTCTTTTTTCTACTTTCAATTTTCTATTCTGGTTTCTGCAAGAAGTTAAGCACTATTCTTTGAATAGCCAAAGTAAGAACTGAAAAATAATTTTAAAAACCTAAAGCAAATACATGCACAGCACCAAAAATCTCCAGCCATTTCCTTTAAGTCCTGTACTCCACTGTCTCTAAGTGTTTACTTTGTGACAGTAAACATATGTAAAGTGAAGTAAATCTGGGCCTGCCATCCTACATCCTGAACATCAAAAAACCCCAGTAAGAGACAGAGAGATGAGTGCCAGCCATTACTACCACTAAGCATTGTATCTTTGGAAAACAGCAGTGAAAGATGGGTATCAGGATCCAGCCCACAGCAAAATTACTGCACCAAAGTTACATTATCTGTAGAAAGGCAAATGGGGCAGAATAAAGTTTACAATACTTAAGGTTGTAAACATACACATACGAATTAGATTATTCCAAAATAAGTTTGCTTTTAAAAGCCTAATGTAGTTAGCTATTGTATGAAAAATTGAACTAAAATTCCTGACTAGAGACCATGTTGCTTTTCTTCCAAAGCAAAATTGTTCAACTTACCTTTTCTAGCTCTGGCCAATCCACAAACTGCAATTTAGCTGGGGATCCTGCTACTAAATTCACTCTGACAAAGTCAGAAAATTCACGCCAGGCAAAGCACAATTCTTTGCTTCCGAGTAAACAGGGTTTGTATCGAATACCTTTTACTTTCATTGTTTGAGTACTTTCCTATTGAGAAAAAAAGAGAAGATTTTATCAAGAACAAATAAAGCAAAGTAAAATTTATTTGTATTTTTTCAATATAGCACTTACGCTATATTGTTTGGTAGTTTTAAATACTGTTTGGTATTTTACTGTGAGACAGTGGACCAGTGGACTAAAAATTAAACTACAAGTTCTACTCCTTCTCTTAAATTTAAATTAACTTAATGAGTAAGAAGTGACCTATTTCAAACTCAAGAATTTCTCAGAAACCTGTTCTTCAGGTTCTATCCAGTGTATTTTAAAAGGTATAGATACAAGTCCGTTCTACAAGGTTCTTCAAAAGATCTTAAAATCAACTGTACCAACATAAAAAAACACAGAAGAAAAGACTAAAAGCAAGATGAAGAAAACATATGGAACAACAACCTAGAAACAAAGCAAACCTGACTGAAGCACAGAGTGAACTGGCCTCCACATTGTATAGCTGCAGCAGTGATAAAGTTTTTAACAGATGCAGCTGTGCTCCTTAGAACAGGATCACACAATTTTAATGCCTTAAGCAACCAACTAGCATGTAATTTGACTACCTTTCCATAATTTTGGTTCTGTGTAACAGAGTTAAGACAATTACCACACAAATGCTGCAAAGAAGTAAGCTATATGACATCTTATAAATACCTGCCAAGTTATTTTCAACTTTGATTTATCAAGTCCAGGCCCAGAAACTCCTAGGGAATTTACACATGCAGATGTCACTGTCTGAACGTGATTTCCAAACTGATCTGTAATCATTACATCTGTTAAAAAAGATGATGATGATTAAAATGATTATTAGGACAATTACCTCAGCAGCTGCTTTAATGAAACATTATACATCATACGGAATATAAAAGTACACAACACAGACACAATATAGAGAAAATTTAAATAACTATCACTAAATCACAGGCTGAGGTTGGAAGGTATTTCTGATGTCATCTGGTTCAAACCCCCTGCTCAAGTAGGGCGACCTTGAGCCAGCTGCAGACAGCTTCTGAGTATCTCTAAGGAGGGAGGCTCCACAAATTCTGGGCAATCTGTGCCAGTGCTCAGTCACCCTCACAGTGAAAAAGTGTTTCCTGATGTCCAGGGGGAACTTCCCGTGTTTCACTTGGTACCCACTGACTCTATTTACTGTCTCTGAACACACCCAGGAAAAGCCCAGCTTTTTTACACTCTCTTCAGGTTTTCATATACTTTGATAAGAACCCCCAGTCTTGTGGGTATAAACCAAATGTATCTATTTAGTTATATCCCATATTTGTGCTTCCCTCTTCTTTGAATAAAAAGATTATTTCTTACCAAAAAGTTAAAAGAAAAAAAAATCTTAAAATTGAAAGCTTATTTCAACCTCTTTTTTTTTTTCTATCTCTTTTTGTTCTATGTGTTTTCTTCATTCATACACAAGCTTTTAATGTCCCAAAATACTGAAAGAATTTTTTATTTCTCACTATGTCATGTGGCAACTGCATACAGAAACCAAAGGAGAATGAGAAGACTGATCCCTAATACGCCTTCCTCTTAGATTAAAGTTAAACTCAAAACGTGTCACTTTGAAGTCCATGCCTTAGCAATAGTCTGAATGCTGTTATGGCCTTTGAGATTTCAGAACACATGAACTAAACAAAAATTTATGGACAATTTGAACTAATTGTGATGAATGTCCTGATGTACAAAGTAAGAAGAAAATTTTATCAGAGAGTAACTCCGGTATTGTAAAATGGCAATTCAGAAGTCCGAACATCTTTCTTTGAATGAGAATGTAAACCTGTTTTTTATATTAAAGTAGTTGAAGATAATTTTCTCTATGACATCTGTATACATAACAGTCAAACTGCCAAGAATAAGAAATACAACTTAGAAGAAAATGAAGAATATGCAAACAACTTACCAATTTCACTCTGCAGTTCTTCACCCATCTGCAGAGTGTTTGAGCCTTTTAGTTTACATTTAATGTGTTTGGGTTCATCAGGAACTGGTCTGAGCACATGAAAATTGACTTATTTCTCTCATAAAGGTAAATATAACATCATAGCAGGCATGATAAATATCTTAAGGAATCTTAATGCTTGGTCATGTAGTGTATTTTATTTTCCGACTGCAGACCTCTGAAATTACTAATTGCTGCAAATCTACCCCTGGCATCAGAGTACTGTGAATTAATTAATTTTGACCTATAAAAATCACTTTAAGTACACTGAAGTAATTTAGAATCAGATTCCTCTTCATAAACTTTATAAGATACAAGTCTTAAACTCACTAAGAGTAATAAACAGGTAATTTTAAAGTTCAATTTACAGCCTATCAATTTTACTGAGAAACCAGATAAGAACTAAACTCTCAGAGATATTTCTTTCTCCTCAGTCACCAACCACCTTATTCTGTGAGCTAATGTTTCCTTCAACTTCACAAAAAAAATCAATAGTCTTCTGTGTATGTATATTTACACACGTGATTACAGGGCTGGATGCAAGTCAGCAATCACAATGGAGTCTTTCACATAAGTAATGCTCTCACATGTAATAAATTTACACAAACCCTTCCCATTTTCCAAGCTGACATTCTCCTGTTAATTTGCCAATTGCTTTCATTATTTCAGCTTCTCTAGAAAGACTTTTGTTTTACCCCAAAGTAATGAGATCTACAATGCTATGCCAATAACATGATTAATAAAGAAATATACCAAATGAACAAACCTGACTGTGAATGCACTTTCCAAAGACACGTGTTCATCAAGGTAAGTAATTAGGCAGTAACGTACATCTTTTACTGAAGTCGGTACTTTTAGATCAGGTAATAATCCCTGCATCAACAGCTCTCTGTCAATTTTAGGTGTCCAGTTCACCTAAAATTATAATTTTATAAATTAATCAAAAGCTAAATTATAAATTACTAGCTACATAATACATTCTGTAGCCATTCTAAATATGATAATGTAACATACAGGCAATAGCAGCTTTCAATGGAAAGCCTGGACATTTCCCAGCAGTAACCAATGCTATCTGCTGAAATATAGTCAATTACTTGAAAAAAACCACAAGCAGATCAAAACATAGATTGGGTTACCCTCAAAGAACTTGAGTTAGGAAAGATACAAGTGTCATATATTTGGTTAATATCTAATTGTTTTAGACTCCACATAAGTACACCCACAGGGGGATAAGATAGGCAAGCAAGCCCCCATGGGGAACATACCTATCTAAAGTTCCTAAATGTTGGGAAGGCTCTGGATCTGAGGAATTATAACTACATGATAATTATTTAATCCATTTAGGAGAAGCAGTAGAAATACTACCCTGATTTTCATAATATTACCCTGAAGCATTACTTGACATTCAATTAATAAAAATATTAAAAAAATAATTAAAAGGAGAGTTAATTTTCCATGTTTATTAATACAGTTTTGAGGAATTTTATTTAGTAGTCTGACATGTATGGATTTTAAGGGTATCAGCTTTGTGTTTCTCCCCCATATTATGCTGCTGTTTACTCAATAGTACTTGCCTTGATTTTTTCTGCAGCAGCTGCAGTTATGGGTACTTCCCTTTCTGCTTCATCATACATTTGAAATACAAGTTTATTCATGACTTGGCCAGCAACACAACTGATTTCATCCTGATGTTTAATCTGAAGAACTTTTTGTCCATTCATACTTAAGACCTGTAGTCTTGCAACATGACTGCTAGGAAGAAGTTTTATAATCTTTTCGACTGGTGACACATTTATGCAATTCTATTCATGAGTTAAAAAAAAAAAAATAGACATATAATTAAGATATTAAATTTAGATAGGTATACACATAATGCCATAATAGCCTATGGCTCTACTCAGAATTACCAGGTATGCTCAGGTATCCAAACATGAAATCAGCTTTACTTGTCAAAAGTAAATCAAAAAGATATGCCAACATACTTACAATTTTTAACAGATACTAGACTTGATGCTAGCTTTAGATTTTTTTTTCTATTCCAGAAGTAGTAGGTTATAAAATTTACAAAATACTTTTTAAGTGCAATCCTAAGTATCCTTTCATATAATTCATCTTGCCATACTAGCATTTATTCACACAGTTTTCCAGGGTAAAACACACACAAGGGTCTTATTTTCTCCAGCAGTGTGACTCTCCTGACTGCCAGAAAACTAGAATGTTCAATAGCATTAAAAAAAACTAATACTTCATGAGCTCTGCAACGCTACAAAAACCTATTGATTGCCATACCTATTCTTACACTAAAATGTTTACACAGTAAGGGCAATTTGTGAAAACAATCCAGGAATTAACAAAGGGAAGAAAAATCTCAGAAAACATGCATATTTCTGAAACAGCTCAGGGATTTAACAAATAGAGTCAGAACTGAAGAAAAAAAAGGGAAAAACTCTCTGACTTTTTATGATTTTCTAGTGATAAAAAAGCATAGCCATCTGATTGTAAGGTTTGTGATACCTAAAAGCCACTAACTTTGGTAAAGATAAGCTTATTCATAAAAAATGCTGGAAGACAGTAAAATAAACTTTGCAATCTTTTGTTAATCCAAACATTCCAACCAATACTCACAAGTACTTCAAACCTTGCTTTCAACATCTGGTCTTTCTTGATATTCTGTACATGTATAACTGGGCCAGTTAAAATGTTTGTTCCTCCATTACTGCAGTCCACAGAATACACGGGAAGGTCTGAAGCACCTAAAAACTATTTAAAATGTAAGATTAAGCATCAAGTTTCTTTTACAGAACTACCATGATTATTTCATAAATTATTATTTGCAAAGTCCAAATATATATACAATTATTTACAGAAAAAAATATATTTCAGTTTTCCAACAACTGTAAGACAGTTGGAAATACACCTCTATTTTTCTGCAGGTGATAAGAGATGTGTGGGAGGAAGGAGTAAGTTCTAAAACAAAGTATACTATATATTCACTTGCTTTAATATCATACAATAATTAGACTCTTCTGCAATAAATTCGATTAACTTGTGAAGTAATTTACTAAACACCACACATTAAAGGAATTTAAACATCACATTCAACATGCCATCATATCACTGCAAACCCAGTCTACAGGAAAAGCACATAGCCATATAAAGTGTAAATGGAATGCAGCCTGTTTTGCAGTGGGAAAACACTTTTATATATCCTTGCTGGATTTCACTAGAATTGGGAAAGTCACTTTCTTGAGGCAAAAAAAGGTGGCCAAAAGGAGAAGTTTTTTTACCTCTTAAAGTTAGAACAAGATACACATTCCCTTCTGAGCTTATATTGGTGCTTATGATAACTTCTAATATTATTATTAGGCATTAGACTTGAATTTTCAACTTAAAAATACCAGAAGTAAGCTTTCTGAAGTTATTTTTCTGAATAAATTTTAACATTGTGTATGATAAATATGGTCTAAAATTGAACCCATACAGAATTTTCTCTTCCTTTTCTAAGGTCATGTTCTACTGATTCTAAAACTTACTGAATGGCTCATAACAGATAAGAGGTAAGAGAGTCACAGCTATGGCTAGCAAGCTGTAGAAACTTCAAAAGCATTGCTAAAGATATTAAATTCTATGTGGATTCCAACACAGATTCTTCTTCCAACCCTTTAAAAGCAAGAATAGAAATCCTTATGGCACACTAGAAAATGCAGTTTACCTTACAGTGAACAATCAAATCTGGCTGCGCTGTTATATTTCCTGATTCATCCAGAACTTCAACCTGAAAGGGAAAAGCTGTACCATTCTCAATCTTTAGAATTTCTGAATCTGGTTTTACTTTCAATTGACAAGGAGGGCCTGTAAAAAATACATAATTGCAGAACAATAGTTACATTTTAGATAACTTGTGAGACAATAAACTTCAGTTTTTGCTATCTCAGAGATTATAAAGCCAAACTACCAAGATATTTGTGGTAACAAATAATTTCCAACAATTCAGGTATATATATTGGTTTGTAGTGAAAAGTTCTAGACCTTCTGTCCTTCAACACATATCATCTGCCAACTTTTTAAATTATTTTAGTAGAGAACACTTAGACAAACATGATGAAATTCAGTATACACAAGGTGTAAACACATGATGTAGTTCTGTTTACATGGTACATGGATTCACATTCATCAGAAAAGAAACTTTGAGTTTTCTTGTGACATGATAAACCCAAAAATATTAATGTTGAGATATCCATTAATTGCCAAAGCTATCACAGCTAAAATCTGCATTCAAAAATATAAAAAAGAAAATTTTGTTGTCATTACTTAGAAAACAAAGTGAAGCTAATCAGGTAAGTCTATCTCTTGGAACACATAATTATTTTATCAGTTTTTAAAAAGAGAAGGAAGTAATAGATTACTATTAAAAGACAGGCTCTGAAGGAACAAAGATGGTAATTTTTCAGAAGCACCCTTTATGCATGATTTATTAAATCTTCTATTTCAAGCTCACTGATTGAAGAATGAGAAATAGCTTTTATTATTCCTTCCTCAGAAAACAGCTTACAAAGCCAAGGACATATCTCTAGTGAGAAGAAAGAGGCAGTGAAGCATCTCTACATTGTCAAAAGCAGAATGAAGGATGAAGGTAAGTAACAGTCCAAGGTAAATAACACCAACACACAAGACAGTCTGTCTCAAGTCCAATCATTTCACTGTTTTCTACATAAACCCTTAACTCCTCAAAGGATAAAGAATAGTGAACTAAATTGCACATTGTTAGTCCTACAAAGTAGAAGAAAGTATCTCTGCAAAATGAGACGGACAAGCCTGTGGTAACAAGTGTGGTAATCTGGGAGGCCAAAACTTTCTGTTCATACGATACTTTATATCCCAAATCCAGCAAATCCCAGGTAACAAGGGATAACAGATCTCATGTAAGGGAATCCTCCGAATCAAGACATCCACAAAACATAAAATTCTGGTAAGGGCAGTGTTCTTACAGACCTCTATGTTCCTGTCTTGCATTATGATAAATTCATGTAATATTAAAATTTCAGACACAACTCAACTGCCAAAGCATCCCCCTTTGCTTGGTTAAGAAACTGAATGAGCACTTATTCATTCATAAGAGGTTTTCTGCAGGGAGAACAGGTTAACAGTCTTAATGCTAAATAAAAACAAGATAAGAAATTCATTTGTTCAGTGGTGCTAGGTATAAAAAGATTTAAAGTAATTATAAAAGAAAAATGTGTCTCAAATAAGCAGACAAATATTCTAGCCCCTAGAATAGTAGATAAGATTGGGCTGTGAGTACAATGATACTACTGCCAAGAATGAGATGCTCTTGGCTTTATTTGCTTTCTAGTTATCACCTGGATCCTTTTTTATGCCTCACTAAATATTTTACTTTCTTGGGAGAAGCTTTCGTTAGTGTCAGAATAAAATTTAACAGCATTTCACTAAATATTTTAAGGATACTTACCAGGCTGCAATCTTATTTTAATGACTTGTGTATCTTCTTTCAAACCAGGAAGAGTAATCTTCAGATTAAAGTTCTAATGAAAAGAATATTTTCATTATTAACCTTAAATAAAACCATATATTAGTTTCACATAATCATGTCAATTTGCATACACACTAATTTCAGAAGTCCCTAGAAATTGTCTTGCAGTGCTACAAAAAAAAAAAGTTTCCCCCCCTGTACTGAAACCTCTTTTCCATGTTATTATAACCAGAGATGTTCAATTCAGGATTTATATGCTAATCTACATGATTCTGAAATTACGAAAAGCAGCTGTCATAACTTTCCATTTCCTGCTTAGAGGCTGTTTTAATGGGGAAAAATGTAACAGTTAAAAAAAAGTTTTAAAATAAGTGTCTGCAAATTCTGTTTGTTATTCCTTAGCAAGGCACCACTATCACTGTCCATCTCATCCTTGATTAAACATGTAAGAAAAATAACTGCTGTAAACTGCATCACTAAAACAAACTTTCACATTAAAATCAAATAATGAAAAATAGTAGTAAGAATAATTTTTAAAATTATTATGGTATGATATTATTTCTGTACTGCAAGTTCCCTAAATGATTCTTGGTCTTGCCCCTCACCAAATTTATCTCTTGCTGAAGTCTGGCACATTTGCTCTTATTTCTCATAATCCACTCCATTTTATGTCATTATTCTTGGCCTTCACCTCAAATTCTGAACTCTGTCTACAAAATTTACTACACTGAACACCCTTTGATTTTCAATAAGTGGGTATATGCTCTTTCTCCTCTTTATACATCTTTCCACCAGCAACATTATTTGCTATTTTATAAGCAACAATATCAACAGTAAAATGGGGTACCTCATCTCCTGTCTTTACTATGCTAGACTATGGGACTAAATGAAAGGATAGGAACCTGGCTAAAATACTGTGTAATATGCCTTATAAATAATTTAAAAAATATTGAAATCTATATTTATCAAAAGCATTAAGATCTGTTTTATGAAAAATCTTTTTCACATGGAATGTACACTTTGGGTTTTACAGTAAAGTAGAAGCTTGACAAGGTGCTGAGAATCCATCAGTAACAGGCTGGATTTGGATAACATAAGCGGATAAGCACAACTGTCTAAGTGCAACAAGAACAGTGGAAACAATTAAAGAAGCTTGAGCAGACACCCTGCATATTAGCTGTTACTACTCATCATCTGAATTAAGTATGGAAGATTTCATCTTCTTTAGCTTCCTATGATCTTTCAGTGCAAAAGTCACCAGATGATTTGGCTTAAACCAATCTCAGCGCTAGTTCAAACTAAGACAGCTGATTTAGCCTGCTGGGTACACTCTATCACATATCCAAGTGTTGCTCAGCCCTTCTAGCTCCAGTCCCATCAGCTGTGAAAAGAGTGCAGGTATGGGAAACACAAATTGATCCAAATAGAGCTCTAAGCGATAATTTAATTATCCAAGAAATATCTGTAGAAATTAGCACAGACCAAACTTAAGCTAAAACTACATGACAATTCATTTTACACAAAAACTATCTTCTCTGTGTCTTTTTTTTAAAAATTATGTTACTTCAATTTTAAATTTATTAGCCTACCTTGCCCTGGCAACTATTTACACTGCCTTTAGCAGTAACACCCTTAATGACACACTTTGCTGCCACAGGTATGCCTTCATGCTTCAGTGTTAATCCACTAGAAAAATATATAGAAAACACAAGAGAATCAGTTTAAAAACAGTGTTTTCATATACAAGATAGTTTCAGACATTCTTATGAAAATAAAAGCAAAAATATCAGTTAATTTATGTGAGACATTCACAGTATATAATTTAGATAAACCCTAAAGTATTATTATATTATTGTCACATGAAGAAAGGGAAAAAATAAGATGGCTGAATTACCTAGCTTCCAAAATTGGTCTAATGTGATTTGTCAAGTGTGTTGCATGACCAAATTCATCCTGCAATTCCAAAGGAATATTAAAAGGTACTCCAATTCGAAAAGGAAGCTCCAAGAGACCCACCAAAAATTTCTCCGGTTTGCCCTCTAAGAGAAAAGAACAAAACATTTTCAGAAAGAATTATGTGTGCTCCTTGGCCTTTTCTTGATTAAGGCTGCAATTAAGCCAATAGTTTTTCAGATGCAAACAGGCTGTTCAGAATACTGTTATAACCAAAGTTATGCTTATGTTCTTTTTTTTAACTTACACTAAAATAAAAACAATAGTTAAAATATAACAGTGGGAGACTACAGTGTAAGAAACATAACAGGATAGTCAAAATTCCCAAAGTATTCAAAACACCAATACAGCACCTGGAAGTGAAAAAGTTCTGTGTGGACAGCTTTTCCTAAATATTTAATTGCTTTAATTCTTCAACTTATTTAATAAAATAAATCATTCATGCAACAGAACATTTTTGTTCTACAACTGCCTCAAATTTGAGAAATAAAGATATATAATGATGAGTATTAGAAAAAGAAACGTGAGTGTATCTTTCCTGTGAAACCTGGCCTCACTACAATGCCTCTAATTAGGCACTAATGAACAAGACCAAACAGTGTTAACAAGTGGAGTGTCTATCAACTGGAGCATGTAAATTAAGAGTCATATTTTGTGGAAACAAAATGTCTTGACCAAGTAACCTTGAAAAAAAGAAGAAATGCATGCTGAGCTAAATGGCAAATTAATATCCTACCAAAAAAATTCAAACTCAAATTTCAAATTAACAACTATTTATAAAACCTAGGGGTGCCCATTATCAGGGAGCTTCCTTTGCACAAGGGACAACAGATACCTTGTATTGGCCAAAAGTTACTGGTTGTAACAAGAGAAAGACCTCAACCTTACAGTGTCTACAACTTTATCATTGCAATTGAATGATAAAACTGTAAAATGATTTGAGAACGTAACAGCAGAATAACTTCCACAATATTGAAGTTAGCAACTGCCAAAAGAACATGTCTGAACTAAAACCACAAACCTTGTAGACTGACTTAGGAAGCTCAGTTTTAACCAGCACTTATGGTGATTTTTTAGCTTATCAAGAACAACTGTAAACACTCAGCGACAACCTTCTGTTAGAGAAATAGAATAATTTGTTTCTCAGCCAAAAATGCTTTTTCAGTTTACACTGTTTCTTTTCTGGATTTTTTGAATCTACATCATAAATAGTAACACAAATGCTAATATTTTGGAATAACAAGTGTGAAGCTTTATGGCTGCCTCTGAGAAAACAGAATTGCAAAAATAAAGACTTGAAATATCTGCCTTTATAAACTGACAATGTTAAAAATGTTGATTTATCTTCCAAATAAATAAAAAAGCAGCAATAGATAGCTGAAGTTGATTTTGGTATCCCACATGTTAGAAGTACCATACTATTAGCTAAATCAGTTTTTCAAATTTTTATTCCTTTCCATTGAGATTTGTTCATTTCAGTTGTTACAGCTGAAGGAATTTTTAATTGAAATGCTGCCATACTGGGGGAAGCCACACAATTACTGGAAAACAATAAGATTCTTTTTCACTTTGATGAAGAGATAAAAGAGGAGGGAAGGTTCATTTTTGTTCAGAGAACCAGTTTTTTTTTCTCTTCTTTACTTGAAAGTTCACAGAAATATCTTGAGCCTTCCATGGCATGTTTTCAGACATATGTCTTTATAACTACTCTTTTCAAGTAATGCCAAACATTTTTTTTCCTTTACTGTCATACAAGAATACCTCTTTCTACTCTGCCAATAAGTAGAAACTTTCAGAAGAATATGCTACAAAGAACTATTTTCTGCCTCAAGAATTTGCATTCAAAGCCTCTCTTTTGTGGAAGAAATAGAAAACATTGATTTTTTTCCCCCCTTTGATCTTCTGAAAAGAGATGTTAGCTGTACCTCCTAAAACGGTGACACAAATAACCAATTTAATATTAAATGCTAAGAAATTAGTTTTTTTTTGCTTTCCCTCTTCCTGTCCCCCTTGTAGATAAAGTTCACAGACTAGCTCAGGTCAGATGGGTTTTCTGGAGGTCATCTTATCCAATGCCCCTGGCTCAAGTCGGACCACTTAGGATCAGTTGCCCAGGGACACCTTTAGACAACTTTTGATATCACCAAGAAAGGAAACTCCACAACTTCTTGGGCAACTTGTGCCAGCACTGCGTCACCTTTATAGTGAAAAACCCACTTCCTGATGTCTGGAGAGAACCTCCTGCATTTCAGTGCGTGCCCACTGGCTCTGGTCCTGTCACTGAGCATCACTGGAAAAAGCCTGGGTCCACCTTCTTTACACTCCTTTCAGTTTTTTATAGACATTGGTAAGACCACCATGAGTCATCTCCAGGCAGAGCAGTCACTGCTCCCCCAGACTTTTTTCAGGTAAGAGATCATGGAATCATAGAATGGTTTGAGTTGGAAAGGACCTTAAACATCATCTAATTCCAACACCCCCTGCTGTGGACAGGAACACCTTCCACTAGACAAGGTTGCTCAGAGTCCCACACTACCTGGCCTTGAACACTTCCAGGGATGGAGCTACCACAACCTCTCTGGGAAAATTGTTTCACTGCCTCAGCACCATCCAGTCCCTTGATCATCTTCAGGGGCCTGTGCTAGACTATCTCCAGTATATCCATGTCTCTATGCTGTAATGTAATGTGTCCAGTTCTGGGCACAGTACCCCAGCTAGCCTTACCAATTCTGAGTGGAAAGGATCACCTCCCTTGACCTGCTTCTAATGCAGTCCAAGAGGTTGTTGCTGCTTATTCTTTTGAGGGCACATTGCTGGTTTGCGTGCAGCTGCTGTCCACCAGGACTTGCAGGTCCATTCCTGCTGCTTTCCAGATACCTGGGTGGCAAGCAGGGAGTTGTCCTTCTGCAGGTGCAGGACTTCACCCTTCATGCTGAATTTCCTAAGGTTCCTGACAGCCGATTTCAGCGGCCAGTTGAGGTCACTCTGCATGGTGGCAAATTCTCAGGTGTATCAGCCACTCATCTCAGTTTTGCATTACCAGGAAGACTTGCTAAATGTACATTCTGTCTTGTTATCCAGATCATTAATGAAGGCATTGAGCAGGGTCAAACCCCATATTGACCCCTGGGGTAACCCCTACTTACTGCCCTCCAACTAGACTCTCTGGGCTCACTGTTCATTAATTTGCCTCACTCTGTTGCTGCCCTCCAACTAGACAGGTCATCACTCTCTGGGCTCACTGTTCATTAATTTGCCTCACTCTGTTCATCCAGTCCAAACTTCACGAGCTTCTCTGTAAGGATCTTATGGGATCTTACTGATGAGAACCCTGCTGAAGTCTAGGTAGACAACATTTACTAAGCTAGTCCTTTTACCATATAAGGTGAATCCATGCTAACTACTCCTGATGATCTTCTTGTCCTTCACATACCTGGAAATGGTTTTCAGGATTAGTTACTCCATCACCTTCCCACAAATTGAGATGAAGTTGACGGCCTGTAGCTCTGTGTGTGCTCCTCCTGATTTCTGTACATGGGAGTGATGCTTTCCTCAAAACATCAGGCAATTCTCTCAATTGCCGTGAGTATTCATTTAGTATGAGTGGCCTCATATGGACATGGGCCAACTCTCTCTGGCTCATGAGTGCATCCCATCATGGGCCATGGACTTAGGTATCACCAGTTTGCTTAGGTACTCCCTGGCCTGATCATCTTGCACCAAGGGTGTATCTTCCTTGCCCCAGACCTTCCACCAGTCTTTGGGGTCTGGGATTCCTGAGGTCTGTCTTACTAGTAAATACTATGCAGACAATTTCAGTATCTCAACCTTTTCCACATCCTGTGTTCCCTGCCTCATTCAACAGTGGGCTCATGTTTATTTCAGGCATCCTTTGTATTTAAAGAAATCTACCTTCTTCACTTTGATATCACTTGCTAGTGATTCCATTTTCAATTCCAAATGGACTTTGGCTTTCCTAACCCCATCCCTCCATGCTTGGATATGTCTGTATTCCTCCCTGATTACTTGGTCCCATTTCCACCTTCCATATACTTCTTTGTGTTAAGTTTTGCCAGTAGCTCCTTGTCTATCAAAGCAAGTCACCAGGATTTTTTGTCTGACTTTCTAGTCATTGTGATGAACTAGACTTGAGCTTGGAAGTGACTGTGAATACTAACAAACTTGTTTGTTTGGGCCTCCAGTCTGTCCAGAACTCTAACAGGTAGATCTTTGAACAGGCCAGAGTCTTCTCTTGAAGTTCAGGTTGTGAACTTCCTTTTTGTTCTTCTTCCAGCCTTTCTGGATTCCTCTGCCCTTCAGAACTACCTCCCAAGGGACTCTTGTCAACCACTCACCTAAACAGGCCAAATTCTGCCTTCTGGAAGTCCAAGGTGACAGTTCTGCTAGCTCTTCTCGTTACTTCAAGAACAGTGAACACTGTAAACATTCATTTTGTGATCGATGTGCTCAAGGCAGCCTCCCACCACCCACCAGTCCTTCTCTGTGGAAGGCTCAAAAAGAGCCTCCCCAGTTGGCTCCCTCACTAATTGTGTCAGCAAGTTCTCTTCAACACACTCTAGGAACCTCCTAGACCATTTCCTCTCTGCTGTGTTATATTTCCAGCAGACATGTGGTAAGGTGAAGTCCCCCACAAGGAGCAGTGATTCTGACACTTCTCCCAGCTGTTTATGTATTTAATCTGCCTCTGCATCCCAGCTGGGTGGTCTGTAACAGATTCCCATCACAGTATCTGCCTTGATGCTTTCCATGCTCTTTTAGCCACAAACACTCAACATTAATTGTCACCATCATCAAGCTCCAGAAAGTCTAAACACTCCCAGGCTACCCCACCAGCTCTCCTTTCACTCCGATCCTTTCAGAAATGAGTATTCTAGTAAGCATTGCAGTAAAGAGATATATCGATTACAACCAAATGAGAATTTAGTTTTGCATAGGATTCTTCCTTAATTATTTTAAAAAAGACTTCAATCTCAACATGCTTATTTTAAACGTATAACCTGGTTTTTAATGAGTTTCTGTGGTTTATGCATGAAAGTTGGCCTAACGAATACTAGTTTTATGAATATTTGTGTCAATGGCATGAGGAAAAAGGGTGATTCTAATGAAGTTTAAGTTAATTTTTTTAAGTACATTTGGGAAAGCTCACATCAAGGAGCTTTAGATTCCATCAAAAGTTTATTTTTTATGTAAAACTGCCTGCCACAGAGCCAACACATTACATGTGAGATCAACACCTACTACAAAAAAAATTTTTTTCCTGTAAATTCTTCAAATTTGATATGCAAATGTGACTTTTTCAGTGCAGAAAATCACATCTCAACTAGGACATGACAAATTTTGATATACTATGACTCAAAACCACTAAAAGTAGGAAAAAAAGATGGGAATACTCACCTACAATAGTAAATTTAAATACTTTAGATGGCAGAGGCCTTCCTGCATAAGTGTCTGCATTACTTTCATTCAACACTACTTGCAGTTTCAAGGAGTAGTTACCAAGTTTCTGAAGATTTTCTAAACAGATATAAAAGTACAATTAGAAAGAAAAAAAATTATAAACAAACTGAAGGTATTGAATATGCAACTTACCCATTTTTTTAAACCAGTATGGCCACTTGCCTCCATGCTGACTGATATGAGAAATTATTTCTTTATTCTCAGTAGGTGCTGCAAAACAAACACTTAGCTCATGTATTTAAATTTTAAACCATAATTCTTAACTTTTTCAAGCATTGGTATCACTTGTTATTAAGTATTACTATCACTTCTGGATCTAAGTAACATCAATTCAGCTTTACAACTAAACACATTGATCACAGCTAAACAAATGAGTTCCCCGTCTAATCCCATTTTAATTAAAACTTGCTAGCCTCAGGCACATTGCACTGAAAGTAGCAGGTTTGTAAAGCTGAATTTTGTTAGTTCTTTGGTTATACGTTCCCTGTAAGTAGAAGCACTCTGCACTCCATGCTGGCAGTGGATCAAACTTACAAATGACTGCAGCAAAACTGCTTAAATGGGAGCAATCATAAAAATTTGCAGTTGACAGAAAATAAAACTGAAGAAAAAAAATTCCTGTTTTGCTCCAAATTGTTTTATCTGTCTTTATAAACCTCTGCAGAATTAAGACACATACAAAAATAGAACACACTGAAACTCTGATACAGTTTTAGTGATTGGTTCTATAACCCAACATAAATACAGAAGCAAGATTTATTGTTGGAAGTGTCAAGAGATAATAACACTTTTTATTTTCTCCCAAAACACACTTCAGAATGTAGAATGTGACTGTAATAAGACTACATAGAAATGCAGCAGAAATACAAATTGTTTATAGCTAAGCAAAACTGTTTCAAGACCCTGTTCTTGCACCAAACGGCAAACATAAGATAAAGTAAGAGCTGTCAACGAGACTTTATCATTCTCTTACCCTAATTCAAACCCTAATTTTGAATCAAAGATTGTATAATAAGACTCCCCAGTAACAAATTAGGTTTCTCATAGCTCAGGTCTCTTGGTAGCCCATAGTACAGTTCACCAAGTATTCCACTCTTCAAAAGATAAGAGAAACCTTTTTTACATTATGTTTGCTCTTGGCCTTAGTATGGGTGCAACCACATTTCTCCCATTTATACAATTAGAGGTTTGAGTTTTGTTAGGTGTGCTATGCCCAAATCATCACTTATAGGACTTATTCATTGCTCTCCTGAAGAATATGAGGATTACACTACTGATTCTTCAACTGAGTAGAGAAAAAAGCTAACACAGGAAGCAGTAGAAACAGTTAAAAATACAAATTCCCATCAAGTAATGGGTCAGGAGACATGAAAAGTCTGAAGGTGGACTTTTCAGTGATCCTAGGAACGACGCTGACAAAACAGAACAACAGAAACACCATACACCATGTCTCTCTCAAGTCCATAGTTCCTGACATCAGGATGCCGTATCTTATTAAGCTTGCAAAACGCTGTTTTGTCACACATGCTAATAGGACTTTTTGATAATCTATATTAAATGAACAGCTTGTGTTCAAGTCCAACCTCTTTATGCCCCAGCACACTATGCTGGACAATGGTCATACACAACAGCCAGCTGCCGTAAACAAGTGCCACTAAAATACCATGTGTAGCCTCATGACATACGCTAAACTTTAACCAAGATACTTCCATTTGGTTTCCTTGACATCTATCACTATAACAACCTCAGAAAGCTGTTTTTACAACTCCTAACAGGTGAAGGTATTGGATACTCCTATGGTGTATGGAAAGAAAGAAGATTTTAGGTTTCTACAAGTTTCAAATACATTTGACATGTGCAGAATTGGAGTTTTCAGAGAATTTAGTGTTCTGTGTTCAAAACAAAACTTGAGTTATTTCAGCTGCCTTGGACAGAATGCAATTCTTAACAATGTGAAGCACCCACAAAATAGAAACCACAAAACAGTAAATCAAAAGAAACTTAATGTTTTAAAGATTCTGAAGCTAATTTATGTTAGATATTAAACAAGTCTGATCCCCACTTTTATGCACTTCATGTAAATTGCTACACTTTTATGCACTTTTATGCACTTCATGTAAATTACAGAAACATTATCCATTTTACAAATGTTCTTATGCAGGTTAAGTAGACAGGCTAGAATTAATAGGCCCTCCTTACTTGTGACAGAAGATGTAATCAAAATACAGCATTAAGACAATACATGGTATTGAGGCAGTTGTCACTTCATGAAAAGTGGCTTTGAAATGCTACATGCACTGATGGAGTATTGTCTGACTACCACATGCATTTATCAAATTCTAATATGTATTTTAAATACATACATGTATTATACAATGAAATACCTTATTATCCATTATGCACTTTAAAAATAATAAAGATACAATTAAATATAATTAAATACTCACAATGCAAAATAACTTTGAGTTCAACAAGAAGTTTCTTTGAACCTCCGTGGCTTGTACCTGGAAGTTTTTGCATTGCTTCCCCTTTTTTATTTAAAATTTCTATTCTTAATGCTCCTGAATTTAAAATGAAAAACAACAGACTAATTTTAAAATATGTTGTGGATTAAAAGTGATCAGAGATTTCTGTATGCATGTCCCTTTAACAAGGGTGCACAAAGTATTATTAAATTGGCATTTAATGTTTTAGTATTTGGAAGAAAAAAATATACCTATTGGTGTACCAGCAAATCTTGTTTCATTTGGTAACAACTCATCTCCTTCAGGCCATGTTACTGATAATTTGTCAGGAAGTCTAACAAAAAAAAAAAAAGGTGAACATTTTTTCAGTAAGTTTAAATAAAGAGCAATTTATCTTCAGTTAAATACACATGAAACTATTTTTGTGGTAGGGAAAGAAAAACCAAATCCCAACCTATTTCTTCTTGGTTTATATTTTGTTTTTGTTTCTACTGAAATAGCTGACTGCTTTCCCATTTAGGAATAAAACTGAACTTTGTTTGATTCCTGATGAAATGCAAAAACTATAATTAGGAACTCCACAATTATGTAAATGTTACTTAGTGCTTACCTTGCCATTTCATCCTCTATGTATTTTTTAACAACTTTGTCAGACACTGTTCTGTCAAGTTTTGAGATTGGAATAATTTTTGTTTCAGCATACAATGCCTGTGGCTCCTGAAATAAAAATTCAGTGCAGTTATAAATGGTCAGACTTTATAATAGGTCAGACAAGAAAGACCTCCCAATCAAGGGACTAAACAAGTCAACATAGACATAATGCAATATGCTAACACATACTACCTAGTAAAACTACTGTTTTAAAACCACGGTTTTAAAATTTGCTGAAATCACAAGGGTTACAAATGGATGCACGATATACTATTGATGCTAACTGTGATACTTTATTTCATACACAAATCTTAATAAATCAGACTGTTCATAACGAATAATAATTTTAATATATTCACATTAAAGCTCAAGTTGAGTATTTCTAGACTGCTGATTGTAAAAAGTTACATTAAGAATATTTACTGTTATTTAAAGTAATTTAATCAGGTCAGACAAGGGATTATGTTTAAAGATTTAATATCCACACTAGCTGTGTGAATCCTTTCTGTATTTCTTCTTACCAAAGCAATTTGAACCTCTCCCCCAGTGGCAAATATATCCCCATCATGGTCCCCATACAAGTAAAATTTCTCAATGCTTCCATAGAATATTGGATGAGTCTTAGTAGTTTTCACCTATAAGCAGAAGACACCAATTAATTCATTACTCCTGCATCAAATGCACAGCACCTGCCTTTTATACGGTTCAACTATCTCACCAGCTGTCCTGTTTTGTATGTTTTTCCATCCCACTCTATTGCAGCATACATTGTCCAAGGGCTCTGCATTCTTTTGGATGATATGTCACTACGTACAGTTATTCCTTTAAAGACTGTGAATTTTATCTGTTTGTCATATTTTTCATGACAGTCTTTGAGCCACAGAGCAAATTCTCTGTCAATTTTCATTCGCTGCTCCTATAAAGAGATTACAAAATTAGTACATATTAACAATATAAAATTTCAATCTGACCACATCAGAAGCCTGAACAATTGTAAGAGTACAGAGATACTGTACTCAAACAAAAAGCCAGAAAGACACACACACACAAAAAGGACAAAAGAACAAACAGAAAAGAATGAAACACAGAAAGAGAAGCAAAGAAAAAAAAGGATTATTCAGTTTGAAAACTTTAAAAAATTCTAGGAAAGCTACACTTCAAGTAAAAAAAAAAAAAGTGCTTCCCCCAGCAGTCATATTCCTTTAGGAAGAAGGTCTTCCCACAAAAACAGTCATTAACAACTAAATAAAGTAATTGTTCAAGAAAAGAAAAGGAAAAATACTGAGTCTTAAGTTTGCAGATTTAAAGACTCAGCTTTACTACTCACTAAACCAGAGAGACATGAACAAATAACCAGTGAGCAAAGGTTTCTGTATTACATGCACTGAACTTCACCAAGAAGAAACACAACAGAATGCAGTAATTACCTGTCCATTGAAGATTCTTGTGAACAGAGTATTCTTATCCTTTAGCTTCAGCTCCAGATCCATGAAAGTGAGTTTGTTTGTGCTGACCTGGAACTTATCATTGGTAAACAATGCACCAGAAATTCTGTTGTAGCATTCAATTGGTGCCAATCCTCTCTTCTTTGGAGGAGCGCACCAGTCAAAACTTAAAAGGAGAAAGTCATTACAATCCTTTTTTATAAAGAGAGGTTTACACTACAGAAAGAGACTGTACAAACACATCACCACTTACTCTTCCACAGTTGTGTATGGTATTAATCTTCCATTCCAAAAACACTCAAAAATAGGCCTTTTTCCTCTGGCACCTTTTTCTACTAAAAGACAGTCATCGTCATCATCATCATTTAATCCTTGATTAAAAAAAAAAAAAAAAAAGATAGTCTCCTTGAATATATTTCCTTAAAAAACCAAAATAATACCAAAACCCATAGCAATCTTAACGAAGAAGTACTATTATTATTACATTCAGCACAGTAGCAATGCACATTCTATCAGGCTCATTACATACAATATTACATTTTTTTTCTTGTTTTAGAACTACCAAAGCAGAAAAACTAAGGAAGGTAAAGAAAAATTCTAAATGGAAGTTAAATATTACCAAATCCAAAAATTTAAAATTTTAGTGTTACTTTTTCCTTAGTTTCAACTGATGTTCTTGTAAGTATCATGAAATCTTGTCCCAATTAACTCAAGATTTATTTTGTCAAAAAAAAAAAAAAAAGGCACAAGTATTTTAAAACCCCTAGCATTTGAAAACTCACAACTGAGTAAAACAAATTTTAATCAAAAGACTTCAGACTACATGTTGTCCTTTGCAGTATTTCGATACTACAATCTCTTGAATCTAACTGCTCCTATTTTATTACGTTGTTGGAGCAAAGATATAGTCAAGAAAGTGTGAAGTTTAACTGGAGTTGAAATTCCATAAGAGTTTATAATGAGTTCCGTAAGTGTTTATAATTTGAAATCAGATGGTGTTATGCAAAGATCAAGTTTACAGGAATGAGTTACCACAACAGCCAACTCACAGGATCTGTTCATCCAAAAGAATGCGAACTTTTCTGTTCTGTCACAACCTAAATCCGGTAATATTTTGCACTTCAACTTAAAACTGTTCTGATTTTTATTTCATTAAAATATTTAGAGTAGTAGGACTGTCTACGATAGGACTGACAAGCAGCAAAACATTTCACTTACTTGATGGAAAACATGGATCATCAGGGTATGTTTCTTTATCATAAAGGAAGGGATGGTATCGGATGATGCCTTCAACTATACCTTCTTCTTCAACATGTGCCTTGAACTCAAAACTATCTGCTGCAGTGTTTATATACAATGTCTGCATGTCATCTTTGATCTCCCTCAGATTGATAATCTTTGGTACTTTTCCCTTTTCAAACATTGAAATCTGGGAAAAAGGAAAACAAGGTGATTTCCCTTAGAGCAGAAAACTTACAGTAATAAGCACTTTGACAATTGACTGTTAGCAAAGGAGTTAGTTCCTACACTGCAATGCTAAACAGAATAACTTAAAAAATTAAACTACATACACATCTTGAATGCTGTATTTTAAAATGCATGATTACAGAGAAACAGGCACAATATAAAATAAGTTGCCATCAAAGAGGACTTTCAACTAACATGTATAAAATCTCTTACCTGAATATCGATGTTGTTGAAAGGGCTTATTTCTTTTGTTACAGCATTAGCTTCATTTCCTGTTGGTCCATGGATATAATAGTGATAGATATGTCTGAAGTACATTTCAGAAAAAAAACAAACCAGCAAGTGAAATTTAAAAATTGCACATAATTTAAAAAACATTTCCAAATAAGCTTATATTTTTATTAAAAAATAACTGGTTTGTTCCACTGTTATAAATCAACTCCTTGACAACATATATATGGTACAGAAGATTTAATAAAGGGAGTGATTCCTTTTCATTCCTCTCATCTCTGTCATGCACAATTACACTAGGACCAATTTTTTTAGCAAAATAATTGGAAACAAATTTGAAAAAAAAAAGAGTAATAAGGGGAAAAAAATACAATTGTTACATGGCTACAGATCCTTTACATCAAAGGGTAAACTAAAAAAACTACTGTAAATTGTTCTGCACTCTGGAAATCAGAAAGAACTAAAGCCACAAATCTTTCCACACTTGGTCTCTGATACCAGTTTTATATCCATTTTCTAACAGTCACAGAAATATGTAACAATCAATCACTATCTTTACATTATTTACACAAATTTGAATATAGGTAGGAGTCATGGATGTGATCTGCATAATAGAAATGATTTTTCAGCTGTAAACATTGCTTTCTAACTATCATTTTTCCTCATTTAAGCAGTTTCAAAAAATCCACATGGTCAAATAATTTCATAGAGATATGCAGTCTGAGAAAACAGAGGAACTTAACTCCATTTACTTCAACTTTTCAGCAAGCTAGCTAGTTCTTCCAACTTCAAAGACTGAATCCTTAAACCTCTGGGGGATGGTTTGGAGAAAAATGAGATTGTATGAGACAAGGGGACCGAATGCATGACTAAAGTCAAATGCACCTGCAAGTTTATAGCTGCTTTGCTCTTGACCTCCACTGCACTAAGTGTTCCCCAAAGAGAAATCCTGGTTCCCAGAAAAAAGCACCTCCTGGTCTCATTGGTCAGGATTTTATGGTATGTCCAAATTGTTTAGTATTTTGTGAGCATTTATTCCAGACTTCAAAAGGCAGTCTTCTGGCCTTAAGACATTGTTACTTTAGGGGTTCATCTCCACTTCAAAGCATCCAAAATGACAAGGGTTGCACTGCAGTGCGTTAAAATGAAATTAAACCGGTATCGTGCACGTGTGGCAGAAGGGGAAAAGAGTCATTACAGCTGAAACAGTGACACAGGACTATGTAGCACTGGAAGGCTAAATGACTGGTTTTACTGTAACAGCTACAGGGCATATATCTGAATAATTGCACCTGGGCTCCACCTCAAACAGAAGCAGCTCTTTCACTTCAAGAGATGGTTGGAAAGAACTAACACACATTTAAGTGTGTGTGTTCACTTGATGAGCACCTAGATGTACCATTTATTTTCATGAGGTTAAAAATGGTTCCAGTAACAAGTTTTTATGTGCAACACTGAATGACATTTCACATAGTAATATATTACCTAATTCTTATATTAATCCTCTTTTTAAGTACACCTTTTATTATCAGATTGTAAGTATCACAAAAATAAAATCATAGATTGAAAACAAAGTTCTGTAGTTTGCCAGATTTCAAAATTGGTCTACAACTTCGTATTTCAGTTTACATTCACAGATGGATCCTTTATCTTAACAGGTAAGCCCAAACTATTCACAGGTATCTCCAAGCTCTGCGGGCCCACTGATGACATTATTACAGTACAGACCAGAGAGTGTCATATATCCTTCTTCCTCAAACTGTGACGAAGAGCAGTACTTTCTTTTATTGTTGTTTAAAAAAGTCAACCAACCAAAAGATCCCCCTAGAACTGTAAATACAAAGCTAGGTACCAAGGCTAGGAGCACAGCTGTGAGCAAAGTAACTGATGAAGTTATTAGTAACTAGATAAACAACTTCTACCATTAGTAATACACCATTAAATGAATAGGCTACTAAAAATTACAGTGGATAATTATGTATCAATCATCAAGTCACATCTTTGGTTGGGGGTGCCCCATTCAATTGTGTTTGCTTCTGTAAAATTGGTTAGACAGGGAGGCTAATTGTAGTATCAACAGCCTTAAAAGGAATAAGGCCAATATCAAAGTACAAAAACGAAGCAGTTCATAATTATTTGACTTTGTCAGTAGCCCACTTTTAAATAAAATCTTTTAAATCACCAACTTACGCCAGCTGCCTTGTCCAAAGATGAAAGTAGTTTTTCAAGTATTGCATGTGATCTGGTTGTACACCTGTAATGATAACTGCTGTGAAACTCTCTTTATCCCTTTCTTCTAATATTAGATTATGAAGAAATCTTTCATCATCACTTGTGATGTGAGTAGAATCAGATGGCTACAAAAAGAGTAAAATAATAAGAGCAGGGATGTAAACTGAATTTCTGAACTCCCATCAACTTGAAAGGGATTAAAAATCATAACAGAAAAGTAATACAGAACACATGATGCTAAGTATCACAAAGGATTAAAGCTTAAAATAAAAGTTTCCAAATTAAAGTCAACAAGCTGAGAATGTGACATCACTAATGTTTATTTTCAACTCACTTTCATCACAGCACTTAAAGTGTGCAGTCTAGAAATGGATTTAATCATGTTGAATGCAGCACTGTGTGACATCCATGTTCTCATCCATCAAGTGGAAGCATGAAGTGTGCAAGACATTAAGTCCTCTTTAAGAAAACAAAGCCAAAAAAATTATTGGCTTTTAAAGGGATAGGTTGCTTTCTATAGTAGAAAGTCAAGTGGAAGAAACACTTTTGCTGTAAAAGAAAAAATGGTGAATCCTCAATTCCAGATGAAATGTTGAGTAGTCTAACAGAGAGAGAGATTACTGATTCCAGAAACTACTGATTGTATTTTCCTGAATGGATGCACTTTACTCTTTTGACAGTTTTCTAAAGTGCAGGGGGACACTGTGGTTGATGTCATGCTTCACACTGGACCAATGAGTAATCCCTTACATTGGTACATCCAGAAAAAAACCTATTTTTAAAACAAAGATTAAGATCTTTCTAGTGAATGCGAACAATTGCTACAACTGAGAAGATATGTTGTAGTAAATGCATCTACATGCCTTATTTTGCAGGAAAGCAGACAAACCCCACATTACTAAGGCAGGAAAGGAGACATGTCCTACCTAACCATAGTTATGTGAAATAGTTAAGGGTCTTCTATCAAGACTTACTTTCCCCAGGGAATCAAAGAGCTCTCCTTAGCTAAGAGGATAATTAAACAATTTTTGAGACTTTTCATCAAAGAAGACTATCTCTTTTTCCTGTCCACACCATAGCCTGGACTATTCTATATTAGTGATAGGATTGGTCATAATAAAGAAAAGCCAGAGCTGCTTGGTCCTCATCTCCATGTGATCTGACAAACCTAGAAGCTGCACAAGTGCCACTTTGTACAGCATGGAAGAAATTTACAGACTGAAAGAGCCTCCAAAATATACTTCCTAAATTATCTGATTGCCTTCCCGCTACATATGACAAACTACCATGCTACCTCCCCCTACATTACTGCCCTCTATCTCAACTAAAAAAGTACTATTTACTTCTTTGCAATATTCAATGGTCCAGAGAAATGACTGCAGTGAAGACAGGTGCCTATTACCCATCAAGGAAAGATGACCAGCAGGGATACCATTAATACTACTTCTCTTCAGTGTTATGGCCTTGTTCTAAAGTCCCTTTTGTTTCATATTAATTACATCTTGATTTCTTTGCAAAACTAGCTTCCTTCACCAACTGAATGGCTCAAAGGCTCAATTATTCTTCTCACACTAGTAATCCATTTACAATTTCTACCTCTGCCACAGTATTCTCATGCTTGATGTATGTGCAGTGCAGACCATTTTTCAAGTCATTAGCAATATGAATTCACACATTTTATTTCACACCAATATAATGAACTCGCCTAGATATTTCAATGATTTGCAAAAAAAATTCCTAAACCTGAGTTTTAGGAATCTTTTAGGGGAACCTCTATTATCTTCACACTTCACTTTTCACATCATCTCCTCCCTCTTGGATAGGTACAAGTTCATCTTTTAGTCCTAAAAGGACTTTACTTGCATTTATAACAGCGTCAATTTAATACAATTTTATATTATTACAACTTTTCAAACAGCTGATTGCACCACCTTCTTGAACTCTTTAGTGGTACCTATGCATCTCATTCAGCTACTTTCTTCCATCTTATGCCTGCCCATTTGTCTTCTACTTTATATCATCCAACCTTTGTCTTTAATATCAAGTAGGGATGGAAAGCACTTGTACCCCTTACAATAAAGCAGATTTTGTCAGTTTTTATTTTCTGTTTCTAGTTTTTGAGTCTGATATTAGAGAGAGAATAAAAACAAAACTCTGGTAATTCATTCTTTGTTGCAACTCACTGTAGTTATGATATTTTATGAAAAATTCTTTTTTAGGATTTTTCCCCTCCTGAGGAGCTGAGGGCCTCAGGAGAGAAATGTAAACAATTACTATCTGCTGTTGTGGAATGCAACAGGTGCATCTTTGATTGGTCCATGTGGATTGTTTTCAATTGATGACCAATCACAGCCACCTGTGCCAAGGCTGTGAGCAGTCACAGGATTTTGTTATGCATTCTATTCTATTCTTGTTCTTTGTAGCCTTCTGATCATTCTTGTCTCTCTGTTCTTTTAGTATAGTTTTAATGTAGTATTTTAGTATAATATATAACATAAGATAATAAATCAACCTTCTGAAATGGAATCAAGCTTCGTGTCTCCACACATAGAGTGTTCACCTCAATAACTCACTGACCCAGAATTGGAATGATAAAAACTTTATTTATCTATTGTTCCTTTCTCATCCATATGAAACACCAAGAACACTGATATAGCCCACCAGATATGGGCTCAAGGTCTGACTACTTTGTCATATACACCATCCATTTTTCCTCCCATCTGCACCCTTAGCTAAATCTTTGCCTCCCTCCTTGCCCAAAAATAACCAAAGAACAGTTCTTTTCAGTCTTCCTTCCTTATCTTACAGCTTTTTTACTTAGCTCTTCATGAAAAGCACCAGGACTGCTGAGTTTAGTTTTCAGTTAAACAGTTCATTTATTTTACAACATTATGAATATTTATAAATCCAACACGTTTTGTTGGTCTGACTGGACTTTTCTCCCATATGCAGATTAGTCTTACATATTTCTAAAAAGTACAATTTGGTTCCCTAATTTATTCCTTACTGCTTCAGAGAAAATTCATTTTTGTTTCATACACAACAAAAACATTTGCTGTGCTTAGAAAAGTATTTTTAAGTGTTTTTCTTAACCTGACATGTAAAACTGTAAAGCATTTCTATCATTTAACCTTAACTGAAAAGAGGAAAAAGCATCACATAAAAATACGGCATAAATTGTCTCTAGTGTCTTCAAGTTCCTTGTTACTTCCTTTTACACTACAGGGTGCAAATGATTCAATAAGATGAAGATATCCCCAGATAAGCATTACAGGAATTATACAGTTAAATCACATTAACCTGGGAAAGGCTTTCAATTATAAATGTGAGAATCTTAAGGCTATTTACCTTTCTGTTTCGAATGAATCCTGTATATATTGCTTCTTTGTTTTTCTCCTTCTTTTCAAAATCCTCTTTAGAAAGGACAAGTTCATGAACATCCTGAGATGCTGCAGGCTTGCTTATCATCTGATTTTATGAAAGAAACAGCATTTAAAACCAAAAAAAGACTTAAAATTAACATAATAAAATACTTTAATGCTGTGATTAAAAGTTAGGAAGTAACAATCCGATTGTGTGCAAATGTTCTAAAAATAAAATTAAAGTCAGACATTGACTTACTCTGGCAGACTGTCCCACGAAGAACACTGCTTGCTTGCCTCCAACTCCAAAATATGAGATATCACTATTTAAACTACGAGGCACTGGCAAAGGGCGCACATATCCTGAATGATCACTAAGAATAAGAGTGTCTTTAATAATTTTTTTCAAGACAAAAGTAAATTAAAAACCCAAAGATACTTCTGATCTAAAGCTTCCATTAAATTCTTCCTCCTGGCATTTTGTTTAAAAATCCCTCATTTTATACCTTTTAAAATTGCAAGTTTAAAAATATGTGCCTGAAATTCCTGATGCACTGTTTTCTTTTTAAAAGGATGACAAGTATTTTCCTAAGTCATTTTATAAATCATTTCTGCCCCTCCTCGCAAACCAAATCTTATTAAATGAAAATGGCTTAAAAAGCAAGCCTGATCTTTCTGACAGCATCCTTTCATAAGAATACTTTTAAGTCAAAGTGGGAAATAATGCCAAGCAACTATTAAATGCAGACTTGGAAAGATAACATATGCTATCAGTAATGAAATTCCATGTCATTTAAGTCACTTTGAACAGTCTTATCTAGTTTAGGAATTGATTTATTTTTAAATCACATCAGTCCCAAATGAAAATAAGATGTAGATGGTATCCTACTATAATTTAGACCTCTGTTTCCATTAAGCGGTAGTAATCCACAGTTGAAATCTGCATTTTAGGAATACTACACATTTCTGTTACTAAACTCATCTACAGCAATTTCAAAAAGCAGTGAATTTCTTTACAAATGACCCAGAATCACTTTTTATGAACTTATCTCCAGATGTTTGGAAGACGTTGACTTTCTATTTGGAAATGTTTTCAACTCCCCCAGCTATATTACCACTTCCCACAGCCCTATTACTTTTTACACTACCTGCTCATATGACAAAGTAGTTACAACTGAGACTGTAATTACCATCTCCACATTTAGAATCCTAGGCTTAAGGAATTTAAAATGTGACCGAAGCTCAAAAACTGTACATAACTGATTTTGTGGAATTTTATACACTAGGATTGAGCCTGGCTGCGCAGGTAGAACATCTCTTGAGAACAGATTCAAAACCGTAAAGTTAATTCATATAAGTAGCAAAACCCACTAGAGAACCTCCACTTTCTTCTTTAAATGCAAAACATTTATTTTGTGTAGCCTGCATCATAAAATAGACATCTTAAGTGTAAGTTATATCATATTATAGAGAATTAAAATTTAAATTAAAAACAAAGAAAATCTGAACTAAAACCATGTATCTGTTTATCTGTTATTGCTGCACCTTAAAAGATATTGAATGTATCATTTAATGCACTACTGAAAGGTTTTCAGGTGATGAACACGGTACAAAAATTCC
This sequence comes from Onychostruthus taczanowskii, assembly GCF_017590055.1. Lineage (NCBI taxonomy): Eukaryota > Metazoa > Chordata > Aves > Passeriformes > Passeridae > Onychostruthus > Onychostruthus taczanowskii. Next base: position 8,787,575 of record NW_024498795.1, read on the forward strand.
CTGCAGGACATAGCATGTCCTTAAATGTATGCAGGCAAGCAAAAGACAGTTTAGAAAAGGTCTGAAGAATAAAAAAGTATTCAGTGTGTCACAGTAGCAGAAGAGCAGTTTTGTGTCATAAAACTTCTCTATTGCCTACTTAGAAAAAGTACGGGTCTATTTACGTAATCATAAAATGATGTGGTTTAGCTAAGTGTTGGTATACAGCTACGCCTTAAAAGCATATTTTGTGGACCTCTGCAGAGTTTGCTAATTGTTGTAGAAATATTTAGAATTTGCTAACCTTTCAAAGTCACCTTGTCTTGTGAACTTTGACAATCTATACACAGCCCAGTTGTTAAGCTGTTTAGAAGTCATTCCACTTCCATTATCAATCACAGCAACAGCTGGTTTTCCTTGGGAATCATCAAACAACTGTTTTGGGGAAAGACAAACAGCACAAATCAATAAGGAACAACAGGAAAAAAAAGGATACTGCAAATTACATCTGAAAACATGAAAGTATTTTTATCTTACCAATTTTATCTGTATACTCCGAATGCCAGTATTTTGAGATGTAGCTGACAGAGAATTGTCAATCAATTCAGCAAGGGCAAATGCTAAAGAAATTGAAGAAAAATAACCCTATTAGTGCTCAGAAACAGACACCCACTTATAGTAGTTTCTTTCAAGCAATTAGGAAAACACATTACCTAAACACAGACAAGACCTAAGCCCTATCAGAAAAATCAAAATTGCATAACATCTTGTTTAAAAAATAAAATAGCTTATGTACATGTACTTTATGATTTGTTTCATCACTGAATCTCTCACATCTCTTAATGGTAAGGTCACAATTATTAGAAACAGCAATGATAAACTGTCTCCTTACCAAAAGACAGATTTGTCCCTTTCATGATTAGAAATTAATTTTTATGATTCATATGCGAGTCAAAAGTACATAAAAATGGACTTTGACTTGTTAAAATACTGAGGGAAGAATTAATTAACTGAAGAAACCTGAATCTAAAATCTGAAAATTTTGTGAAACATCAAACTAAAATGTTAATTGTTTATAAAAAACATAAAAGAAAATTGTAGAAATGGTTGAAGGATTTCAGTGAATGGTAAATATAACCAAATTTCTGTCAGATTCATGACAATACACTGCAGAAATAGGCAAGCTGTTTGCACAAATTTATTGTTTCTAACCATTAATGCCTGGAGAACTCACCTCATTAAAGTAAAACTACCTAACTTTACTGGAAAATTGCATTTAATTGGAAAAAAATACATCAAATTCAGATTAATTCAATCTGACCAACCGGCTTATGTGAACAGACATTTCCTTTCAGTCTCTCTAAAAAGAAAACCTTATTTCCTACAATTTGCAGAGTTCTACAAATTTTCTTCAATTTGCAGAATGCTACAGTGCAATTTACACTGGCCACACACTTCAGACATGTAAAAGAAAACCCTTGAGTATCAGTGTAACACAGCAACACTGAAAGCACATGGCATTTTCCCTCAAGCTGTTACTGAAGTATAAAAACAGTTATGCACTTTTTTGTAATTTTCTTCATTGCAAACAGAGTAGCTGAGCATCAGTTATGTGACCAATATTTACTATTCCATATCAAAGAACAATGGCCCTTCATCAACACTCAAAATTGGTCAGGCATTGGTTTAGTACTTCAGTCTTCTCCATGTCAGCTGCCCCTAGACCCTCTCATCTCACATTTCATTTATTTAGGGCGCAACTTTTTTTGTCATCCTTTTCTATTGTATCTGTAAAACCCTTATTATTCCTCCTCACATCCCTTGCTGATTTTGCTCCAGCTGTTCCTTAGTGTTCCGGATCTCATCCATACATTCCCAGGCAATATCCCTGTATTATTCTCTAGCTTGCTTGCTAGTTATTGTTGCTATATTGTTCTCTAGCTTGCTTCCACCAGCTGTGCAACTCCCTCTTGTGTTTTAGTTTGACCAGGAGGTCTTTACTCAGCCATGCTATTCTCCTGCCTTCTACACCCGATTTCTTCCACACAGAAATCAATTGTTCTTGTGCTCTAAAAAGTTAAGTGCATGCATTTAAGTAACTGCATGAACTCTACTCCTCTATCCCCAAGGGTGTTTCCCGGTGTTCCATGCACCACACCCTTTAACAACTGAAAGGCCTTTCGCTGAGGTTTAGAGTCCTTACAGCACTTTACACTTGCCTATTTAATTGAATTACACCAGGGTGTGGTCGTTGCAGACCAAGCCCAGTTTGGCCTTTCCAGTCAGCTTCTGTGTTAGAAAGTAACAGGTCCACTAATGGCTGCTGGCAGGAAAAAAGCACAGATCTCCACAGAATGCTCACTCTGTGTGGCCTTACACAGCAATTCCTGTGCACGGGGATAGATGTACCACTGACTCAACAGTACCACCAAACCCAAACCAATACAGTGCCTATCCTGGAGCACGGAACAAATGACGTGCACAAAGAGGAAAGACTGGTCCTTAAAAATAACAGCTGCTATTTATAAACATTTTATATTGTTAAAACATCAGGAATGGTATCATGCTTGATTCTTGATTTTTTTTTTTTTGCTTTTTTTTCTGTGTAATTTTGAACCTGCTGTACCTATTAAGTACATAGTACTTAGAAGGTAATCACAGACACATACAGAATTTTCAGAGAAGCCATAAAAAGGAAGTAATTTATTCAATAAAACAATACAAAATGCTGGTTACATATTTCATGCACCACTTCGATAAAAACTACTTAAAACAGCATCTTTTTAAAGAAATGCTTGCACTTGTTGGTAAGTTAAGCTCTGCAGCACCCCAGATGGGAGGGCACACAACATTCTATAGTAGCTCACACAAAAACTGGTCACGAAATTCAAAGTCTACAGTTCAGTACAGGTGACAAAAGTCTAATAACACAAATGCTGACCTGTCTGAATGACATGCACAAGATTTATTCAGGCTAAAGTTATTTTACTTCTAAAATACTCAAACTTCTTGAACAAGTATTTGAGAAGGTACCTCTATAAATCTGGATTCTTAGGTGGCTACTTTTAATAATTTTTAAAAGAAAAATTTGTATAAAGAACACAGCTAATTTTTCTTTTACAGTTAAGATTAATTTTTTTTAGCAGCTATAATTTTAAGTTGAATTGTTCATAACTATGTTATATTCATATAAACATAATTTACAAAAGATTACTTTTGCAGGTACTTACGCAAAGGATTTTGGCCCTCGCTGGCATAGTACTCGTACATGCCACTTTTGACAAGTGTGTCGTAGTGGGGCAGAAAGTCGATTCGTTCCTTGGTTGCCAAAAGCAACATTTGATCAACTGACTGTAGCAAATATAAAGTAACTCCATCGTGAACAAGCTCGCCTGCAGTGAAGATGAAACAAAGTACTTTCAAGGGCACTGCATCAGGCAACTTCTGCTCTCAAAGCAATTACGAGCTTTGCCGTGTAATCTGTGTATTGTCCTAGGCGCCGCCCACTCAGCATTTAACAACATTTAAATTAATATATTTTCACATTTCCAAGATTTATAATGCAAATTTTCCCAGGTGACAGCTATGTACATATAACTTTTTCCTATAATTTACAGACTTTGTGACAGGAGATACGTAGTATAACTGTCATCACACAAACACATCAAAAACACATATTTCCTTTGGCCCCTCCAGTTTCCTTCTGTACAGGAGCAGGGTTGATTTGAAGTGAACTGAGAGTATTCACTGGCTCCTGTAATGACGAGCAGATCTGAGTGTCTCACACGTATTTCTAGAGTACAAGTAACACCAAGGTGAGGGCACAATAAATCTGGGCCCTTTTTGCTGTTGAGCCTTTTTTTTTTCTCCTCTGTCTGGATTCTTGCAGGCACCTGGAGCTTGAGACCAGCTGAGAGCTCTCAGAATAGCTCTCCCTATGTATTTTCTTTGTGAAAGTAATTTTAAAACAATTTTTGGCAAACTATTACAGGATTTGTACTTTCAGTTAATTACTGTATGTCATAGAGCACAAACAGTTATCACGTGGCCTTTATGATCAAGATAAGAAATAACTGTAATTATTTTGCCATCTAAGATACTTACTGAAGTTATCTTCTGTAATTTCCTTCCTATTTGTTGTGGTGATAACAAAGGTTTCATCAGAAGATATGCCAAATGCCTATAAAAATTGAAAGTTATTTAGTTACGATAACTAAGTAGTCCAAAAACTATTCAGATATATTAAAACAAAAAAAGGCACAGTCTATTTACTTTGTCACAAGTTACTGATGAGTAATCACATAATCGCTTAGAACACAGTTGAATTTAGGATCACTTGTTTTCTCAAATTAGCCAAAGCTGTCCATACTTTTACCTGCATAAAATAAAATATGCTCTAGTGAGCAACAGGAATTTTAAGGAGGAAGAACTATCTTATAGATAAGCCCCCTTGAGGGCAGAGGAATGAGACTGTGAAACTACAGCAATAGTTATGACCTAGAGGGTGTCCCATATTTAAATGCACTCTTGAGACACCAAACCAACCTAATATTTCTTAGCATTGGATATTAAAGTCTTTCTTCTTCAATTATATCATACATCTACAAAAAATAAAGACTTCTTTCAGAAAAATTCTTTACTGTTAAAACACTTTTCTGAACCTAAACAATCTTTGCCACTTTGATGCCTTCTTTCGAATGTGTTTACTGTCGCTTTAGACTTTCTATCCTGCTTTCTACCTGCATTTAAATGCTTCTACTTTTACTTTCATTTTTGCTCCCTGATGCTCTTTCCCAAAATAATAAAATTACTATCTGTCCCTTCTCCTGCCTTTCCAGTCTTTGAAACTCAAGTAAAAGACAATCCTAGTCTCATCAAACTCCATCAACCCTGTCAGTCTTGCAGTGACAACTCAGGTACTTTATGCAGTTTTAGCCAGATTCTCCCCTGAAGAAAGTTCTAGCATTATCTGCAGCAGCTTGCCCTCATAATTTCCCACATCTCTTTCCATCCCTATTACTCAGACTCATGAAAATATTTTTGAACACTACTTATGGTTTCATTAAGAGCCTACTTTCCATATTTCAGTTACTTTCTCCCTGTGACCACATTAAAGATACAGTTATTATCCATCACCAAAACTAGAAAAAATGTTGAATTTCTCATAGTACTTGGTGCAAGTGAAACAAATGCAGATGACACAGAGACTGATGTTCAGAACTTAAGAACCTGGACTAATACTTTTTAACTCTTCTGAATTCAGATCACTTCAATTCTACCTCTCACTTTACATAAATTTCCACATAGCAAATCTGTACAGGAAAAACTACAAAACTGCTCAGAGCAAGAAATGTAAGCATTAAAATATATGGATTTTAGAAAGCTAACATCCTCCTGTGCCATTCAAGGTCAGTGGTTAATATAGAGTAACTAGAGTTTTACATTTGAAAGCACAGACAAGCATCTTTCCCTCCAGCTATAACTACAGCTTCCTTGTTTTCTCAGTCTCCCAAAGGCTCTTCTGCTCTCACACCCTTATGAAGAGTGCAGTATTTACTTGAAGGCAGCAAGAAATTAGGATCAGCTAGTGCATGTACAAGACAGCAGCCTGCTATGGAAGCAGGGGCAGCCTCATCCTTCTGGTCCTCTCCCTCATTCCACAGGAGAGCCTCAACTAAACCAAACCAAACCAAACAGCCTGGCAGGCTATGCTTCAATTTCCTGGGTGAACCCAGTATTTCAGTGTCCACTGGCATCAGGTCCTTTCCACTTCACAAGCTGCTAAGTTGGTACACAGACCAAGTTTGGCAGTCTGGACTGCAGATTACTGTTTTTTCTTGCCCATGCCACGGTTTAACAGGCCATATCCTTTGTAAACTTTGGGGATTACTCAGTTTGAATGCTTCATTTCTATATAAGACTTATTTGTTTTACTTCCTCCCTCCCTCTATCCTACATTCTTGGTTACCCTAGTCCCTGTCTCTTCCCACTATGCCAGGTAGCAGTGATGCAGCTGCACAGTATGTGGATCTGATTTCCAGAAGGAGAAGCTGCTGGTCATTCCTGAGTTAAAGTGAACCTACTGGGCAATTTACTTGTACAGTTGGTGATTTTCATTCAGTTCTGACAGACAACTTCCAGCATTGGTCAAATGTTCAATTTCTCAGTAAGATTTATACATGTAAGAAATATCATTATATCTTTTGTTGGTAAGAAGTTCAGCTTTCACTGCCATGTCTTTTCCAGCCCAGCATGGTGCCCTTTTCCAATTAAGTACTGAAGATGCACACAACTTAATTTAATAAGATTTATGAGACAACTCAGAAACACATTCATATGATAAATCTGTGAGTTATTCTATGATAATCCAGACACACAACCATGATGAAGCTTTTATTGTCACCAAAATCTTCAAGAGTACAATCACTACGCTCACAAATGCCTCTGCACACTCACAGTGAAAACGCAGTGAATGTTTGGAGGTTACTATGTTTAAACAACTAAGTGAAAGCTTTTATCTTTTTGTATACAAAAGAAGAGATGTTGGGGAAAAAAACAGATACAAACTTCAAATAAATCCAAAAGCTAGAAAAGGCAGACGTGTGAAAAGGCAAGGATCCCTACACTGTTGGTTACATATTGTTACATGCAAAAGCAATAGTTAAAGTGCTACAAAGATGAACTGTTATATGGATAGAGAAGAGGAAAAATTATGCCAAAAGCCTGGAAAGTATAGATTATGTCAACAAACCAAAATTTTAATATTCTGGGAAAACAACCATAGCTGTTGACTGAAAAACAAATTAGCTGCCAAACCACACTTGGAAGCATGCTGAGTGTATGCTGCCAGGCTTTGATGTCAGAGAGCTGTAGGGGTGACCAGTGTGAGAAGAGGCAATCAATTGCCCTGAGACAGCCATAGCCAGTTCCAGATAGCTCTCAAAGCCATGGAGCACTCCTCATCCAAGTTTACACCAGAAGGGCACATGGTGCTTCTGCTCTAACTTATCAGGGAAGAAATAGAAGAGACAAATGAGAAGCAACAGAGGAAATGCATCAGGAAACATTGCCAGGGACAGATGCATTGAAAGTATGTTCTCCACACCAGCCCATGGAGGGTCCCAAAGGTGCTGAGGCCCATGGAGGATCCATGTCAGGGCACAGAATTTCCTCTCTGCCCTCCTACTCCCATGGAGCTGAGACCTATGGCAATTCATCATAGCAGGAAAACAAACAGTAAGAGCAGCAGAATAAAGCTGATGTCTCACACCACCTGTTACCTAACCAAAGGAATTGGGATTGACCATGAGATGTGCATTAGGGGAACACGAATAAGTTAGACTAGGAATGGGAAAAGAATGGTGTATGACAGAAGATGAGTTTGGAAAAGGGGAAGGAAATGCACCACTTCTCTAAGTGATTAATTTTCCCCACAATCAATCATTAGAAGTTTGTGTTAACAGGCAACAAGTTAAATTTAAAAAAACCAAAACCCCTGAGTTTAACCTGTTTTGCACACAGCAGGATATCAGTACTTAAACCCATGGAATGATACACCAGCAAAAAAGCTGCCTGTACAAACAAGAAAAATGTCTTCCTTGTAACTGGATGATCAGTCTGGAGCACCACCTATATTTCATGATAAATAAAGTTAATAGCTCTCAATTTGCTGGTAGATGTTTATGATATAATGCTAAAGGAGTTTGAGACAATGTCACACGCCCAAGAAGCTTTCAGCAGAGCACTTTACAGGTATAACACAAAGTGTGAATCTGTGGTATCTTTTAACTTTTACATGTCAATCAAGAAGTAAGGTTCAGTTTATGTACAAGCTTCAGTCACAGGTTTTCTTTATAAACTAAAAAAAACCCCGACAAACCTCAAAACAAAACACAACCCCTCAAATCCAGATAACTCCTCAGCAGCTTATACTTCTTCAAACAGGCCTCTGTTTCTTTTCTCTTTCACATATGAGCACAAAAGCTCAAAAGTTCTACTGCTACTTGATCTACACATGCACAGCAAGTCTTACCTGCCTACTGAGCCAACTAAAACACTCAGCATGAAGTCAACATAGATTTTGCCTCTGGATTTACCATCTGCCTTGGAAAAGGTGTTCAAAGAGCAAATATTTAACTTTGTGTGCGTACCACCACAGCTTGCAGTCACATAAACAGGCTTGAGGTGGTAAGTGAAGGAGAAATAACACGCTGTAAGGACAGGGTCAATGGTCTGCTTCCTCTGGTCCTTTTGGTGGTGACTTTTAAAACTGAAGGAATAGAACACTCTCCAACATGACAAAGGTAGAACAGTGAAGCCAAAACTACAGTATCTTCAGAAAAGATGTTTAACCCCTTAGAATCCAAACCTTTCCAACACAAACAGTTGTTCCCTACAATATGCAATTTCTGTACCCTTAAAATTCTGCATCTTCCTACTGTAACCAATCCAAGCAGACAGCACATAAGAATAATGAGAATAAATGGCCGCAGAGCTTGGTGATGCAGCCAAGGGATAACAGAGACAAAACATGGAGTCACTTTCCACAGCCAAGAAGTATTTTTGCTGACTATTAGAACCGTATTGCTAATGTAAACCTCTAAAGGGGAACGTGAACTGTATTAGTTAAACGTAAAGAAATTTGATGATGTGATTTTCAATGCTCTCCTTCATAGTTATACACTTAGCTACCCAACATGGCAAAAGGCAATATAGCTTCTTCAGTATTTCAAATTCATCCGGCAGCTCCTTTACAAAAACATGTCCAAGAATCTGAAAAAATGAAGCTAAGAGCCACATCCAAACACTGAGAAGCCTGTAGCCTTCTGCAATTTTGCACTGATTAACTGAATATCCCAAGCCATTTACCAAATTATCATCTGAAAGACATGCATTTATCAGTTAATTAGCCCATTTCATGAAGATTTATCAGTCCAAATTGCGAGAAATCTCTTACATCAACAAATGGATGAAATGATAGTACTCACTTAAGGGAAACTAGTTCATTCTCAAATCCCAGATTTTCAAGCCAAGAACTGTGTTTTGTATCGTCTCTCTCAATTATTCATACAACTATATAATATTAAGGTAATTAACAGAAGTAGCAGATATGAAAACTAAAATATAAAAAGATTAAGTGGAGACCTTGCCAGAAGTAAATGAGAACAACTGTACGTGCCTCATAAGAATGCTGATCAAATAAACTCTTCCAACTTACTGTTAGGACAGTTCTCAACAAGATGACAACTTGCTGAGGACCTGGGACTAAGCACTCATGGTAGCAGGGCAAGGAGGATAAGAGTCATCTCTAACGATAAACTCAAGAAGCTTCCCTAATGTCAGAACACAAACTTATATACAATATCTTTGGACACCAACAGAAAGAGGAATCCAAAAGTCTCTAGAAAAGTAGCTGAAATTAAAAATAAAGGTAGAAATTATTTCTAAGCATTTCTTAGAGCTAAAAGCAAAAATTTATACATTACAGAAATACACAGGAGCCCATATCTTCTGGTCAAGTGGTTTTTAGAGACTATCTGCAGACAAAAACTAGCAATGAACACTAACGCTCTAAAATATTTTCCAACCATCCTTTATTGACAGCACCATCTCAATCTAAAGAACAAATTACAGAGGATAACATTTGCAGAACTTCAAGGTCCTTTTCCCCTGTCATACTTAAAAGCTTCACTACTTTCAGAAGTTCAGTTGATACACGTCCAAATATTAACAAAAAGTAATCAACAAAAAGTAATCAACGTGGCAAGTTTAAGAACTAAGAGTTGAACAGAAACACGTAGAACATTGCTATGTATCACAAGATTCAGTAATAGAATAGGTTTTTGAGGTTTTTTAAAGTTTTACCACAATTTTGATGGAAAAAGACAAAAAAGGAAAAGAGGCAAATTGTATGACAAAAGATCTCTACAGAAGTCACAAGTGCATTTGTCCAGAATGATGTGTTAACTCAGACATCTTTTCAAAATCTGCAACTTTTAGCAAGCAGAAAGAAGCTTGGGACCCCAGAATTTCTACAAAGAGCATGTTACTAGATTTAATCTAAGTCTAGACAATAACTTCCACAAGACCTTCACAAACTACCGTGTCTAAAATCACAATCACAAATACTCAGTGCAGCTATCAGCCAGAATTTTAACATTAACTTCATGCTCACTTCTCCTACCAAAATACTTTATATGGCACCACTTGTTAAAGAAACAAAAATTCAGAAACCACTCTTCAAAACCAAAAAATATTCAGTCACATCTAAAATCTGCACCTGGATAACTAATCCTAAAGATTGCTGATACTCTTCATCTGCCTGTGTTGCCAGCACTCAAATTTGACCAGCCAGGAACCTACAAGCCACTCAGCTTTCCAAATCAACTGATGCACATAAGGCTGTACCTAAGTGCACAAAGGTCGGAAAACTGCATTCTTCTTTCCACCAAAACATCAGTAACAATTTCAGTGAAGTCTGAAATACAGTGTGATAGTGTTGGAAAAAACTTCCAGCATTGTTGCATCTTACACAGATCTTACAGTATTTCCAACAATGTCTAAAAATCAAGGAGAAACTTGCTTTGCGTATGCACAGCATGTTTAAAATACACCTATTTTTAGTTTCTGGTTATAGAGAATTGCTAAAATTGCTAAACAAACACAGGGCTTAAAATACAAAAATACAATTATTGTAAGATGGACTGATTTCATCATTAATGGAAGTATCTCTACTAAGCATTTATTTAGAATGATGTTTTGGTGATACAAACTTGCAAAAGTTCCTAATATTCTTCTTTGATTGTAAATAATTTAATTACACTTTATTTATTATGCATTGATAAGCAAATATTCAACAAAAATTCACTTATTTCTTGCCTTGATTTGATACTACACTTATGCTTATTTTCCATACACCATCTTAATGAATATCCTTTTCTGCTTCTTGGCTCATTGAGACACTGGAATTTATTTGGGCGGATTAGCAAAATAATCTATTTAAATAGTAAGTAGACAGGTCAATGGGAAGCTCAACAAAAGATGTGACAAAAGACTAAAAGCAAAAAACTTTGTTTTATTGTGATACCTGGTTTTTGAGTATCTACTTCAATTACAGATATTTACTTTTTATATAGATTACACATCTATGGGTTGGTTTCTTTTTTTTTGTTTTACACAAGGAGATCACAACAATGAGGAGAAGTTTCAGAAGAACTAAGGAAGCATTTACCAATGAGCTTGGTTCCTATACAAGTAGTAACCCTAATCCTAGTACCATTACTCTCTTCAGACTGGTAGCTGAAGCACAATACAAGCATTATAACGTTACCCTAGGACATTAGTTCACCTCAAAGCCTCTCAAAAATACCTTCACGTGGCAAGTTTCAGTGCCGTTTTCAGCACAGCCACCTTTCTGCTCTAAAAGGAACATGACCACTCTTAAGTGCCTGAAGGATTTCTGCCATCTCAGCAACAAACTGAAGTGGTCCAGCTCCACTGTGCACCTGGATAATGCGAGCAAGGCATCTCAGATTAGACGCCAACAGTTTAGCTCCATTCCGCTTATTGCTACTAAGTATTTTTGAATTATACTCTAAACATCAGGACAAGCAGTGGGGCACAGACCTAACAGATGTTAACAATAAGGAGCACAAGAAACAGTATTGCCAAGAAGAAGCAAAACACAGTATTTTTAGCCCACTTAGTCACCTCAAAACTTCACGGTTCTGTAGACTGAAATTATATGACTACTCCACATGAGCACAAATGGAATACTAATACTCAAGCTAGCATTATTCTTGATTAAGAGGTTTCTGCTTAGGATTGACCACTACAAGGATGAAGAATGAAGACCATATAAGCTCCACCCTCTTATAAGATTTTTTCCCTAAATCTTCCCTCCTGCAACACTGAGAATGAAAGGCTAATTTATCAGTATATAAAGCCACTTCCAACTACACAAACATGCATTAACTGCTTAGGAGATAGTAAAAAAACCCCATTTGCTTAAAAAGACCCCCCCCCCCAAATTTCAAAAATTAATTAAGAATACTTTAGTAATAATAGAGAAATATTATATAGGACAACAGACACAACACGCATAAGATCCTAAACACCTCTGAAGTGGTTGAATCAGTTTTGCTCTACAAACAAGAAAATACCTTCTCTACATGTTATTTTAAAAACCCCTAAGTCTCAGAAGTAGAAGCCTAAGACCATGCCTTCAGGTACTTAAGTATTTTCAACTCAGGATCATCAGATACCACAATCAGGTTTAATTTCATAATTTTTTGTAGGATTTGACTGCTGAAGATCCAGTTCTATCCAGAAGAATCCTCTTGTGCCATAGGAAGGTGTTCACAACATAAATAGTTCCAACAGCTTATTATTTCTGGTATCCTTGTCAGCCATGACCACGTGGGAGTGCCTGTGCTGCTACAGTCACATCATTCAGTTGCATGACAAATTGCCAATCAAAGTCCATTGAAAGCTGAGCCACCACACAGGAGACCCTCGGAAACCACATTGCTGCATACTCAGTGTCTGCCCAATCAAGCAGTCTGACAGTGCCTAACGCCTTTATTTGTCTAAAAGTGAATACAACATTGCACTTCACCTTAGTTTGAACCAACTCAAAAGCAGCTTAACAAAAGAATCGTCCTTCCTGAGCTTTCATCACTTCCCTGCCGTGTTTTCAGCACCACCCATGGTTTCAGGTGAAACCATTCATCTCACTTTCTCCTAAAAGTAATTAGTTGCAACTTTCAAGATGCCAGAAATTGAGAACTTTGGAGTACAACACTCAGAGAAACACAAAAGCTCTTGGAGCTCTGAGATGCCAGAATGCTTTTCTGGAAGTCCTAGAACTTGTATACTGTTGGTGTGGGAGATATGAGATAGCAAACACCCCAACCCTCTGCCTGTCCAGTTTTCACTGTACCAACATTTACAGGTCATGCCATTCCACCTGTCTCAGAATCCTTTCAGAGTCAGATGTCCCACATATCAGATGATGAAAGATCCAAAGTGTGAAGAGTCATCACACTAAAACTAGCAGTGACAGAGGCACCTCTGACTGCTCTCACTGATGGTAAACACATTATTGGAGAAGGTCCTTCTCTAAGAGAATGATCAGCTGAGGTTCTCGCTGCACAAGCTTGTAAGAGCACAGACCCTGTTATCCTTAACACCCAAAACAGCCACAGGACTGGTGATAAGGCTTGTGATATTAAACATACTAAAAAAACTATACTTGAAAATTTTACTTGCACAGGCATCACATTCAAACACAGCAAGGTCTGCTTTGCAGCATCAGGCTTCTCAAACGCTCTGCTGTCCATGCGAGAAGTCTGCCCAACAGCATTAAGGTACCGACTTCAAAACGTCAATACATTTCTCTGGTAAAAAAATCCCCGAAGCTCTTAGTACCCGAGATGTGTCACAGCTGGTGATGATGGCTTAGTTCTTAATGAATTGCAAATGTGCCAAAAGCTGTGTGAACTACTGCACACCATAAGGAGGCATGGAAACGTTATGTCACTGGAGTGTGCAGTATATGTAAAAAAAAAAAAAACAGAAAAGACAGACTCCGTTCTAGAATAAATTGTAAATTAGTGTTAAACTCAGCCCATTGATTAATTACAAAATCTAAGAGAAAAAAGGGGTAGATTCATCATGTACATATTTGCCTCAACTACTGAAAATACTTAGTGTTCTTGAAGCTCATCTGCTAGGTACTAGGTGTATCTATTAAGACAATTCTTGGAGAAAATTATGTAACACTCATTAATTACTCATAGGAGATACAAACCCTTGGAAGGTCATGAACCCACCCTATTGTCTAGCTTCTCAGAATGCTACACTGTAGAGTATTCATTTCTTTATTGGGCACTGATCAGACAAAGGAATGTGCTAACACTCCATAACCCCTTTATTTACGAGTACAGAACCACAGAATCCAAAAGACTTCCAAGACTTCACACTCTCTAAACCATATCATACCACAAAGTGCCACCTCTGCTCCTTTTCTGGACACTTCCAGGGGAGCCAACTCTGCCTTAAGATTCAGTGACCCTACCAGATCATGGCTATGCCATTTTGGACACAGAACTCTGCAACATCTACCCCTGCTGACATTGGCAACTCAAAGCTTCTATCACAGTAGGAAGCCATTGCATTAAACACTGTCCAGACATAAAACAATTTATACACTACTTATTTAGGTTTATTTTTCCCAATAAATACTTTGCCTGTATCTTGTATATATTTATTATCACATATACTTATATTAATCACATATTTCATCATGACATAGTTGTATTACAAATAAAAGTGACACTTGGTAATACTTACATTGTTCATAAATCGATACATTTTAATGAAATTTAGAAATAATTCCATTTATTAAAATGTAAAACAGATATTTAATACAGCCCATCTATATGCAAAAAAATAGAACTTACATGCTAGAAAACGAAGAGGAAATTATACTGGATAAAGAAACTAAAATTAAATTTTTTATCAGACTAAATTAGTACAAAAATTCAGAGCTGATTTTCCTGCGCATTTCACATGGCAAAACGTGCAGGCAGCTAGCAGGTTTATGGCATTTACCACTCGCTCAGAAAACGAAACCACGACAGAAACGGGCGATGCCCACTGGCAGCGCCAGCAAACTACAGCAAACAGCCCGTACGCGGAAAAGAATCTCCACCTCCCCGAGCTGTGAAGATGGAGCAAGTTTCGTTTCGCGTTACGACAGAGAAAAAGAACCGAAAGGACACGCGACAGGTCGGCAAAGGAGCCTCCAGACACGGTATTTAAATGGCAGCCACCGCTGCAGACGGGAAACGGCGCTCATCGCCAACGCTTTGGAGAGCGGAAACAGAGCCACACAACCCTTTAGGTTGGAGGTGACCCCTGAGACGCCCGAGCCGGCGCTGTGGCCAAACGACAAGCACCGCGCCGACGACAAACGCCCTCCGGAGCGCGGCACCGCGCCCGCCGCCGCCGCTGCCCGCGCGGGGGCGCTCGGGGGCCGCCGGCTGCCTTCCCGCCCGCCGCCAGGGGCTGCTCCCGCCGCCGCCCCGCACCGGCCTCTCGGGCTGCGGGAGAAAGGCGACGGCGACGGAGCGGCCGCGGGCTCTCCGCCATGGCCGCCCACCTATCCCGGCAACAAAGCTGGCGGGCAGGCGGCGGGCGCGGCGGCCCCCGAGCCGGCTGTGACACCCCCGCTCCGCCCCGGCCGCCTCTCAGCCCCAGCGCCGCAGGGACGTACGCTCACTCGTGAAACAACGCCACCGCGGCGCCCGACGCCGCCCGCCCCGCCGCGTACCTGGCAGACGGCGCTGCGGAAAGCGCGGTAGTTGTCCCTGCCGTAGCTGAGCACTTTCTCGTCCGGGTCCGCCTGCTCCCGGCGCCGGTCGAAGAGGAACACGGTGCGGTCCCCGTTGCCGCGAGGGGTCAGCAGCGCCGGCCTGCGAGGTGTGCGGCTGCCTCCCGCCGCTGCTGCCATGTTGGGGAGCTGAGGAGACTGAAGCCGTCCTGCAGCGATGGCGGCAGCGACGGCTCCTGCTGCCGGGCCCGCCAGCGCCCCCGCCCGGCGAAATACGACCGGGCCGGGGAAGGAGGAGGCGGAGCCGGCCTGGAAGCCGAGGAAAAAGGCGCCGTAGAGACCCGGAAGAAGAAAGTGCGAGGGAGGGAAGGAGAGGGACGGCGGTGGCTGTGCTGCCGGGCATACGAGCTGGTGCGAGGGGGCGCTGGGCAGGCGGGTGAGAAGGGCCTGGAAACAAAAGCGCCGGTTCGGCGATGCGACCTGGGAATGAGTTAGCGCCCTCCGCCTCGCACCACTTCCACCGCCGGGTGGGGCAGGATCGGGATCGGGATCAGGATCGTCATCGTCTCCGCAGGAAGTGCAGGCGGGCTGGGCCATGGGAGCGCGTGCTGCGCCCGCGGCTGCCGCCCGCCGGCCGTTGCGCGCGGAGCGGGCGGTGGCGCGGGACCCGCAGCGCGAGCGGGACCGGCGCCGTCACCCGCGGGCGCGTCCCCGGCGCAGCCCGGGCAGCGGCCAGGGAGGGACCAGAGGTGTGAAATCCCGCTTCTGCCTTAAAGTCCGCCTTAAAACAAAGCGGCCAGTCCGGATCTGAACAGAGTTGTTTTACATAATCACAGAATCTCACAACGGTCAGGTTGGAAGGGACCAGAGTGGGTCACCTGGTCAAATCTGTGCTCAAACAGGGTCATCCCAGAGCAAAGAATTGTGCCCAGATGGTTCTTGAGTGTCTCCAGTGGAGGAGGCTCCACAGCCTCTCTGGACAATCTGTTCCAGTCCACGGTCACCTGCACAGCAAAGTTCTTCCTTGTGTTCAAGTGGGGCTTCCTGTGCATCACTTTCTGCCACTTGCCTCTTGCCCTGCTGCTTGGGACCATGGAGGAGAGCCTGGCTCCATCCTCTTGGCACCCCCCCCTTTAGATACGTGCACACATTGGTGGGGTCGTCTCTCACTTGTCTCTTCCTGAGGCTGAACAGGCCCAAATCTGTCGTCATAAGAGAGGTGCTCCAGTCCCTTAATCGTCTTTGTTGCCCTCCACTATATTCATGGCAGGATCTCCATACCTTGTACTGAGGAGACCAGAACTGGACAGAGAACACCAATTGTGGTCCCACTGGGGTTGAATAGAGGAGTAGGATCACCTTCCTTGACCTGTTAGTGATGCTCTCTTCCTAATGTACCTCAGGATCCCATTGGCCTTCTTGGCCACAAGGGCACTGCTGGCTCATGGACAGCTTGTTGTCCACCAGGACCGCCAGATCCTTCTTTGCAGAGTTGCTTTCCAGCAGGTCAACCCCCAGTTTGTGCTGGTGCAGGGGGTTATTCTTCCTGTGCCAGAACCTTTGTATACCTTTGTTGAACTTCAGAAGGTTCTTTTTCCATTTCTCCACCCTGTTGAGGTCCTTCTGAAGGGTGGCACAGCTCTCTGGGATATTAGCCACTCCTCCCAGCTTTGTGTCACCATTTAACTTGCTGAGGAGGCCTCTGTCCCTTCATCCAACTCATTGATGGACAAGTTAAACAGTACTGGACCCAGTATTGAGTTTTGGGGGACAACACTAATGACAGGCCTCCCTCTGTGCCACTGATCATGACCTTCTGGGATCTGCCAGTTGCCCAGTTCTCAATCTACCCCACTGTCCACTCATCCAATCTTCACAAAAGCATAGCTGCTTCTATTTCAAGGAGTCTTGGTTTTGAGGAAAGGATTGTGATGGCATATAGGGGAGGTTTGTAAATCAGTAGAGGTGACAAATGAGTAACAAAAAATTTTGCCTTTTGAACACTTCCAAGGACTGGGATTTTACCACTTCCCTAGGCAGCTTTTTCCAGTGCTTAACTCCTTCAATAAAGAAAGTCTTCCTGATGTCCAACCTCAGCCTCTCCTGGCACAGACTGAGATTATGTCCTCTTGTCCTGACGCTTGTGTTTTGGGAGAAGAGACTGACCACCACATGGCTAGAGCCTCCTTTCAGGTGGTTGATAAGGCCTCCCCGTGCCGCCTTTTCTCCAGGCTAAACAGCCCCAGCACCCTCAGCTCTTTCATGTCAGATCCTTCATCAGCTCCATTGCCCTTCTCTGGACATGCTCCAGCACCTCAGTGTCCTTCCTGGAGTGAGGGGCCCAAACTGAACACATGATTTGAGGTGTGGCCTCACCAGTGCCCAGTACAGGGTAGACTGTCCTGCTGGCCACACTGTTGCCAGGATGCCATTGGCCTTCTTGGCCACTTGGGCACACCCTGGCTCAGGTTCAGCTGCTGCCAACCAGCACCCCCAGGTCCTTTTCCTCTGGGCAGCTTTCCAGTGCCTCTCCCCCAAGCCTGTAGCACTGCCTGGGGATCCAAGGGCAGGATCCAGCACTTGGCCTTACTGCACCTCAGCCCATTGTCCTCAGCCCGTCGATCCAGCCTGCTCAGATCTACAAGAAAGGAAATTGCATAGTGGAACTGAGCAGTGTGGGGTTTTGTGAGAATGAAGAACATTTGTTCTGACCATTTAAGAGAAGAAGGGTCTGTTGAGAGTTTTTATATAGGCTGTGACTCTGAACCCCTCTAAATGATGACCTGATGAAATTTGGAAGAGTGTGTCAAACCTTATTGCTTTATGAGTTCATCAAACAAAATTTAATTTTACACTGCACTTGAGACAGCACTTCCATTTTGGAATGCTAAGTGCTTTGGGGAAAAAAAAAAACTTAACTATTTAATCTAGTTTCAAAATTAATATTGCAAGGAGGAAGGGATGTTTCCACCTGAAATGCAGACACTTAATGTACATGAAAATAAGTTGCTCACCCTTCAGCCTATCTCCAAGCTGGTTTAAAGAGTGCCTGCAATTGCAAAGTTTTCATTTTGCAATATGAAGTATTTTGTTCTTGAACAACTGAATAATTATTTTCATCCCTATGAAAAAGAATTTATCTACTGTATATTAAGGTCAGATATCATGTTATTTTTCAAAATTAATAGTAACAGTAGAGTAACCAATAATTTGTTCATCTTGCAGTTTGATATTTCAGATGATGCTCAGGAAAGTGGGGTTCTTTTGTGTATTTGTGCAAGGATGTATTTAATTTTTTTTTTTTTTTCAAGGATTAAATTAAATGTCTGATTTCTTTCTTTCTTTCTTTTTCTTTTTTTTTTTTTTTTTTTTTTTTTCAGGGAAAAAATTAAAATTTGGTTTTTTTTTTTTTTTTTTTTTTTTTGTAATTGAGGGCAAATATTAACTAAGTTCCAGCACTGGACATTTTTAGATAGTAAATATTTTGTATACAGATAATAAAAATTGCTGTGTTTTCACTAGAAGAAAGTGCACAGCCTGTCTAGTAGCTTGTTGCAGTGGCACAGTCTATTGAGTGATTCTGGATGCTAGTGCCTACGTATGGTTTGTAGGTGCAATTCTATCAATTCCAAATGATCCAATTAAAAATGCTGTTCCTCTTTCACGTAACAAAGGTTTTATTTGTAAGAAGAGTTGGCATCTTGGATTTAGAAGTCTATGGACCTTTGACCTGGCCTGTTAGAAAAAATACCTTAGTGAGAACTCCTGAGGTGTGAGACAAAAGAACATCATTATCTGAGCCACTGAGGTGTGAAACAATAGCATTACTATTGAGAAAACCAAGCCATCTGACAGACAAAAACCAAATCATAGAATTGAAGAATGAATTATCATCATAACAGGAAAACTAAGATAGATGTAGAGAAGTGGGTTACTGAAGTGCTATCTAGTAATTTTTTTTATTTGCTTCTCAGAAACTGGACAAAAATTAGTGAGCAAATAAAGTGACAAAGTTTTGAAAAACAATCCACTTAGTCAAGTTGAGAGGACTGTAAACATAGTCCATGGTTCTGAAATACTGACTGATGTGATAAGAGATTAAATTAACTTTTAAAAATCGAAGGTAGCTGAGAGAGAGATGATGAAGAAGGAGGAGGGACAACAAGCCATTAGTTCAACCTCCTGTGGTCCAAATTAAGTTTGTCAGCTGGGCTTTGTGAGCAAAACTCATGTAAATTCTTACTGCTCATTGTGTACTTCATTAAGAAAAATATGAAGTGACATGCTCATTAAAATCCAGTGGAAATAAAGGCTCTGATGACTACAGATAGGCTATAAATAGTTGTGGAAAGCATGCCTAAGATGACTGGGATTTTCAAACTAAGAAAGTGTTATGGTTAAATGTATAAAAATAGGAAAGATAATCAGGACCTTCTAGTATATCTCACAAAGCAAGAAGGAACATGGATTTATTTTAAGAAACATGCAGAACTGACAGGAAGATCTACTCTTCATAAAACACTTGATTGAGCTATAAAATATGTAATGAGAATGAATAATTTACTGAGGTTTCAAACCATTTTTCTTCCTATGAATAGAAAAGAGATAAAAAAACTAGAAAAAATAAGAATTAAATTATTCCCAGGAGACACACAAATCATATACTTTGGCCTTAGAATAAAATATCCAAATATTACTGAGTAGGAAGAGTTTAAGTTGGAAAACAAGTTATTCCATATCTGATCGTTGTAGTGTTTTGCACTATTTTCTAAAGACATATTTGGAAGGAGGACACCACACTAGATGGATAGTTGTGGGATTTAGCCTGTCATCTCTCCTAGGATAGTCATGTAACTATTTGAGGGAAACCATGGCAATTGCAGGGAACTTCTCTGAAAAGCTCAGCAAGAAGCTGCTCTCAGCAAGAAGCTGCTCTCAGCAAGAAGCTCTTGTCATTCACCTCTGACAAGGGCAAATGAATGCAGCTAAATATTCAGTGGTCATGAAATAATTTTGATGGCAATCCACTGCACCTTGTGAGTTCCAGAGTCAACTTTCTTATGGGAAATCAATAAGGATGTACCAAACCTTGAAAACTTTCTTCCTCTGTAGACAAAGAAATGTGAATGATTCTTGAACAAATATATGAGAACATGTATCTGGCAAATGCACATTGGGAGAAAACAATTTTTTAATTTGTGGAAAGGCTGTTGCAGTGTAAGATTTATGTCTTCAAGCATTACTGTTCTAATAAAACACTGTTGATGTTATGATTGCAACATAATATGTTGATGTTATGGTTTTTAAGATCATGTCTGAAGAAATCCCTCCAATCACACTTTTAAAAGTCTGGGATCTTCTCTCCTGTTAAATGTGTAAGAAATAGCAAAACTTGATAAATACCTTGTCAGAGAGAAGATCCTGCCTCATATGTAAGACCTTATGCTTTCCCATTCAGATTGCTATTGATGTTCTGTAGTCTTAGCTGAGTGTCTTCCTGGTGTTTTGTAGCTGAGCATGACTAGTATTTCCTTTTTTTTTTTTTTTTTTTTTTTGGAATATTGCTTCCTCCTTTTTCTCTTCCTATTACCTTCCTTTTAACACACTTATTTACACTCTTTTTTTTACCCTTTCTCTTCCCCTGGCTGCTTTCTCCTGTGCCTTCAAGGAGTGATTTTATCACAGGCTCCAGTAGCAGTGGCACCTTGGACCTTGGACTCCAAGAAAGCCCAGGCAACCCCAGTTGACTGCTTAGTTATTTGTGACATGTCTCTGCATGACATTGCCACATGCTCCGGATTTTGGGATAGTCACACAGTAACCATTGCCCTGTCTTTGTCACTATGGGCGTGTTTTGCCATGCAGAAATTCTTCAAGTATGTATCACACAGTTTTTGTTGTAGCACTGTGGTGGGTTGATGCTGGCTGAATTCCAGGCATCCACCGAAGATGGTCTTTCACTCCCCTCTGTAGCTGGGCAGGGGAGAGAAAATGCAATGAATTAATGGACTGGGATAAGGCCAGGGAGAGATCACTCACCAAAAACAGTCACAGGCAAAACACACTCCAGTTGGGGATATTAATTGAATTTATTACTAACTGAATCCAAGCAGGTATGAAGTAAAATGGGAAGTAAAGTAAACCTTAAAAACACCTTCTCCCCACACTTCTCTCCTTCTGAGCTCTACCTCCTCCCCTCAGTGGCACAAAGAGACAGGGAATGGGGGTTATAGTCAGTTCGTCACACATTATTCCTGATGTTGATGAGTAAAATGAGTCCTTCCCCTGCTCCAGTGTGGGGTCCCTTCCACAGAAATCAGTTCTCTGCAAACTGCTGGAATGTAGGTCACCTTTTCACAGTGTGCAGTCCTTCAGGCACAGCCTACTCCAGTGTGGGCCCCCCATAGGGTCACTAGTCATACTACGAAACCTGCTCCAGTGTGGGCTCCTCTCTGCACAGGTCCCTGGCAGGAGCCTATTCCAGCATGGGTTTCCCATGGGTTCACAGCCTTGTCTTGGGCATCCACCTGTTCTGGTGTTGGTCTCTTCCATGGGCTGCAGGTGGATCTCAGCATCCCCGTGGACCTTTGTGGGCTGCAGGAGGGGACAGGGTGCTTCAGCATGGCTCTCACCATGGGCTGCAGAGGAATCTCAGACCTGAAGCACCTCCTTTCCCTCCTTTTCCACTGACTTGGTGTTAACAGGGTTGTTCCTCTCCCATATTTGCACTCTGCTGTTCTCTGGCTACAATTTCTGCTGTACAATAACCTTTACTTTTTTCTTCTTAAATATGTTATCACAAAGTTGTTGTCACCGTTTCTGATTGGCCCAGCCTTGGCCAGTGGCACGTCCATCTTGGAGCTGCCTTGGACATTGGCTCTGCTGGAGATGGAAGAATCCTTCAGCAGCTTCCCACAGAAGTCACTCCTGCTACCAAAACCTGGCCATGCAAACCCAATACAAGCACACACAAAAGACAGATCGTATTTAAGGAGCTTCTAGGCTAAGTATTTGTTTTCTCAGCACCCATAATAAAAGACCTGAGGAGTAGCTTCTGCAGAATCAAACCATCCAGCAGTTGCTGGAAGAGATCCTCATTAATGCCAAATTGTCATTCCTTGATTTGTTGTTTATACCTTTACAATTCTATATTTTTCAAGTGAGTGGTTTTCTCTTAAAATACCTACTTGCATGATCTGTGCAACCTCTTGCTGTTTTCCCTTTCTTGTCTTGTGTGACTCAACTCTGCAGCTTTCCTTATGACTTTGTTACGAGTGATGGCCTAACCTTTGGGAGGGGGGAAGAAGATGGTAAGTCACCACCCAGCAGTAGTCAAGCAGACCCCATTATTTGGTGTCCACTCTGCATTTCAAATGTAATGTGATTTCCATTGCTAATCAAGACCTTCCAGATAGTTAGAACTAGTAACTCCAGATGCTTTTTTCCAGCATAGTGAATGCCTTTCAGCTGGGCATACCAGTTGTCATGCATGACTGTGCTTGTGTTCAGTGTTCTCAGAACCACATGACTTCTACCAGTACAAAGGCATGCACTATTCTGAATCTTTGTAGGAAAAGTGAAATAAAATTATATACATCTTGCTTGTTTCAAAAGACTTACACACATTCCATCACCTTTCCTTCTGCTTTGGAGTCTTGCCAGACTGATAAGTGTTTCTTTGGAGGTGAAATTAGAGTAACAGACATCCTTTTAAATCTTTGCCTTGTGCAAAGGGTTCTTGAGACTAAAATGCTTATCAGGTCACTGCCAATTAAAACTGTGGTCTCGTGTATGAGGTGCTAGGGAAAACAACATATGGACCACACATCAAAAAGGCTCCTTGTTATCATTAAGCTGTTGATAAGAACTTCTGTAATGAAGGGACAGTGCAGCCAAGTGCAGCCAATCATCCTGTAGACAGACATGTGATCCTGTCTACCTCAGCAGAACCATGGTTCACAAAAAGGTCCACTTTCCAGTGGGCAGTAGTGGACAACAGACCTGGCATCTGTCATGTCTAGAAAAATCCTGCAAACAGATCAAGTCCTACCAAAAAAAAAAACCACCAAACCCCACAACCTGTGAAATTAAGAGTTTCCTCAGGCTGAGTGATTGGTCTCTGTGAATCTCCTGATAGAGGACTGAAGATGTCAGTGCACAGCCTTTAGATATGATACTGGCTAAGACATTGATAGTCCCTCATCCAGTGGGGGACACTGAAGCCTTTGTGTCTTCTGTGCTTCTTCCATTTCTTAAAAAGGAATAAATACCATCAAAACTTCCATCAAGCACCTAAAATGTAAAATCCTGATGAAGATTCAATAGCCCTATAAGATGGAGAGCTTTGCAAGCAAAAAAGACTCAGTGATACATGATTTCATCATACCAGGACCCTTTCACAGCCAAAAATCTGTAGACAGGAAGTATTGAAAAAACAGGTAAATTCCCTGTTCTGTACTACTGCCAAAAGAGGAAGGTTAACTGGCTCTAAAGGACACACGAAGGTTTCCAGTATTAAAGCAAACAAGTGTAACCCAAAGAGGAGATTATATATAGTCTCTTCAGATTGTTTGCAGAGCTCAAAATGCTTGAATACCAAATAACCTGTAGATTAGGAATGAATAAGCAATACCCTTGTTAACAAAATCTCCATTGCTTTAGAATCATTTAGCGTGAGAGACCAGAGTCTTCCTTTTTCACCAGAGCATTGCACTGAGGGAGCTGCCCCTGTTACTGAAAAGGGAATGTCTTCAGCTATTGACTTTTTCCTCTTTCTTACTCTTTCAAAAAAGAACATAAAAAAATATAGCTTTTTTTTAATTCTACCACAGAAGTTGGAGCAGGGATGAGAGCTCCCATAAAAGGCCAGAGCAGGCAAACTCTTGGAAGTATTACAGAACCACAGAGCACAAATTGTTACCCAGCTCAGAACCAAAGGCTTGCATTGGCATGCCATGCTTTATGTTGGCAAAACCAATGAAAAGCATTGCGGAAGCCTCATATAAGACACTGCAAAGTTAAAGCCTGAGCAGGCACAGGTTGCAGCAGAGGAGGTTTAAATAGGCTATTGGGAAAAGTTTCTTCACAGCAGGAGTTGTCAAGCATTGGAACAGGCTGCTCAAGGAAGTGGTTGAATCACCAGCCCTGGAGGCATTTATAAGTCATGAGGATTTGGCACTCAGAGACATGGTTGAGTGGTGGTCTGGGCAATGTTAGATTAACAGTTGGACTCAATGAAATTAGAAGCCCTTTCCAACCTGAATGAATCTACATGATGCACTCAAGAAATGAACTACCACATTCTTGATGGTGATGAGTTTCTGACAACAAAATATGAAAAAAAACCAACATACCCTAGAGAAAAGAAGAAAGCTACAGACTTCCAGCATGCTTCTACAGCATCAAGTGTTATTTTTTATAGCTAAATAATAATAATAAAGCAGATGCAAGAGTAGTCATGTAAAGGAAACAATTATGTAATATGAAGACAGCAAAAGGCTGGTTGGTGAGATTAATGCCAAAAGAACACTACAAAAATCATTGTCAAAGTAGCTTGGCCCTACGCTCCCAAGAATTTTTAAAAAGCCATCTATTTTTAAAAAGGTTAAAGCAATTTTTATTCCTCTAAAACTTACCTGAAGATGTTTTCTGTATTTTATTTTTCCCCTACACAATGCACGTTCAACAGCAAGGAGAGCCAGGGAATTAGTATCTGCTGCTAAAATGATTATCTAGTTCCTTAAGGAAAGTCAGATGATTGGGATTTTATGTCATATTTCTACACTTGCAGTAAAAATCAGTAATTTTATTGAGTGTAAGAATACAAAAATTGACACATTAAACTGTACAAAAGGTACACTAGCACTAAATGAGGCAACTGTATCCATACAAGAGCCAACATTTACAAATGACTCATACTACTGAAATGTACAGGTGCCGTGGTACTTTCTCATTAAGACTTTATATTCCAATAAAGAAACAAAACTAAAACCAAGAGCAATAATTATGTTCTAGTGCCTACTGCCTAAATTTAGAAGTCACATTCCAGAACACAAATCAAAAATAACTGCCTGACTTTCAATATCACAGAGAAAACATGTTGAACAGGGATTAAAAAATTCCCTCAATTTTTAAATTGTGAAGACATAGTACCTAGCAAGCATTGCCTGATGTTGAGCTGTTAGATTACAACACACAGCCCCATAGTATTTTACAGAACCTAGATCCAAATTTGAAGTGGTTCTAAAGGCGGTTTAGCTTAACTGACATACAGATTAATAACAAACACATTACCAATGTTACTAACATGATTTTTTTTTTATTATTTGGACTACTTTAATTTCAGAATGTTACATTGGCCAGTGCATTAAGCAAAGGCATTGTGATTCTTTGACCCATGTTCATTAGGGCCAATGGAAATGCCATTTATTTTGCTCTCATTTAATCAACTGACTACTGCACATGGCAAGGAACATACAGATGCTAAAAACACAAGATCAGCTATAGAAGCAGAGATAAACAGGTATGGGGGAGTCAAAAGAGAGCATAGCCCCTAAATAAGCACATAGTTTAAAGGAATGTGGTTCTCATCTGCGGCTCATAGTTTTGCTCCCTTAGATTATCTAAAGCTACCTCGCTTTAGATAACAAAAATGTTAAAGAGATCACAAAAGGAAAAAACTGAAGAGAAGGAACTGGGATGTAGTAAAGACTAGTTTGTTACAGAAAACAAAAAGTAAGTCTGTAAAGGAAAGAGAAGAGGACAACAAAAGAAAGCATAAAAACTTCCCACCTGTGGGAAGACTTTTCTAGCTGTCAAATTAGAATTTTGGAGTATAAAAAAAGGAACAGAAAATTAGAAGCTCAAATAATGTCATCATTATCATATCTGAAACAAAATACTCGTACCAGGGCAAGAAGATTCACGCACTATGTTAAGAACAACTGAGTTTTAAACTCATTCTGCAAAAATAGCCTAGAATTAGACAATTCAGTTTTTATCTGCAGTCTGTGTTTAGATGGTGTAACTCAAGTTTTGTTGTATATCCTAGGCATCCGTGCTGCATTCAAATATTGTAGAATTGAGGAGCAGCTTCCTTTGTCTATCAGCTGCTAAATGCCTTTAAACAACTGCAAAATTGTTGTTATCTTTGTATATTTGAATGTCTGTCCTCTAAAAACACTCAAATACTTCAATGCTTTCATTAGGAAATACCATCATAAACTATCCAAGATATGGATGCTGGGTTTTACTTATTTATTTTTTAACACAAAATTATACACAGAATAGATAAAAATATACTACTTTCACATAGCATCAATCCACTTTTTTCAAAGTATTTGGACCAGAGCTGCCTATACAGTAATTCTACTGCTACTTTCCTGAGGAAAAGTCAAAGTCTGTCCAACTGGCTAACAAGAAGAATACAGAAGAATACAGACATTTTAGAGCATTTTGATGTATCTAACATGCACCAAACCTACAAATTATTAGATATACAGCCAGCATTTATATGATGTCCTATTTAGAGCTTTGTCTGGTACACATATTCAAGAAGTTCAGTGAAGTTTCATCTGGGAGTATGAGCAGCTAAAGACAAAGCTTGGTTTTCAAACTACTGTGTTTCTTTTTCTAGATTATTTACAAGACTACTATGTAAGGACTAACCTTTTCAAAAGAGGTTTTGATTTTTTAGTCATGTAAGAGGTGTCTCTGTGCAGTTTCATAGGTAACTGAACAAGCAGAAGAGAGACATTTACATTTAGTCTTGCTAGCAAAATAAGGCTTGGAGAAGGATGTGAACTGTCTGTGATGTGTGTGCCCTAAACGCATACATATGCTATTGAAAGTACAAAGTCTGAGCAAAGCATTTTTTAAGAAAATGCAAATATTTTGTTTAATTCTTAAATGTATTTGTGTCAACAAAACAAAGAACGTTCATAACTACTTCCTTCCACTTAAAACCAGTTTCAGTGCTAAACACAGCTAAGTACCCATCCCTTTAGAAGGCAGCATACTAGAGCTTCAGAAATGCAACATTTTTATCTTCATCTCTCTAGTGATTAGATACTTTCAGCCTTCTTTTTATAAGTGTCTAGAATGTTGCTCAAGTGTGACAATAGATCTTCAGGCATGAATTCTTCATCATCTTTGTAAATTCTTACATTCTGTTCATCAAGGTATTTCTAGAAAAGAGGTACAGAAAGTTTTATTAGCTTTATCATAGTCTGCATTTTACTCATTCTGCTAAAACATTTTAAGCAGTCATTGCACGGGTTAACTGATTTCAGTTAAACAGTTTCCTGAAAGACATCTATCAGAAGCAGGTTTAACCTGACAGGATGTTACTGCTGAAACTTAATGATCAATTCTGCTTATTTATACCAAAGGTTTTGTCAGAAAATTTAACTAGAATCCGTGGACTCAGGGCAGCAGCTAAATAATTGATACTTCCTTAGAAAGAGTAAGCTCTAATTTCCAAGTGTTTAACTGCAAATGCCTCTAGAGAGATTTAATTCTGAATATCAAATTTTAGCTTACCACTATAGATGCTATATGAGTAGCAACTGTTTCTATAAGACGACTCAAGTTAGCACCAATTTTTCTCTTCTCTTCTGTTGTTGTTTGCAAAACAACTTGATATCTAAAAGGTAAAGATACTTAGAAGGTCATGTCCATAATTAGAGAATTCCTGACATTTAAAACAATCACTTCCAATCTGATTTATCATCATATTTAGCCATACTTTTTTCCCATTACTATTAATTTGAACCATGTTACAATATATTAACACTCAACTTAAAAAAAACCAAAGGACTGTATTATGCTCACTGATAAGAAACAATGTACCTTAGAGTCCGAATGCTCTTTCCAGACTTTGAGGTATAAAATGCAGTTGTCACGTAAGTTTGGAAACAAACTAATTTCTTAGCTATAACCATATATAAAAAAAATATTATATGGAAAACAGGAGTTCTGATACAGCAGAAAAATATTTTAGCAAAATACTGTTGAGGAAAAACATCTTTCAGTTGTTAACTTGTGAAATTAATACACTGAGATGGATACGTGCTGAAACAACTTTATGTTACATTCAAGGAAATATCTTTATCCTTAAAAACCAAAATAAACAAGGCAAACATGGAAATTATGAATCTTACTGTCTTTGGAGATCATGCAATTCATTTGTGGCTTCACTGAGACCTTCATAGACGCCACTCTCAAGTAACTGTTTATGCTTCTTTAACGATTCCAGTTCATTTGCACATTTCTGCTCTTCCTCTTCTATCTCCTATAGCCATAAGGAAAGAGGAGAAAAAATGGCCTTTCTCAGGTATATCCTATTGCTTGAATTCAAAATTCACAAAAGCGGCTCCAAGTTCAGAACTGAAAAAAACTCTCAAGGACATCCCCCCCAAACCTAAAGTTTCAGCGGTTTTCTGTATCATCCCCATCCCAGAATAAGCCTAACCCCCTCTTTATTCCTTTAATCAAATTTAAAGGCTCGTGTTGCAGCTATTTTCCCTTCAGAGGAAGGGAAACCTTTCCCTTCAACATTCAAAAAGTGTTGTTTACTACAAGATAGTCTAAATAGCTTAGAAATGGCACACCATGAACAACTGTTTCTAGGTTAAAAAAATACAACCACATTTGAGTAAGAAAACAGGTTTTCCTTTTTGTCTGAAAGAGAGTACAATTCCAAATAATCATCTCTTCAAGGAGAATATGTCTGTTGGTGCTATACAATCCACAAAACCAACAAAATTCTGCCTTCAACTCAACATGCAATTCTGGTAGATTACTGAAACATCATCCTTCAAAAATAATTTTAATACTTAAGACTTACAAACAGCATTTTAAAAATTAGAAGAGGAATTACATGACTATGTCTTATTATAAACATCTGGCGGCGAGCGTGTATTTTATGAACTTAACTTTAGAGAAAAGTATATGCAAGAGCACAGATCAAAAGCTAAATGTCATGTGGTTTTGCAAAATATAAACTAAATTAATTGCCTTTATATACCTATATATACCTGCCTCAGCAGGTATTAGTAGTGAAATAGCCCTGTTTCATGGCTGTAGCACAGGAGTTTGGATTTACAACAGCATTTATGGTAAATACTGGCTTAGTTCAATGAACATTTTTCTGCAGGGCACTGCAACCCCACTAAAGCAGTGTTGCCAGAGGAGTTGGGAGGTACCGAAATACCCAGTCAGTTTTTAACAGCGAGGGCTATGTTTTGTAGCTGAACTGCAAGTGGGGAAAAGGATAGGGATTGCTCCTGTGCTGGGAAAGGAAGCAACAGTTTCAGATCATTAAAACAATTTAACATGCTTTTGGTCAATCCCTGTTTTTCTTAGTTTTTACAGAAGCTGATTAAACATGTTTACTAAAAACTGTAAATGTATTTATTATATACAAATTGATTAGACAAGGCAGATCCTGTTAATCCTAAAATCTCCTTCAAGCACATGTCTGGAGACATCCCGAGGTCAGATGATTGTTGCTGCTTTTATTACTGGATGCAGTAATTTATGATTTACAGGATCTGCTACAGTATGATGCCAGATTCTCTTGCAAGAAAGTGAAAACTGATGCAGTTAAGATAGCAGTAAAATCACTTTTCTGAAAAGAATGAAAAAATCCTGTAATAGGAAGGGAAGAAGGCAAAGGCAGAAGCCCAAACAAAAATGCAACCCAAAAATTTATCTATAAATACTAAAATTAAGGATAAGGGTATCATTAAGGATAAGTTTTCATCAAGCTGTAAGAAGTTCTACCTTAAGCTTCTGCTGGTAAAGATCATCCAGCTTTTCAGCTTCTTCTGTCAGCATTTTCACATTGCGTTTCTTGTCCTCTAGCATTACATTCACCTATGATGAAAACATAACCAATGAAGTATAGTTCAAAAAGTATTCCAACATATAAATCCGTGCCATCACAAAGCACATCTGGTAGCTCCAAAAAAACCAATTAAACTAGGCTAGGCTGGGATGGCATTACCTTTCTTCATAGCAGTCTGTATTATGCTTCGTTTTGGATAAGGGGCTAAAACAGTGTTGGTAACACACCAATGTTTTGGCTACTGCTGAAAACAGTGCTAGCACAGCATTCCAAGGCCTTCTATTCCTCCCAGGGCCCCTCACTGAGTATGGCAGGGACAGGCAAGAGACTGGGAAGGTGCATAGCCAGGCCAGCCGGCCAAGAGGACATTTCATACCACATAACATCATGCCCAGCAATAAAAACTGAGGTAAAGGTAGAAAAATAAGGAAATAAAATTTTCCTTCGTTCAATCCATCCCAAATCCAGTATTACTAAAATTCTTCCTGATGACAATTTGTCAGTGATGGTAAGCCACACAATCAACTGGAACGGGCAACTTATTAAAAACAAATGCTTCCAATGTTTTTGGTCAAATATATGTAAGCTACATAAACTGTAATTCAGGGAATACACAATATTTCAACCAACAAAGACCCCAGTTCTTAGAAAAACTTCTAGGTTCCATCACAATTAAAGCAGTTTTCTCACAGCTTCTCCCCCTTCACTTGTCCTCAGAAAAACCCCAACCAATCCAAAAAACCAACCCACCACACCACACTTTACCCATGCAAAAGGTTGAATGAAAGCAGCAGATAAGGTTTTAGGGTTGGTATCTTGGTGTTAATCTTCATTAACCAACGCACCTGTTCCAAAGTATCTTCCAAAGTAATCTTCCGTTGAGTAGCTTTACTAATTTCTTCCTCAGTGTCGTTGATGATCTCCATGAGGGGAGCCTGTAATACGCATACAAGAAGATCCAACAAATGCAATTTGCTTATTTGAACCAAGATGTACCCCAGTACATCTTTTTCTGTTATTTTTTTTAGGCTACTGTATTCTCCAATACCAAATTTCTTTCACATACTACAATGTAATTATGGTGACTCATCACACAAGCTTTTCAATGACATTTCATTGTGAGCTTGAGAGACCTTCCCAGCATTTCCAAAGAAACACACCTTTTTTGTGAGTGGTATCTAAAGCCTTAAGTGTTGACTTTACTTACCTTGATCTGAGTTCTGTATTTGACGAGGCAATTTGGTCCCGCCTCAGGATTAAACTGAATCTCAAAGTCGTGGCCTTTGGAATTCTCAGCACTTACTGGAATTAATTTCAGCTTTCGAGCCAGTTTATGATACTCTGCCAGTTGCATTTCGATCTGCTCAGAGAAAAGGGCACAAATCATAGAAGAGATACAAGTGAAAAGATTTGCAAGAAGTATTCATATAGTACTTTAAACAAGTTCCCGAGTTACTCTCTATAGCCATAATGTCTTGTTACCCCACAGTATTCAACAGCTGTATGTAATGCCAGTCCAGCAATTTGCTGCATTAGGTGCTGTTTTATGATTCTTTCACAGTTTTCACACTGAGATTTCTTAGTGTATATGGCTGAGAACACTGAATGGTTTCACCTGTGGTTTTCCATATTCATTTGCCTCAAGTTTTTGAGAATTAGCTGATAGGGAACTAAAAACATGGTGGAAAATAATACTAAACCAATGATCAATTATCAGGTCAATATGCCTTCCCTCATTACTTTTGACAGGAAATGCCACACATCATAGTAACAAACTAACTTGAGCATGCCTCTAAACAAACTTTATTAAATGCTCTAATTTCTAATTAATAAGTGCTATTTATATGCAAATGTTAAAAAACCCACGGGTTTTTTTTTCCAGTTTTGTGTATAAACTCATACTTTCACATGAGGATTTAAGTTAATACAAGTGCTTGATAAAGGGTAACCCTACCAAATATATTTGCAACTTTTTTCTTTAGTTCACCAATTGGCAAAGCAGAAGCTTTTAAATCCCATCACTTACAGGACTATATCTTTTCATTCTGTTTGAGGGGATTGAACTTAGCCCTTGAAAAATGGTACAATTTCTACACAAAGAACTAATCAGGCCTTAATGCGTGCAAAGCTATTGATTCAAATTCACTGGTTTTGCCTTACTTCCTTGCTCTGAAATATTAACATTAGCCTGTAATTTCTTGTGTTATCAAAGCATGGCATGCTAATGTTACCAAAGCTCTTAATGCTATAGCAGTGAGAGCGGATGGCTCTTCATATTCTAGATACATCTCTTATGATACAGAAAAAAAATTACATTTTCATTAAGCGCAAAACAGAAAATGGAAAATAAAAAAGGAAACATTTTTCAGAAGTATTGTAAACAGAGGCCATTCTTGTCAGTGTTGCCTGGTTAGATACATGTATGGTGGTGTTAGATTATTTAGCAAAGAAATTATCAAGACTCCAATTTTAAGCGTGCATGATGAAAACTGGCAGCCACCTCTGAGTGTAGTGGGGTTTTCACATACCGCCTCTTTATTCCTAGCATATTTTAGCTCTTCATTCCACAGCTGATGTTCTTCTGCTTCCAGTTCCTTAGTCAGCTTGTTAATGGTTTGCTGCAGCTCATTTCTCTCATGATTTATTCTCTCAATGTCCGCAGCTGAGTACTTTTGGTTATCTAAGATGTGCCGGAGCCGGGCATTCTCCTGCTTCGTTGCTTCTACTTCCATTTCTAAGTTCATAAAACATTTGTGAAATGGACATAAAATACCAGCCTATATACGTAAACCTCACCTCTGTATTTTATGAGTAAATAACATAATTATTACATGTCAGTACTGTTTCATTAATCCAGTGTACAAAGAGCTATTAGACAAAAAAAATCTTTATTAGCAATCCATTCTGGAAAGTATATTTGTAGCATCATCCTACTCCAAGTATCTCGCTCTGTGCTCAAGCTAAGATCTACAATTATTTGAAGACTATTTCTAGTTTCACTGTCCTGACTGTGATTAAGCCTCCTTACCTGCTGTCTCAACTTCATCATTAACACTTTCCAGTTTTTGACCAAGGATGGCTATATGAGATTCCAGATTAGCCAAATAAGCCTGGTATTTCTGGACGTCTGCTTGAAGAGACGATTTCACATTTCGTAGCGTAACTCTACGGTCCTAGGAAATGGGTGAAAAGAACAACCACTCTTAGATAAATATAAAATAATTCACTTTCCAGACAAGACAGTAGCATAATTGATCAATATCAGTAGCACAAATATAAAACTAAAGAACTTTAATAATTTTTTATCTCTGTGACAGCTAAGTCAAGTCAAGCATCTTTAACAGCAAAGAAGGCTGAAAAGATTCTTGCATTTCAGCATTAAGTCTCTCATTTGCATCAGACACTACTTTAGACAATTATTACTACAGGTAGTTCATAAGTTAACTCTAATGATATATGGAGGGCAGATAAAACAAGGGCATGGAAAGCTGGGAATATACTCAGCACATTTTGCACAGTTGGCAGGAATCTCAATTTGCCACCTGCATAGATACTAACCCATTTTTGAACTCAGGATGTATTAAAAGCAGAATCCAGCTTCTCAAGCAAAGTATTTCCCATAAAATATATTGTTACTACTGAATCCCATGCCTCATATTTGAATACCAACACATTTGAAAAAATAATATTGAAATTTATATTAAAAAAAAAGTGGTTCAAGCATTTTATTAATATATCAGTCAATATAAGACATTATCGCCTGTAAATATCTGCACATTATCAAACAAATGGTTACTGAAGACTCCACAGAAAAAGCCTTGTTCTATAATGGCATGGAGTCTGTAAAAACCTGGCCTAATTAAAATCACAAAGTACTGCAAAACTTCCATTTGTTATGTGTCATAAGTATCTTCATTCAGAAATGGTCAATATTATAAAATTCAACTCCACCATAAAAACAGACACAATTTACTAACCGGCTCACTTTCCTTTTCTTTTTCTAGTCTTGCAATCTCTTCTTGAAGCCTTTTGTTTTCAGCTGCTAAACTTTCCATCTGGAATGGATCTATATTAAATAAATCCTCTGTGGGAGAGCAGAATAGAGAGTGAAGTTACAAATTCATCTCAATATCACTACCTATTTTGAGTATCTGAACTTTAGCTTCAGCACAATAAGTACCCATTATCTGGATAATTATTTTACACTAAAGAAATATCTAAAAACAACCAAGAAACTTATCATTAAAAAGAATCAGGCAAAAACCCCAAAACAAACAAGAAGAGACATGGGTTCCTCATGTCAAAGTCACTCCCAAGAGGTAAGGGTTTCCAAATTCTCATACAGCCCACACCACAGGAGAGTATATAAGTCTGGACCATCTTGTGAAGCTAGAACAAATCAAGCTTATTTAACAACCTCTTTCTTATCCATATACTTCCTTGCTTCTTGAGGCATCTTTTCCCTAACTTCACTTGGCATTTGCCAAAAAATGGGATGATTATTTTTTCCTAATATCCAGTAACAGTATGGTAGCTTGTTTCCTCTCCAACTGATGACTCCAGTTTGCAAACAAAGGGCTCTTAGTCTGGCTTTTCATAGGAGAGCAAAGAAAGTAAGACATGTTTTTCTTCCTTGTTCTCACATTGTGTTTGTGTAGGTGGTGAAATGAGTGAGTGAAAAAAACCTAATAATTTTCTACATCCCTGAAGACAAACACCTGTGATTCAGGTGCATGCTGAATCACATACAGGAATCCTCACAATGGAGTCTGGAACTCCTGCAGACTCTTTTCAGATCTTTCAAAGGCTGAACTTTCTTATGAGGTCTGCATCCTCTGAAAATATTTTTCTTTTTTTAAAAGTGTTAACTTTGCCAGACAGAAACAAGAGTCATCTGCATAGATGGCATTCACATCTGAAGAACTGTATACTGGTCTTCTGTGACAAAGACATTAAAAAACAAGGTGACACAGCTACAGCTGACAGCAGATCATAACCTAACCATCTGTACTGCTAAATATATATATAGATAAATATATATAAAAAAGAGAGCATTAAGTTGAAGTAACTGAAACTTACTTAGGAATTTCAGACTCCCTTAGATCACTTTCACTTGTAAACTGAAAAAACTGATGCCAGGAGAAAAGAAACCAGTAACACAATTGCATACTTAATTAAAATTTGAAAACTTACTTAATTTTGACTGTACTTCAGCATCCAACTCTTCAAAGGTATCTCTCCCTTTCATGAAAAGATCATAGCACTTCACACAGTAGTCCATGAAAAGCTGAAAACAATTTAAAAATCTTTCATTTCAACAATTCCAAGGCCTATAAAATATCTGGATAGTCTAAAGCTATTCAATCAGTGGAATTAAACAGACAGCAAAAATATCTTTAATGCTTCGATTGTACTTTTGTAAAATTAAACTTTTTTCCTCCCTTTGAACATAGAATGTCAAGATTATA
The DNA here is from genome assembly GCF_017590055.1 of Onychostruthus taczanowskii. Lineage (NCBI taxonomy): Eukaryota > Metazoa > Chordata > Aves > Passeriformes > Passeridae > Onychostruthus > Onychostruthus taczanowskii. The sequence goes on from NW_024498795.1 coordinate 8,823,204, forward strand.
TTCAGGCAGAAACAGACACCTATAATTCACATTAAGAAAGGTCTGGAGATACTGTATTTTTTTGGGATAATTAACAAAGATTGTAGGTACAATACTTAAGAATTTTTCATCTTGATGCATATGATTCTCTCATAGTTTATGGAAACTGGAAATCTGTTTAACAGACCTCTTCTATAAATATGACCATTAAAATTCAGATCTGCAGATGTCAAAGTACTTATCTAGAATTAAAGAAAGGTTATGCAAAACAAATTCACTAGACACTAAGATACAGATATTTCAGAAGCAATTACACCAAATTGTAATTTTGTATCAACATACATGCATAAATGTCAGTGTAGAAGAACCTATTTAGTTTAAAAGCATTTTTACTTGCCAACCATCAGGTTGTACCCTTAGTCCAAAATTATGATTTTACGTGATTTTTGCAATTTCTAATTAAATGTTTTAGCTTATAATGCAGCCCTCTCCAAACACCTGCTGTGAGTTAACACTGAGTTAAATCTGAGTAGTTCTAATAATCCATGATAAATAAAGAAGAAAGCAATCTGTTGGATTTTTAAGAGCCTGAATTACACTGCCACCCTATTTTGTGGCTCAGAAATAAAATTTTACAAGCAATTTTTACATAGTAAACTGAGTAGATATTGGCACAAGTCACTATATTTAGAATTAAGTCACTGTCTTTACACTGCACTGCTGTTAACTTCAGAAGTCTTGAGTGCTAAAGCAAAATACACCAGAAACTCTACTAAAACAATAAACAGCATAATGATTCCCTTTCTCCACAAAGGAGAACTGAAACAGTAGATACTTGGAGAATAAGGCAAATATAAATTAAGGAGAACATTTTGTTTAATACCCAGTCTTCACCAATAGACTGATCATGATACCTGCTCAGGAAATAGTTGATAAGGTTTTTATATAATGCTACTCTACTTCCTAGAAAGCATTGTGAATATAAAAGGCAAAAGAATCTATAAATACATGACACAACAATCTAAACTGTAATTAAATTTTGTTGTTGTTACAGCACATAGCAAAATTCAATTGAGCAATTCTGATTCTAATTTCCTTTTCATGGTACCTTATTATGTACAATTCCATCATCTGTCTCTCCTCCCCAGCTCTGTCTGTCATCAAAGGATGGTGCATTTTCCCTGATCGCATTGTACAGCTGAAAAGCAGAGGTGCACACACAAAGAGCAAATGTGAAGACATCCATTAGTTTCCATACTGGTTTCATGAAAAGAAGCAGAGTAACACTGGATTATGATTTCAGCAAGCAGGTTGGAATGAGCCTGTGTTGTGTTGACTAAACACACAGGTAAAGAGGCGTGAACTGAACAGTCAACACTGCCAAGTTGTCTTGTGTCTTTTGCACAAAAAAGGACAGGATTTTCATGGGCGCTCAATTCAGCAGCAGTCAGCTTCTGTCACAGATGCCAAATTTTGCTCAGACCTGAGCTGGCAGCAATTACCACTGCTAAAAAACCCAAACAAACCAAACAAAACCAAAATTAAATAAAAACACCCCACCCAAACACAAAAGTTGCCACTTTGTATCAGAATCATGGGATATTTGAATAATTTCAATTGAAAATTCAATCCTTAGATTTCAAATTTAGGAGAGAATGGCAGATGTCACATTTGCACTGCAGATACACGTTCTATTCCGTGATTATACTCATTAACTTCTCATGTTTAATGTATTTATAGATCATCATTTTGCCATTTTTTTTAATACATTAAAAGAAAAAAATGATCATACTATAACATGAAAAGCTCCCTTTAAAAGTTACTAAAACATAAGGCTAAGGGTCATCTCCCAGATGACAGCTAAGAACATGTATGTCTACATATATGTTAAACAAAGAGATTTGTAGAAAATATTTACTAGATCCATATTGAAAATAACCTTCCAGCCTGGAAAGTGGAAATATTTATCTTAAGACAAACATTACCTTGACACAATCAATTAACCAAACCAAAGCTGCCACAATCTGAGGCCAGGTGTGTGGTGCTCCCACAGTGTACATGGAGCTTTTTGACAGAGCAAAGGGGTACCTGTATGGCCAAAGAAGATGCATTTTAATAGCTGTGGCAGTGATGAAAACAAACCAGCACATTTTTATATGTAGATGAAAGCACAGAAGGAAGAGCAAACTCAATTGTACTGTACTTCAAAGGAAACAAGTTGCGTTCTTCCAGTACTATTTTATTCAATTATCATGGATTTCTCGTTTTGTGATTCATAGAATATCTTGGTTTGAAAGGGATTCGTAAGGATCAACAAATCCAACTCCTTGCTCCTCATAGGACTGCTTACAACTAAATAATATGATCAAGAGTGTTGTCCAGATGTTCCTTGAACTCCCAAAACTTCAAGTGACTTGCCAGAATTAGTCTTTTTATCCAGAATTACACTCTTGGTGGAGCAGAGTGTAATCCTTTTCAACATTTCAAGCTATGTCAGCAGTTTCAAATGTTATAGATTAAAACAAAATTTTATTAAAATGCTGAGAAGTGAACAAAAAAGATTTACACCAACATTTAAGGAGCCCTGGCACTTTGACTCCATCATAGGTTCAAATCTACAGCAGTAAAATATGCTCCCTTTTTTTTTTAATGAGACTGAAAATTCACAGTTATCAACAGTCAGAGGATTTTCTTTCTTGGAAAGCATTGGGGCATCAATGATTTCAAACACTGAACAAATTCAGCAATAAACCACTCAGCTACTTAGCATTTTTCCCACCTCAACGGTAATTTTTGTTATTTCCACATTCTGCTTTGAAAGCAGAATGAGAAAAATGGCAGGAAAACATATTTTAAACTAAATTAAATTTATTTAAACTAAAATGAAATTTAATTGTCTTGATCCAAAATTCTGGAAATTTCAGTTCTTAGATTCTAACAGAATGAACAGAAAGGTCTGTAAAAGAAAATTGTGTCTTGTCTTTCAAAGTTCTATATAAATATTCAATTAAATTTTACATTACAAAGCAAGATTCCAAGAGCTTATAGTTGTGCAAGTTCAAATATAAAATGTATAGCAGACACTGAATACAAGAGAGTAAACCTAGAGCTAAAGAAAATCTCATCTGAATAAAGAAATCTATCCATTCTCCCCAGCTATCAATGCAGAATTCTTAGCTTTTAAATTTCTAGCCATAGCATATCTATTCAGCCCAGGAGACTAACAATAATCATCTTACCCAAGGTCTTTAAAAACTTTGGGAATCTCCTCTTCAAATTTTGAGTCAGGCAGCTCATAAGAAGGGCAGAGGAATTTATAGATAAAGGTGAAGATCTTTAAAAAGTCCTTAACTGATGGAGACTGTAGTGATTTCATGGAAACATTGTGGGCATAAGCATTCTCAACAAGGAACTGTGTAAACAAAACACAGAATACCAGTCACTAAATAAAATTTATAGTTGAAACCAAGGGAAATAACCATTTTGATTAGCACATTTTACACTTCATAACATAAATGCAGAATAAGTTAATATGTTACCTCACAAAGCTTCTTGATACATTGCTGGATGAATGCCTTGTCATGAAGGGGCCTGGGATCCTTTATCTTTTCTGTCCCAAACACACCGAACTGGCTGCTGCGCGACCCTCCAGCCCCACTCGCTCTAAGGACAGACAATAAATACAGGTCTTGTGACAATACCTATAAAGAAGAACTCTCTTCATGTTTAAGTCACAACAACTGCTATGTTTATGTTTTCTTTGCATTTGTAATACAAAGTGATACTTGAAGTTTTCTGTTCATTTAAGGTCATTGGAAAGACATCATCAACCTGGAAGCTACGATGCCACATGTACAACAAAAGGATTACTGCATCCTAGATGAATACTTACTTCATTTTATGGAAAGAAATAAACTTTTAGAGAGCAGAAAAATACCCCAAAGATGAAGAAAAAATCATGTTGGCAACTGTAAATAAACTCTAAAATATTTAAGGAATATTTAAAAGGAATAGACCCCTACAACATTGGGGTACTATCAAAGAAGATAGCTCATGACTTTCTGTGTTGTGGGTAAGCAGAAAGATTATAGATTTTTGGAAGGTTTGTATCTTAGAGAGAGGAAACTAACACAGAGTACACTTCAGATGTCATTCTTCCTTAAACAAGAAATGTATTGAGATACTCTTAAGATCTGCAGTGCACATCATTCCCAAACTAATAAAAAAAAAAAACAGCTCCCAAAGCAATTCCTGCTCCACAGCATTGTTTAGTGACCAAGGACTGGAGGAAGGCAGACCTGGTCTGCTTGCCTCAGATCCATTATTCCCTATAATGAAAATCTATCAAGAAAGAAAAATGACAAAATTACCTGCGGACCTTTTTTGTTTTAACAAAACAAGTGCAGTGAACACTTACAGTGCAGAGAACAAAAGCTATCCGTACCTGTTCCCAAAACAGCTGACTTTTCTTTCTGAAGCTCCAGATGCAGATTTGGTCATGCTCAGCTTCCCAAAGGTGCTTCTGTCCTTCCTGAAGAACAGAGAGAAGGATTCAAGTGATTAGTTCCACCAATTCATATTTTACTCGTACAAGAGCTATACACTCTCTCATGTATTCCTAAGCACCTTCATCACAGCAACCTCTTAGAAAGGTCAACTGATGCACCCAGCCACCTCTTAAGAAACATGTAAGTGTTACCATTTGAAACCTGACACAGGTACACAAAAAGGTTAAAGCAAGTAGTTTTGCAAGACTGGGGCATGTGTTCAAACATCCTTGGATGTAAGGAGCCTTCTTCTCACTGTTTCAATTGTTTTCCCTCAGTTGCTACTCACACTCAAACACACTATGATAAATCTCTTCAGAATTAGTTGTATATACTTATTTTTAGGAACATGTCCAGCAAGACTTACATCTGAGGTGTCTGAAGACCCATCTTGTTGTTATCCTGCACTCTCAGTGCCATCATAGATTGTCGACTGCTGCTTCCAGCAATACTTGAGCTTCGCCTCATCGTGACTGCTGTAAACCACAATCCCTCAGTATTCCAGCAGTATCAGAAAATCCGGGACCTAAGGGTATTTTCTTTTCTAAATGCCACAACGATTTTCTAAAAGGTTGGAATAAACAAGTAGACCTGTACATCAGACCAAAAAGAAAGAAGAAAGAAAAAAGATTTTGTTAGACTCTGGAAATATATAAGAGCAGCCACAGCCTTTTAAATCAACCATTTTATTGATAAAAGTGTCAGTGCTTGTTCCAAACCTACTGTTTTGCCTTTCTTTATATTTGGTCACTTCAAACCTACAGGTTCCAAAAGCAAAAGAGCTTGAGAATTTTTCATTTCAGTCCACTGGGAAAAAGGCCACATTACCACGAGTACACAAGTACTGCTTACAGCACTTCAGCCATACATCAGCTCCTGAGCTGCTCATTCTGAGCCTACCCATTTCTATGCAACTGATCTCCCCGTATTATAGCACAATAACTGGAAAACCTGTTCTGAGGTAATATTATGGCTCTCTTCAGACTATGCATGCAGACTATAAATCAAACTGGAATATTAATATCATTGTCCCCACTGTGGCATTAAGGGGGAATTTGAAGTAAACAGAACTCACGAAACATTAAGTCACAAAAAAAATGCCAGCTTCTGCCCTCTACAGAGGTTCTACTTTATTTGTGGGGTGGGATTAAATGACTGAATTATAACTGATAAAAACACCCTCTATTATAGATATTACACCAAACATATTATTAATATAAACTGTTGCTTCATTTTGCTTCCAGTTCCACTGCTCACAGACCACAACAGAAGTTTAGCTCAAGCTTAATTCATAGGGCAGCATTTCTCACTGTATCTGGGGAAGAATCTGCATTATTCCATTACTTTAACTGGGACCAACCACAGAGAGGATGAATTTTCACAATCATAGCAAGCAATTAGCTTCTAGAATAACAGAATCAATTAGGTTGGAAGAGACCTGAGAGATCATCAAGTCCAACTCATGACCAAACACCACCTTGTAAGCGAGACCATGGCACTAAGTGCTACATCCAGCCTTTCCATGGACACTGACTCCACCACCATGCCGGGCAGGTGTGGTGGTTGTTGGAGCAAGCTTAACACACTCATTCACGACACCAGTCCATTCCAGTGTATAATCGCCTTTTCTGTGGAGGAATTCCTCCAAGTGTCCCAGCAAAGCCTGGTGCAGTTTGAGACCGTGTCCTCTCGCTTGTTGCCTGGGAGAAGAGGCCGACCCGCACCCGGCTACAGCCTCCTTTCAGGTGCTCCAGAGTGATAAGGCTCCCCAGAGCCTCCTTTTCTCCAGGCTAAACCAGCTCCCCCAGTCACTCCTCACAGGACTTGTGCTCCAGACCCTTGCCCAGCTCCGCTGCCTTCCCTGAACACGCTCCAGCCCCTCAATGAATTGCGGGGCCCACAACTGGCCACAGCACTGGAGGCGCGGCCTCACCGCCGCCGCGTACAGGGGTCTGTCACTGCCCTGGTCCTGCTGGCCGCACTGCTGCTGACATAAGCCGAGACGCTCTAAGAGCAGAGATTTAAGACCAGTTTGCCAGAGTCAACCCGCCAGCGGGAAAAAAAAATAGGAAAGCATAGGAGCGCGGCAGAGCTGGGCGCAGCTCCGCCCGCTCGCCCGGAGAGCGCGTCTGAACCCTACCGAAGGCGACCGGGGGGACTCAGCAGCGAGTCCGCAGCCCGGGACTCACCGCCGCCGCACGGACACTTGTCCCGGGGCGAAGGTGAGTGAGAAGTGAGAGGTGAGAGGTGAGGGTGTTGGTGTTGCTGCCGCTGCCCTCCCGCTCCCCGCCCTGCCGTTACCGCCAGCGCCGCCGCCGCCGCCGCCTCGTCGCAATTTCAAATCCGCCCGCCCGGACGTCGCCCAGAGCGTCACACGGAACTGCGTCACAGCCGGGCCGCGGGCCAGCAGCGCGGCGGGCGGGGACGAGGGGCGCTGGGAATACAGGGAGGAGGAGCGGTGGAAAGAGAGGGAAGGAGGATCCCACCCCCCGGAAGGACCGTGGCCGTACGGCGACTGGTTGTGCCCGCGGTGAGTGTGTGCCGGGCGCTGCTTTTCTCCAGCGCCGAGAGTTTTCCTAGGGAAAAGCCCGAGCTTTTTCTCCGTCCCGGTGTGCCGCCGCGGGGATGGGAGTCGGCGCTCGGCCTCAGCAGCGCTGGGGCCGTGGCTGCCCCTGCCCTTGTGCCTGTGTTAGTGCCCCCGGGTGCTGTCTTAGTGATCCATGTCTCTGTATGTATATATATATAGATAAATATATAGATATACGTGTGTGTGTGTAGATACAGTGTATGCACATATATATAGCGTGTATATATGCGTATATGTGTGTGTTTATGTGTGAATATGTATAGCGTGTGTGTATATATAGTGTGTGCATATATATAGTATGTATGTAGTCTATATAGCATGTGTGTAACGTATGTAGTAAAGATATGGAGTGTAAATGCATGTATATGTGGTGTATATACTGTGTATAGATATACACACATGTCATATAGTGTTAGATGTAATTGGTGTGCCATAGGGCTGTTTTCTGACTTGTCAAAGAGTAAGCGCATACCGTGTAAAAGTATAAAAAGTCGTGTAAAATTTAGTTACTATAAAGAAAGTAGTGGTAGGGATGAACATAATGGGGAAATCACCTGAAGTCAGAAGTTGTAGCAGTGTGCCCTGTGTGTGCATGGAAATGTCTGTCAGAAGGTAGGTGCTAATTTATGAAACAGTGATAATTCTGTAAAGTGAATTCTTATAAAAATTCCCACAGGAGGAGGTTGCTCCAGGAAGGGCAAATGGTTGGTGAAGGCTGTGGTTTCAGGGAGCTGATTTTTTGGCCTGAAAAGGGGACTTGCGATGTCTGTGGTACATCGTCTGACAGCGGGATGGCTTGTGGATCATCTCTCTTTCATCAATCACTGTGGCTATGAGATCTGTGACTCCTTTGCACACCATGGTGGTGTCACTCACAATACTTCTGTCACATCTACTGAAGACTGTCACAGTATTTCTGCTTTTGCTGCCACCCCCTCATCAAGCGACGGTCCTTCTTACGGTCCTGGAAATGCCCTAGAAACAGAAGGTAAACGAGCAAAAAAGAGATATGTGTTTCGGGAGGAGTTCTTTGATATTTCTGAGCCCCATATAGCTGCAGCTCCTGAGGAGCAGCTGTGTCAGGGATGCCCTGAGGTGAGTCTGACAGAAATAAAGACCAACAGCAACAAAGAGGAATACCAAGAAGGAGCAAAGAGTGACATTGGGGATTCTCTTGCCACTGCTAGGAAGGTATGTTATCTGTAAAATAATAAATTACAGTAATCTCTTGATAAATAATATACTACTAATGTTGTTTTGCATACCTAAGTCTTTTTAGGTAGTGTAGAAGAGTGGGAACTTTTGAGAATATTCCTGTGTCCCTCATGTCAGTAATGTGCATTCTGTGTCTCATAAGCAGTGGATTGCTCCTGAAATGTCCTGACACTGGTTGTGGTCAGGTACACAGTCTGAAGATGTGGTATCTGCTGAGATTGTGCAGATTAGCAATTTGGGAAGGACAGTATGAATTTACTTTCAGTGTTGTTCACTACTGTTCCATATGGACAAAAGAAACTAAGAGTCACTGGTCTAAACCAATAAATGTAATCATGAAGACATAGTTAATTTTTTTCTTTTATTGGTAAATTGCACTTGGCAGCTGAAACTTTTAGTATGGGCCCACAGGAGGCATGAGCACAAACTGTGCACTAGGTACCTTCAGATCCTAATGCCATGAATAATTTAAAACAGCTTTAAGCCTATGTACCTTGTGAAAGTCTGCAGCAGGTTAGGTATTTTCAGATCTTTTTGCTTACTTGACTTGTACTTGTGATAGAAAAATAGATGGAAACTTTCTTCTGCTTTTAAAGAGTTCATTTGTAATTCAGGTATGTTTGATTTCTTTTCGCCTTTTATTTCATTGTGGAGTGATACGGATTTTGGTGTTGTTGGTTTTTGCTAATTCTGCAGAAACGTAAAAGGAAATGTGTATTCAACCAAGGTGAACTGGATGCTTTGGAATACCATTCAAAGGTAGGTTGGAAAAAATGTATATTTTGTAAGTACCTGCTATTTGAATTTGGGCATGCAGAGTGGAGGGCATGGTTGCAGACAAATTCTGGTTTTGTAGCTTGTTCCACTGGTGAAAAGAAGGAAAGGGAAAGGAAAGTCAGTCTCTCCAATCCTTATTTGAATTTGTGCTTACAGCATATATCTTCTATGTAGATACACGTGAAATTGCATCTGGGATATTACAAAGCTGCATTCACAAAGTAACTTGGACTGTTTAGACAACTGGACATTGTGTTGTGATGAGTTGACTATTAGGAATTGGCTGATTTGAAATTGGCAGCATAACCTGTTCTGAAGATCAGTTCCTCAGTGTTTCAGGACACTGTGCTGGAGTTACTCAACACTTTTGTGACCAAATGTGCTTCAAAATAACTTATTCTGCAATTGAAAAATAAATTAATTCTCTAACATTTCATATTGTCCTACTAAAACATTATGAATGAAATGGAATTCAAGTCCGTATGCTTATGTCAGTTGTGTACTGGTGAAGATAAAACTGAATTACATTGAAGCATAGTAGTAAATCATAGAAGTGCAATCAGTAGGTAATTTTTGATGTATTCTTACTGCTTTCCCAAGTAGTGATGTGAACCTGAACTAGGAGCTATACTTGCTTCCTTTCCTTTGACAAAGGTTTAGTCATATTGGGCTTTTTGCTTAAATCTGTTCTGCTTGAACTACATTTAGATGACTGCGCTTTTTTTCTTTTATATGGTAAGGTCTTGTAGTAAATATGTGCAGCTTGCTGATACAGTGTAGGGGTCCTGTGGTTATCACCTTAAACGAGAAAACTTTGAAGTTCAGCATCAACATGAGTTTGAAAATGCTAAGGCTACAATGAAATCATTCAACAATAGAAATAAGGAAAGAAATTAAGATAAGAAGTTTGATGCCTTGGAGGCCTGTGTAACTTTAGTGGTATTTGGTAAATATGTAGAAAAGACAGAGTCTGAAAAAATCTGTGACTCCAGTTAGCGTTTTATATCATCCACAGATTAGAAAGTATTGGGTTTTTATTATATTTGTGCTATTAAAGGTTATAGCTCTGCAAGTTAACCCAGATTATTTTGGCACTTATTTATATCTGTACATTCATCAAAAATAAACCCAAGCAACTGCAATTTTTTGTTTTTGCAAGTGAATCTGTGAATTTCAGCTGTTGAATCCATTTATGAATTTCAGTCAGTGTCAACATAGGGAACAGTACAAAATGTGCTGAATTCCTTCAGCAGCGATTTGTTAAATCTCCTGCTTTGATTGCTTCATAGTCAAGAGACTTTGTCCACTTTGTCTGCCTATGACTTAACACATGCATGTAAGAACGTATAATTTCTGAAAATAATGTTTATTAATTCTGTTGAAGCAGTATGAACTTTTTTTATCACAAACCTAGGTACTAAAAATGTATGACTCTGTACTCTCTGTTATCTAGAGGTGGCACTATTAAATTATAAAAAAAAAAAATCTTTTTCTTCCTCTTTCACTAAGCTGGGAATTGTAATAAAGTGCATTTTGTAAAACCCTCTTGTAATCTTGAAGATTCTGTAATCAGAAGCTTTTGAAACCACAGTATCATGGCTTTTTACAGGGGCTTTAAGAAAGCTCCTGTAATTGACAATGGACAAATGGATAAACCCACCTCACTGACAATCAAAACTCATAAAGGCTCCATGATTTGGAAATAAAATGGGTCTCTAAATTTTGTGAAGGGGAGATGCTGACTCCCCAGCAGGTGAATGACAGTGTATATGCATCCAAGAATCGTGTCATCCCAGACTGACTAACAGGCTATTTGAGATGTTTGCCGCTTAGGAAAGCTGCAAAAATTGAGTTCTGATATTTTAATTTGATTTACTGATTGTACTTCTGTATGACTATAAAATGCATAAACTGTTGTTTTATGAAGTGAATTGAAATGTGGAAAATGATTTTTAGATTCCAGTATACATTTCAATTAAAAAGATGTTCATGGGCACAGTAACTTGAAATTAAATTAGAATTTTAAATTAAAGTTCTGATAATTGCTTTGAAATTTGTGTTGGGTTGAAACAATGATATTCCATGTCTGTTGTCTGAAATGTTTTATTCAGTAGTTTCTTGCTCTTTCTTTCTCCAGCCTTCTAATTATTCTAACTTTACCAAAAAATGAAAACCAACAACAGAAGTTAGTGTGTTGTCCTGGATTTGGCTGGGATAGAGTTAGTTTTCTGCTTGGTAGATGGACAGCTAATGCAGAGTTGATGGAGTGGAAGTGCTGCAAATGAAAAATAAACCTAAGACTTTTAAAAAGCCCGAGAGTTAGCATATTGGATGCTAAAGGTAGATGTGTTGCCCAAATGTCTGCACCCAGCTGCAGCTGCTTTGTCCCTTCCAGCCTGGTCAGGATAGATCAGAAAACATCAAAGATTCTCATTTTGGGTTTAGCAGGAGGACAGTGTTGACAGCAACAATTCAAACCTCAGTGTGTTAAGCCGTGCTTACCCCAAGTCAAGGAGTTTTCAGTTTCCTGTGCTCTGCAAGCAAGCAGGTACACAAAGGAAGCTGGGAGGTAACATGGCCAGGACAGGTGACCCAAACCGGCCAGAGGGATATTCCATGCGTAGGATATCATGCTCACTATATAAACAATGGGAGTTGGCCAGGAGCCATGGATTTGCTACTAAGGGATAGGCTGAACTTCAATCAGTAGGTGGTGAGCGATCTTGCTGTGTGTTAGTTGTTTCTCTTGGGCCGTACTTCTCTCTCCCACTTTTCACTAATAATGATAATAATTTTTTAGTTTCGGTTTTTAAACTGATCTTACAGTAGCCCATGAGGTTTGCTTTTTCCCTTGGATTCTTCTCCCCACCAGGGACTGGGAGGCATGCGGTGTGAGCGAATGGCTGTGTGGTACTTGGTTGCCAGCTGGGGTTAGACCAAGACACACACCTTATTATAATGCCTTTGCAGATTTTGAGCCAATGATCTCAGTAATTGGCAAGGATCCTTTTCCCTGCCTGCAGATTGAAAATGTTCTGATTTCAGTTGCATTCCCTGGTCAAGTAGATACTTGAAAGATCTTTTTTTTTTCTTTCCTTTGTGTTCTTTTTTTTTTTTTTTTTTTTTTTTTTTCACCATACAGGTCAGGAAGCTCATTTGGGAAGGGACTTTGCATTTAGTCCAAGAGGGACTCAAAAGTGGTTTTCTTCACCGTAAGACTGCAAAACTCAGTTGCAGGAAGAATAATGTTCCTCAGCACATTGTCTGTGGCTTGGCTGAATTATGTGAAATGGCAAAGCATTTTCCAGCTGTGAATGAAAGTGACCATCAAGCTGTATGTGTGCTAGAGGAGGAAACCTCCAGTGCAGAGCAGGACCTGCTTTCATGTGTTACGGAAAACAACTCAAACTCTGCAAAGATAATTGTGTTAATGGGGCAGAAATACTTGGTGCCACCAAAAAGCAGTTTCCTCTTATCTGATATTTCATGTTTACAGCCCCTGCTGAACTGTAAGTATCTTTAGGTGTTAGAATTTACCCCTTTTCTCCTGCCCAAGAAGGGCACTTAGTGTCAAGATAACTCAACAGATTTTAGCATAAAGCATCTCACTGATAGCAAATGCTGCTGCAGGCTTTCAAGGTGATATTTCTAACTTCGTGAAAATGGGTAAGGACTTTCAAAGGAGTCTTGAGTGGTTAGGAAATCATGTCATGAGAGGATTATTTATCTCCAGGAGGCTCCTTTAAAAGTCTCAGCCAAAATACAGCAGTTTGTGAGCATGTTCTGAGCCACTGTCAGCATAGAAGTCACATAAACACGTTGAATTGGGACTAGCTGTGCTGCTGGGTCCCTGTCCCGCAGGATGAGCCTTTGGCATAGGTAGGTCCGTGCTGCTGCTGAAGTGGTGGTCCTGGTTTTTAGCTAGATTAGACCATGGGGGAGGGATGAGATAGTGCACCATAAAGCAAATGTTCACTTACAGACTCATCCTGTTCAGTGGCAGGGTCTTTTTAGATTGGAATAAACTGGTTGTGGAACAAAGCCCGGTATCCCCCAGGGAAGATAACAGTTTGAGAGGCTATTGCACCTGGGTGGAGGGCAACACTACTTTAGCAAGACCACCAGTAGCAAACATGACTTGACTTTTCAGCTGCTGTGTTTCACAGCCGAGAGTATTGGCTTATGCAGAAATGAGTGACAGGGAAATGAGGGGATTTTAGAATAATAAAGTACTCTGTTTAAGTAGATCAAAAGCTATCCAAGGCACTATCCTCAGCCCTAAGCTGACAGCATGCATCAGTCTTCAGTGCCATTCCATTAGCTTTCAAATTGGCCTTCATTACTATTATTTTTGTCACTGTCACTCACAGCTAGGCTTTATCAGACAGTCTTACAGGAAAGATGTTGCCTGTGAGCAAGAGCTGGGCATTACTGCTCTACCCTCTAATCAGTAATTTTAGATTTTTTTAATTGCACATGAGAAGAGAGGAAGCATATGTAATTTAGACATTTTTTTTTTAATTTTGTTTTTTATTAAGAAGACATTCAGCAGGTAGAATCTTACTATCTAAATAATAATTTTGCATTTGAAGTCCAAAATCGGGCTAGCTACCTATCTGTAGGAAAGAAAGATTATTATCATTCTGCCACCACTCTGCACAGTGGAGCATGTAAGATTCTCCAAGGAGTTACAGAGCAGTCCAAGAAATCTGAGCAAATGCTTTTGAAATAAACAACAGTGAATGCTAACATAATGCCCTGACTGTAGACTTTTTTTTCTGAGTAGATCTGCTGTGCATTTTAATTATTATTTTTCTTCTTCCCTTTCATCTGCCAAAAGAGAAGTAATTCTTGCTGGTCAGTCCACTGTAAGGATAACACCTCCAGTGTTAAATGAATAATATGTAGTATGTAATATTGTAATCACATTTCATGAACATCAAATACTAAGCTGTTGTTCTGACCATCAGATTCAATGAAAGAACAAATATGTTCTCTGGAGAAATAAAATTGGGGAGTTCTGTTTTTTCCTGGATGTGTTCTGTATCTTCTATCCTCCAGCTAAAGTAAACTCAGCTTCTCCTATGAAAACTCTTTTGGTTCTTTTATTCATTGATTCCCATTTCACACGCTATGTCTAGCTATCTGTCTCTCTTTACCTCCAGTAGTGCAAAACAGTTTTCTAGGGCTGGCTTGAAGCTCTGCATGTCCCTGTTGGCCTGACAAAAGATCAAACAGGGCAGGAATCTTGCATTCAGGGCTGTAGCTTTTCACTCAGCTGGGTGCCTTATTGCATAGCTTCTGTTGGGAAACTTGGAAAATTTTTTATTTTTGAGACTTGCACTCTGCTATCCGTTTTTTCCCTGAAAGTCCTAAAGATATTTAAAATTTTTTGGAGGGATCTGAATCAGACCACATAAAAGTTCTTTCCTTAGGTAATCAGCCTAAAAATATTGAATTTTCTGGATATGATTATCTGAATTAAAAAAAGCATGTCAAAAGTCTTTTTGATATGCTTTTCTTATTTGGAAAGAGAGAAGAAATTTGCAGGTTTGATATATATCTGTTTTAACTCATAGATATTTTTAAAAGCTACTTTACTGATTTTTCTTTTTTTTCCCCTTCATTTCACTTGCCAGACAAGAAAAAATATGATATTATTGTGATTGATCCACCATGGGAGAACAAGTCTGTTAAAAGGAGTAACAGGTATGTTTTATAATAAAATCAAACAAACTTTGTCATCGTAGCTTACAAAGGGTAATTAACATTTTAATGTATTGATCCAATCCAGGACCAGTATAACTGTGAGACTGTAGCTCAAGTTTGTAAATATTTTCGCACATGCTTACCTTCAAGTCTGTGGACTGTCTTAGGTATTTTCACTGAAGTGTGTTGGATACTTGGCATACAAGATATTTGCAAGAGTAGATCTTAAATTATCTAGCTGGTGAGAGAATGTTAGCCCTTTACAAAGAAAGTATGGATTCAGCTGTTCTGTAGGGCCCAGGTAATGCACATATTAGTTTGTAATTAATAGGGTTACTTCAGTGGACATAAAGCTAGATAAAGGTGTAAGTATTTCCAGGACTGAAATCTTGCTCAGAGGTTTGAGTGCATTTTTATTTAATTTGAGGTGTAACTTAAGCTTCAGTCTAATGTTTAGAAGAACATGATAATGCAGCAGTGAAATCCTCTAGTGCAATGGGAACTCTTGAGTGCTGTAGCTTATGAAGTTATTGACTTAAATTTTTATGGGCTTCCTTCACTGCTGAGTAACATCATGTTTATGCTAGTGGAGTCCTCTTGATTACCATAGAATTGTGTCTCTTTGAAAGAAGGGTAGACAGGAAATATGGTCTTGCAACTTTCTAGAATGAAGTTCGCTGTGGCTTTTGATGCTTATTATGAAGACATAATTTGAAGATGTAGAGACTGATGTGTAGTCTTTCCTTTGAAAGCCCTTCAGAAACCTCTATAAACTCTCATTCAGATGAGACATTTCTCATTCAAAAATGTCTTTCTTGAGTATATAAGTTACTCAGAGAATAATTGCAGTTATGAGTGTAAGTTAGTCACCAAGATTCTTTCATCCCATATGAAATAAAGGCAAAGAGTGGAGGAGCTATCACTGCTCATAATTATCTTGTTGCCAGCTAATCATTGTGAAGCATTTCTCATCTAGGTGAATATTTTCTCCTCTAGACAGTCCAGGGGGTATTTGGATTTTATCCTTGTTCACTGTTTCTCACTGTAGCATTGTTTAGGGTCCTGGCTACCCCCACGGGGGCTGCCAATTTTCATTAGGCAGTGTGCCAGTAATTTTGGTGCTGCAATGTGTAGGTTCCACGAGCTGCAGTTTATTGATAGTGTAGAATTGCATCATGAAAAAAAATGGTAGAACAGGACAGGATCTGGAAAGCATCCTGAATTCACCAGTGTAGCTTTCAGTTAGCTCAGAAAAGTGCAGAATGTGTTTGAATAACCTAGAAAACTTCTAGCATGGCTGATAATTTAAAAAAAATGAACAACTTGTGAAAATAATTGGAGAAGTTATTATCTCTAATGACCTCTTCACTTGCCATTCAAATTAGTGTGACTCACTTGTCATTTTCATTGAGAAGAGAGTTTATTATGAGAAGTGAATTGTATTACTTTGCCTAAGAAGCTGCTGTTCACTAAATAGCTTTGTTCTGGCACAAAGATGAGAATATTGAGTTACATCTGATAATTCTTAAAATGAAACATGGGCTTCTACACTTCAGAGTCACAGCTAATAATGCTTTATTTCAAGAGATAGTGTAAATACGTAGTTCACGGTTCTGCTCAGTAAAACTTATGTACATACACTAATGATTTTGTATAAAATCTCTCAGAATTGTCCACTGGGTGTCAGTCTTGAACTATTTTTATGACTTAGATTGTCAGGAGGTAATTCTTGAAGTGACTGGTCTGTGTAATTTTTTAATCCATTTGTTCTGCTTTGCAATTTTTATGGTTGGTATATGCTAATTTGCTTTCTCACTTTATTGGCGTAGGTACAGCCACTTGTCTTCATGGCAAATCAAGCAGATTCCTGTACCAGCACTAGCTGCTCCAAATTGTCTTGTAGTCACGTGGGTGACTAATAGACAGAAGCACTTACGTTTTGTTAAGGATGAACTTTATCCTCACTGGTCGGTGAAAACACTTGCTGAGTGGCACTGGGTAAAAGTAAGTTCTTAATTTATTTTGTTGCTTTCTTGGAGACTGAGCAGACTTGCACTGTAACACTTTGTTTTCTTCTAATTTGTCTATTTACTACCATTTGCTTTGGTATTTGAAAGCTGTAATACCATTACTATCCTTCTTTTTATAAAGGAAAAGGTCTTGGAACATTATGGGATATTAAAATTTTCTGCTGTATATTTTTAACTCTCTTGTGTCAGATTACTACAGCTGGAGAATTTGTGTTGCCTTTGGATTCTTTGCACAAAAAGCCCTATGAAGTTCTCATATTGGGGAGAGTTCAAGGAGAGGTAAAGGAAGCCTTAAGGTATGTCAGGCTATTTGTGGTAAATGTCCTTTTTTTTTGCAGCTGCTAGGATTCCCTTTATATGTATCACTTACTCATAAGGCAATATAATGTCCCAAAATGTTTTGGTTGATTGTGGACCTAAAGATAGCCTTATTAGCTTTGGAGTAAGGGAGTGCCTTGGTGAGACTGAAGAATGGAACCCCCTGACTGTTCCTGCATCTGCTGTCTTGAGAAACTGTCTTGGACAAAAGCCTTGTGGACAGGGCTTCCTTTGCTGACAGGTTCTCTTGGACCACAAGTTCTTTGCACAGGCTGATGCCATTTTGGGGATGCTGCTGTTGTTCCACACGTGTTCCATGACGTACAGGACTGCATTGTTTGTTCTCAGTGGCTTTGCATGGCTGTTGTAAACCATGTTTTGGCCAAAGCCTCAATGATTGCATAAACTGTCATTTTGTATATTATGTCTGAGCAGCATTTAACTTTCCTTGGACTTCCCTGAAGTTTGTGAATGAACACTCTGTGTGTTATCTCCCATCTCAAATAACTCTGCAAGAGCTGTAGCATCACATTGGGTTAACATTCATTCTCATGTTTCTTTTATTTTCTGATTTATATGACAGGAAATCTGAAGGTGTTCTTCCAATTCCAGAGCATCAGTTAATTGTCAGCATACCCTGCAGTCTGCATTCACATAAACCTCCTCTTTCTGGTATGTTTTGGTTTTTTCACCTAATGTTTCTGTAGCACAGTGATCTTGAATTCCTCATTATGGGATGTACCTAGAAATGCCTTAATTTCCCATGTGTCAAGCAATTTTACTCAACAGAACTTGTGGTTCCTCTAAAAGTCTTCCAAAGCACCTCAGTCCTGGTCTCAGAAAATTAATATGAAAAACTAGAACTTCAAGTAGTACTGTGTGAACATTTTGGGTAGACGCAGAAAAAATGTTGCCTTTTTCAAAATTTGTCTTTTAAATGCTGCAAGACCAGTTTTACAGATACTTCATATATGAAGTTGTGACAAATGACCTAATTTACCTTGTGAGGGAGAGAACTTTGGGAATACATAAAATAAGAAAGCAGAAACCTCTTTCTTTATTATGTCATCCTGAAATAAGTGTTTACATATCTGCATGAATTGATTATATGACTGCAGTACAATTATGCCTTTGATTATATGCCTGCAGTACAATTATGCCTTTAAATCCAAAAACTTAACTATTTTAAGACTGCTAACAAGAGGCAAAAAATAAGGCATGCCCTGCTTGGTTCTGAGGAGCTGTATTTCACTCACTGAAATTGATGCAGTAATTCCAGCCAGCCAGTTAGTGGGGGTATAAATTCAACTTTTTAGAGCTAGTCCAAAGACTTGTTCTGGAGCACTTCTACTGATTTTGTCAGTAGGAAGTGGTACTTCTTTCATCATTACAGCACCGTAGAGCTTAACAAGTCTGTGGTAAGAAATATGTTTAATACCTCTAATAAAATAGATTTCATCCTCCACCAAGGGGGAAGCTCACGACGAGACTGCAAATATTCCAGGTGTTTTGTATTCACATCAGAAAAGGCAGGTAGAAGAAATGTTTAATGCTCTTGGAGAGGAGAGGTGTCACACTTTGCTTCACTGATATGCTTTCCTTTTTCTCTTCCCAAGAGGTAGAAATTCTTTTGATCTGAACAATTGTTGTACCTCCAGGGATGCTCTAACATCTGTGTTTGGGGGCTTGCATTTATTAAATTACCATATATGTATATATCTACATATACACACACCCCCTTGTTAAAAACCTAGTAGGAAGGATATACTTTGGTTAGCTAAAAAATAGAAAAAAAAAAAAGAAGGGCAGTTCTAGGAGGATCTTTGTGCCATCCTGAAGCCACATCTTCAAGAATTAGGGCTACAGCAGGGGTTATATGTGTTGATTTAAGCTAATGAACAGTGGGGTTGTTATTTATGAGGCTGTCACCTAGGGTCTCTTTAGCAAGCCAATACTTGGCAGCAAACTTGGACACAAACAGGAAACTTGTGAGGTATCCAAGGGTGCAAACCAGCAGTTTGGATGTATTATGGAAAATTTTAGTGCAACAGTGGTCCATATTGGAGAATACTTTGTAAATTACAATTCTGACTGGACTTTGAAGGAAACTGTCCTTCCTAATTTCTTGTGTGTATTTCTTGAGTCTTTACTTGAGTGATGGGATTTGATAACGTTATGCAGCATTTATGTTTGTCTTTGAAAAAATGAACTTGCTGTGGAGCAATATGAATTATTTAAAAGGTTTTTGTGAAGAACCACGTATAACCTACAGGGTTTTTTTTGCAGGTCTGTGCAGAATATGGTTATGTAATGAAAAGGTAGACCATAAAGCAAAATATGGTTATGTAATGAAAAGGTAGACCATAAAGCAAAAGCTGATTGTTGATGCTTTGACTTCTGTGCTGTACAAGCTGTTGCTTTCATGACCAGGCAGTATTCTCAAGCAGCCAGTAGAGAGCAGCTGAGCTACATCCTAGAGAGGGGTTCAGAAGAAATTTGAACAGAAGCAGAGATTTGGCAAGAGGGGAGAAGGACACTTGATGAGTCACACACATTCTTTATGCTTTGTTTAAGTAGTAGCAAAGCCAAAAATATTAGTATTTACTGATGCTGTCTGGCCCTTTGTTTCTTATTACAACAATAAAGGTTGTATGTTGGTACATATGTAGCCACTTAATGACTGATTATAAGAGTTTATCTCTCTGGGGGAAGAGAAAGATGTAAATTAAAGTAAGCCATCAAAAAGAGATGTTTGTGTTCCTACAGTGCATTTAACCATGAAATTGCAACTGTAGGGGTTTTTGGTGATGCATGTGCTGTGTTCAGTGCTTAGAGCTCTAATATGTCATTGTAAATGTATTTAAGCTGCTTTATGCAAATGTGTTAAAATCAAATTTTATTACTCCAGGTTTTGATTCACATAACAGCAGGTTTTCTTCCTAATTCAATTCAATGGTGCTCTTAGAGAGCAGAAAAGATACTGTGTTACAGATATGAAGTTCTACATAACTTCACAAGACCTTTTTTCCTTTTCCTGTATTATAGATTGTTCTTGTTACAGCCATTGCTCTTCTGGTTTTTAAGTATATGCATTTATTGTTAGAAAAGAATACTGTTGTGTAGACTTTGCCTGAAAGCAGTGGAATTAATTCTTGGCTATGTTCTAACCAATTTGCATATATTCAGCAGAACTGTGCAATGAGGAGTCATGGGAGGTCCCCCCTCTGTAGCAATGATGGTTTATCAGGCCACGTTATAAAGATTTTCTTGGAACTAAAAAAAATTTAAAAAAAGAACTAAAAAAAAGTAAATGTCTTTTGTTTCCTTATGGGCATTGTGAGCTCTTGCTGTAAGATTAATTGATTGGTACATCAGCATCTAGGCTTAACTTGAAGTTCAGGAAGAATGCAGTGCAGATCTTTGAGCTGGATTTCAGATAATTTTCTGGTCCAGGATTTAGACAAATTGGGCAATAAGGACCTCTATGTTGCAAACTCTTTTGAAGGGTTATTTTAAACTGAGATAACTTGTGCTTTGTGCTTTGCATGGCACACTGATCAGGCAGTGAAAAAGCAGACAGTTATTTTCACTTTATATATCCAATTTGTCAATGAACCTGCTTTTTAGGCAGTGGAAGTTAAAAAAAATAAGGAGAAACTGTTGCTTGTTTCAGAGATAATTCTTTAGCTCATTTAAACATTTTAGGAGCATGCATCTTCAATACGTGTCTGGGATTAGGAGTATGCAGGTGTGTCAAGTCTCCTGCCTGGCCACTGGATTGTGCTTCAGAATGAAATGGGTTTTCTGGAACTGTTGTGTCTGCCAGCTGGCTTTGTGCTCACTTCACATGTCCTGGGGCATTAGATGCTCAAGTATAAGTATCTGAGTTGCTGTCATAGTGTTTGTGACACCTGTAAGTGATAAAGAATAGGCTGTTTATCATCTATTTAACCTGTTTCCTGTCAGTGGTATCTGTAAGTGGGTAGAAGTAATTGTGTTCTGGGTTTTGTTTTTCAATCTATTCCTGTGGTAGAAAAACTCAATACTTAATTTTTCTACTGATGGAACTCCTCTAAGCTGTTTTCAGATGAAAAAACCCCAAGGGTTTGCTTGAGGGCTGCAGATCAGATCCATGTGTCTTATGATAGCCTACTGGTAATGTAAAGGTCTAACAAAGAAGACATAATTTGTGACTTGAACACTGATTTTTCCTATTTGAAGGAAACTAATGTAATGAGATTTTAAGCCAACAAAATTCAGCTCTTTTGATATGGTAATTTAGTTGCAGTGCAAGTTACTGCCTGATGTGATTATGTAAATGCCTACAACCTAGCAATGAAGAATCATACTATAATATGATCTCAAATTATATGTAATATGTCTGTTTTTTTTAAAAAGCCCTCTAAGTTTAAAAAGATGCTGTCTCTGCCAGAAGGAGAGAGGGAGATTCCTGCGACTTCTTTTTTAAATTGTAGAACCAAATTGATAGAAAGACTGGCACACGTTTTGTGCTTCTGTTGAACTGATCGGTTTCTTGGCTACCTCTTTTTTGCTTTCTAGTGAACCAGTCTTTGAGGTTGGTTGAATCTCTGAAGTGTGCTTTTCAAGTTTGCTCTTTTAGTTTTTGGTGCCTGTTGAAACTGCTTTGGATTACTGAACCTAATGCTATGATGATTATTTTTGATTTATGAGTTTTAGGATCTACCACCTCTGTGGGCAATCTGTTCAGTGTTTCAACACCCTCATTGTAAACAATTGTTTCCTTATATCTAGTCTGAATTCATCCTATTTTACTTGAAAACCTTTATCCCCTGTCCTATTCCTGCAGGCCCTGCTAAAATAAGCTTGTTGCCTTCTTTCTTATAGGCCCCATTTAAGCATTGAAAAGCAACAGTAAGGTCTCTCTGAAGCCTTGTCATCTTCAAGATGAACAACCCCAACTCTCAGCTTGTCCTCCTAGGAGAGGTGCTTTGGCCCTCTGAACAAATTGTCAGCAAATTATGCACAAGAAGTTCTCATCTTAATGGAGCTGTGAAAAGAACAATAAATTTTACCACTTTTTTTATTGTGATGTGTTTGCAAAATGGTATTAAGCAACTACTCATAAGTGGTGTCTAATTAGATGAACACCCACGACACCAAACAGTGCATGAGTTTTCTGTCAGAACGTACATTTTCCTCTAAACTTCCCAGACTCTTCCCTGCAAATGCTAGATTTGTTTAAACATTTTATATTGCCTCTAAAAGAAGCAGGTTTTTGGAATAAGATTCCTTCTGGTAGCAGTATTTTTTAGATTAAAAGCTGCCTTCGTGATAACTCATCTGAGACATTCATGTGACATTTGTTAAAGATTGGGGGAAAGCGAATAGATTTTTGTTTTTTTTTTATTCTTATGCCAAAATACAATAAAGCCTGGAAACACCCATTAAAATTATTTACAGAAAAGTTTTTAATATATTGGAGCTTTGGAGGAGGTGATCATCCCGGAAGGAAATGCATCTTGGGGTTGGCTAACACTAGAAAGTAAAGTGGGTGCTCATCTTTCTACAACAGGAGCAGTCTGTGGCCTGATCAGCTGGAGTCTCACATAGGGCATCTGTGACTGGCAAACTTGATGCAAAAACTCAGTACTTGGATTGCACAAAAAAAAAAAAAAAAAAAAAAAAAAAAGAAAAAAAACATTTCCTCTCATACTTTGGTGTATGTTGACTGGATATATTTTTGCTTTCTGCAGTGGTCATATCTGAAGAGACTGAGTGAAGCAGCAAAATGTTGACCTTATGAGCTGTATGTTTAAGTGACAGAGATTCAGAAATCACTGGCAGATCTGATCTAAAAATGACCAAAGTATCCTTTGGAAAGGGATATATTTCCATAATTTTTCTTCTTTTATCTTCATCAGCAAAACAAAAAACTTAACATGCAATTTTTAGTATAGATAAGTTTTTCAGTCTTTCTGCTTTCTCTGTGTTGAGTGCTCCTTATGTTTTTGTACACAATGTTTTTGTAGCCATTTCATGAAACTTAGTTAAGGGGTTGCTCAAACCAGCCATAGACTAAATGGCTGTATATGACAAGTAACACATTTAACAATAAACTCTTTGCAGTAATACTTTTCAAGCAAAATGCAAGATCTTTTTCTATCACTCCAAGAATACCAGTCATAATCAGTGACACGGTTGATGTTAATGGCAGGCGTCTTTATATTTGGATTTAGGCATTAAAAATGCCTAACTGCAAGAGAAATTTGAGATATATGTTACTGAATAACAGTAGCAGTTATAGAAATATCTCTTGCCAGATTGATATTGGGGGAGAAAATAGTTCCTGCATTTTTACATCCATTTTAGTGCTATACTTATTTAACTGGTGTTACTTTTAACAGTTGTCATTACAAAAATACTTTTATCCCCTTTAAGGTACAGAGGAAAAGAGAGTGTGCTCTTAATTAAGAAAAAGGTTTATGTATGTATGTATGTATTTATTTATATAAGTATTGCCTCCATGTTATTGGAGCTAAGTGAGGCTTTAGGATGTCTTTGGTTGATATTAGTAAAAAAAATTCAGAACTCATCTATGTAGAGGCTGAAATAAATCTTCCTTCCCTTTTGCTAAATGAAAACCAATAAATCAAGGCTACTGAAGGCCTTGACAGTATTTTTCAGAATCTCAAGGGCATTTATTTAAGATTACTTTCTCACTATAAATAGTCCAGCTATTTGATGAAACCTCTGAAATTAATTTGCTGTCTCTCCCTTTTTTAATAAAACATTCATTTTTTTCATATGCCAGCATCACAGGGGAGGTTTTACTTTTTTACTGTTGTTATTTGTGCCATTGTCATTGTTGGTGTCTTCTTTTTTTTTCTTTTTTCTCTTGCACAGCAGTTCTGGCAGAGTTTATCAAGCCAGATGTGGAATGCTTGGAGTTGTTTGCTCGCAACCTACAGCCTGGCTGGACCAGCTGGGGAAATGAGGTCTTGAAGTTTCAGCATATTGATTATTTCACTCTTCTGCAGAATGAAAACTGAGCAGGGTCTCATCTATACATCTGTACCTTCTGAAATTCCACATCTTCCCAGGGGACTCTTGAACTTAGCTTTATTACTGATGGTGCACCTAAAGGTAACAGAAATAAAACCAATTGCATTTAGTTAGAATTCTTTAAGTGACAAGATATTTGTTTAATGCTGTCTCCCCTCTGTGCAAGGTGGTCCCTTATTTTGATGATCTGAACATATTTAGATACCGATGTTGTTACCAAAAATCAGTAAAGATAAAACTCCTTAACACCAGTGTAGCATTAAGAAGCAGGCATTCTTTATTTGCCCAGACACGAGGCAGTATCTTCTCTGAAATATTGTGTATACTGATTACAGAGAAAGCTCCTGTTTATATGCTGTATATTACATACATATTCATTGACCTTCCTGAATAACATATAGATGATATAATTTCCCCAAAGTCATTAACATTTGTTCCCTCCCCTTTGCACACATGTTCTTCTGTAACAGGGGTTTCTTTGGTGGTTCCTGGTGGTCAGCCACCCCAAAATCATATTTGACCATCCAGTGAACTGGTAATAAAAGTTGGCATAACTGGGCTGGTTACTCTGCAGTTTTCCTTCTTGGTCAATGTTTAACATGACCTAGAGAATAAGCCTTTTGTGGTTCTATAGGCTTGTGGGTTTTGAAGAATAATCATATTAACCCATCAGGTTAACATGGTGGGTTAAAACAATTTTTCATCTGCCAGCAATGTTAAGAGTGTAAGTTCATCCCTGTTCTTTTTCAAACGTCAAGAAAAGAAAGATATTTTAAAGTATTCTCACTGCAGCTATCAAATCTGAGCTGATAGCACATTGCTGCTGCTGTACTGTAGCTCTTATGCTATTTTTAAAGAATTATAATGTATTGTTTTTCAAGAGTCAATGGAAGCAAACAATTCAGAATGATACATGTTTTCTTAAAGTTTTTTTTTTGCAAAACAATGGATTTTTAAACTAAAATAGTTATGAAGGCAGTGCATCTTTCTACATATTTTTATGTGTTTGTCTGCCTCAGAGAAAATAAAAGGAGCAGTGCTATTATATTTACTGGCACATGAATTCTTGACTGACCATATTCTATGTAAAATTATACTTTTAAAACAATTGGTAATTCTGTCTTTGTGTGTATTAATTTTTGGACTACATTGTAAATGTAGTCCAACAGTCTCAACATCTTAAAAATTCTGAAATTTTAACAGATTATATGTATTTTTTAAAAGATTCTTTCATTATGTTCTGGCACATTATAAAGCCATGCAAGTGAGCTGTATTTTTCAGCTAACCAAAAAATGATCCCTTAAAAAAAAATAAAGAATTGTACACTTTGTGTATCCTTTGCTGTGCTTAGATTTACTTTGAAAAATACAAAGAAAATGTAATGAGGCCTCTGCCACTTAATCATTTATAGTAGTAGAGGCAGAGGTGCTGGACAAACTGATTTTCCTGATGGCAGGTTCCTGAGTTCTGACTGTTTGTAATGGAGAGCAAAATACATTGCCTAACTTCTTTACCTTCATTTCCATTTTGGGAGCCTGGTGAGCTGTGAAGATTTTTTTAAGTTAAACTTCAAATGTTAGCAGAGTATTTTTTGACAATTTTGTAATAAAGATGAAAATAAAAACTCGGTCTTATTTGCAGTTTCTCTATTACTGTTCAATTCCATGTTTTGCCTATTGGAGCAGTGGAGTTAATAAAACAAGGAAAATGATTTTTTTGTCCCTCCCTCAACAGTTAAACATATACTCAAAATAAGTAAATAATGTAAAAGTGGAAGTAGTTACCCAGGAAAATGTTTCTTGCTGCATAATTTTATTTAGTCTGTGTTTTAAACTGTCAGTATATAAGCAATCTTACCTACAGCTACAAGGGGTAGAAGGTTCTTTATTTGCTTTTAGTTTTAGAAGATATTCCCTACCTGGAGCTTCTGCTTTCCCAGTCCGAATTCCCCTGCCCTCCCAAGATGCTCTCATCCAGTGCTAAATGATGTATGGGACTCAAGCATGGAATAAATGATAACTGCTGCACTTATCTTGTTTTCTCTTTGTACTCTACAGAACAGCACAAGAAATGACAGTGTTGTCTGTTCCACATCCGCTGCTATGAACAACTCCAGATTATCTTTTTAATTCCAACTAAAAGAAAGATGAACAATCTTAGAGATCAAGAAAGCACCTTTCTCCTTTGAGCTAAGCAGCAGAACCCTTCTAAGGGAATAACCTTCTTTAGGCTTGTTAAGAATTGATGACCTCATTAATTTCTCTTTTCTGTGGAGTCCCTTTGCAAATAGTGGCTTTCTAGAATCTTAGAATAATTAAGATTGGAAAAGACCTCTAAGATCAAGTCCAGCTGTTAACCTAGTATCACTGTGTTCACCACTGAACTGAAGCAGCTGAGCAGCTACTTCCAGCACCTGGGAATCCAGCCTCCTAAGTATGGCTTGTATGTAGAGGACTTGTGCAGACAGAGTCTAAGCTTCTCATGCTAAGTCAAAAGTTGAAGATTGGAACTTGTGTCATACCTGATCCTTTCCTAAATAGTTACAAAACTGTGCCTTGGACACCTAGTTTGCTGCTTTTCCACTGCTCTGGCTGTGAAGAATATGACAGAAGTGGTGTTCCACATCTGCAGCCAACCTGGAACCATTGCATTTTCTGGAGAGGAGAAAGCCTGTTGCTAACTTGGAAATCTCATGGTGGTATTAGCAGTTGATAGTTTGAATTTATAGGGTCATCTTTTGAACATAATTATTTGCCTGTTGTGCTGAATTCGTTATTTACATAGCCCCTTACACTTTTCCAGCTCTCCAAGACCTCAGCTGTTCCTAACCAGCCATCAGATCGTTCAGTGTCTGTCAAAAGATTCTTCTGAGGCAGAATCTGCAGCATACTGAAAGATCAGTGGTGAGTGAAACCAGCTAATATAACAAGGCAATTTAAGATCTGGTTTCCTTTTATGTTGTATATGTCAATTGCTCAGAGGGAAAAATGCTCTCTGTTGTGTCAAGCCTTGTATAAAAAAGCAGACTTGCTCTGAAGAGTTTACAAAGTTGGTAAGAAATGAAAGAAAAAGGGAGAAGATAAGGATGAAGGAATACAAGATGGCAATGAGATGTTAAAGGTGTATTTAGTAAGTATGAGCCTAGGTATTATGCACATCTTCAGTGTTCCTAAGGAATTGTAAGGTTGTTTCCCCTGTTTTAAATGGGGTTTTCTTATTTTGTATTCTTGTATCACACATTCAAATAAAAAAATTGGTGGAGTGTGTTTTTTACTTACAACATTAACAAAATAAAAGGGTTTTTTAAGCTATAAATTCTTCTTGTGGCAACTTGGAGAAGTGACAACTCTGATTACTCAAGAATTTTCAGAAAGTATGTTTGGTACATCTGTTGTTGTTTTAGCAGGACAATGGTAAAAGTTTCTTTGGCTAGGTGTTCTCTACTATTTAAAGCCTTTTAAAATTATGTCTTATTGCAAAAACACTCAGTTACATTACAAAAAGAAGTAATTTTAAGCTTTTTCTATATGAAGAGTACATCAAGTATCATAATCAAACTTTTATGAATCTTCAGGTTTGAGTGTGATTTTGAAATGTCAAATTAGCATATGACCTTTACTTGTATTTTTAAACTTCTGTGAAGTAAAAAGAATTATACCAGTAAGATATATTTTTGGAATAATGATTGCTAGACATGTACTCCTGTGGAAACAGCAAAACTTCTTTTGCAAGATTAAACATTATTAAAGAAGTGAGGTACATGAGGAGGTCGTACCTCTTCATAGCATTCAGCTTGGGTAGGTATCAGCAGCAGCAAAGGGTTGACTTTTAAAAATAGATTTCCAAATTACATAAACAACTATAAATTGCAGGAGATAAATGCCTTGATAATTGCGTTCATTAGCCTCAACATACCAATAAAGACTTGCCTACTGCTTTTTTTGAATTGGATGTAAGAGGAAGAGAATGGAAGGTGGCTGGAGAATATCCAAGGAGTATGAGGTATGTTCCAGTTGCTGAAAGAAGTCTTGTGGTGTCCCAGCTTGCAGGTTTTTTCACAGAATCATAGAATAGTTTGATTTGTAAAGGATCTTTACAGGTCATCTAGTCCAACTTCCATGCAATGCGCAGGGACATCTTCGTCTGGATCAGGTTGCCAGGAGCCCTGTACCCAGCCCCTACCTGACCCTGAATGTTTCCATGGCTGGGTCTGCCAGTTTTTTGTGGAGGGAATTGTGTATGTGCATGTGTGTGTGCAGTAAAGCTGACCTGTTGGAGTAGTGTGAACCAGTGGTATACAGTGCTTTGAATAACAACGATAAGTGCATTGCTAGAAATTTAATATCACCATATTTTTATTTGTCAGTGTCCTAATGTTACCAGTTTGTGGGGAAAAGGTACTATTTGGTTAGAGATGCCCCAATACCATACATGTTTTGAAAGCTTGCCTGGGGACTGTTTAGTTGATATATTTTTGCTTGGTAATCTTCTGAAAGCATCACATTGGCACTGATGAGTGAAGAGCATAGCAGCTGCCAAGGTGTGTTCCTGTGACCCTGGCCACATCTCAGAAGCATGGGAAGCCTGCAGGAGGTTAGGTGTGGTTCCGTGGGTTCTTTGGCAGGTTCAATGTGCCTTGACATCACTAAAATGACATCAGAGCTGTTCTAATGAGGCTGGGTTCCTTTGCTGGGCCTAGCTATGAGGACTTTAATTCCTGGCATAAAGGATTTGAGGTTATCACTTTGTCAGGGTTTTTCTTCATGTAGACTGAAAATTTTCTAAAGAAAGTTGCTTTTTACTTGCAAACATTTTTTATTCAACCTGCTGAACTCTTGGTGTGCTGCAGAGCCTGGGCTTTCAGCTCTGGTTCTGAGCCTGCCACATGGGCTGTTTTGGGATTAGAGAGTCATAGGCCGTGCTCTGAGGTCTGAAATTCAAAATGCCTCTGGTCTCAAGACATCTAGGTATTCTTGGAAGTACTCTGGCTACCAAACTGCAGGCAGAGCTCTGAAGTTGTCCTCCCTTTTGGCTTTTTAGCTACCTGTCTTATGAAAAGAAGGGCTGGGAGGCACTGTTGACACTGGGGTCTTGACAGTGAAATCACAGTGCCTTCTTAAGAAATGTGTCATCTTTCATATTTTCCCTGTGATGAGAAAATCTGAAATGTCCATTACTTGTTTCAGACCATTTTTATATTTCGGTTAGTAGTTTGCATTTACTTATAACAAAGTAAGTCTGACTTTCCATAAGCTCTGGTTTTTGCTGTTTATTTCTTCCTCCTTCTCTATTTCTCAACTGGTTTTCTTCAATCTAATATTCATTTACACATTAGTAACCTTATTTTGTTAAATATTTGTTACTGGAGGTGCCTTTAGATTTCTTTTAACTGTTAGGAAGGCTTGTCTGTAAAATTGCATGGTTTCAATTTGTTGCCTTTTTTCACAAACAGCTGTAGATAACAGAGTGTGGCATGGGATTGGAACCATGAATCCCACATGGCCTGGGATTGGAAACATGAACACCACATCTGGTGGTTAGCGGGGAATGAGGGGCTACTTAGTGAGTGTAAGCCAGAGGATGGGAAGTTGTGGCAATAGCAAAATTGGCTGCTGCCGCAAGAACATGAAATGTGCAAGCCACATGAGAGAAAGGTATGATTTCTCTGTTGTGTTGCCTAACTTGTGAGTAAAAAAAAGTTAAATAGGACAACAGTACCATAGCAGGACTAGTATCCACAAGGGAATTTTTATTTATCAGTTCTCTGGTGCTGCCTGTTTGATAACAAAACAACAAAGTAAGGCCTCATTTGATGACCTTTTTGGAAATTATAGCTCTAAGAGAATACAGGAGACTTTTTCCAGATCAGCTAGGGATATTCATGGTTAAAATACTACTACAAAAAGCTGTGAAAGCAAATATTTGAGTAAGATTTTTCACCCCTGTTGTTCAGTATGCAGTGGCATGTCTTCCTTTTTCCCATGTCAGTAAGTAAATTGTCTTAAAAGAAAATAGCAGTACTGCTTATCGCTAAGTCGGGCACCCATATTCCGTTTTCTTGTGTAAAACCCAAACAATAACTTCTGCTGAGGGACAAGGAGGTCAGACATTCTCGTTTTGTCTGTAATATTGCCTCCATTTGCCTCAGATTGTGGAACCTACAGTCCTTTAAGCACCTGGGATCTGTGGAATACTCACTTTGGCCTGTCTTAGATCACTGTTTTCCCTTCTCTGTCCTTCCTTAACGGGTATTTCTGTAATATATAGTTATGAGATGAGAAAATGAGTTATGTATGAGAAATTGAGGATCTGTAAAGAGGAGAAAACAAAGTGGAAAACAGTGCCCAAAAAGCAGTGGAATAATGAGGATTGTACTCTTCACAGCAGGTGCCCCTGCAGTGCTCATAGCTCTCTAAGCCATTACTGTGGAAAAGCTCATACACACATTTGAGACTTTATTGTGAAGATCTGTAAAGATCCATCTCTTTGCCTTTTTGGAGATGGAGACATTTTTCAACCCAGGAGAGTGGGTGCAGTCTCCTGGCCAGAATTTTTAGCACAGCAGATGTTGCACACTGCTGCTTACAGGTCAACTGCAGAATTGTACAAAAATCTGAATTTCATTTCTGGCCTTTTTTTCAGCACAAATACAAAATATGGCTACACACTGGCTACTATAGAAAATGAAATGCATCCAAGGCAAAATGAGCACAAAGGCAGAAATAAGTCAGAAATTTAAGAATAGTTAATAATGTAATAGGCTAAAAATATCAGCATCATGGGTCATGATTTTACAGGATCATTAAGTGAAGTTTATAGCAAAATTTTACCAGTTTATTTAATAGCACTGTCTTGTAACAGCTCTATGCTGTTAATTCAGGAGACAACTTATTGGAAATATGGCACTGTTACTGCCCTCAAATTATTGCATGTGTGTTTTAAACCATTTGCACCTTCCATTACTCTGCACTCCAAAAGTTAGGCTGAATTCAGAAAGAAAGTAAGTTCATGAGGTTCATGGTTCATCTATTGGTTCATATAACTTCAAAAAGATAGTTTTGACGTTTTTCCACATCAAAGTGACCCAGTCAAAACTTCAGTTGAAAATTTTTATAAGATTACAGCTTGATTTTTTAAAAACACCCAAGAGAGTTGAGATTACAAGGAGCTATTTTTGACCAGGTAAACTGGCCAGCAAAATTATGAGGATTTCTAAATTTCTAATAAAGTCAAGGAAGTGTACAACATAAGAGAAGTATAAATATTATTACAATTTTCACTGCATGATGCAACTTCCACATATCTAGTTTTTTTTTTTTTTTGGTCCTGTGCTTTTCAAGGTTAATTGTGATAAACCTCAAATTAAAATTGCCACAGGAATCAGCAATGCTAACATTACCTCTAGCATTATAGGAGGAAACTTTCTGGTATTACAGTGCTGAAAAACCTCATTTGCAGAGACTGGGAACAGTCTTACACAACAATTTCATTTTGTTGATACAATCATGGCTTTGTATAGCCATTTACATAATGACATTATAGGTCTGTAAGAGAAATAGGATTATATCATCCCATAACAAAGTTACTGAGGTTTTGGTATAATATGAAGGCTCCACTTTTACATATGATTTTCATAAGAACACTCTTTAAAGGAAATTATTTACCCACTATCACACTGCTCTTTTTGAGGTCTTAAGTAGACCTGCAAAACCTAGGCCTTTTCCTAAGTGCCTTTTCCTAAGTGTCCTAATTGAAGGTGGCCATTTCACTCCAAATCACTGTGGTAACAAACTTCTTTCACATGAGTAGTTTGTCTTTTCTTTTCCTCTGTGTATATATAGAAGGTGAAGCACAACAAAGCTGAGGCTTTTTCACACATTTCTTTACAGGAGGATTTGCTGAATGTATACAGTGTGTGCAGAAGAGGAAGATCTTTTACAAATTCAGAAAGGAATGATGGGCAGTGAATAGTGATTGAGCAGGGGGATGGTTCCTTTGCAAGGGGGATGTGCTTCCTTGTTGTTGATCTTTCTGTAGTGGTGAGTACTCTGATTGGAAAGGTTGCATCAATAACAGGAGATTCACTTAGAATGAAGATGTTACCTCAGAGTTTTAATTCTCAGCCATAAATCTTTGCCAGAAATCTAAATAGCTCTCTCAGTTTTCCAGATCTGCTCATTATACAAAACCTCTTTGATGATAGTACTAGCAAAAGCAAGAGAAAATAAATCCAAATGCATTTGCAGAGTTGACTCCCTTTGCAGCCCAAAGATGTGAGATTATATCTGTTATCTTCATAATTTTTTACTGTCTAGCCATTTATGAAATGCTTACCCACTGAAGATGTAATAATTTTCATTTAAAATCTTGGTACTAGATATGTAGGTCGAGACCAGCTGTGACACTTAAGTATTTCCTTCTTTGATGAACCAGATGATGAAATAATCTAATTAGTCTCCTCATGAGAAGTAGTCAGAAGTATGATAGCTTTCCTATTTAAGAATCAATATAATGGCAAGATGGTAAAATCTGGCAGGGCATCTGTAACATGAATGCTTTATTATGAAGAAACGAAGGCTTCATACAGATTTGATTACAGAGGATTACTTATCTTCCTTTGCAATAGCCAGGGATTAGCAAGCAGTCCTTATCCTTCTGCATACTGTGTGTGTCTGTTTGTGAGAGAAGGGAGTATGTGAATAAGATTTAGGGTTACAACTATTTAGTTTTCTTTCTCTGAGTGGGTACTATAGGTGATAATTTCATATTTGCAAGACCTTTATTCTTTCTTCCATTTCTTCATAGCAGCAGCACATGTGATGGTCTTCAACTGGAATGAACTTGTGAATTTTCTTGGAAGCTGATGAAATGGTGCTAGATTACATAAACAAAACCTTTGCCTGGCAGCTCCTGGTGTCCACTTTTCTCATCACTGATCATCCTTTCTGTGAATTTCTCAGCTTATTCAGACTGGAAAACATCTGATAACTCCCTATAAGGCAGGCGTAGTATTTTCTAAACCATCTGTAACTATTTTTTCACTCATTTTTTCCATGTAATCCCAACATTTTTACTCACTGTATCAGACATAGCTCCTTCCGTGTCTTACAAGGGTATCAAACCAAGCTATAATTGCCAGCTACATGTGATTTTAATTAATGCTTTGCCTTGAAGGAACTGAGCTGCTGGTAGCAGCTGAGGGTGTATGAGTTCCCCCTCTTGTGAACATTGCAGCCTCATGTTATAATCCACATCCATAACCCACCTCCTTTAGAAATGAACTGCAGTTGCTCCTGATATCTACATTTTTAACTTCTTTTCTATCCTTTATTGGCCCTTAGAAACATCATGGACCACTATTTTAGAAATATTGAGCTAAGTAGCTAACAATTCTTGCTTCTAGGTCACATGGTGTGTTGGAGTTGGGTAACACTGTCACCTGCAGACATTCCCTTTTTTCTGCTTGTTCTAGTAGAGCCCGCTCATGCTGAGATATAAATCTCTTTAGATTGAAAAAGACAAATAATTCAGGAGGCTTTCCAAAAGCAGCCAGAGCATTTATCTATTTCAGTTACAAGTATTCCATCTCTATGTAGCAGAGCTCTATGTCTGGGGAGAGCTTAATATCAGATACAGTTTTCCCACCGGATGGGGATCTTTAATGTATCACTTGTGAGTAGTAACTCTCTTCGCTGACATTTACAGTTGCTGTTGATATTTCTTACCTCTTAATGTTTCCAGACACTGAGCCTTCCAGGAGGGCCTAAGCCGACTCAGGCTGGGGCGCATTTGCCTCCTCTGGGAAGCTGTTTTGCAGTTTTGAATATCTCAGCTATTCATAAAAAGGCAATGTGACTTTGCTAGCCCTCCCGAGTACATCTGTCTCACTGACTCATCACAGAGATGCTGAAAACAAATATACTTGCCAGTCCTGAAAGCAGTTCTTGGCTTGTTGGCTTTTTCATGCAGTTGTAAGAACACAGCCAAGCTTTCTCAGGAAGGGCTTTGGGCAGACAGGTCAAGATGGCAGAGGCACTCAGCCAGGAAGGCAGCTCAACGGGATTGAGCGCTGGACTGCTGCAACACCTGGTTCTTTAGAGGATGAAACACTTAATTGTCACAGCTGGTGTCATAGTGGATCTTTGGCACCTTGGAGAAGAAAGAGAATTATTGAGTATGACCAACATGGACTCCAGAAAGAGATGACTGGTAGCATGCAATGAAGGAGCTTTGATGAGGATGTACGAGATAAGAGTAAGAAGTCTACATAAAATTGGAATTCTGAAATAATGGGTCAGTATAAAGCTTAGGATTCCAGGTGAAAACTTGTAATGCTGCCAAACTGGTATTAACAGGTAGCCTCCAGTACTAACCTCTAAAATATTTAATGAACTTTTCACTTGAAAATTTGACCTATGATGAAGATTCTCTTTAGTTTGAGAGGCCTTAGCTAATTTCTGAGTTATTTTCTCTTCCCGGTTTTTGTTTGCAGTATGCTTAGCCAAGCATGATGCAAAATACTTAGCCATGTATGATGTAAAAGATCAGAAAGGCAAAAAGGCCTTCAGCTGTTGTCTTTAAAGAGCCATCATTTACATGCTTTTAGTACCTAGTAAGAGGCTGAGAGTCATGTGCTAAGTCACTTATCTGGCTTGTTTACTCCATCTTTGGGAGCATGATTGTAGGGGGGAGAATGAAAATGGAGAGTTCAGAACCAGATAAGAAAAAGCAGTGATGATTTCAAAGCACTGAAATGAAGGATAATATTTCAAATATAGTCATGGTCCCTTGTCTTACCTAGCATGTTCTTCTTAAAGTCTTTTGGTCTACCTTTGTCAGAGGTGGCTGTTAACTGAAGAAAAGCAGCTAATACTTCAAACCACTGATGGTGGCACTAGAGCCCTATCCCTGTGTTCTCTTCTCCAGAAAGCTAATAAAGAACATCAGAAATAGATGTTATCAGGCCATCAAGAATTAACAACATGCAGCAGATGGTAACACCTACCCTTTGCTATATACCTCATTTTAGCCCAGACTATTTACCAGCAAGTTGTGGCAAAGGTTGAGGAATCCAGCGCTGGGGAACGGGAAGCGAGTAGAGGCAGGAGGGAGCAAAGAGGTTTTCTCTCACTTCTGGCCCCCTTTCAGATTATCATTTTAATCAGTGCCTTTGCACACCATGATTACCCCAGTGAAATGAATGAAAGTGTTTCCTTCAGCCTCAAATTATCAACTGGTAAACTGCCAGTTGAAATCTATGACATACCCAAAAAAATGGAGCTATGTTTCAGGGCTGAAATAGAACTATCTTCCTGAAGGTGTTATCATGGGAAATGCAATTACATTATGCAGTGTGTGTGTGTAGGGTGGGCACAGGTGCTTATGGATACACATACATATTTTCACTCATCATGTTTTGTCCTTACCTCCTTGCTTTATTTGCTTTCCTTTCCCGACACTAGCAACAGTGTGATTTAGGACAATGCATTGGTGCATGTTGGATCTGTCATTCTTGTGGTGGAGTATTTAGACTGAGACTGTGTCTTCACCACAGGCTTAACTCAGGCTCCCACATGCATTTTAGTAAAAACCTCTCTGTCAGTAGCACACTCAAACCTTTCACCTGTGCTTATGTGAGCTCAGATCTTTGCTGGCCCAGTGAGGGGCACAGTCTCAAGTCAAGGTTGCTGCTGAAGGGTGGCCCTACTCAGCAATGCAGCCTGTCCAGTGCAGGGAATGGCTGAAAAGTGCTGGGCAAGAGAGAAAGAAAAGAAAAGAAAAGAAAAGAAAAGAAAAGAAAAGAAAGAAAGAAAGAAAGAAAGAAAGAAAGAAAGAAAGAGGTCAGGATTTCTCCACCTGAAACGAAGGATGCCACAGTTGGGGTTAGCAGAGCTTGCACCAGATGTGTTTGATAGCAGGTGGTGTAGTTTCTCATATGGAGGAGAAGCAGGTGTCACTGCTGGAGGTGTTCACCCCAGATGCTGCAGCCCCCAGCAAGGGATGATTGGCATTTATCTCTGTGCCTTATCTCTAGCCTTATCTCTGTGCCCCTTCCTCTCACTGTTCCCCGAGAGCAGATCACACCAGCTTTGCAAGAGGCTTGGCTCATGGGTGTGCACTCTCACCTCCTACAGTGCACGACTGTTGCCTTGATGCTAAACAAGGGGCTGGCTGGATTCCCTGTCCCAGCCTGTACCCTTGCATGTGAATTTTCTTGCTCAGACCCTGCTAGGTCTTTTGGCCATAGGCTTAAATGAGTCCATACTGCGAAGATGCAGGGAGGGTCTGCAGATTAGAAGAGACCTGAAAATTTGTGAAGGAGGATGTAAGAAACAGGAGAATTTTCCCCAAAGCACTGCTAAACCTTCCTTTGCTCTGCCTTTGAGAGGGTCATGTATAGATTTAATTTATTTTTGTTAAATTGCCATATCATCAGCTGTGTTTCCTAGTGGGAAGTTCCGTACACAAGATGTTTAAAATGTTTTTCTGCTGCGGATGCTTTGTGTAAACAGCAGTTCAATGAGAGACAAACTGCCCTGAGTTGCACAAGTGAATAAAAATTACTTGAATCCCTGGTTCTGATCTACTGACTAACTGCTGTGAGTTTTCTGTATTTTGTGCCTGGTTTGCAGTGCCTGAAAGTTATTGGGGTTTATATTTATTATTTAACAGACTTCTCCTGGGAAGACAGCTCTTGCCTCTCTCCACTATATTTTTCAAGAATAAAAAGCTCACAAACCTATTCATTTGAAAGTTATATTAATGGAAAAAGGACTGTTGATTTCTTTTTAATGTTGAGTTTTCACATTTACAGTTTGAAAAATCATTCATAAGGAATCAGTTTTCTTTATAGAACTTCTGCCAACTTCTCAGGTACAAGTATTAAATTTGTGTATGGGATGCAAATTGCTTTTTGTGAGTAGTCAAAATGTGAAATGATAATTGTATTAGTTAGGTAAAGTAGAATTTGTTGCCCCTGACTCAACATAGTAGCACTGGTCATTGCAAAGTATGCAAGAAACCCAGTGATGCCAATGATTCTTACATAAATGCTAACCTATGTGAGCATTTAAGAAAGACAGATGATTAATAAGATAGCACAGCTTTGTGTCCCAGGATTCCCATAGCTTCAAGATCTCTTCAGCTTGTATTTTCAGAACACTGAGCAAAATGAGTTGCTGGGAAAATACTGCTGTTACAGCGGAGCAGCTTTTTTCTTGTAGAGAAGATAAAAACCCCCTAACTTTAAGGTTCCTTATTCCCATACCCCTTTACTTAAGATCTCAATAAGTTGATAAATTCTGATAGATGCTATTAAAAAAAAAATTCAGAGAACATATGGTATTTGACTGCATAGCAAACAAAGATGCATTTTTGCCTTTGTCCAGCTGACTACACCATCTTTGGGCAATGAGCAGTGAGCCAGAGTCTGATTTGCTTCCTCAGCTGCCTTAAACTGCAACAGGCTTTAAAAAGAGACTTTTTAGCACCAGTAGTGTTGCAATTAAACTTTCAGAGGACTCATTCAAGTTTAAAGTTTGAATACCTTGACACACAAGAGGCAAACGCCCTTTCACTGAAGGACTTTATGCTGCAGCATGCTCAGGAGCTCGCAGCAGCCTTGAGTTAATTGAATGCAGTCTACAAGAGAAGTGTAATGTAGCATCCAGACACAATGCAATATATTCAAGTGTTTGTCCATATGTAAGTAGTTAATTGATTGTGTTGCTATGAAGCACAATTCAAGGTTATTGTATTATCTGTAGCACAAAGCTGTACAATTACAGAATCATAATACAATCAAAATACATTTAAGGGCAAGGTAGGCTTAACTACTATGTTGGGCATGACAATGAATTATTTTTCTTCTCTTTATTTTACTGTACCCTTCACAGCTTAGAGACATCACCTGCTGCTTGGTAAAATCCTACTTCTATTTAGATTTTCTGCTGGGAGGATTGACAGTAAAAGAAATTGTGTGTGGTTCCCAAGGGCATGCATTCATGTTAAATACGGTTTGCATTTGAAGTCTTGATTCTTGAACAGTCCCAGTCATTCATGTATTGTGCTTTAAGCCTCTCAGTAATGTGTAGATGTTTAAAAAAGCATACAAAAATCCTATACAGGGCTTAGCCTTTCTGTCCTCTCTTTTTAAACCTTTTAAGCACTTTTCTATACGACCATGAAGTCCAGAAACTTACATAAAAGCTGAAATTTTCCTGGAAATCTTTATTAAAAGGAATGGGGAAGTGCTGATATCTCCAGAATTCTAATGAGATCATGAAAGTTTGATTCTCTTTTTTTTCTTCTAGCCAAGCATCCATCTGGGCCTTGTGAAGCTCATGTGAAGACAGATTTGAAAGTAACACTCCATCTTATGTTCCCTTTCTTTAGATCAAAAAACCCCACAAATATCCCATAACAAATGTGAGGGGTCTTGCTGGGCTATAAATATTGTAATTTTGGGTTGGATTTCCTATTTTTTCTCCTATTCACCATCATGCTAGAAATATTGTATTTTTGGGTTGTATTTCCTATTTTTTCTCCTGCTCGCCATCAGTGCAGCTGCACTAAATGAGGAACAGCGTGGGGCAGCAGGCAGAGGGAGACAGGACAACAGGATCTGTGGATACTCCACCAACCTCTGTCACCCTTGTGGTACAGTGGTGAGGAGGAGGCGAAGAGATCAAAGGGAAGATTTTTCTGTGTTCATGAAAAAGCTAAACCTCATTAAAGGTGTATGGCACTTCCAGTAGCCAAGCACATGACACAAGTTTTCTTCAGCCTCATTCCTGTGCAAGCATAGATATGCTTCAAAATGTCCCATTTTTGTGTGTGTGTAGCTGGCAAAAAATGATATAATGTAAATTTCACAATTGTAGCTATAACTGAAAATGGTGAGGTAGCTACAAACATTGTCATCCAGTACTTGGCATCTTAATCCCTTGCTATTTAAGGCAGGCAAAAATGTTTGTGAAATGTCTCAAAAAGCCTTATTTTTAACAAGCGACAGGCTGAAGCCAGAACATAATGCCCAGGAACTTTTTAGCAAATTAAATAGCATTATGTTCTTAGTATGAGTGCTAGATAGGAAATACTTCCCAGGAACAACTATTTGAGGGTATTCCATTGGGGAAGTAAAATTATTGTGAATTTTAAGTAGCTTTGTGAAAGGAATTTCCATGCAGAATTATTTTAATTACCTTGTTTATCTTATCTATTCATCAGGTGTGGTCTGTCTGCATAGAACAGAATATATATCTATTTATTTCTGTATATAACAGAATGAAATGCCTTCTGCATTTTCAGTTATGAAGTCTGTCTCAGCAAATCTCCTCGAGACTGCCAATGCCATGTTTTCCTCAATGCATTAAAAAAGAATATATATTGCATGCTACTGTATGTATTCTTAGATCTCTCCTTTGAATTTGATAGGAAGTTATGGGTTTTCACATCAGTGCTGAGGCCCTAAAGCACTGCACACATGCTAACAAATGCCTCAGACCTAATCAGACAGGAAATTGAGAAGCTGAATTGAGAAAAGGAAGATGAGTATTGATGCTTGCATAATCCTGGAAAATGACTGTTATGTTTTATTACAGAAATTAAAATAAGTTTGGCAAGGATTTACTATTGAAGAAAAGTACACATGGAACTAAACCTAGGAGCAGAACCAAAATATCATGTCAAACAAAAAGCCTTTGGAAGAGAAGAGACACTAATCAAGATACAAACTGAATTTAAAAAGTATTTTTAATTAAAATGTTTCATTTAATATGGACAATAATACAAGAGAATTATATCTGAACTTCAGGCTGATTACCTGTAGATCTTCTAGATGGTGGTTTAGGAGTTATGATTTATATTATCGAAAATGAACATAGCTATAAAGATATCTATATTGTGTCTAATAGCAGTTTTGAGAATGCATCTACCATTTTGGTGCCTAAGTATAATTTCCTCTTTTTATTTGGTGTAAAAAACAACAACCAAGGGCCTGTAGAGAGTTCTCATTTTTTAAGAGTGTTCTGGTCCAAACTGTTTGACACAGCCGCCTTCAGTAATTGCCTGGCCTGGCTCTTCATTAACCATTTGTTGAATTTTGTTTCCATGACAACTTCCTATATTATACTATCGCAGAAACTCAGTAGAATTCAGACATCAAGTTAAAACACCTAAATGTTTCTCTGAGTTGCATCTCTTGTTTCCTTGGCAACTTCCTCTCAAGTCACCCTAGGATATTTCAAGGCACCCAAGACAAATTTCATCGCATTGATCTTTTTAATGAATTTACACTGACCTGCAGTATACACATTGTACCAAACTTAAAATATTAGATGACAGAATCTTTATTGATTTCATTCAAATGCTGCTTCTCAGCCGAAATCCAATTACTTTGCCCCAGTACGTACATTTTCCCCATTAAGGCTGCAAAAACAATGCTGTAAGGCGCTATCTATACGTATGCAGACCAATCTGAAGATTAAAAACAACTTTGCATACCAAGTGCAATATTTCTGACAGAAACAAGGGCACGTTTTTGCTGCTGTGGAGTAATGTGTGATTATTAAAATAAATTCTAATGAGAAAAGGTAAATGCAGAGGAAATCTCAGGAAGCACTGGCACTTGCGTTCCTTTTGGTACATTGCAAAGGCAGCAGTTAAAGAAACCATAGCACAAAAACAAAATAATTCCAGATGCTAAATCCTATCCTTCAGCCCTAAAGAAAATAAGAGCTAACACTGATTCCATGCTGGTCACGAAAGTTGGTGACTCAATACATCTTCTCTAATTCTGCACTTGCTTTTCCTATCTTGGAGTAGTGTAAGAGGCTGAAACAAACAAGATGAGTCTCGTATCTTGATTCCAGTCTCTTCCTCCAAAGTCCCCTAAGGAAAGAATGGGCAGTTCTGAGCAAATATTTAGCTGTAAATGTTGTTTACAGTGGGTAAACAGCATTTTCATCTCCCTCTTTTCTCCTTTCACTTTGATTGGTCCCACAGCCTAAGGAAGTGACCCCAGGATCTGTCATATATGAATGGAAAAGTGGAAAACAGATCAGACCCTGAAAATTAATTTCTTCTGGAGAACAGAAAGGACTGAAAATCTAAGATTCTCACACCAGAATCTTATCCCCACCTGCATCATTGAATCCTACCATTCTTGCTTTCCCTAGTGTAACCCCACATCCTATTATTTCTAAATGTGGCCCACCTTCTTACATTGGCATCTGTTTTTTGCTGACTTCAACCTTGGTTTAGCATCTTCCCATTTTTCTCATAGTTTCCTTTTACCATGTTTACTGAGTACGCTTCACTCTAAAATAAAACCATAACCAAACACAGACAGCACAATGGCTTCCTCACAAGGGTGCCATAGCCCTCCTTACATGGCAAGGGCCACTTCCTCCTCTGACCACGTGTTACGGAGATGAGTTGGCCCAAGCAAGAGCAATTTTCTGAGTGTGTCTGAACCTGAGGTTTTAATCTGAACCAGGTGACCTTCACAGGAAAGGTGCCTGTGGAGGTCTCTGTTGGTGAAGACCCTTTAAATCTTGATCCACCACTGTGCATGTGAGATCCAAAGGAAGGGAAGAAGCAGTGGAGGACAAGGACCGTGTTTTTACTGCAGTGCAAATTGGCTGCCACAGTGTCAACACTACAGTATTTGTTTAAAAGTAATAGAATTTCTGCTGATAAAGAGATGAATTAAAGATATTTTAAGAGAGGAAAGTGAGATTTTACTATTTTGAAGTTAATGCTTAGAAGCAACCTGAGAGGAAATGAACTACTTTAAGTTCTCATGAAGCCTAAAATAGAGAACATTGTATCACATTAATGCTAATTGACAGATGTACAACACTTGAATATAAATATTTGAGATGTACAGTTATATATAAAAACTAAGTAGCAATGGCTTCATAAGAGGTAACTGGAGATGATTAATTCATACCTTTTAAAAAAAATAGTGAGCTGTTTATCTGAGCTGGAGCAATCATCCCTCTACTGAGTGTCTGCTGCTTTCTTACTTTTGCCTGGCAGGAAGTGATCCTTTGAAGACATAACGACTTGTCTAATTTTCTGCATGTTAGAAGTCTCATTAAGTACAATAAATTATTAATTCCAAAGAGATTATGGTGGAAAGAATTTGTTGGATCAGAGCTACAAGTGTTAAGCCCTTCTGCAAAAACACCAGTTTACTGGGACCTCAGCCCAGATAGCATGGTAGATTTGGGTGGATAAATAATAACATATATAAGGACCATTATATGATGTGTGTGTAATTTCAGGCAAACCTAAAGTGCCGGGCAATTTGAATGCTATTAAACTTCCTTCTCTCTTGAGATAAATTATGTATTTTTAAAAAAGAATTGTACATACTCTTTTCAAATTTCAAATGCAATTCATTGTGTTTTGTAGATGACTTGCACTGCCAAGGCTTGCTGTTATGCAGAATGCACTTTAATTAAGATTTTAATGGATGTCTTATGTCAACATTCATGGTTGTATTATGCTGTTTTAGCCTAGTGGTAAAATACTGATATTAAATTTTTAGTAGAAACTGTTCTTTGAAAGTACTTTTTGTTCTTGCTTTTCTCAGACTAATTGTTCTTTGACGAACACATATTTCAACTTTTTTTAGGTGGGAGTATCAATGCAGGATTGCGTGTGATGCCTGGAAGGGATTAAGACTAAGTTCAGGAAAGACTGTGACAGTCTTTCCAATGGTTTCAGTTGGTTTTGGATCATGCTGAAGCAAACATTTTCGAATACTTCTCTTCAGTTCCATATTGACACTCGTGTAATGACCGGTTCTTAGTAAGATAAGGTATTTATCAATATATGATGCCAACATGCATCATTAGAAAGAAGCTTTTCTTGAATGAGATCATCCATTTGTTTTGTTGCAGTCTAGCTCTGGGCAAGCAATGCAAATATATTTGTGTTTGAAATAAAGGACTATTGTTGTACATATGGAATCAGTTTTTGAGATAATATCTTACTACACCACTACTTTTAAATCACTGACAGAACTGTAGGCATTTTTAAGAGAAGGAACAAAAGTAGAGCGTGATTTATTTACCCTGAAGACAGCTAAAAATCCCACAAGGTTAGAGACATTGTGTTGATCTGTACTTGCACTTCCAGTGTAAAGGAGTGTAAAATATACTGCTTTTGTCTGTTCCATTTTGTTTCACTCCTGACTTAAATTCAGAGGGATTGCTAGAAACAACAAAATGCTGCCTGACACAGTGATACCTCTTTTACAGCTGGGCATGTGGCAATGGCCTGAGGGTTACATCTGCTTTGCATGTGAATTTGCACGGTATATTCATGAGAGCTTAATGTGAAGGGTTAGCCTTTATGTATTTGTATGAATTATAAAGAAACTGCATCAAATATGTTTCAAAGTCTTCAGGGGAAAAGGGTATAAAATGGAAAACTGACACTTCTTGTGTCCATCCTTTTCTTCATGCATTATTTAACATGCCTTGTACTGCCAATATCCATCAGGCTGAAATTCTTCAGGAAAACCCCCAAACGCTAAAGCTTTGTTTGGAAGACAAAGAACCTCACAAGTGAGATAATACTTGTTTGGAATCTGGAAGCTGAACATTTATCCACATAGGTGAAAGCACCATCACAGTAAAACAAGATGATATTGGTGCCAGCAGCACTCTCAAGTATATGAAGGAGTTCTTGGAATCTTTTCCAAGACTGCTCATCTAGTGAAGTACAGCATTCACCCTCATTCCCTATTATTTTTTATTTCATGAAATGAAGTGTTAACACAGTGAAGACTTTGGGGTGTAATTTCCAAACCATGATTAACCTCAGGAGATCCAAGTTTTGTCTTCTCCCATGCCCGCAGAACCAGATGGACTTTCCATCAAAAGTTCTGGTGGCTGAGGATTTTCCTCCTTCCCACCCCCTTATTTTGGAGAGGGTGATATGAGAAGGTGTTTTGAGGAAGAAG
Organism: Onychostruthus taczanowskii; assembly: GCF_017590055.1. Taxonomy (NCBI): domain Eukaryota; kingdom Metazoa; phylum Chordata; class Aves; order Passeriformes; family Passeridae; genus Onychostruthus; species Onychostruthus taczanowskii. Next base: position 8,867,389 of record NW_024498795.1, read on the forward strand.
TGGCTGTAACCATTTCACATTGCATTCTGATAACCTGGGGCTTCTGAAGAGATTTGCTCTGAAGAGAATTTTCTGTTTCCCTGTAACATCTCTTGTGGTGTTCAGAATGGGTGCTAGGAATACCTCAAGGAAAGTCCGTTTTTTGACCAGGTAGCTCAACAGCATCAAATCACTTCAGAGAATTTCAATTCAGAGAGAAAAAATATAGACATGCCCCTTTTGTCTGGGTGGGTTTTGGTAGATTGGTTATGTGTGGTTTTAAACCAGATCTCCAGCCCAGGTGAGACCTCAGCTTGAGACCAGCACCCCCAACCCCAGGCCCATATTCTCATGAGGCCTGAAGAAATAGATATATTCATCACAGCAGAGTCCTGCTGCCAGTAAGGGTGTGTTATTCCTTTGGAGAAATCCATCTGAGCCCATTATAACCTTGTCAAATATTTGCCTTTCACTTTGAAAAATTACATGGCTGTTGTCAAAGTCTCTTCTTTTTCTTTTTCTTTTTCTTTTTCTTTTTCTTTTTCTTTTTCTTTTTCTGTTCCTTTTTCTTTTTTCCTTTTCCTTTTCCTTTTTTCTTGTTTTTCTTTTTGCAAGGGGTTGGTTCAAGTGGTACCAGATCTTCTTTCCTGTGGAGAAATTTATCTCTGCCTAAACCACCCGTATTGTTGCAGTGCTAAAAGTAAAGCCTTAGCAATTTAAACAGGAAAGTGCCTCATGATTTGGAACAGACACTAAATCTTTCAGGAACCAAGGGTTTTGGGTTACAGATGTGTGACCCAATAGATGATGAAAATCCATTTCGATTCATCTACTTATAAGGGTTTTTACATCACACTCTCAACTCAAATGCTCTTTTTTAGAAGACAGAAAAGCTCTTTGTCTTTTAAACTAGTAATATACCATTATTGAATGAATGTGGGTTCTATTTATGTTTGACTGAAGTGCTTTTGTCGTGGTCTGATCAATCCTTCCTGAGGCTCACAGAAGCCTTCCAGCTGGCTTTGCTGAACTTTGCATTGTCTTTAGCGTATGATTGTGGCTCGTAAGGGAAGGCTCCAGAAGGCTTTTCTTACCTTAGATATTATTCCCCCATTTAGACACCCTGAGAGTTATGAATTCACATGACTGTAATATCATTTTTTCAAACCCTTGTGAAGATTATTATTTATTACAGGCAGGGTAATAGGACAATTTTTTATACTGTAACTAGCAAAATTGTTGAAATTGAGTGCCTTATTTTTGCCAATACTTTTGACAGATACTGCTGTGCTTCCTATACTTTTTATTGCACAACATAGCAGCATGTAAAATGATGGAGAGTGTAGTCTAGTGACTCCAAATGAATATTTGCTCAGTCTGGGACTTTAATCAATGTAAAAATGTGAGGTTTTTGTACTGAAAGGTTTCAGCTAACTTCTGATTTTCATCTGTTTTTATTCTGTGATTGTATTTGGAAATTATCTATCATCTTTGAAACAATTATAAGTGCATAGAAATGAAATTCTGTTGCAATGGGTGGTAGCTTGTTACTGCATCTCTCTTCTCATGTGTCTAAAAGCCCCATGTTTATCTTGCAGCAGTATTTTTTAATTTGTCTGTCTGAGGCAGATGTCGATGTGTAACTAATATGACTGAAATATATGAATGCATTTCCATAATTAGTGTCTTGTGAGGGTAGATTTGGATTTAATGGGGGATCCAAGTCTTAAGTGTCTTGCAAATTGCAATACACTGATTAATCCTATCCTCCAAACCAGAACTTAGTTTAACAGCCACCTGTTTCCAAAATATCCAGAAATCCACAACTGGAGTAGCCCAGCAGTTAAATCAGAAAAATAAATGAAGTTTGATGGACACATTGAAATTTAACTATGCTTGTAAAAGAATATTATTAAAGCTGGGGTTGGTAAACATTTGGAACTAATTTTGAATGTTTTTATTCAGGATGTATTCAGCCATTAAAATTGGCCCTCCAGGTAACCTTTCATACAGCACTAATATTATTTAAAAGTGGAAAAGCTGAATAATTAAATGACTTTAGGGCACAATATTTACCAGATGTAATCAGAGTTTAAGAATGAAGAACAATCACAATTTACTTTTCTGTGTAACTGCTTCCTGAAGTAATCACGCAAGCTTCTAAAACTGAAATCAGAGTACGTGTGCCAAGCAGGGAAACGTTTGCTTTCATTGGCCCTCCTTAATTAAATTCTCCATGTATACTGTGCTGAATCCATAGTCACCCAGTACAGCAAACCTAGACAAGAAGAAAGTAAGAACACTGGAATTTAATATAATTTCTCCTCTTTCTGTTGTGCTTGCCTTTGCGCAGTACTCTTGGAGCCCCACCTTACCCATTTCCTAGGGGAGAATCCAGCAGCAATTATCAGAGGGTTCCCACTTCTGAGAGAGGTATGCAGGAGGGAGAAAAATGAACGTTAGTAGCCAGAGCTTGTTTGTCTTTTGCTGTAGGGAATGCCAGTCAAATGCCAGTTGCCTGTAACTCTGTAATGAATCAGCTGCCCAGCTCTCCCACTGCTGCTTTTGCTATGTATCTCTGTGTCTTGGTTTCTTTCTGGATTGGAAATATTTCTCACCTGATATTTCATGGGGTGAGAAGAAAGTAAAAAGGAAATTATTTCAGAGACAGTGCCCTGCCAGGCAGTATCCATTTGAAGTATTGATTAGGCTTGTGAAGGCTCCACTGGACCAGAAATTCTTTGATGCCTGAGTTTGCTGCTGGTGCCTGGAACAAGTTTTATCTGCAACAGAAAACAACATTTTTCATTTCTTTTAACAAGGTGCTTGCAAATTGACCAGTCTTTGAAAGGCACATCAACAAATTTTAGCCATGTCCTTGGACCAGCGCTACATGGTCTAAAGTGAGGGTGCATGAATGACTGAAATTTCAGAAGTAGAAACATTAAGCACTTCTTGTTTTATTACAAGAGGTCTAAAAACAAAGTCATAGGATTGCATTTAAAATTAGTTTTCTATCTGAGTGGAGTAAAGAAGCAAGCATGTTGTGTGTAGAAAGTCTGCAGTAATTGACTTAGGTCTGTGATTCTCCTTAAACAGTGACTAAGTTCACCCTACTGGGGACTGCAGAGCAGTGATTGTCTTGCAGACAGATGGCCTCCCACACTTTATCAGATTGTCAGGAGAAAAAGAAGGGAAAGAATTGCAAGGGCAAATTACTGTTACTCGGATATGGAAATTTTTGTGCCCTTTCATGCACTGAACTTTGTTTATTGCCACACCATCTGCAATCCTGTTGCTAACAATCACCCATCAAAGTTCATGCATGGTCACAGCTCTCTTGGGCGGTCTGTCTCCTTGCTCTGGGGTATGCCTTCTTCTGATTTGCTATCAGCCAACATTAGTATAGCCCTGAGACAAATGTGAAGAGAGGGATACTTCTTGTTTTGTGTCTACTTTTCAAAGGGACCAGGAAACTCAAGGAGGAAGGCCCTCCTATCTGATTCTACTTGCAGCTCAGGATACAGGCTTTGTCTCCATATTACAGAGAAAAATCTCTGCAGGGTCAACATCAGACCCCATCCTAAGCTGCTTTTCCTGATGAAAAAGGAAAAGTGCTTCAACAGCTTCTTGGATTTAAGTGGAAAATATTACCTTTTTTCATGTATAGTCTTAAATAAGTGCATGCAATTTTGGAGTGTATATTTTAGAGTGCTGCTGAAAGAGTCACAGTATTGTACTACATGAATGCCATGGCAAAGAACTAAAGCCTATCTCCTTGTGTCAGATAGGACTGCTATTGGCTAAAACCATTCCTAGCACTATCCTGCATCTCTCCACCCCATTGCTGAGTCTCTGAACTTTGCCTTTGACTCCCCCTCTCTGGTTCTCAACAAGTGTGAAGGAAAAACCACAAACCTAGTTGTTCTTAGGAACATACAGGGAATGTTCTCTTTTCAAGTAAAATATTATGCACCCCTTCCCCCACCCTCTCCCCTTATATAAGAATTTCTTTGGCTTGCATATCATCAGCCAGTGAAATTTCATCCATAAGAGAAGTAATGAAGCTGCCAGGAAAGCTCATTAGTTTAATTTATTATGATTAAATACAAGGATTGTTCACTTTCCTGTTTCATCAAGGATTATAATCAAGATTTTAAATGTGGCCAGAAGGGACATTTCAGCCAGTGATTCAGCCTGTAAGACAGAAAGCAGTTCTTGTATAGGAAAACATAGTTAAATATGCAAGCACAGTACGTCTGTGTACGAATTTGAAATATAATTGCATAAAGATCTCGACATTTAACATGAAACACTTCTAGGAGGGACTCATTTGGGGATGGAGGCTGAGTGCCATTATTTTTCCTCTCATTAGTAGTAAGTTTAACATATTACCTTTTAATAGAAATATGAGCAAAATAAACAACTAATTCTTTGTGATCCAAAACTGTCTGGACAGACAGATGGGTTTCAGGGAAGATTGTTTTGTGTATTCCTTGAATGACCTAAAATATTTCCAAAGCAGATTAGTGTTTTAAAGGACTATTCACACTGTCCAATCATCTCTCCTAAAATTACTGCTTACATAGCCTGTGACTCAGCATGTGTTTTCTAGCAGTGACTCGTGAGAGAAATGGTTTATTGGTGGCTGAGGATTGCATCTTTCTTCCTTACTCTGCCTTTAACCATTCCCTGAACCTGTGGGTTGGATTCACTCATGGTTTTGTCCTATCATCCTCTTTTTGCTCTTCCTCTTTTCCTTTAAATCTTTCCCAAAGTAATCCCCACCTCCCCTGTGTGTGTGGGAGCTATCAGTGAGGCAGGTGTATGCCAAGGACTGGCGTTTCACCAAGTGTTTGTGCATTTCTACGGAAAAACAGGAAAGTCAGAAACTGCCAGAGTGAATCAGACCTCTGGTTTCTCTAATCCACCGTTCTCTGATATTGGACACATATTCCTCTGAACCATGTGAATTGTCTGCGCTGTTTTCTTGTTTTCTTCTCATTTTTAGAGGTAAATTTAGCACAGTCTATGGAAGTGTAGGGGAAAAAAAAAAAAAGATGCAGTAGCAGAATACAATAGGATTTCAGTTGAAGGAGAAATGTATTTCTGGGACGTTCCTTTTTCATGAGGGATATTTGCTAAAGCCTGAATTCTATAATGACAAGTGCATAGCACTCTTTCCACTTATACAGCTAGTTTGGGCACTTAGCACCAGTGACTGTATGAGCACATTGAGGATGTTTTTGGACATCCTAGAAAAAAAAATTGGGAAACACAAAGCAAAGGAAGTAAAGAAAGAAAGTTTGCTATAGGATTCGAGCCAAGCACTTTGACCCCTAAAATCCAAAGCAGAAAATCAGATTAAACCATGATTAAACAAGAGGATATTTTAGAAAGAAATGCATTTACTTGTTGAGCATCACTTAAGAAGAATTAAGAATGAAAATTAGCAAAACTTGAAGAAAATACCCATATGGAAAGAAAGGATATATTACATTTTTAATCAAATGTAGCACATAAAACATCATTTGTGTGGCAGAGGAGAACTGACTGAAAAAATCCAAGAAAATAAGATTTTGCTGGAAAACTTCAGTTTGTGGAAGCTAAAATTTGGAGGGTGTAACTTAAGCCCTGCTTCATCAAAGCCAAAATTTTTTGTTCTAAGCCCAGCCAATGTCCCCAGATACTTATTAATTTGGAGATTAGGCTCCCCTGGGAATGGGACTTGAGGTGTAAGTCCTTCTGCTGGTTCATTCAGGTTGAGGGCTTCAGCCCAAGTGTGGGACCATCTCAGGAATCTGTTGCAGTGGAGGTCTAGGACAGGAATGAGGTGGTCACTGCTGCAGAGATGACTTCTGGGCAGCCAAGAGCAGCGTGACTGCACTGCTGTCCATCTCACCAGACACCTGTGTTGTGCAGCAGCTGTGGAATGCCTGCCATAGGGCATGGGGACATGCTGCCCATTCCGCTCTGGCCATCCTTCCAGCTAGCTCCATGTTTCTGCTTGAACTATGCAACTTCAGCAGCAGGTCCTGAACTCAGCCATCACTCTCAGACCCATAGGATGGGAAATGTGGCTGCTCTTTTGTGTAGGCTTCTTATCAGATGGAGCCAGGTGGTGTACATTCTACTGCCATTAAAATGCAATTCTCTTCAATGAATCCTTGCATGCAGGCAGGGACTGCCACATTAGATCATTTGCAAGTCCTGCCACCATCTGGGATTTATGTGCAGCGTTACTCAAATGATACATGATGCAGCCCCAGGAGAATGATGGCAGTGAAGAGAATGTACACTGAATGCATTCATCAACCCTATTCCATCTGAAGAAATGCAATAATTCCCTGACAAAAATTTTGTTCTTAGGAGGAGAAGCAGAATCTGTTAGAGTCTTCTGGAAGTAGCGTGTGGGCTTTTTTTTTTCCCCCCTTATAATAATGATTGTTAAAAAATAATTGTGTGCATTAAAGTTCATTTTACAAGAGAGTAAATGCCATGAATGTATCAGTGAAATATTTTCAGGTTTGGGCCCATGTGTCTGTCTGATTAAAGAAAGCTTGAGTTTTTCAGGCAGTCTCACATGTGATGAGGCGGTTGTTATGGCAACAATACATTTTTTATGAGTTGTAATAATGACAGAGCAACATCTTTTAAATTATCAGGAACTAAAGTTACAGCTGCTTTGTTTTGCCTTCCATTAACCCCTTAAAAAAGTGAAATATTTTCATGGCTCTGTGGTAATGTCTACATGCTTTTCTTGAGTATGTAAAAAAAAGGATTTTTAAGAAGGTGCATACATCAAACGAATAACAATTTTCATTGTGCCTCAAGAATATTGCTTTTCCCATACCCACTGTGATGACTTTTTACTATTTTTTAAACAAGTATGTTTCTCACAGTGTGACAACCTTAAGTGTAGCCAAAGTGCTGGAAGGATTCCTAGGTGTTCCCAAAATTAATATTGATGTTGCAGTAATTTGCTGCTAATGTTAAGATAATAGGTTTTTGGGTGTCTTCTGGGAAGTTCAGGAAGAAATGGAACTTCAATGATCCTTGTGACTTTCCTAGATATCCCTGCTGGAAAGATTTGATTTGATTTGACATTTATTCTTCACTACAGCCTGCCAGCATGTGCACATGCTCAAGAGCACTGCTCACCAAAAGTCCTGATGATACTGCAGGAGTGCAGAGACTTTTTTCTGAAAGAAAAAGGATTTTTGTCTTTAGTGGTGAGAGAACAGGAATTGCATTCACACATTTGTCACCACTCATATATGAAGCAGAAATATCCAAGGATTTCACTCTTATGGCTTCTTTTAGACCTGGTTGCCCTCAACACATCCAAATGATCCACATAAACAGCACATCCCACTGCTGCTGTTGACCAGGAAAATTTTATTCCTTTGGATGAGACAGACTGTACTAAAGAGGAATCATGAGTAGCTTTAAATAAACTAGCCATGGCTAGGATAATTCTGGAGTCAATTTGTGAGACTTTATTCTGGAGTGTATTCCTTTCACACACAGGAGCGCAGGTGTTTGGTCTGCACTGAATGCAGAGATCCTCTACTTGCAGCCTGAGGAGCAAATATGTCAGCTTACTAGGTCTCCTTTCTACTCATGTTGCTAATATCTGAAAAGGAGTTGTGGAATAATAGCTCAAATAGAAGTTATCTCTAGAGAAAACCAGAAGTAGAATCCAAGAAGAAGCCTGTTTTCCTCACTGTTAAGGAAGCCACACATTTAAATTACTTAAAAACCCCAAACAATGTAGAGTTTGTTTTTATATGTCCTGTGTGTCTAAAAAACGTTTTGCTTGTTTCTGAAAGTATTTAAAAGAATATTTGGTCCTCTATTACTGTCAAGCTTCTTTACCCCTAGGCCATTTGTTGACAAGCTTCCATGTATCATCGCTTCTAAACATCTTAGAGACCATTTTAAATGCTAAAAAACCCCATACCCATCTGTTCTTTGACTAAATTTTAATGAAAGGAAAAAAAGGCATTTTTATGTAGATTTTTACCCCAAGTGGATCATGCTTTGTTCAATGCTCATAATCAGCTTTTCTGTCCCCCCCCTCCCCTGTTTGAAAGTGAGGTTATACTCAGTGATCACATTCCTTTTGGCATCTAAAGAAAAACATCAGTCTTAAATTGAATGAGATTGCTCTTACAAAATAAGAAAAATCATCATAGGAAGTAAAAAGGTCCATTCTTATAACTGGAGATTTTACTTTCCTTATGCATTCAAGCAAATACTACATTAGCATATTCACTGCTTGAAACTACCCATTTTCTGATTGTCTTCAAGGGATGGATCATTTGATTGAGGAATATCAAGACTTTATATGTAGTTTGTAGGTGGAACAAAATACACCTTTGTCTACAAAATCTGCTTTTATTTTAATTCTCAGGACTGAATTAATAAGTGTTGCTCTAGCATGCCTGAATAATTTCGTTCTTCATATGATATGAATGTTACCTGATACACACATGCAAATTCATCAGTTGGGGTTTTTTTTCCTCCTTCTCAGATTTTTTGAAGAAGGACTCTTTGGAATATGAGACTAAGATCTGAAAGAACTGCAAAGCTTTATCTTTGGAGGAAGAGTCCTTAAACGTAGAAGTAACTAAAGCTAGAGTTCCTAAGGATTTCTAACTTGTTGAAGGATAAGAGTAGAGTTTTTTCTTTTTCTTTTTTTTTCTTAAACAGCAATGATTTACAAAGAAGTAGAATGCAATTTAGCAAAGAGAAATGCAAATACAGGTCAGGATAGTCATATAAAGGTGCAGAATGGAGAATCAGAGCAATGAAGGAACACTGCAGAAGAGGTCATTAGTTACAAAGGTTCACAAGATGAACATGAGTCATGGTGTTGTGGTAAAGCAAGCCTCACATTATGATGTATATAAACTAATGCACTACCCCTCAGACATATGAAGTAATAAGATCCTATGGTGGCACAACCTCCACTGCAGAGATGTATGGATATTAAATTTAGTAAGTGTATGAATGACAAAAAAGTTTAAAAAGTATGTAAATAGACCATAGAATCATGTAAGATGCAAGATGGACCAGAAAAAATAATAGAATTTACTACATATTTCTCCTTTTTTACTGTATATTTTTTTAATCTTTTCCCACAGGTTTCCAATTCAAAACTGCAAATCTAAGGAGAGACAAGAAGGAAGATCAGCTTCATTTCTACATCTGTTGCTTTTTGAAGGCAGAGAATACTAAGTCAAGGAATTGACTTCAGGATGAGACATATTCTTTTAACAAAACAATGAAGTGCTGAAATAGATTGCCAGGAGAATGCTGGAATCTATCAGACTGCCTTTAAGAACAGGCTGGAAGGAAATCTGTCAGGAAAGACAGTTGATCCTTAGGGTGAAGAAATAACATAAATAATCTCTTTGGCTCTGTTTTATAGATTTCTCTGAGTATTGTGATGTGCTGTTTTGACTTGCAACACAATATCACTCATGGCCTGTACAAAGCCAACCAAGTCTGTGTGTTTTGGTTTTCTTACACCTTCCTTTATTTGTGAATGTTCAGGAACAGCTAGTAGATCCTGTAGCCGGTATTTCAGGAGATGGGTAAGTGAATATTTCAAAAAAAGGATATTTGAAAAAATTGTACTCATTAATGACACAAAGACTTTTACAATGAGGTGGCGCTATAGAACTGGAGTAAAATATTTCAATATACAGACATATTAGCTTTAATCTATGGATTCAGTTGGCTATCCAACTGAAAACATTAGGCAAATGGATTTTGGTTAATTTAAAGTCTCCACCTTTCTTAATAACTAGGTGTGAATAAACACACAAACTCCCATCTTGCAGCTGGAACACAGTCAGCTGTGAGAAGGGTTTCTCTAGGGTGCTGAAGATGTGCTGTAAAAGGTCCTTAAGATGAGTGGAAATACCTTATTTCAGTTTCATCTACAGTGCCTCTCAGACAGGGCCAGTCCTCTGTAACACTTAGTGAATGCTTCACTCACTCCATTTAGTGACCAGTTAATCTCTTCCACACCATTCATTTTAGTAGTAGCACTTCTTTGTCAAGTAGTTCTTCAATGATTTGGGCAGATATTGAAAACATGGGCTTTGGCAGTAACTGGAGTACCAGATAATTTTTTGCAGCAGAAAAATACTTTCTCTCACCATCATTCTTGGAATGTGTGAAATGAGGTGCCATGCAAAAGCAGTGAGTTCACCTCCACTTTTTGGTGCTAGGGACTGAGTGAATGCCCACAGATAGCTCTGACAGGTACAGGAGGTGTCTGTGCATAGGATATGGCACCAAGGTCTCTCTGGGCAAGGCCAGGCATTGGCTTTCCTGCTTGACTTCAGTCACACCTTCACAGGCTGCACGGATGACTGCACAGGATGTCAGACAGCTGATTTCCTGGGCTGCAAGTGAAAATCCTTTAGGTATCTGCTAGGTGGTTTTAGCACTCAGTGAGAGCTCCAAAGAGTCCCTTCCAGTGCTGAGGTTTGCTCATACATGGTGGGAGTATGATGAGAACTACACTCAAGGACTTAGCCCTTTCTTGGAGGGCAAGGAGGGCATAGATGTGTCTGTGTCTGGCCGAAGCTGTTTCTGTTTTCTTTACCTATTTTTCATTTATCTGTTACCTGGTTTTCCTCTCCATCCCTCTTTTATCTACAGAGGTTTTTCACACCACTTCCACTTGGTGTTTGAATTTTCCTGAAAAAAAAAATTCTGTTTTCATTCATGTCGCTATACTAGTTATTATGTATTTTTTTTCTCTTTTCACTTTTTTGTTCTTTTTCTCATTACCTCCTATTTAATACAATCATAGGAATTTAATACAATCATAGGAAATTCATACCACAGCTTTCAATACCTATGGAAAAGCCTTTTTTCCTAACTTAACTTGAACCAAAACCACCATGACTCCGCTTCATGCTGTTCTGATATGGATTCTGTCACTGATCACCATGTTTAAAAAGGAAATAAAGTTGACTTGTTCATTATTCCCAGTGCTTAGTAGTCAAAATTATCTTGGTTTTAGGTTTAACTTTTTTTTTTTTTTTAACCATAAGTAACAAAATTTAGAACTAGATCTCAAAATTTTCATTCCTTGTACAAATAAGGATGCCATTTCAGAACAACTTTTCCCAAAAGCCTGAAAAACATCTATACAATCTGATTTTTCTAAAAGATTGTAGTAGTCCTAAAAGATTGTAATAGTTCTAAAAATTCTGATGCTCATCCTGCTTCTTAAGTACTTTTCTCCTACTTGGGACCATTTTTTAAAAGCATCTCCAAAATACTGAGTCAGCCAACTCCATGTGATATCTCACACACATTGAACTTAAAATGTCAAAATGAGATCCATGTTCTTGAAAAAGAGCAAAAACAGAATCATTTTTTCAAATTCTATAATTTATCAGTCTCTTTTTTTAGCCTGCAGGCAAATAATGAAAAATTTAAGTTTTGTGTGCTTCTGCCTGGGAATTGCTTCACAACATCAAGTGAAGAGTGGGCATATTACATGCAATGGTATGAAAGGCCAAGCTGTTGATTTCATGAGATAATGGTCTGGCTGATATAGAGTTGCTCAGCAGAACCCAATAGCTTACTGTGAAGTGAGGAAAGGTGTTTTCATATTTCCAACTTCCTTAATTAGTTCAGCCAATAGCTGTTTTTGCTTTGGACTACATAATAACTTTGCACTGTTCTATTTATTCACATAAGAAACATTTGTTTTCTGATTCCTTTGACATTTAGCTAGACATAAGCCTCAGAAGTCATATTTGTGTGTTCCATCAGCGTAAGAGCAGATGATGTTCTATTGAAAAAACCAGGAACTGACTTTCCAAGGTGCTGAGAAGAGTATCTGAAAAATCAGGTACTAATAAGGAATCATGAATTTAAAACTGTAAAATATGAACTAAATCAGCTGCCACAGGAACTGTTTTCACTGAAATTGAAAATGTTGTGGTATGGGAGCCACAATTATTCTATGGTATTAGCTTTATAAGGATATCTTTGATGATCTGTCAGCTCCTGAAGCTCTGAGCAACCCACAGGACACTTTTTGCTGACACCAGAGGCACAGAAGGGCAATTAATGAAAATCTTCAAGTGCTGAAACAATGAAGTTAATGAGATTTTGACATTTTGCATGCCTGGGGTCAATGCCGTTCATTTTGACCTTCTCTGGGGAGTTAGGAAGGCAAAATGGATTAAAGCTGTAAGGAGTGAGAGCACCTGGCCTGTGTAGACGTGAGCATTTGGCTGCTTGTGTCTCCTAGGTGATGGAAAAGAAGCAGTATCGGGTTTTTAAAAATGGAGGGGTTTTTTTGTAAGATACCCTTACCATACTTTGCTTTAGGTCTGCCTGGTGGCTGAAGAGAAACTGACACTAAAAGAAAAGACCAAGACAGGGCTAGTGATCTCTTACAAAGATCATCAATGCAAATCTCAGGGGGGCTGTGACTCAAAAACTGAGATATCTTGCAAAACCTCCATCCCTCCCCAAGCAGGAAGGAAGATGGGCAGAATGTGAGAAATTGCTGTGATGCTTTGCAGAGGCCATAGAGAGATTTGTAAAAAGATGTATTTTGTCAGCCTCCAGTTAATTTCAACATTGGGTACTTATGCTACAAAATGACAATGTTATGACAATGACAAGTGCCTGAATGCTATGATAAGAATACATTATAATCATAAAAATGACCATAAAAACTGCTTATAACAAAAGAAAAACGCTAGGAGAAGGTCAGATAATCACTTACTAGGAAAGAGTGACAGCCTTAAAGACACTTGTTGAAAAAGTAGATGTATTTTAAGAAAATATATTAGTTTGGGCATAATTTGCTATACAAAGCTTTCAGCCAAAGATAAAGGGTAACTTATCCACAGCTAAGTGTACCTTCATAACTCAACTAGCAAAATAATTCCAAATGTCTTGGATTCCAAATATTCGATTAGGACCTTGAGTGATAGCTAAACAACATTTTTTATTTCTTATAGAAGTGCATTGCTTCAACAGAATACCATGACACTGTCACCACAGGCACTGCAGAGTTCTGAAAATTTGAAAGGATTTTTTTGGACTCTGTTTATGTGTGAGTTGTTTCCAACCCTTGGTACCCACTGAGAGTCCTATGCAGTACTGGGAACAGCCTGGAATCCCTGACAAATACCTGGTAGTGCCAACAGCTGGAGTAAGCACAATGTGAACTCCCTGAAATGGAAAGTCATCCAAAAACATTCTTCTTGGATCACAACCGTCCTTTACTTCTTAGTAGCTAATTAAATATTTCCATCAAAGTGAATTAATAAAAGTAAGTTAAAAATTAATGTTGATGAAGTGCTTCACATACTCCTCTGTGCAGGGTTTTGTATCTGTCCCTTTTGGGCAAGAATAGCTGAACCAGATATTATTTCCACAGTGATTTTTTTATGCATTTTTGTGATGTGACAAATATTTGTTGACAGTTTGTTTCAGGTTGTCACTGTGGACACATAGGCGTTCATGGAGCTCCAGGAAAGAGCCTTCAGAGAGAAACAAGACCTTCAGAAAATGCGAATTCAGTGGAAAAATGGAATGAACTTGGTCAATTTACAGAGAAGACTTTGATGGAGCTTGCGGCAGTCTTCAGGTACATAAAAAGTCTCTGCTAAGAGAAGGAGCACTTTCTGGTACTGAATTCAAACAATGGCTGTTGTGGTCCAGTTTGAGCATGGATAGGACTTATATTTATTATGTATATTTAAACGGAAAAATAAAATGCTTAGCTGAACTGGAAAATCTCCATCTGGGGAATTAAGGAATTATTTAGACATAACCTGCCAAGGCTTCTGTAAATTACTCAAACTGGGGCAGGGGATGGACTGTGTCACTTCTCAGAGTGGCTTTGAGCCCCATGTTTGTGTGCTTGTGGTTTTCTTCCAAAATGTCCACTGTGCAGTAAGGTATTATCAATATCAACTAATGAACTGAAAGACTTAGGGAGTGTGGTGGTGAAACTTTCTCATTGGTAGCAGGAGATTAACATCAGATAAGAGCAATGGTACTCCCGTTCCTATTTCCTAGTCTGTTCAACTGTTTGTGTTCATTTATATGCTCCTTGCTATGGTATTAATAAAAAAGCCAAAATAGTGTAGGGCAAAGGAGATTTCATGGAAGACCTGCAATTTTCCATCACTTTGCTGCTTGGCACCTCAAAAAGAAGAGCCTTTAAACAATGGGAGAAACAAATTTTTCAATCATTTTAATAGAGAAGCATCTAAGTTATAAGAAAGAGTTCTGCTGTTATGTTTATTCAGGGGGTAAATATAGAAAACATAACATTTGTTCTTTGGGTGATAAGAGATCAACATTCCTTGTCAACTACTTCTCTCCCCAGCTAATAATATAAAAAAAATCACAGTACCCTCACCATTACATTCACTGAATTCAGTAGAGCTGGTGGCTGATTTTAGGTCAATACTATAATTAGAGTAGTATGGTATCATTTTATTTTAATTTTGTGGAGAGCTGGAGCACAGGTGTATTCAAGGCTGATTAAGCCTGCAAATTTCTTTATTGAAATGCAGAGTAGATATGTATAATTTTTTTTGCAATATATTTCAATTATTTCAATGGGAGGTATGTGTTACAATGAGATTTAGATTAAATGTATTTTAAATGTATAGCTATTCATTCTAATAAAGAAAACAGTACAGTCTATAAGTAATTTGAATATTTAATCATGTACAGAACAGGCAGCACAAATGAAGAAAAGAATGATACTAGAAAGCTGACTCAACTGTTCTGTAACTTGATATGTAAGGATATAAAAGTCTATGGTACTTAATCAAAATCTCCAGAAAAAAACTTGTGGAAGACAAAAGGAAAAACATACCTCAGCTTCTTTGTGGTGCTTGTTGAGGACTAGTGCAGATCATGTGTCTTATGGAAATGGCTGTCCTTGATTTTCCTGAAAAGGCAGTTCATTCATGCGTCAAATTCTGTGCTCAACAGAGCAAGTGTTCTAAGTTCAAAGTGAGTATTAATTATGTGCTTAACTATTTGCAAATAGTACATCATGAATTTTAAATTGCTGGCTTACTCTGGGGAAACGCAAGATGGTGAAGTTTTCTCCTGGAACACTGGGGAAAATTTCTGTTTCTTCTACTTGAAATACCAACACAGTAAGTTCCTGAGAAATGGCAGACAATGATGTTGCATTGCTGAGCACCCTTTACTTGCATCACTTGTTACTGGAACTCTGCATGTTTTGGCAGTCCTGAATGGAATGGATTTATTAGACTCCAAAAGACATGAAGCAAATGAATCCTGCAGATAACTCCACGGTAATTTGTACCCTATGAACATTCATCTAGTGAGAAATCCAACTGGTTTTGTTTATTGAATAAAACATCCAAAAAGTGGAATCCTTGGATTTATCCCCCATTCAGATGTAACACGTAGCCACAATTTACTCTCTATGGTGTTTAAAATTTTGGGTTGTCTTAAAGACCACAGTTGGGTTTGTTTGGGTTGGTTTGTTTCTCTTTTTCCCCCTCTAAGAGCCATCGCTGCACAGTTAAGTTACTGGTGTGTTGTATACTTCCACCTGCAGCTTTCAGCCAGGGTTGCATCCATTGGAAGTCCACAGTGGCATTAGAGAGTAAGAATCCCTTCAGATTCGAACAGCTGAAGTCATGCAAAAGATTTTGTCATTTGTCATTATAATCCAATACAGCAAAACAGTTACCTTATAGGGATGAGGATGGGAAAGGCTTTTATATGATTACATCACAAGATGATAAATGAGAGCAATTTGTGTTCATTATGAGAACAGCATCCCAAAGAGAATGTTGTTATAAATTTTGTCCTGCTCTCCCTTCCTCCATGGCAAAACTAGCACAGCAGCTTAGAAATAAGCAAGCAGGCTCTGAAAACAATCCAGACAGAGGAAAGCAGACCAGTGAAGATTTGTCTGCATTTTACTCTAGCAAGAGAATTGCGAATTAGAAAAAGAGAAACACAGAACGATAATTAGGAAAAATCCTTAAAGTTGCCCCTTTTTATTGAATAAAGGATATTTTTGTTTAGTAAAATGTTCATCCTGTGTGGAAAACAAATAACTTGTTCGGGAAGTGGAACAAAATAATATTTGAAATCAGACAAGGAAAATATTTTATTTGATAAATTTAAACTGTTTCAATTTGAATGTAAACCATGAACATTTTAGTGTTTATTACAAATCTGAAAGAAAAATATGTAAAACTTATAATTATTCTTAAGTTTTCTTTTAAGCTAGAGATGTCAATTTGCTCTCAGCAATTTTATGTTGACACAGCTGCATTTTCAAAAGCAGAAATTTTGGTGAGTAAGTTGTCAATCCACTTTATAACTGAATGATTTCTGAGGTCAGGAATTCGTTAATCCTCTCTTCCTTTTCCCATATGCATCACTCCAGCAGCAACTACAGACTGGAACAAAATCCTCTGATGTATTTGCTTTCTGTGGTCTGCTAATGACCAACTATTCAGCCATGGTGCCTTAGTTTGTGGTTATGTGGTCTGGATTCTAGGATTAAGACCAGCAGCATTCAGTCTTGTATCTTTATGTCCATATAAAATGATGTTAGGAGGTCTGCTTTCCTCTTTCCACCCCTATTTTTCTTTTCTTCAACACTTTAACAATATCTTCATCCTCCCTGTATCACCTGTGATATTTACAAGTGGGTTATGGAAAAAGCAATGCAAACACGCTTTGTACTGATAGAGAAAAGATCAAGGATGAGCTCAAATACCTGTGTCTCCTAAATCCTTATTGCTGTGTGCTATGAAACTGATTGAAGCCATTAATGGATAGTGACTTGTCTGTGCAAGTAGAAGGAAAGAGTGTGAATTGAATTGGTACTTTTGTGGAATAGTCAGCATTAATGGTCAAGGGTCTTGTGATGCTCTTAAAACCCTCCAACAGAGGGCTTTTCTGATAAATTGAAGAGCTTAAAAATAGCGCTGAGGAGTGCTGTGAAGAGGGGGAATCAGGAGAGTCCAGAGCAAATGGCAGAACTCTAGGGGTGAGGTGGCTCTGGGAAAACAGCAATGGGGAGCAGGTCTGTGGGTGCTGATCTCCTATCAGGAGATGGTGTAGAAAAGTAAAATGAAAGTATTTCCATGTGGAAATCAGTTGTATGCATGCTCTTCTGTTCTGGGGCTCTGTCTGCCCCATAACTGTGATGGGGGGGAGCAAGAGGGCACCAGGCTGAAGGGAATTGCAGATACTGTGTGCTCATATCAGCAGGTGATGTCAGGACATCAGGGGAGTAAGCAGAGTAAGACAACAGCCTGGACTTAATCTGAATACTGCAGTTTACTTAAGAACTGATGGGATTATGGTTAAGCTGTCTCCCTGTCTTCAACCCCAAATTTTGTCATCCTATTACTTCCCTGTCCCAGTGAGGCAGGGAGTGAGTGAGTGGCTAGGTGGGCCTTTGGGCTTTAGCCAAGGTTAATCAGCTGGACAAAGTCAGCCACTGAGGTTTATTTATTCCTCTAACTCACAGAGGTGAAGCTGTGGGGAGAAAAAATAGCACTTAAAATCTCTTCAGTGTGAAGTGGCCTCAACATGAGATACTTCAGGTCTGTATCTTCTTTCAGGATTTTTTTGCTACCAGCCAAATACTTCAGCAAATTTTAATAGGTGGTTGTTACATCTGCAGGCAGAGTAGATGCTGTGAATTTCAAAGCATTTAAAACACTGGTAGCAAGCAATACCTATTTTTTATTTGAATCTTTCTCTTGTGTATAGGTTGAAACTACCTACATGACATAGTTTATTAAACATCTACTTGTGAGAACAACTGTAATATCATTACTTTTACTTTATGCCAGATGTTGCAGACCTAGCCAAGCAAACCTTCTCTAATCATACCTATCACTATTGACCTAAATGAATAAACTCACTTTCCTATTGCCAGCAATATATTTTATCCTAAATAAATGTTTTATTGGTACCTAGAATTTTGCAATGTTTCCCAACACTGGAAGGAGGTCATGAATAATCAAGTTAATACTTCTTATTGTATTTTTAACTAGTCTAGAAGTCTAGCACACCAAAATATTTTTTGGGCTATTACCACATACAGTATATACATCAAGAGCTATCCTCCCAATAGCAATACTTCAAATCTTTGACAGGTGGCAAGGAGAAAATGGTATTAATTACACTGCCACGGTTTCTTCCAAGCCTCCCATAGAACCATAGAATTGTTAAGGCTGGAAAAGATCTCTAAAATCATCAAGTCCAACCATTAGACCGGCACTGCCAAGTCCACCACTAAACCATGTCCCCGGGTGTTTCTGCCTCTTCCATTTATTCATGCTGCAGTCATGTTGGGGGAACAACACCTCTTTATGGAACACAGTATCATGAGAGTATTACCACAGGCACTCAACTAAAGTATGTTTTCTGAAACATCTGTCTTCTAACCTTTGAATGGAAAGTAGCCAACTCTTCATTATCTCTCAGGCTAACATATTTGTGAAGATGGAGAAACAACAGAAGCATCAGTGAGAAATTCCTTTAGCTCATACTGATGGTTGGAATCTGGAGAGATAGAAATTAGTACATACTTTAGGGAGGTAGGCAACTAGTTATGGTACTTAATTGATTTTTAATCTTCTTTGAAGCTATGGCTGGAGCTCTTATTTTCAGTAACTTGTTCTAGGCTTACTCTCTCATGCAGTAGAATAATTAGAATAATTAGACTTGTTCTCCCTAACTTATTCTTAACTGTGTGGAGAGGAAGGAGAGATTTGAACCCTGGTCAATATATTCTGGATTTAATGCATAATCTACTGATGTTAAAAGGAGAAAAATTGTGAAACACATCAATATGATAACCTCAGAGATGGTAATGAATTAATTTTGCTAGGGTGAGATCTGCGAAGACCTGCAGACTCTAGATTATGTACATATGAAATGTCAGTGCTGCCAAAGTTTGGGAATCCAATTTGTTCATGTATGTGATATTTTTCATAAAACTTAAATGCTTCCCATATAGTTACTAAAATTATTCTTGTGTGGCTTTAAGTATATTGCTGTAAAAGAAGTGCTATTTTTTATGGCACCTCAGTTGTGTCAGGATTTTCACTTTCAGTATTCATCTCTAGAATTCATCTTTTCTTATCTTACCTGCCACTCATGTCTCTGATTTAAACTCTCTAAACAGATTCATTAATATTCTTGATATTATGAAAACATGATTATGGAATATGCCTTGGAGGTAGAAGTTAGAGATCAGTAGACCCAAAATTTTATCACTGTTATGTCTGGCTTCAATCAACAGCCAGTAATGTGCAACATATAAATATTTTTAGTTGTTTTTGTCCTGTATTATTTTAATCTATAAATTGATATAAATTCCAGGGAAGATGCCTCCTGCACTGAAGAATGACAAGTAGGCATCAAAAGCTGACAGGAGACTTTAACATCTTAGTGAAGCATAGCAATAATTTATGAACAAGTTAGGTATGGAAAAAGGCTCTAAGTCCAACTAAGACTTTCAAGTCCATAAGTAAGAGAAAACCTTTCAATTAAAATAATGGGTGAGCTGTTTTTCTTGCTTAAAAGAAAAGAGTTTTAGGATTAAAAAAGAACTGGTCCAACCCTTCCCTGACGTCTTGAAAGGGGAAGTGGTAGCAAATGTGATGATAAAGGCGCAGTGCAGGAGCAGAAATCACGGGGCATTGAAATGTCAGTAGAATCAGAGTCCTCTTATGCCAGTTTTGAAGCAATAAAGGCTTTCAGGAGTATAGTGGGGTGTACATATTTGTATCTCAGTTGTCAGAGGGAGAATGCCACTTCTTTGTATTGAGTAAGAAAGTACCACTGAGAGGATCAGATCCAGTTCTGGAGAAGTGATTTTGTACCTAAGTCTCCAATTCTAAGTCTTGTAAAAATAAAACACAAATTGTTGTGAAAAGAGAAGCAAAAAGAAATAGCTCTATGCAGTGCAACTTGTGAGACATTTTTATAACATGTTACTTGTCCTGGAGGAGCAATATATATAAAGGGTCTACCCCTGAAGCCCTCTTGGTGTTACTAAGTTCTAAGATCAAATACAACTTGATGGTAGAGCCTTGTGGCTGACAGCTGAAGAAAGAGAACAGTGGATTTTAATTATAACTAACAATAGGCTAGATGTGATGAACAGACAATAAATATTTTTAATATTTACAATAATTACACAATAATTACTATATAAGATAAATATAATATGTATGGTTGTATAATAATATTTATATTATTATCACCAGTGTCTTCCTGCAGTCCCAATCTTTTTTTTTGCCCCTTTGTTTCATCTGTAGAAGTCTGTTTTTTCTGTACTTGTGGGTTTCTCTTTATTACATCTGTATTGTGCTCTGTATTAGACTCCCATGACCTGTTGGGAAACCTCGAGGCTTTATTGCAATTTGCAATAAGATAGAATTAGAGGCCAAAATAAAATCAACAAGAAACTAGCTTTAAAAGTGAAATGATTTAACTAGTTTAGTAGTGCAAGCTGGGAGCAATTCAGGAAGTAAACACCTTAGACTGAGGAGAGTAAATTAGGTTCTTTAAACTATTTTGATTTTAATAATCTCTTTATAACAAGGAAAGCATTTTTTTTTTTTGAAAGCATGGTATTTAATCTGACAATGTTCCTTTAACAGTCTACCTATACTCGCTGTTGCTGCCACAGTCTCTTTGCTAGTCTTAAATGTTACTGTCTCCAAAATGCCTTTGCTTTCCCTGCTGTATTGAGTGTGCTGCCTTACCAAAGACCACTGGCTGCAATTTTAGCTGCAAAGTTCCTGCTTCAGTTCCTCTCTTCCAGTAAAGAAAATGGCTGAACTATGGATCGTGGCAAAGATAGTCTTAATTGGGAATTTGCGGTCAGTGCTTGCTGCCTCTCCTGTCACATCTGGGGTGCTGTGGCAGCTGCTAGCCACTTAACCTCTCTTTTCCCTAAGGGGACTTTTCAGCTGTCCATTTGGAAACTTTATGTAGATTTGAGCTCGTGTCTGTCTTACAATGACCCCAGATTTTCTCTGGAAATGTTTGTACATTTTAGGAAGAGTTAATCACTTGCTTTCCCTCCATTCTCTAGTCTTTCAGTTTGAGTATCTTCTGTCCAATTACCACTGTCATTAAAAATGTTGTGCAAGAAGGAAAACTCAGGCAGGAAAATGTAAGAAGAATACAAGACTCAGCACACGACCTTACACAGAGTAAGAGATGAGCACTGGATCCAAGCAGCTTCAATGGGAAAGCTCACTGTGCAGAAGGGAAGGGTGGAAGGCCTGGCCTTGAACACAGAGTCCCATGAGAATAGAAGCCACTTCTGGTGGGCTCCCAGTCTAAACTAGGTGACAAGTGGCTCTCAGAAGGACCTTCATCCTTGGGGATTGCTGCTGCTTTCTGCAGCCTTGATCTCCTTTTATTTCAGCTCATCACAATTGTGATGTATTCTGTCATCTGTGTTCTTTAAAAGCTCCTGGAGATGTCTTACAGCACTATCTCATTCATTCAGCACAGTTTACGTCTTTCTTTGGCATTTCTTCAGTAGCTTGAAAACACAGCTGTCAGAACAAATCACTCTGCAGATCCATGTATTTATTGTGTAGCTGTGTGTATGCACACACACACACACACACACACACACACACACACACACACACACACACATCTATTCAAAGTTTTGAAAAATATCTACTAATAAAATCACAGAAGAATATGTGGTTAAACACTTAATGCAGGCCTAAGAGGGACACAACAACCACAATCAGAATATTATCTCTGTTTTTGTAAGGGAGGGAACAGAAGGGAGGAATAGAAGAACACCTACCTCATGAAAAAGTTAGGAATAGACCCAAGTGCTAGTTCAAGTCAGTGGTCAAGCATGTATCAAGAATGTAATGATTTTTTTCTGTACAACTTTTAATGAACAAGACATTTTTATAAAGGCGCCAAATTTACCATTTGAGTGTCCTTTATTAATAGATTTATGTCCCATTGTGTGAAGTATTGTAAATGTATGCCATAAAAGAGTGTTGCTGCTCTGGCCTGGGGACTTTACTACCTACAGAGCCAAACAAAGGGGTGCAGAAGGGAAATAAGTGCTCAAATGGAAAAGCAAAAATATCTCTGATCCAAGCCTTTTATCTGAGTTACTAATGAACTCCTCAGTCTTTCCCATTTCCCACATTAATTTATTCAGAAGGATGAGAAATTGTCCTGTTGCTATGTGGTGAATTTCTGGGAGGTAATATTTGGAAAGACTGGTCACTGGAAGGCAGAAACCCTTCTCCAGACTCTATCAGATTTTCGTGACTGAGTAGCACCTGTGAAGATGTATTTTCATTTCCTGCAGTAACATCTTGTAGTCCTGCAAGTTTTACAATCACCCCTTGGAAGCCCAATGAAGAGGTTATCTAGGGGTTATCAGCTCCCCTAAATGTTTTAGCACTCTACAGGATGCTTTTGGTGTCAAGTAATCCAAACTGCTAAACCTTGTAACGTTGTCAAATTTCAGCTGACCACTCCAGGACTTATGGTGGTACAAAGTCTTTAGAGCCAAAGTTCTTAAGGAAAAAATGTTTTGAAAACTGTGTGGGAATTTTTACACTGAAATATCAAAAAACATACAAAATGCCATTCAGTTTCCAAGCAGAACCAATGCCCTTCCTCAGTACTGGCTGTTTAGCAAAAATCAGTGCTGCTGGAAAATAATTAGTCTTGTAAATCTTTGTGCAGTCAGTGAAACATGGCATCTCCACTGAAACTAGTGGCAACTTCTTAGTTGACTGATGCATTTTCATCTTGAGCGGTGCAGCTTATTATCTGAAAGAATTAGATCTGTAGACAGAGAGAATTTATAAGAATAAAACCAGAAAAAAACTTGAGAAAGAAAAAAAGAGCAACAAATCCACTGAGACCACAAGGAAATGTCCCTTTAGAATGGACTTTTGCTGTACTTTGCAGAGTCTTATAAAAATATGAAATATTTTACACATTCTGTACTTTCCCCCATTGCTAATGCCTCTTCCCCATCACACAGAAAATGTTAAAATTATTTAAATATTTCATATTGTAGAATGTAGCAGCACAGTGCAATATGTGCAGATACACTTGGGAAAAGGATTTTAATATTACTTTTAGAATCACAAATTATTCATGGAGTGCAAATAACAAACTGGTGGAGAGCGCAATCTGTGATAAAAGCACTTACCTTTTCTTAACATTTTCCGACATAGTTGGTGTTGACAGATCATCAGACCTTCAGTGCATTATTTATTAAATGTTTTAGCATAAGTTTTAAATATTCAGTGAGCACTTAGCCCACAAAAGACATGGCTGACTGAAGATGCAGTGATGCTGATGATGGAAGCCTGTTCCACAGTTCCCTCCAAACTACTGGTACATGCAGTTTGTGTTTTAATAGGGACTATTTTTCTCTTGCTTGTATTACTGATTCCATCCTTTTGGGAATTGTGACTTATGCATCACTGTGTTGAGAATGCAACCCAGTATTTTATGGACTGCTGTGCGTGTCGTTAACTGAGAAGATTAGAAAACACTGAAAGGGTTGCACTAGTTAATGTACCAAAACGAAAGTTGAAGGAAATGCATTTTCTAGACTAATTTATGGTTTTCTAGGAAAGTAAAATGGGAAGAGCCAACAATTTCAGTAACTTAAAACAATGAAGTACACAAGAAAATAAGCAAAAGCAGAACGCATCCTTCAGTGAGTGCTCTGTCTGCTCCTCCAGTTTGTCCTGGCACACTGAAATGAATGGAGTGTATATTTCTGAGAACACAATCTCCTTAATTTAATCTGTCTCTAGTTCTTCGTGTTTTATGGCATGTGGAGATTGTGCCAGAGCAATATTGCAGAACAACTTCAAAACTTTAGGAAACCCAGATCCCAACTTGAGTTTGTTTTTTAATAAATAGACTATTTCCTCCATTTCCCAGCTAGACTCTGTTTTTTGAGGAACAAGGGTAACTATTGCACTTCAGGTTTACTTCTGACACTAGCTTGATATGAGTTGTGTGACCATCAACTTACGACAAGCCCAAAAGGCTGATAGGCAGCATTAGAGAGGAGATACAACCAAAAATACTAAAAGAGAAATCTCAGTGTAGTGAGGTTGGTTCCTTTTGTGAGTATGAACACTGTTGCAGCCTGAGCCTCCACTGATGGCTTATTCAATTCCTAGGACTGCACAGGATGGAAGGAAGCTTTGGGCTGAAGTGGTCCATGTGCCTGACAGCGAGCCAGGTTTGAGGGGTGCATGCCCATATCTGAGCTGCTTACCTCAGTCACCCTGAGCTGCCTTCCACCAGGGAACCTCCTACCTCCTGACTGGTGCAATTAGACCTGGTGTGCTGGCAGCCTGGGAAGTTAAGAGCCTAGAATCTGAAGAACCAGTTACTCTATTTAACTGTCAGTAGGGAGGGCATTAGGGACAACTCTGTGTATCCAGGAGATTTTTTTCTTTTGCATCAAGAACAATCAGCTTTACATGGTCTTTACCAGGCCAGCATAAGAAGGATAATGAATTAACAAACTCCCCCAGAGAAGCAATACTTACAAAAATTCTGTAAAAAAGTGTTGTGAGTCTTCCTTTACCATAAAAATTGCAATTTGGGGTTTGAGTCCAAAATGTCATTTCCAAATTATGCATGCTTAAATCAAGGCACAAACAACTTCCCTGTTGCTGAGCCTCACATTGAAACCAGACTTCAAAGCTTTTCTTTCCTTTTTGCTGAGTATTGGCAGATGTCAAGACCTTGTTAAAAAAATCTGTCATTCATATGGACACTTTGCTATCATAACCTGCTTAATTTCATCTCTTGAGAGAGTCCTTGAAGTGTGGCCATCATAGAGTGTATAAACCAGTTCAAGTTTAATAAGTCAGTGAAAATGCCACAATTTGATTCTCAAGAAAAATTCTGTACCTAAGCATGGGAATAAAAAAAATCATGGAAAGGGCTTTAAGAAGTCATTTAGTCCACGCAATTGCAAAAATGTGGTCAAAAATACAGACACACTCCCTAACAAATTTCAATCTATTCAGTCTTAAAATGTCCAAAGGAGAAAATTCCTCAGTGCTGCTGCATATGCATGTATCTATATATATATATATATTTATATATATTATATATTAATATGTATCTATATATATATATTTACTGTGTGTAGTCCAGTGTAAAACTGTATTTATCATTAAAAAAAGTTTTGCCGCACCTAACCATAATCTCCTTTGCTTTAAATCAAATTAGTTTCTTCCTATCATATCCCCAGTAAATCTAAAAAAAAAAAAAAAAAAAAAGTGAGAATTTTCTTTAGAAAAGCTTTTCAAATATTAGAAGAGAATTAGTGTGCCTTCCTTCCTCTTCTCTTTCCTAGGCTGAGGAGGCTCCTCCAGTCTTTTCTCCCAAGCTGTGTTTTTCAAGACTGTTATAATTCCTTTTCTCCTAAAAAACAGGGTCTTGGGATGTGTCCTAAATAACACCGAGAAGGGCCAAATAATGGCTTCTATTACGTTTGGGTTTGTCATTCCTGTAATTAACTACAAGGATCTTGATGCATTGATGGGACCATTGTGCTGTGGAAGAAATCCCCACATCAGTGCTTACTGCAGCTGTTTTCTGTAGCAGATCTGTTAACACCAGTTTGGGTAGCACTTCAAACAGGAGTGGATTTGATCAGCCTGTGCCATGTTCAAAAACTCTGGTTTGTTTTTTCTTAATACTTTCAAAACCATTTCCAAGCCTGTTTCAGTGTGTATGTCTCTCTTATCAAAATTAACTGCATCCACCACCCCTATTTATTATGAATGCAGAAGAAAAGATGATAAGATCTATGTCTCCTTGAGATTTTCAACAAGTTATTTACTATTATTTCCTCTTTTATGAGTCAATCAATATTTTCAGATGCTTAGAAAATACCTAATACAGTTATTTTGGTCCCCTATTATGAGTTCCATCTTTTCCCCCTAATGGAATGATATATTATTATACTTTTATCATAGTTGTAGTTATATCTTTTTTTTAATTTCCTAGTTCTTCAGATTTGTTGTTCCCTCAGGTTGTCTTCAGTTTCTTCCTGTTCCTTCAGTTCTTGAAGTCTCCTTTTTTATTGGTGGCCTACTATTTTAGTTTCCTTTTCTGGCTTGTTCCTATATTTAGCTTTTTTATAGAAGGCAATACCCTCTCCCCACCCTGGCTGCTTGCAAAACCTTGCCAATAATTTTTGTGTCAAAAGAACAGGAACAGCAAAACCAAGCTATTTTTTCTCAATAAAAATAAATATATAAATGCACACAAAAATAAATATCTATAAAAATGAAAAGAAGTATTAAAAAATTGCACAACTAAAATTAAAGTATAATAAAAAACCCTCCCACCTATGAACCTGTGTAGCTGTGCCCCATATAATTTCTGCCCTAAATTTTTCTTTTATTTTCCAAATTCTGAGTGGTTACAAGGGTCTCTGCTGAAAATGTTCATATATTATGTAGATGCTTCCAGACATTTCTGGGAGTTTTGATAACCAGGTTGGAGTAGCTGGAATCATTGTGAAGGTTGGCATTTTGTCTTGGAAGGCTGTTGGGACACAAGAGGAATGCAAAGGGGAAGATGACATAAAAAATGAGGGAAGGCAATGCCAGCAGTCCTTGAATGCTGCATGTCCTGGGGTGACTTTATGATGCTCATATCCCCATTCATCTGTTCAGCCCAGAAATAAGTTTTGCACCTCTAAGATTGGTTCTGAGAGTGAAGGGGAGAAAGAAGAAGTAAGTCACCTATTCCTCTCCCCATATCTCCTGCTGCATCCAACAGAAAGCCAGGACCCTCTGTGATGTTTCAAACCCTGACCAGCAGGTAGGGTGATGCATGAGGAAGGTAGGAAATAACATCAGAAAAATCTGGACAAACTCATGGCACTCAGAGCCAGCCAGAGCCTTGAGGTGACTCTGCCTAAGCAATTAATTTAAACTAAGCATGTTAGCAGCACCAGATGGCCTTTGAACAACAGGAAAAAGGTTTTACTGGAACACACACTGCAACATGGAACATTTTAAACTAGGGAAAGCTCAGGCTGAATCAGAATATAAATAGGAAGGGGATGCACAGTCAGGTACTGCTGTGCCTTTGTGAGATAGATCCTCACCTCCAGGTTGTTCCCTGGCCAGAGGCTGAATGTCTGTGATGCCGAAGCTCTTTGGTGCAAAAAACGCCACTGAGTTCTCACTGTGGGCCCTGAGGACATGCTTTTCTCCCCATGTATAACTGCACTCTCCCCGTTCACTGTCTCCCTGGTCTGCCCAGGACTCTCAGCTCCTGCCTCTGCCTCTCCGCCTTGCTCTCCTGCCTGCCTCATCCCTGTGTGTGTGGGGGTTCTCCACCAGAGGGGAGCTTGGTTGCTTCCAGGGAAAGCTTGCTTGCTCCCTGTCTTTCGAGGCAAAGGCAGCTTTCCGTCTCTCTGCCCATGCACGGCGTTTTGGCAAACTGGTGCAGGGCAGATGCTCTCCTCAGCTCACCTGAGCGCAGGACCTGGAGGAGACACTGTCCCTCCCCTGCAGCAGCTCACAGCCAGGCAGGTGTCGTGTGCAGCTGTGCTCCCAGCAGCCAGGCAGCTACACAGTGGGTTTGTCACACTAACAAGGCGTCCATCAGTGGCTGAAGTGGCACAGATGTCTTACACATCACCAGAGCAATGCCCTGGTCTCTCCTGCCTGTTGGCCTGGGTAAGGTGTCCCTTGCTCTCTGGCTGGCCAGGCAGCATTCACAGGCTTGTTGGCCAGCCGGCTGCTGCCATCCCCTCGTCAGTGGGCGCTCTAATTTGGTGCTTACTACTGATTTTATGATGCCATTTGTCAAATTTGACTGAAAGTGGCTAGCGAGCTCAAAAACTGCTGAGAAGGAGGGACTGACAGACAGCTCAACAGATGAATGGGCAGATGGACAATAAGTGTCACAGCTTAAGCCTCCCTTTCATAGCAAGTCAATCTGAAAATAATGCAGAGTGAGACAAATTATTCCTTTCCCCCCCACCTAGAGACATTAATCAAAATGAACACCTATGAAAACTTCAGTTTTTGGAGATATTGTTTCTGCAGACTGAAAAATAACAAATGAAAGATATTTCAAGCCAGAGTAGTGCGTTAGTTTACAATGAAGTGGATGAGTTTGAATTGCCACAAAATATATCTTTGCACCGTGCAGCATCCCAGTGCAAACTACAGAGAAAACTGCCTTTCTTACCACTGTAGCACTGCTACCACTTCTGCCTGAGAGAATTTCAGTTTATCCCTGACAGTGAGGCAGGGAGTAGAGAAGAGGGATAGGTGAATGATCAGAAGTATTTGGAGAAAAGGTATAGAAATATAATTTAAGTGTAAAAATCCAGAGTCCTTGAAGGTTAAATGAAAATCTCTGTGACCTAACACAATTGGTTTGGTACTCCAGCATGTAGGTAGCCTGACTGTATTCCTGATTTAGGTATTTGTGCAGTGCCTAAATGGCAAAAGAAATAATTAGAATTCAAATAAAGATTCTGGTCTTATCTAACAAGAATGATTCACCAGCAGCCGTGGGACCTGCCAGAGAAGATTGATGGAGAACTTTCAAAGACCCTGAAGTGCCCTGAGCACTGTACAAAGGATAGACTAAGACCTTTCATCTGAGGCAAAGGGAAATACATTAGGTACTGCACATCTATTTTAATTGATTGCTTTAATCTATGGAAGTTCCAGGTCTGTTTTGAACTCCAGGGTTAAAAATATCAGCACTTATCAAAGATAAAGGTTTATCAGATACAGAAATTACTGTCCATTCGGCCTATATATTTAATTCCACATCCCTTTTTTCTTTCCTCCAGTGAGTTATCTGAAATACAAGAAAGTCAGTAAAGGCAGAAAAGTCTTTTGTTTCAGTGTATCTTCTAGCAGTGAGGTTAGGAACCTGCTGCTCAGCCCTGGGAGAGGGGAGTGCATCAGCTCACTGCTTGGTTAGAAACACAGAATGCTAGTCATGCTGACTACTTGAGGTATCAAATCCCCAGTATAAAAATAACCACAGAGAGAAGAGGTTGCAGCTCTTGGTTTTTCTTTCACAAGAATGGGTACAGGCTACTTAGACATGGGATCAAAGGCAAGTGAAAATCAATCATGGTAACGTTATTGATTGAAGCTGTCCTTACAGTCATCTTTCACTGGCAATTTCTGTGTAACCTTTAGACATTAAAGGCTGGTCACACGTGGAAATGGGCTGCCGTAAGTTCTTTATAAGATAAAATTTATAATCCTGTGGAAATCTTTGTTTGTAGGTAGCTAAAACATAAGAGGGGAAGAAAAAAGTTTACTCTTTATGCTCTTTCAAAATAAAATCTCTGCCTATATATGCAATTCCTAGGACAGCACCCTTCCAAGGCCATCAGCCTGGCAAAGACAACACTACTTCAGTTACAGCTGCTGTGTTTTTTTGCTAAAGAGAGATTTTCAGGTGGCGTGTGCTGACAACTGAAATCAGCAGAGCTTATTAATCATGGCCTATTTTATTTTTGTCTGAACTCTGCTTTCCTGTTTCCATATTTTTTTCCACCTCCTTTCTTTAATTTTCATCTACCACCACCTATTCTTATTTCCCCAAGTCACTTGATGTACAGTCTTAGGATAAATCTTTGCTGTAAGGATTAATCTCTCAGTGCCTCACAGGTTCCTGCTGCAGTTTTCAGGGCCTTCATTTTGCAAGCACAAACGTGGTGATGGAATGGATCGTCTTTTATCTTATTTCACTGCTCCTAGGCCAGGAAACAAGCAGGGTTTGCTGCACCCACTGCAAGCCTACTTACCTCTGCTGGTCTCACACTTCCCTGGTGCTGGTGTAGGATGGAAGATACTCACAACCACTTGTCCAGTTATTCATGCACAGATTTCATGGCAACAGATGTGAGGAAGGACTGTAATAAGCACTTCTTCCTTTCCTTCCTTCTAGAGCTGAATATTGCAGAAATATCATGCTGCTGATGAAATTTCATGTTTTTACCAGCATAACCCAGTTTGATCTCCTAAACTTTCAGAATGTTTATAGAAAGTAGATAAAATTACTTCAGACAACAGGGAGAGATTTTCTGTCAAAAAGGAAGGAAGAGGTATATTGTTTTGCCTGTAATTTGAGCATATTTCATGTGGGAATCATTGACAGCCAAAAAACATTGACACTCTTGGGGTATTTTCAGTAATTTGTTTTGAACTAGAGCAACATTTTGGACCTGATGCAAAATCTATTGACTTTATTTGAAGAAGTCTTATAGATCTCCATGAGCTTTCAACCAGATGTGTCATGTAAAGGGGGAATTGTCTAAAGTTCCTCATGCAGGTCAGCCCAATCTTTGCTCCAGGGGCGGAATTAATAATATTACAAGCTCAGACAAAATTTAACAGAGCATGAGCTGGAAATAAAGGAGCATCTGCTCTTATCAGCATTGGTTCCTGCTAAAGAGAAAAATGTCATCCTGTTTTCTTCTTCCGTTTTTCCCACACTTCTTTCCAACTTAACATGCTTCTCATCAGTTACAGAAAATTAGTTACAGAAACACTTTGTGAAAATCACAGTATTGTTTCTCATTTGCTTCCCTGAAAAACCTTCAAACTGTAAGAGAGAATGGGGGGACAAAATGTCTTGACAAATACTCTGGTGTTTACTAAACCCCACAAAATCAGAAAAGAACCTAGTGAAATATTCAATTAATTGAAATCAATTAACATTCAGAAATCTGAAATAAATTTTTTGACAAGATGGTTCATACTGTCAAATTTTCAGAAAAATTTACTCTTCATTGTGAAAGTCAGCAAAAAATATAGGACACCTCCTGTGGAAAAAAACCTTTGTAACAACATGTATTGGAACAAGAAAAGTCTGAGTTAAATGTCCTGCCATTAAGTCCACACAACAGAAAAGATTAGTGAAGGAAAATGAAAGTTCCCATAGGAAGCTGACAGAGTAAAAAGACCTCTTATAATTTCATCATACCTGGAGCTGTTTAAAAGACATAGGAAGCAATCCACAAAACAAACACAGTGCCCTCAAGAGTTCTTTGCTCACATTACTGTAGGGTAAGTCATTTGAGAACAGATGTAATTTTTACAGATGCTTCCCCCTGCCATGGAATTAGTTTTATTAACTATTTTATTAACTACGAACTATTGCTCTTATTCCAGATTTAAAATCTTCCATGGAGCTCCCTTTGCTCATCTTCCACATCTCTCTTTCCCTGCCCACTCCAGACTTTGCCATGCTACAATGGGGCTGCCTTTCTCTGCAGCTTGTCCTTCATGGACCGTGTCATTGTAAATCACTTTAGCATCTCACTGATAACCACTTGTAAGGTCCCCAGCTGCCACATCTTTGCTGCTGCACTTCTGCCTCACTGTTATCAATTTCTGAACATTTACTTTTTTAGCTTGGGAAATCAATCTGAATGAGTTTACGCTTTAGATGAAATGGCACTGTACCGCCCAAGTATTAATATATCTTCCTATTTGGTTTAAGAGGCAAATCTGTTTGAGCAGTCTGATGAAATGTACTTAGAAGGAGGCCTGAGTGCAAAATTGAAACTGTAGGATAGTACTTAAAATGAAAGAAAAAGAAGGTAATCTGAATGCAGAAGATAAGTGTTTTAAAATAAAGAACTGCTTAGGCCAGGCCTTTTGATACTAGCGATAATAAAGCACAAGAAAAAACCTCTCATGTTCTATTATTTTAAATGACAATGGTAGGAGATAAAGAAAATGCATATGTTGTCTGGAGGAAGGAGGAGACAATAAGAGACACAGGATTTTGGTTACATCATCACCTTGTGAGCACTTCCAAATTATTCTTAAAGCATAAAAATGAAATAGATACTTCTTTCCAGCCCCCACTGCTCCTAGGTCTGGTTGTAGAAATTTGTGTCTGAATCCTAGTTCTCTTCTGAAACATCAGTTTTCTTTGTTTTTCACACCATACTTCTAAGGAAGGTCTAGGGGTAGGAACTTTTCTCAAGCCAGTATTTGCAGCTGTAGTATGGAGAAACTCTGGCCACTACATCTAAACTAAGAAAGCTGCACATGGAACAGCTCCTCTCTGGCTGGTATTGTTTGTTTAAAGTAAAAAAGTGTCATTTGGGAAAAAATAGAAAAAGCCTCTGCCTTTTGTTTCAGCCTTTCCTTTTGCAGAAGAAATGTTATTTGTGTTGTGGAGCTACTAGAGCTAAGGTGCAAATGGAACAGCATATCCTGAGGTCCTCGGCTGCATTTAACTTCCTTTGTTATGCTTTACTTCAACTTTCAAGATACATAGTCAAACTTGAGGATAAAATCCAGCACATTCCTCAGATTTTTTATATTTGAATCCTCTTCAATCTCATCAATTCCCACAGAGTGTTCCTTCTGCTCTTTTAACAAGATTTTGACCACTTCTCCACATATGTGTTCAATGATTATAGTGTGTTTTACTAAGGGCTTGACCAGAAGATGTGTAGGGGTCTTATAGGAAGAGTGAAGAAGAAGCTACAATTTTGCAACATTTTAGAAGATCTAATTTTGACTTTTATTTCAAGGACTTACAGAAGAATTTTGTTTAATGTGGAGAAAGGCAGTGTTCTGTCTTGGGAAAATATATTTTAATTGTGGAGTATCAGACACCACTAAAACCTGTCTTCTGGTAAATTTTTTGTAATGCAGAGTTATGAAATGGTGCTGAGACAAGTTAGTGTAGCTAAAATTTGGGCCTAACTGATTCAAGATTATACCTGCAGGACTGCATATTATCAGGGACATTATATCTTGTTGATTTTCATGTTCCTATTTCATGCATCTTTACATCCCGCAGCAATTTTGCTCATAAATTAAACACCAGACTTGTGTTTGTTCAGCAACCGAAACATGATCAAGAGTAAATTATTGTTTTGAGTGGCCAAGCATCCAGAGGAAACAGAATGGACAGCTTCAGGCATAGCTGTAATCAAAAACCTGATTGTTTAGAAATGAGATAATTTCAAATGAAGCTCCACTCATTGTGAATTATGTCACCCAGATCCTACTACTTTATAAGGTGATAGTATTGCTTAATCAACAGTGTTTTGAAAGGCAAGATGAAAATTTTATTGGCTCATTTTTCTTGGACAATATTGACTCCCTGTTGTTTCCTGAGAGTGACAACCTATGTGGAAATTGCTGGTCGGGGTAGTAGTGCTTTCTATCCGAGTTCAGAGAAATTCTATCAGATCCCCTCTGGCCCAGGTAGTCTGAAATCAGCTATACACAAGGCTTCAGGTAATGAAACTGCTCTGTGTTGAGTAGAATAAAAGACATATTTTGTCTCAAAGAGAATCTGTGTTGTACAGGTACAGGAGTGGATGTCTGGGTTCTGCTTCAGGAAAAGCTATAAATCGACCTAGAGAAATAGGTGTTATTTTAATGTGCAATACTAATAAATCTCTAGAAGTATGGACCTGTCACCATTTTTCAGCAGTCTCAAGCGGGCATTGATTGCTCCATGCCTATGAATGTCCATTTTATCCCAACATCATGTGGAGGGTACTGCAGCTTCGCTGTGCCAAACCAGAGGTGTGGAAAGTTTAAGAATAGCAGAGCTGTGTCTATAATCCTCCTGTGTTTTGAGATCTAGCAGTGACTCCGTGGAGCAGGGACAGTTCTGAGAAATAGACATCACCATCGCCTCAGGGCTATTTTGGACCCAAACAAACCTCTATGATTTTGGTTTCCTTGACAGCCTCACAGTGGGATTGTCTGCCTGGACTTGGATACCTGGACAGGCCTTTTGGGCTGATTTATTCCCTTTACCACACAATATATATCTGGCTTTGCTGAAGTGAATAATGACTGTTATGGAGATCCTTGCTGAATAGCAGAAACATTTTTCAATGCATCAGGCATTTGTAGAAATATGACACTAAAATAAGAGAAAAAGCTATGAACATTAGAAGTGTAAATTGGAAGTGATAGCCTTTATCATCCCTTCAGACACTAATGGCAATTTTATTAAACAGCTTCTTCAGTTGGCTGATCACATGAAGCACAGCAATTAGGAACTAGGTTAAGATTCATTGCACAAACAAAAATCTCAGGGAAATTATTTGTTTACTGTTTTCAGCAATATTTTCAGTAGATCTGAAATATGCATATGAAATATGAAAACCAGAGTCAGGGAGAAGACAAGTTCACAGTGAACATGGACTTTGTTGCAACCAAAAGTGTAGTCAAGATAATTTTTAATTTGTAGGCATCTGTTCAAGGTTTGTGGTTGTCAAGAAAAAAATTCTAATTGAGGTATGTGCATACCTAAAGAGCACCGATAAAGAGAATGCCAAGGAAATATGAAACAAACCTCCTAACAAATGGCTTCATTTTGTAGTAAACAAGATGCAAAAAACCCCCCAAACAAACAAACAAACAAACAAAAATAACACCAAAGCCAGGAAGAGGTCTGAACTTCAGATGTGCTGCTGTGAATAACAACTGTGTTATTCAGCAGTGGTATAAACTTCCCTGAAAAAATTGTCCTATGGGTGCTCACGTGTCAACGTGAAGGAAGAGAATCCAGAGGGATGTTGTACCCATCAGCAGCAGGCGATCCTCAGCAGCAGGTCAGCTTGCAGAGCAGACTTGACCCAGGTGAGCTGAGAGCAGGCAGGACTCACTGCTGCTCTTTGCTGCCATCAGACAGCAAAGGATGTGGCTTGCTTTTCACCCATCCCATGTCCCCCAAATCTGCATCGGTTTTAAGTTGTCAGCAGGTCAGCTTATTTGGTGGCCTCAGTGATAGATCAGTGCCTGTCATGGCAGTGTTTGTTCTTCACCTGCTCCCAGCCACGAGTGGAATGAGCTGCAGTGAAGTTAATAGGAACAATGGCTTTTGCAGAGATTGAGCTCAAAGAGGCTCTTAAAGAAAAAGGCTTTGAAAGGGAGCAGAGGGAAGTTCAGACTGAAGGTTAGTTTGGCAGTGGGGGGGGGAAACAGGCTTCTGCAATTAGTTTTAATGAATTATAATAAACATAGGAAAATATCTCCCTAGATTTGCAAATTGAAGGAGTAATTAAATCTGGAATAAGCCACAGTTGACATTCTGACTTAAATGCAAAGAATTATTTATTTTGTGAAGGTTGAGCTAGGTCAGACTGTCCAGCTGTCTTAGTGACCAAGGAAATGGTCATTAAATGAGCTAATAATAGCAGAAAGGGCAAGGGAATCATATTTCCTTTCAAAATGTACTAGGAATAATGTGTTGGTGAGTCTCATGCTAGTACCAAGTAAATGAGGAGAAATGATAATTAAGAATAAAATAACTAAAGAGCATGATATCTTGGAGGATATCAGCAGGATTTCCATGGTAGAAATTGATGCCTGGTTGACCTCTTTTAATTCTCTAGAACTGCTTAGAAAAATAATAAAGAATGGAGAATTAAACTTCCAAAAATCCTTGAGCAAAGGCTTTCAAAAGAAGCAATTCAAGATTTTAATGATGCATAAGGTGAGATGTAATTTTTTCCTGCTGGATTAAGTGCCTCTACTGAGCTGTTACAATATAAGAAAACTTTCAGGGAAAAATTAAAGCAATGGTTTATACAGTCAACACTAAACAGAAGAGAAGCAACTTGTAAGCAAGAGGAGCTTTCTGTCTTCTTCTCTATAATTGCATCACATCCCTGTTACACTGGGGAAATTGATTACACCTGTTCTGTAATTACTTGCAATATTTGCAATTTTCACACTTCCAATTATCAAATTATGTCTACAGCTGTTTTTATCTCAAGCAAATTCTGCATCTCTGAACTGAATATCTTTATGCTGGTTATGTACCTGAGGCAATAGCATTCTGGAAAATTTGAGCTGTAATTTTTTTTTTTTTTCTGAGAGAAGAGGAAAAAACCTCAATTTTTCTGCTCTAATTTTTATCATCCTCTTTTCTAGAGCTCTAGCAGGCCTATGCTTTGTCACCAGTAATTACAAACTATGTTGCTGGGGGGTTCTCCTTGGAACAACATGACTCAGTTTTGGGCAGGTGATAGCACTCTGAGAGTAAAGATGTGAATACTGATTATTGCAGACACCAGACAGTCTGGTGTTCTTATCATCAGGCCCTTCTCTTCCACTGAGCCCTGTAGAGGAGAGCTGTCTGTGCTGGAGTGAAAAACTAGATAGAGCTACTTTGGCATGATTAACCTAAATGATCTTGTAAGATTGTCCTGCTGCTGTGACAACTCTCCTTTTGTGTTTCTGGAGCACTGTAAAATATATTAAATAAAGCCAATATCTTAAGACACTCTCAACTTCTTATGATAAATTGTCTATTTATTCTCACTCTTTATATTCTGCCAGCTGGTCAAATTCTAAACCAGTTCCAGCAAGTATTGATGTTGCTTTTTTTGACATGCAGTTTTGGGTACTCCTCCTTCCCATAAGAGGAAGCCTAAACCAAACCTCCCTGAAACCCCACTTCAAATTGTTTAGTTGGGGGTTTTCCTTGGGTTGCTTAGCTTATAAGTTTAGAGTGGATCTTTCTTTTAATTTTAAGAAGCTTCTTTCACAGGTTCTTGGGAAAAAAACCTTCTGTGGTGAATTTCTAGAGAATCATTAACCAAAGATTGGTTGCTTTGGATACAGAGGTACATAGCCTACTTAAAAAAAAAAAAAAAAAAAAAAAAAAAAAAAGAGAAAAAAACAGTAGCCATGCACAGACACAAAAACAAACAACCCCAAACAATTTGATTGCAGCTCAGAAATGAGAAGCAGCAAAATTCTTCTCATGTGTCAGCAATTGAAGATGAGGTGAAGAAATACAAAAATGCAATGAAATGGTAAGGTATGTCTTAAGGGTTGCTTCTACCTATATGAAGGTTGCAACAAAATCCTCAATGGCAAAAAAAAAAAAAAAACAACAAAAAAACAAACAAACAAACAAAAAACCCAAAAAAACCAAAAAAAAAAAAAACCCAAAAGAAACCCAAAACCCCCCCAAAAACAGAAGAAAAAAAAATACTTGAATGATAAGTAATCTATAAGTAAATAATCAATCTTTCTCAAGTCTGGAGGTTCTGAGTTTGTCATTGTTGTGGTTAAATGCCCTCGTGGATGCAGTGCTACATAAATTTAAAAGTAATTTTGTCAGCTTAAGGGATTTGATTTTGTTTTTTTGCTCCTGTGTTTATTTTTCCTGCTAGCTTCTTTTCAAGCCATCAACAGTACAAAAATAGAGCAGAGCAATATACAAGAAAAGTTAAGACCTTGTGGAAACTAATTTCAGTGACAAATACACACAAATTGCAGGTGGCACCTGAGCTCTGCATCAAGGATCAACTCCCAGCACTCCCAACATCCCAGCGTTGGTGGGACATGTGCTGACAGCAGCAATGGTCCAAGATACTTGTCACAGCACATGGAGAGTGGGATGAAGAGACAGGTGACATGACCTCTTTGGGGAGTTAGGGCTCTTTAATATCACTCTAGAAAGCCTTGATCCTGGAAGTGGGATCTGCATTCACCCACCAGGAGCGTGAAGTGAACTCAGGAGAGGCAGTTTTCCTGCCTGGCTGCCTCTGATCAGAGGTGAGCCACCAGTGACTCAGCTGAGGGCTGGGCTGCTCCCCTCGCAGCGGGGGCAGCTGGGTTCCCTCTGCCAGCTTTCTGTGAAAGTGTTTTCCATTTTCAGTGCTCACCTGAAGAGTTAAACAGACACATAATCATATTTCTGCTTTTGGTAGTACTTAATGATCCCCAAAATGCAAATAAAAGAGAGAGTGCAGCTCTGTAAAAATATTCCTGCTGCTATGTTATTAAGTACAAGGAGAAGAAGATAAGGGCAGGAAGCCTCTGATTAAGAACAAGTTTGTGTGGTGTTCATGACTCAAACTTTGACACCGTTTGAACTCAGTGCTGACTCAGTCTTGACTCTGCCCACAAGGCTGAGTTTGTGTCTGAATGTTTCTTACATCCATGCTCTTTGAATCAAACAGGATGCAAAACCCCTCTGATGCAAAGATTTTTTAGGCTGGTATTTATTCTACTGACATAAAACCATGATTTGGGAAATACTACATGGTACCATAGAGTAAAGAAAGCACAGGTGAGTGAGAGACACTCTCTGGGACTGAGGACAAATGGAGTTAGCTTACTGCTTCCTCTGTAGTTGCTGTACATCCTGTGGAACAAAGAATCAGACGAGGAAAATGAAGTATTTTTCTTTTTTGAACAGAGATCTTTTCAAGTGTCTTTGTGATTCCCACCGAATAATGACAATAACATGGCTAGTGCCCTGGGCAAGAGGTGTAGTATTGCTGTGTACAAAAGAAAAACGGAAATGGAAAGAGCTCAAGGGATGCAGGAGATGGCCTTGGGCAACTGTGTTTTATGAGTTGTCTTTGGATGCCTATGTGCTATCAAATACTATAGATGTCATGTTTTCCATCATCTTGATCGTTCCGCTTACATTATATATATATATGTAACTTTGCTAAAAATGAAATAATGTCAAGTTCAGACAGCCACAGGCAAGAAAGGTGAGAAAGGGAGATTTTGCCGCTAGCTAAACTATGTATATAAAGGCCTGGAGAAAAAGATGCCATTTTCATCTTCCTCAGGCAAATCTGACCAAGAGCATTAAAATTCCCTCTGATACTCCAGGTTAGCCTGGAAGAGTTGGGTCTTAGAAGACTTAACTCCCCAAAATACCAGCAAAATGTGAATCTTGTGGAGAAACTAGGTGCTAGGAAACAGTGCCTCCTCTCCAGGAGCTGCTTGACTGGTCTGTCCTTTGGCACCATTTCTAGGTATTTCCATTGCAAGTAAAGCATCAAAAGTAGCAGTTCCATGAGATGCACATCAGCTGGTTAAAGCTGCTTCAAGAAAGGCAGCTCTTGTAGGGGTTTGTCCCACAGTTGGAAGTAGCTTCCAGCAGCCACTGGCATGGCTTGGCCCTGCAATGGCAGCTGCTATCCTGGCCTGCACTAACTCTATTAATCCAGGCTGCAGAGCTCCATGGCTCAGCTTGTACCTGAGATTTTTTTTGCAGGGGTCTATAGTGAGAGGGCAAGGGGAAATGATTTTCAACTGTAAGAGGAGAGTTATAGATTAGATGTTAGGGAGACCTTCTTCACTGTGAGGGTGGTAGGGCAGTGGGACAAGTTGTCCAAAGAAGTTGTGGATGCTCCATCCCTGGCAGTGTTCAAGTCCAGGTTGGATGGGGTTTGAACAACTCGGTCTGGTGGAAGGGGTCCCTGCCCATGGCAGGGGTTTGGAACTAGATGATCTTTAATGTCTCTTCCAACGCAAGCCTTTCTGTGATTCTATGACATTGCAGTTGAGCTGATGGTGTTCTCCAAGCAGGGCTTCTGCCCAGGGCGTTGCACACTGGGCCTGCTGGGTCTTTTACCTTTATGTCTCAAATGTTGCTACACAGGGGGGGATGCATCTGTCTGAGACTTCCTTTTGCAATAATTTAGCTGTGAATCAGAGCACTTTAAAGCAGGTAACTAAAGTCACTGTTGTTGAGCTGTGAATGACAAATCCTTAGGAGCAAAATTTTTGAGCAGTCATACTGGGGCCCTCAATGGATGCAATAAGCAAACATAAATAGTTATTCTGAAATATAAAGTAAATAATGAAATTATTTATTCATAAAAACTCTGAAGAAAAAATATTTAAGCAGTTGTGTGTCATGGTTTAACTTCAGTCAGCAACCAAGTACCATGCAGCCACCCACTCACTCCCCCACCAGTAAGACTGGGGAAAGAATCAGGACAAAAGCCAGAAAACTTGTGGGTTGAGAGGAAGACACTTTCATAGGAAAAGCAAGTCATGCACAGAGGCAAAACAAAACAAGGAATTAATTTACTGCTTCCCATGGGCAGACAAGTGTTCAGAGTTTTCCAGGAGAGCAGGGCCCTGTCACGCGGCACGGTTACTTGGGAACACAAACGCAATCACTCCAAATGTCCCACTTCCTTCTTCTTCTGCCCACTTTATATACTGAGCATGATACCATAAGGTCTGGAATATCCCTTTGGTCAGTTGGGATCACCCATCCTGGTTATGTCTCTTCCCAACCTCTCATGCACCCCATACTTCTTCACCAGCATGACAGTACCAGGGGCAGCAAAGGCCTTTTCTCTGTGTAAACCCTGCCCAACAGTAGCAAAAACATCATTATATTATAAACGCTGTGTTCAGCACTAATCCAAAACACAGCTCCATTCCAGCCTCTGTGCAGAAAATTAGCTCTACCCCAGACAAAACCAGCACATTATGGTGTTCTCTGGAAGTGGTTTCCTCATGCTGCTTCTGTTCACATTACTCTCATGTGCTCTTAAATATATTTTACTTGGTGGTGTAAATCTAGAATTTTAGTACGAAGGAATAAACCAAAGAAAACTGTATCCCATTGTTGCCTTATGTATAAAAATGGATAGAAATCTGCTCATGAGATTTGTTTCAGTGCTGGCCTGTTAATTCAAAGCCAGTCCAACCTGTAATTGCTCTTCTTACTCCAGTTCAAAACCCCACTGAAATCCATGGCAAGGCAGGGAGCGAGTTCTGACAAGGCTGAAGAACACTTTGATGGTTCATCTGGAATTTATTTGGTGGTTTTATGCAAGGTTTTGAGTGACAAGCATTCAGACTGCAGTGTGGATTCATATCCTCTTACTTGACCAGGACCAACAGGCTCATCACACGGACAATGAAGATACTCAATGAGGGAGCTTTGTTAGGTGAGGGAACACATGTTCTTCAATCTCCGTGGGATTTCCTGAGGACATCTAGTAGGGGATCACTATCCCTTCATGCAACACTGTAGAAACCATGAAATTGCACACATATATATTGCTCTATACCATGCCTGATCTCCCATATCTGACAAGCATTAGATCAATTTCCCTGATAGATATCGGCGCTCTTCCATGGTAGGCTGTCTGTTTATAGTGGCAGAGAGCCATGAGGACTGAAGGAGCTGCATGAAAGCAGTTCCTACCTGTTAGGGAGTCACTCTAGTGGACGCAGAAGATGCAAGGCACAGGAGACTTCTTATGCCATGCTTGGAAACATCTGTGGGTTTTGATGCTTCAGTGAGGTCAGCAATCTCCATTATCTGATTTGTTTGGTTTATATTTTGGGTAAATTATCACTGTGATTTTGCTTCCTGCCCATGCTTTTTCTCTGTTATTTCAGCTCTGGGTTCAATCATGCTATTAGGTTGCACTGAATTTTTATAATTGCTTCATGAAGATGAGGCTCGTTCTTCTTTGTTGAAAGGAGTGATGTGATGGGAAATCTGAATTTAACTCACAAGGCATGACAGCCACTGCCTCAGCATCATAGATGTCAAAGTGAGGCCAAGGCCAGGCAGAAATTGATGGCTGCCCCAACCTTGTCTCCAGAATGTCCAGGAGGAAACATGGCTAAAAGGCCTGTAGACAGGATGGAGTAACAACAGCTACCATAAAATATTATTGCACAAGCTGATAAAAACCATCTTGTCTTGGCTAAACCTGAAATGCACGTCCTTGCTGCAGCTGAGCCTTTCATTGATGGCAGATGTTTTGGCAGTCTGAGCCAATAAAGCTGCTGAGCTGAGAGGGCAAGGAAAATTCCTATCTGACCACACTCACATTTTTTTGATACAGCAATTGGGAAGAAACCCCACCTCACTGCAGGTTAGGTCCTGATCAACTTCTGACAGTTCTTGCTATGGGGAGAATTGAGCTGCTTGAGACTGAGAGTAAAAGTAGCTAATAAAGGAAAAGAACCCTTACATAGGTCTGTTATCCCTTCCATTAAAACACATCTCATAGGCATTCATGAATCAGCCGATAACATTTTACAGTCAGGCAAAGACTTCAGCAAGGCTAAATAAGGAATATTTGAAGGGTCAGTCTTGGGTCATTTGGAGAGGCCAGTCTGGGCGCTTACGTAAGACAAGAAGATGATGAATAAGTGATCACAGAGAGCTTGCACAGAGTCCTTAGGATTGCTCCAGGCTGTGACTTCACTGATCACTGCCCAAGGGACATTTCTGAACATTTCCTAAACATCAGCCCTGCTGTAAGTGTTGGAGCTTAATGGCTTTCCTCTTGCTTGAAGAAAGGAAATTTGGAGATGTCACAGCTGATAAAGCAGTTACTAAAAAGGTCTATTTTACTCCACTTTTCTAATTTTGGTGCAATCTTCTGTAAGCTGATTGTTCCTTAAGGCTGAAAACACAGAAGTTTGTAAACAGGAGTGGACTGGAAAAACTGTATAGCTGCACAGGTGGCAAGAGCAGAAGATGTTTAGTAACAAAGGTTTCTGATGAATTTGCTTGCCAGCAGGGAGAGCATAACAAACTGCATCCTGAGAGTCTCTCTGGAAAGCTTGCCACTGTTTTTCTCCCTG
The DNA here is from genome assembly GCF_017590055.1 of Onychostruthus taczanowskii. Classification (NCBI taxonomy): domain Eukaryota; kingdom Metazoa; phylum Chordata; class Aves; order Passeriformes; family Passeridae; genus Onychostruthus; species Onychostruthus taczanowskii. Next base: position 8,909,832 of record NW_024498795.1, read on the forward strand.
ATGAGTCAGGTGTGACAGGCAGTCACACCACCAGTCCCCTGTGCTGGGTGTTGAGGAGGAGGATCCTTTGTGGGGAATGTGAGGGTGAGCATGCCGTCCAGTCCCTGCTTCCATATCAGGAGCATCATGGCTCCTCCCTGGCTTTTAGAGGTCTCACTGGACTCACAATCTGAGCACCATGAGAAAATTTACTTCTTCTATGGGGCAGGAAGGGAGTGACTCGTGCGGGCACAAGCATGTCACTGTCCCAGATGCTGGTGCTGCTCCTTGCAATGCAGTACATGGAGGAGGTGTCTGATCAGCAGCTGGTTGGGTTCAAATCTCTTTAGCACATGCTTGCTCAGAGCCCCTGTTCCTCAGGTGTGTCATATTAAGACATAGTAACTTCAGAAACCTTCCTCGGAAGCAGCTTAGGAACAAAACCTCGGGCCATTTCTTTCACTGGTGGTTCTCAGTTTCTAGGGGAAACTGTCTGGAAAGCAAGCTAAAGATCCATTTGAGGAAAACAGTACAGGCACAGTTATTTTATGTTTTGGGTACAATATCACACAGCACATGATGTGAATCCTGCAAATCTCTGCTGAAGATCCTGATATAATTCTCCAGCACCTTGTCCAAACTGTTTGATGTCACTCCTGTGACAGTTGGCAGGTTGGGAAAACCTCACTGAGCACAAATCCATGGACACCCTGCAATGTAAAGCTCAGAAGATTATTGTAACAAAATATATTTATTTTGGGAAAAAGTCCCTCTCTCTGGTGGAGTAGCTAGCTCATCACTGGGTCTGATTCAGACCAGCTACTTGAGCCTGAGGCTCTCATGACTAACTTCATGTGAGAGCTTCATTAGCGAGATCCCAAAGTTAACAAGCTTATTTGCTTGTATTTTTTAAAATTCTTTTCCCTAAAGTCATTGTTTCTTTTATTTAGAGCCACTTCTGAGTTCATGATACTTTGCATTTGAAGTCACAGCTTTGTAGGAAATTATCTAATTTTCTTAACAACCAACTTCTTCCTTTTTTTAGTGTAACAAATTGAATATCTCAATGAAAAAATACCCACATCAACAAAAAAAAAAAAAAAAAAAAAAGAAAAAAAAAAAAAGAAAAAAAGGCCAAATAAAAAAGCTCCCCCAAACCCCAGGTCATGTTTTCTTAATCATGGTGACATAAAGAACACATTATCTCTCTGTGTTTTAGTTTAATTGCAGTTGCACCGGAAGAATAAAATATTTATACTTGTGTGCACTTCTTTCCCTTCTGACAACACAGAGAACACAGAGAACTTTTCTGAGTCTGTGATAAGATAAAAATGTTTCAACCTATGCTAATATACATATTATATTAGCATAGGTTGAAACAAAGGATGACCCTGCTTGAGTAGGAAGGTTGGACCAGAAAACCCACTGTGGTCCATTCCAACTTTACCCATTCTGTGACTCTGTGAGGAAATTGAAACAAATACAGGTCTCAAGCATTTCTCAGGTTGATGGAGATTTGTGTTCAACAACATTTTCTTATTACAGCTGTCAAAGGATGACCCTGCTTGAGTAGGAAGGTTGGACCAGAAAACCCACTGTGGTCCATTCCAACTTTACCCATTCTGTGACTCTGTGAGGAAATTGAAACAAATACAGGTCTCAAGCATTTCTCAGGTTGATGGACATGTCTGCAAAGGATGCATGGATACTCATGGCCTAGCAAAAAATGGTGCTGCAGAAAACCAAAATTTCGCCATCTTTTTCATTAAATCCAGTTATTTTGGGCAATACTGCCATAGAATTTCTCTTCTAAATGGAAAATATTTTATCCTTCATATTCTGTCTAAAGTCTCATTTTTCCATTCCTAATATCCTGTGTGCCTGGAGACAAGGATATATTTAATTGCCATAATTGACACATATTGAATTCTATGTCTCACTGCTGGTAAAGGAGAAAGACCCTTGAATTTGGGAGATTCACCACATCATCTCCTTGATTGCAAAGGAACTGACTCTGCAGCTGAGATAGTAGTAAGAATAATTAAAGAGAGACAGCAATGCAGCCCACAGTCGTCATTTAATTGATGCACAAGTTCCTTATTAAGTTTAGAATAAAGATAAAATTAGAGAAAAAGTTCTAAAACCTTTGTATTAGCATGTCAGAACTATAAACTTGCACCAAATCCCCTAGAGTAAATACATATGGCTGCAATTATTTCATTTGAGCCCTGATGAATTACACTAAGTAGAGCTCATATTCTTTTATTACAAAGGTTATTGTTTTTCATAAGACACTCAGATGCAATGAATAACTTAGAACCACATGGGCCTGACTGTGCTTTCACAGATATTGTTGCAAATGCAAAATATCCATCAGTTATAACAAGAATAATGGTGAAAGGGGGTGAAAATCAGTCCTATGTGTTTACTGACAGCCCTTCACATTTTCAAGAAAAATCAAGATTTTTCCTTTTCAATGACTGATTATTTTCAGATTGATGACCTTTTTTTTTTTCTTTTTCTTCCACAGGGAAATCAAAGGAAGAATATAGAAAAGGAAAGAAACTTAATTCTGAAAAAAGGCATAGGAAAGAAACCTAATTCTGAAAAAAGACAAAGGTGTAATCCTCCAGCTGATCAGCTGAATTCCAACCTAATCGTCTGTTGCCTTTCTCTTCTGGCTGTGTGGCTTTTTCTGAGTCTTGAACTGCCACTGACGCCTAAATTAAAGTTCTTGCATTAAGGGAATGCGGGTTCTGAATCTCATGTAACGCTGCTGCTGTCTGCCGAAGGCTGTCTCCTGCGTACAAGTGATGTAAATATTCACTGTCCCTTTGGTGTGACCAGGTTAAAACTCTCTCAGTATTCAGACAAAGTGTCTTTCTAGTTCACTTGTGCCCATTCTTCATGGAGAAGTGCTATTTATTTTCCTCACCTGAATTATATTCTTGCACCCAAAGACTGTCAAGTCTAGCAGTTTTTTACAGACAGAGCAAACGGCAAGAGCCAAATGCACAAGGCTTCCCCTCAAACTCCCTCTCTATAGCTAAACATACTTGCTTAGGCTAATTTCATCTGTCCAGCGCTTTCCCCTCAAAGTTATATTATTCCAAGGCTGCCAGACTTCTTCTTGCTCTATTGTTTCCTGAAATGCAGAATACATTCAATTTTCCTGGCTTCCTCAGTTCTGGGATTGGTTGCCATCTGTCAAGTAGTCAAATGTGTATATTTTCAGCAGTGATATAAATAAATAAAAAACAGTAAAGGAGAAAAAAAATCAATCCCATTGTGGTGGGTAACTTCTGAGATGCCACAAGAAGCAGTACGTAGACCCCAGGAGTCCACCTACCACAAGCTGAAAACCACAAAATAAGATAGAAATACCACTAACAGTGATGAACGAATTGACAAGAAAGACATAAAAAGGCAATATGGGAAACACCAGACTGATTTGAGTGAGTGGTCTTTAATTCAGTGGCTTCTTCCTACCTCTGCTGAGTGCTAAAATTTTTCAGAAGACAAAACAAAACAAATCATAAGGGAATGTTTTTCAGGGGAGCTTTCCTGGAGTGCCTTATTTTATGCACTGAAAATAAAAACATTGCTCTCTGTTATATTATTTGCTATTCTTTCACTGAAACAACGTGCGTATACATCACCAAAATGGCCTGAGCCCTCTAAATCTTTTAGAAAGCGGCTGTGCCTGGGCTAAGTAAAGTCTTGTGTTAAATGAATTTGACAGTCCAGTCACGCATTTTAATGAGAATGTTTCTTGGTGATATATATGCATTTATTATCTTTCACTTGAGGCAATGACTTCATAGTGTTTTGTTATGGGGAAAAAAAAAAAAGTCTCAGTGGACGCCCAGTTTCAGTTAGCACTGGATGTCTGCTTGTATATAAAGCATATTTTGAAATGCTACATTAATTACTTTCCATCTTTCACCTGCAGCTTGGGGACAGAAAAAGCCTGTCTGAGAAGGGTTTAGTCAGGATTCTATTCTTCTGACTTAATTCAAATTTTCCATTCAGAGCAGAAGTTAATATTTCCCATTAATTCCATAGTTTTTGAAACACTTCACAAAAAACACAACAGGCATAGCAAAAGAAGCACCTCCCAAATTTACCTTTGCATGACAACACTGAGATGGTAATGTTTATGTCTTACAAGTTCATCATCCTGAGCACAAACTCTTGACAGTTAACAACACACCAAATGCACTTGATTTGCTGAAAGGCTTAATAATTCATCCTGCACTTGCAATGTGGAAATTCAGGTGCCTATTTAACAACTTTGTGGCTACAGTTTAACAAGAAAACTTTCAGAAAGGGAAAATTCATTAATCTTCAGTTTAATCGGTTTTTCTCAGTTGCTGGAACTCAGCATGCCATCAAGGGTTAAAAAAGAGAGCTGAAAACATGAATTGAAATATGCTGCCATATTTTAGCATAATGAGTGTCATGAAAGAAAAGCGTGTTTCTGTGCATTGTATCTGAATTGTCCTTGAACAAGAACATGCTTGGAAATAGCCAAATATGGTTTACAGCTAGACTGAAGTGTGAGTACAGCTAATTTCCTTAACAGATCAAATTCTGGGGAAGAATGGATGATAATTCTTGTATTTCACCCATTCAAGTTCTATGTTCTACAGAATCACACAGTGACAATTAACTCAGTTTTAAATCAGAAAAGGGCCTCCTAGCTTGGGTTAGTGCAGGACTGATTTGTATTTTGTTTGTTAAATGATAATTTCCATGTGAGTAGACAATCTGATAGAACAGGAATGAGAAAATCCTTTTCTAGTGGTATTATTTAGTATTAAAACTGATCCTACAAGCATTAACAAAGATTGAGGAGTGAATTGACAGGAATTTTCCCTAGAAAAATGCTGATTCATTAAAAAAGAAATGTTTCAAGGAAATCCACCTGTTTTCATAAGACTAGAGATGCCAATGGTTTTGCCAATGGTTTTGCCAATGGTTTTGCCAGTGGTTTTGCACCAGGCCTGTCCAGGCTTCTCCTTGTTTAGAGGTACATTCTCAGCATGATGGTCTCAGGTCTGACAGCTCTGGAGTTTGTTGGAGGGGCTTAGAGTGTCTCTGAACTCCAGGCTCAGCTGCTCTTGAATGCTTGGCCCCATAACAGGGAACCTGGAGAGTACTTATGTATCTAATTCCATCACATCTTAAAAGTAAAAGTTATGAATACATCTGCATCAGCTCTGACACACTGCTAGAAAAAAATCTGTGAAGAGGTTACAGAGAAAAGAAATCACTAACTACCAGACTGCAAAAGACTTATCCTGTCTCCAGATAATAAGCCCTCAGCTCAGTAGTCAACAGAATTTTGTTTTTTGCTACAATTGGTTTAAAATGATCCACAGTGAACCAGAAGTCAAGTCAAGGAAGAGTACACAGGGGAATGGTCTCAACTTTTAATCAGAATACACTTTGGTTTTTCTTGTCCCAATAAGGCATCCTTCAAGATAGATGGTCCTAACTGTGAAGGAATGGTGGTGTGGGCTGCCCTGGTTTCTCTGGGCTCTTTAAGCTTTGCTTGTCAGTGTTCTTCTGACATATCTAAAACTCACATAAGAAACTTTACACTGGCAAAAATTTGAACATTTTCTTTGACAACCATAAGTACTAGGGATATGCCTTGGAAAAAAAAAAAAGAGGAAAAAATGCCCAGAAAGAAATAAAAAAAATATCAAAAGTTGAGAAATCAGAACAAAATAACAGCTTGAGAGAGGCGCTGGTTTGTTATGCTTCCACAAAACAGATCAATCCATGCCTTGAAGTGAGCACCCATGCGTACATTCTTTTCAGCTGAGGTGTCTGCAAAACTTAAATAGATCTTCTGCCACATTCTGTTATCATAAATCTCTAGCTTCTCTCTAGCAGCTTGAATCAGAAATACTTTTCAGGTCCTAGTTTTAATTGCCTGCAGTGCTAGCAGTCATTTCACAAACACATGTTGTTCAACAGTTGTGGAAGCCAGGCTGCACTTCTAACTAGTAAAAATAGGTGCCAGGACTTTCAGAAAATGAAATACATCTGTTGAAAACAGACACAAACTGCTGAAAACACTTACAAAATATGCTCTGACAACAGAAGTTACCTCTTAATGTGTTTGTGGTCCTGCTGTTTTCACGTCATATGCCCAGTATGTGAAGCATAGTGAAGAGAACACAACGGTGACCACCTCTTCTTGAACTGACAAGTGAAACACACACATCCTGGAACTGCGGAATGTGATATCCCCTACAGTACTATCCTGAAAACCAGAGTGATAGGAAAGGCTCCATCTTAACACTGCAATTAATATTGCCATTTGATATATCTAGAGAAGAGTGTCTCACCTGCCCATTTGAGCAGTAGAAATCTGCCAGATTTCCTAATACCCAGCAGCTGGACCTCTGATAACAGCATGACACATCTTGACTTGGGCCTTTTACCTTGAAACTTCTGCTGCTGAGCATGTCGTTTTGGGTGAGTCTGGGGCATAACCCAATCACCCTCTTCAAACAGTAAATAGAGAAGGGTTTCAGACTTTTGTGTTACAGAGTGACAAATCTTTTCTCTGAATACTCTCGTTTTTTTTCAGAAATGAAATGTAGAAACAACAGTTTTTCAGTAAGAGCTGCAGAAATATTGTGTGTATTAGTTTGAATTTATAAAAATTTCTAAAGGGATGCCATTACCATTTTGATAATGGTACATAGTTTTTTGGAGGGCTGCTGCCAGTGTTATGCTGGGATCAGTGAAATATGATTTTAGGGGCACTTCCTAGCTTTCTTCTATTCAGAAGGGGAGAAAAGTGCTTGCCCTACAAGGCTGTCCATATATCTCCTAATCTTCTTTGGTCTCTTTCATGTCTTTCAAGGGTATGTAGTTTCTCTGAGCCAATGTTACTGTTGAGAGCTCTCTGTACATTTCATGCAAAGCATAATCTTCCAGTTAGAGATAATATTCTGCTGCTCCTTAGATCCACAGAAAGTTTTGACTTCTGTGAAGATTTTTCCTAGAGTGTTTACTTACAATTTTGAAATAGCACAATACTTTCAGTGATGACATAAATGCTTACATCACGAGAAGGGTAAGTTATGGTTTTAAATCTCACTGTCTTTCTCTTTGTTTCTCTGCAAGCACACAGATACACACAGGGCTTAGACACTTCAAATCCGAAAAAGAATGTTAGTCTCTCTGCTGGAATACAGAATGCCATTACAGAAGCATAATGGTGATCTTTTTTCCTTATATGTGTTTACTTCATTATTTGATTAATTCCTCACTTCCACTGAACAACTGTATTTCACAATATTTGAACCACCACCTAGAGGAAGTAGTAATGGCATTTATAACAAAAAATATAAAAAAGGAAACTTTTTCAGAGTACAAACAAAGCTCTGAAAAATAACTGCTCCTCACAGAAGTGTAAAAATGTAATGATTTACAGCTGTTGTAAATTGAGGTACAGGTGAGGTGGGTTTGATCCTGTAACAAAGGTGAAACGAAATTGAAACTGACACGAAAGAAATTCCTTAACAGTTTGGTTTGGATTAATGTTATCTGAGAAATTTATGACAATATCATCGAAAAACTATTGAGTTTGTTGTTATAATTTCTAGCAGAAAAACAAGAAAGAAAATTGAGAGATCTAATTAGAGGATAACAGTGATAACCAAACACTTTGAATAACATCCTATAATTAATGTTGACACTGAAATTAATGCTTCAGACAAAGTATACTTCTCAAAGTGAATATTTCCATCTTCTTAGATGTGGATGTGTTGGAAGAAAATCAGTGAACGCTGTCCACAAGCAATAACAAAACACTTAAAAACTCTGTACAGTGTTTGATAATGCTTTTTTTTCCCCCCTAATTTATTTGCATTCAATCCAGAATATACTTAAACTCATAAAGACAAAATGTATAAGAATGTGATTATATCTCTTACTGAATGAATCTTCTTATACATTTAAGTTTATATTCATGCTTAAATGCCTTGCTGGCTTCAAGACACAAGGCAAGTTAATGTGGTCAGGAAACCAATCCATTCAAACTATTGAACTTATTGACTTTTCTTTTATGCAGAAAAACACTGGCAGCTGATACAGGATTCAGCCCACTCTCTCAAGACTGCAGACAATGCTAAAGGAAACACACATTTTCAAAAATTAGCTTGACATTGTAAAAGTTCACCTAGACACACCAGGAGCCAATTAGACATGTGGCAAGAGACAGCTACATGAAGGAATCTACCAAACTGAGTGTTTCTGAAAAGAGCAAGCTTGATGTGTAGAATCTAAAATTGCATCATGGTACTTCAAGTGAGAAAAAACCCAAAACCTCACAAAGCATTTTTTGATACAAACCCAAATACATGAAAACTCAGAAAGGACTTAATTTTGGTAAAAAAAAGGTTAAAAAGCTACATTTTAAGAATAAGTCCAATCCAAACTGAAAAAAAAAGATCAAAAAATGAAATGATTACGTATATTAAAGCTGGTAACATATTCCAGCGGAATTCAAATAATAACAACAGATTCCTAACATTACAAAAATTAATATATGACTCTAATCACAAAATGTCAATATAGCTTTGTGAAGTTCTGTTGCCTTGCAAACTTCCTCCAGACTGAAGCTCTGGTCTTTGAGGTGCCAGCCACTCCTTTTCATTAAGGATGCCATTTTCTGGGACCTACATCCTGTATCAACATGATCAACAAATAAAGTGAACAACACTGCCTCCACTTTTAGTATCTGAAGTATATTTCTAGTCACCAGTCAGAAAATGTATGCTTTCCTCTTTTTACTTGATCATCTGGCCAAATTTGCAGCCTGTCTAGCACTTGGTGCAGCCCAAGTTTACTGTTTCCTGCTTAGGAGGCTCTTGTTGATGTCAAAAAGGTTATGATATTTGAGCTGTATGACATGCACAGCTCCTGCCATGCCCACAGAGACAGCATTTCACTGTAGAAGGCAACAGGACTGAGCTGACCAACCATAATTTATCTTTGGTAAACTCACCCTGAACATTTCTGATTGCCTTTTTGTCCTCTAGATGTTTGTGGGGCTGCAGGTAAGGCCGATGTGTCTGTAGTCTTTGTGCTCTGACTCAGCAGGGGTTACTGAGCACACCTGGCGAGATTATCTACATAGGTTTGCTCAGTCTTGGAATCAAAAGATTCCTATCAACCATTGATGTCATTCCTGGTTACCACATCATTTGCACATCAGCTCTCATGTCAGCAATCAAGTGAAGTTATTGAACTCTGGAACATATAATGTGATTATATCAGAGGAACATTTAGTTTTCCCCTTGACCAGATGTAGTTGCTGTGAAGAGGAATCTTGGTTTGATACATACCTGTTGCTCCTTCTCTATCTATCTGGCTAACTCTAGCTAAAACAAAAGCCAAACCTTTTCTTTTTAACTCTATTCAGCACATCAGAGTGGTCTAGCCCATGCTCAAAACATACATACACTTTAAGATTCAAATTCATATGCATTCATCCAGGACAATCTGAATTCCCAGTGCTAGGACCTCTCAGCCTCATCCAGAGTAGCACCCACTGGGGGAGACAGAACCTGACAGTTCATGGAAAGCTTCAAAAAAATCACAGAATTTAAACAATCAGCAGCTCACAAGAGGTCTCACCCCAAAAGAAATGAGACTTCCGTGTGCCAGATAAAAAAGCTCTGCCACCTTGTGTCTAGTCAAACAAAGTCACAACCCAAACTTTGACTGGCCAACCAGAGCTGAATCATTAGTCAAGAAAGAAAAGAACTGAGAACAGAGCTGAATTATTCTATTTAATGAACTCAGGATTTGCTCAAGTGTAAAGCAAATTTCCTCTAGAAACTGATATCCCCTAGAAACTTATTGGACAAAACATTTCAAATCTTTTCTCTTTAAATTTAGTTGGGATTGGACTTCCAGAGTTATATGTTGCATGACAGTTGTGATGTATTAGAGTGATAAACATCTAAAGCAGCAAACTCTGATTGCAATGTTTTTTCTTTTTCAGTTTGCAAAAGTAATTTCAATTTTGGCATATCTGTGGGCAACAAAAAAATCCTGGGAATCAGTAAGCTTGCTGATATTTCAAAATTCCTGCTGTCTCTGTTTACAGACCTGCTATTATATATAGTTAAGTTTCAGTAAGATATTCAGACTTTATTCAATATGAGTAAAGATTCTGAGTGATGTGGAGAGAATTAATCATAAAAACCCACAGAGATAAAATAAGGTTCCCTGGAAAAGCTTGAGGAAAGAATTAATACAGAGGCTTTTGTATATTTTTGTTTTTCCATTTTCTTAATCCCACTCTTAGAAGTGGTATGAAAAGAAAATATGTTGATACTTGGGTGTGGTTTGTGATCATTGGATTATGGATCCAACTCAACAGTGAATTTTAGGAGGGTTCTGAATAAAATGATTGTGCTGTGAAATTGTACACAAGATTGGTAATGGGAAAAAACTCAGACAAGGAGGTGAAAGAAGGAAATGAATGCACTAAGGGTGTTAACACAGTTGAGGTGAGGAAGAACTTCAGGTTATTCAGATGGGGTTTTTGTGTGCCGAACCAAACAAGTGCCAGGAAACAAAGCATGTTGTGAAGGTCAGGTCTGGTGTTTTACCTGTTTTAACTAACAATATCTTCAAGGTAATAAACTCAGTCAGAGGACTGTCCTCCTGTGGCCATAAATCTTAAGTGTTTCTGAAGTACCACGAATTGTGCCAGACCCTGTGCCACTGATTATGACTTTCTGGGATCTTTCACTCAACCAGTTCTTAATCCACCCCACTGTCCACTCATCCAACCCACACATCTTTCCTATGAGGATGGTGAGACAGTGCTGAAGCTTTGCTGAAGCCAAGCAACATCCACTGCTCTCCACTCATCCATCCAGGCAGTTGTCTCTTTGTAGAGGATAATCAGGTTGGTCAAGTAGGATTCGCCTTTAATGAATCCATGCTAACTACTCATGATCACCTTATTGTCATCCCTGTGGGTAGATGTGGCCTTCCAGAACAAGGCACTCTATCACATTCCCAGGGTGCGAGGTGAGACTGATGTGTCAGTAGTTCCCTGGGTACTCCTTATTTGCCTTTTGTTGAAGACTGGGATGACAACTTCTTCCTTTCAGTCCTCAGTCACCTTTCCTGATCTCCACAGCCTTTCAAAGGTGATTATGATGAGCCTCTCTATGGTGTCCACCAGTTCCCTCAGCACCGTGGATGCATCACTCTGTTTCAAAAGTGTCAAAATGTCTAAGCTGATAATGTCCAAAAGTGTTGTTTTACCCTTTTTCAGTTTGGAGTTTGTTATGGCAATGTTTATGTCATGGTAACTATGCACCTCTGAGTATTTTTTGTGAAATTCAGGACAATAACTAAAAGCTTTGTTAGCTAAATGCCTTTTTATGAGCTTGCACTGAATTATTTCAGAAATCAGGCTTCACAGTAATGTTTGAGTTGTTCTTGTAAATTGACATGGAGAGGGACTTTTCCAGTACTAGGATTTCATGAAATGCCACTTCTTTTTTTCCATTAGGTGTCATTCTGACCTTATCCAATGAGAGAAGGTGTGTGACTATGGATTGAAAAAGTCCCAACTATTTCCTATGAATCTTCTTCTGAAATGACTAAAGCCATTTTCTGTCAACTCTGCCCTTTCTTCGACGAGCACAGCCCTCTAGACACCAGCATAAGCAGATGGCACAGGTAGAGTAAATTCTACAGAGTTCTTGTGTAAATGGTGTGCAGCTTGCAGGGCTTGTCAGGTTTCTCTCTTTTTTTCCCCCCTTTTTAAAGGTTATTCTTACATGTCAAAAAATTTATGATGCCATTGGAGAAGGCTCGTCTGTGTGTACCTGCATAGAAAGAAGATGCTGCCACTCAGTAATTAAGGCAAAAGAAATACTATATTTCTCTCCACCAGAAACAGGGCAGATGTGCCCACTATTGTGAGCACTTTTTATTATATAAATTGTAATTTTTCACCCTTAGATTGGTAAGCAAGCACAGTGTTCATCAAAACAGTTCACCAGGGACTTGCAGTTGCTTCCAGGCAACTTTCTGTGCAGTCATTAACCCACATCATACAGTACAAACGTACTATAGAGAAGTGGTATCACCTCCAGGCAGGAAAACTTGAGTCAACTGTAAGGCTTGCCTATCTGTGGAAATTATGGCCTTTCTGTTGGCAAAAGCTGGTCTTGCTCCACTACTTTGTTACTGCTTTACCTGCTTATTGTTGAATATTCACCTTTAACAAAGAACTTCAGTGTTGTCAAGCATTTTGTAGCTGTTGCATTCCATATTAGCCACTTCTCTGAAAAAATGAAAATAGCTAAACCAAATAAATTTTATATGTCAACAGAAGCATGAGAAAATACAAATACCCATGCACCGCAATGTTTGATAGCTCTTCTTTTCTCGGGAAGCTAAAATAGTTTTTGGTTCTTTTCCCTCATTTTAGTCTCAGTCTTGAGCAGTCTGACAAAGTAAGAACAGCATAATGTCAAAGCAAATGAGAAGGGATACAAGATGTTTATATGTATGTAGGGTCAAACTGTCTCTTTCTTTCTAAACAAAACAGGGCTAAGCCCAAGAATTGTAACAAGTCACTGTTATTTATCTATATGAGATTCATGTGAGGTTATTTTCAATATCTATCTTATTTTCTACCCTTTTTAGTGCACATGAAAATCCGAGCAATAAAAATATCCCAAAAAGCCAAAGAAAAGGACCGAGGAGTAAAGGATGGAAAATGTGCTCTATTCCTCTTTTCGTCTTGAGTAAAACTATACTGATGTTATAGTTGACCAAACAGGTTATGTCCTGTGGCTGGAGCCAGGGAAGGATTACTCAAAATGAAAATCACCAATAACACCTTCCTCCAAATCACAGCTAGCCATTCTACCACATGTCATCCTAGAAGGCACCAAAACCACACTGAACTCAACACATAACCAGAAATTACTTTCATCCTTCTCCCCTCATTTACTCTTGTAAAGGACTCATTAAGCTGAGGAATGACAATATTTCTTTACTGAGCCTGTTTGATTACTTTCCTTCCCAACCTGAATTTGTTCCTCATGACCTTTAGAGCTATCAATTTAGAATTTTCCCTTTAGTCATTTGGGTTTGTGCTTGATTGAAGCATCCTTCTAGGCGTGAACGTGCTAGTGCAGTGACCTGGTGTGGCCCCTACTTTGGCAGACTCCATTTCAGAAATCTGACACTGTACAAAATTCAGAATGGTCTTCTCATTCTGTGGGATATTTATTATCTTAGTGTGTGAAGTAGGAGGTTTAATAAGGTGCTTCCCCCCCTTTATATTATAGTCCTTATTTCCCCCCCTCCATGATTATTTTAAGAAAGTGAAGATCCTTCAAGTGAGTATAACAAGGAGAAAATGTGAAAAGGTTCTCAGGCTTCAATATGAAAACCTAAGCTTGTTGATTTGGAGGCAAAATGTCAGTGCCTTGTTAATGAAAACTCTCAGGAGAAATCTATATTTTAATCTGGATGTGTCTGTGAATGATTGAGTTCATGAATATTTTTTTGCATCTCTTTCCCTTGCCCCACTCTAAAGAAAATTAATATATTGCTATGTTATGGACCTGTTTCATATTTCAAAAATGTAAATGGATTTCATTCCTTTTCCCCTGGGCATTTTCCCCTGATTTCGTCTTTTTTTTTTCCTTTGGCTTGGATTTTCTACTTCTTACTTCATACAACATAGCAATCCTCTACATTCTTTAGCAAAAACATGAACCTGTGAAGAAACTAAAGTGTGAAGATGAATTAGTGATGTCACTACTCAGTGGTAATGTTAACCTAACAGTTTATGATCATGTTGATCTATGGTGGGTGTTTAAAATCTATATGTAATTTTTTCTTTCACCAATAATTTTTTGTCTACAAGAAAGTTACTTTAACCAGTTTCATATTTCATCATCATGAAAAATATATTCTTGCCTTTCTCATCCCGAATTTGTTTTTAGGCTGATATGTCTTTACCAAAAGAATTGAGATCTTTGAGTTGGTAAATATATTACAGCATTTTAAGAATGTTCTGCAAGTTTAAATTTGATTGCCTAATATTTAGAAATGCCATGGGATCAAATTCTATTTTAGACCTGAACAGTAGACAGATCAATAAATATACAGTCACAGATCTTTGATATTTCATTGTATCCGGTACCACAATAAATTACACAACGCCATAAACCCAACTTTAAATATAATGCACAAATTCAATGAAAGGCAGGTTGAATTTAAGGAAAACAAGACAGCTTACATTCTCAGGCAAAAGGTTAACATAATATTCAGAAAGAAACAGTTTTAACTGCTGTAGCCCACATGCATCTATAAACAGGTACAAACTCGCTGTGGATGTGAATATTTCTTGTTTGTTACATCTCTGGAAAAATGGTTATCTGAGAATAGAGTCCCAGAAAATTGTTATGGAGTGTTAATTTTAGCTCCAAGGAACATGTTCCTTAATTCTCCATGCCCTCAGGCTGCTTGGGTAGCCTATGCCTCCTGACTGCTAAATTCTGGCTGTAGTGGCAGCTTTTTTTCCTTTTTCACACACATTACTGCCCCTATCATTTTCTCTCAAGCTGAAATCACAAGCTAATTCTCATGGTTGTTACATGCTCCATTTTGTTCCCTTTTAAAGCAGCTGATTGAATTCCACGCTTCACAGTGCTTGATGGAACATCTTAATTAAAGGAAAGACAGATTCAAGGAAGACCAATGCCATCCAGTGGAACATCTTTCCTCCCACCCCAGTATTCTGAAATTTGTGCAAAAATACAGATTCATCACAGGGTAGAGTTTATTTGTTTACAGGCCTGAGGTGAATGTGGAATTTTATTTAGTGCCATCTTCTGTTGCCAATTTTATCCCTTTGTAACTAAGCACCACTGATCCTGCAAAGGAGTCCTTCCACAGCACAAATCACAGCTGAACCTGTATAGCGTGATCAGCACAAACTCTATTGGGTTGCTTTCCAAAACATCCTAGTCCTAGTGACTGGCTGATAGAAGAGATACTTTGTTTGTCCTACCACATGGATGATCTTCTGCAGCAAATGCTGCTCCCTAGAATGAACAAATTCAGGTGCACACCTGAATCAAAACACGGCTCTAGGACACCAGGAGATTCTGTTATGCACTTGACAAGATGACTTCACTGATATACTGGTATTTTTTTCCCATCATTCTATGCACTTTCATAGAATCACTGGGTGGTTTGGACTGGGAAAACCCTTAAAGATCACCTGTTTCTAAACCCTTTGCCATGGACCAGGATATCATCTGCTAGACCAAGTTATTCAAAGCCCAACCAACCTGGCCTTGAACGCTTCCAGTAATCAGTCACTAACAACTTCCCTGGGCAACCAGTGTTTTACCACCCTCTGAGAAATGGTCTTCTTGATAAAATCTAACCTAGATCTCTCCTCTTTCAGATTAATGTAGTTTCCCCTTTTTCTCTCACTATCCGTCCTTGTAAATAGTCCCTCTCTAGCTTCTTGTGTGTACTTGTAATTTCCTTTTTGTACTAATGTTTCTTCCACTAGAGTGCAGAAAAAGTCCTGAGAGCAAATATCTGAACATACATCAGTCTCCTTAGCTGCTCTTTCCACTCAGGCCCACAAATTTTGGAGGATGAGCTAATTTTCTCTTAAGAGTCTCCCGGCAGCCAGGGTAATCAAAGATAGCACGTATGATATATGAGGAAGGCTCATGCAGATCTCATACAAAATCACAAAGGAGGCAATGTGTCCAAACCAGCAGTAGCTAACTAAAGAACAGCAGTTTGATGAAAGCAGGTCAATGTGCTTTTCAGGAAAATAGCCTTCTTTAACAAACCAGACACTGCAGATATTTTTTGACAAAAATACAAGTTCAGTTCTCAAAACGAGTTTGTTTTCATAATAGATTTCTTGCAAGGGGTACAGTATTATTCAAAATTATTTTTGGAATGAAAGGTAAGAAATTGTCATATAATGTGTAACAATAGTAGTTATGGTAATGGAGATTATTTTACTGGACTTTTTTATTTTTTTTACAGAACTATTTAGTTTTTCCCCCAGTCAGCAATATAATTATATGCTCATTCGCATAGTACTTTGCCTGTTAGAAGAAATTTTCTAATCTGGTTGTAGGAATTCATCCAAAAATAGTTTACCATCGTGTGTGCATTTCTCTTTGGGTCAGAAGGGGATCACCAGTTTCAGACATAGTCATTGTTCATTCCTTAAACACCTCACTAATGAGATTTTTTACTTTAGCTTCTAACCTGGCTTTGTTTTGTCTGGTGTTTTATTCACTGAAGCGTTCCTCTTGTCAAACAGGCAAGTACTCCTGACAAATGTGCTTCCAACGCACTAGAGCTGAACACAACTGTCTTGCACTACATATGCTCTCTCTGTTTCTTGATGCGTGAGACCTGTAGGTGAAATATTTTTCACGCAGCTCAGCTGTGCAAACATTGGCAGTCTGCTAACTAGGAAGACTTTCTCCTGCTACATTTTTATAAAGGCTGTCAGCATCTTCCCACAATCCACTTCCCTTCTCCTAGATGCAGCACTGCATCCTTTGAAGATGAAATCAACGCACCTATCAGAGCTCTCCCACTTTCTTTTCTTCCCTGTGTCACACTAAAGAATGAACAAAGGTGCAGGTTTTTGTCTGCCTGGTGGTCTCTACTGGGCTTGGATATTGCAACTTCTGAGCAAACGAGAAATGAAAGGTCTGAGGAAGAGACAACATAGCTTTAGGTTCATGCAATACCAAAAGAAGGTAAAATAGAGTCAGCAGAGATTGGAATTAAAAGAACTGTGTCTGAATTTCAACATGAAAGATGCATAGCATATAGGTAACCTTTTCCAAAATGAAAAACTCCCCCACAGAAGAACTACTGCAACTGGTAAAGTAAGGAGATCACCACTGCTGGCTGTTTTACTTAGTATGGCCTTGAAGAGCGCCCAAGGATTTTTGTTAAGCAATTGTCAACACATCTGTCAAAACAAGATGAGATCAAAGAAACAAACACACAAAAAATAGGATTCTGTTCACATATGAAGGCGATGAATAAGTTTTATATGAGAAATAAGGATCTGCTAAAACCATATTTAGAAATTTCTCTCAACCTAATGGTTATCTTACAGAAACTTGCAGTGTTAACTTAGGACCTGAATGTTGGCTACCTTGGTTGATGGCACTATCTGAGAAACAGAGACTACAGTTATGGCTGTTCTACCCCAGTCCAAAGCAAGGCACTGCTGTCACAGGTAAGTATTTCTAGAAGAGAACCTGAACATTATGTGGCATCTCAGAAGTTTCAGTACATTATAAGCCTGGTTTCTCACAGTGATTTGACTTCCCAGCATACAGAGTGAGGTGTGACTGTGGGATTCCTGAAGGATGTGATAGTGCTATGTAACTGCACACTACTTTGAATGATATGAAAATGAGCTAGTGAAAGATCACTGCAAGAAGAAACTGGATGGTGAAAATGCTTTCACAATAGTCAAGCTTAAGCACAATATCTTCCTTTACCAGCAGCTCTCTCACAGTGGCTGAGTTTTAAGTGCATACTTGTAATTTCAATTTTCTGAAAGATACTGCAGTCTTGTCACCAGTTGAAATGCCACTTATAAGCATCCACAACTGATAAAAATCCACAGAAACACAGTCTGGAAGAATAGTGTATTTTATTGCGTTTCCAAGCTGTTACCTTAACAGAGATGGATGGTGTATTACAAACATGCTTCAGAACTGAAAACCAACAAGTGCCAGTGCTGGGGTTTCAATTTCAACAGCTCTGTCAAATACCAGCTATGTCAGTGGAAAACACAATATCTACTCTAAAAGACCTAGCAGCTATCTGTAAGTGTAGCCTGATATTAAAAAGAGATTGAGAAGGCTAACAGCCCTCAGTTGCCTTATTTCTCTGTGCCCTGCTGAAAGCCAGCACATCAGGGAGTGGCAACCGTGTGAGAGGCCAGAGCTAGCTGTTCTGGTCAAAAAGACTGCTTTGGCTCTGATAATACAGTGGAATAATAATCATAATTGAATAAATGATAATATAGTCATGCCGTCTTGGGCATGGTCAGGTCTCATGATCACTCTACAGGGAACACATTGAGTTGGCATTGTTGTATTATGAGAAATTGAACTACGCACAATGCAGAGGTCCTGGAACATTCCTTGAATTACTGCTGCATATTCAACAGGGAGCCTCAGCTCAAGTAAGGTTTTCCATAGGAGCAGATTTTATGGGGATGTCTGGTCTTCTTTGTCATCATCACCACCATCATCACGCACATACACGTACATACATTTCCCTCATTTGTGGCCATGAGGACAGGTGTGCTTTGCTCAGCCAAACCACCTCTCATAGGCAGATATGAAGAAGAATGTTACCAACCTTTCTTGTCAGTCAACTTGTAGTGTGTAGAAGGTAAAGAGGGGTTAACATTATTTTGGAAATGATGCAAAGTACATCACTGGTTCTTTGATTGCCAAGATGTCTAAATTCTGGAAAAATTCAATAACTACATGTTCAGGTCAGCTTTGTATCAGTGTGCTATCCTCAGGGTTTCATGAATTAAAGTAGAGAATTGCTCTTGCTTGTAGCTGCTTCTTTAAATCTCCAAGAAATGGCGTCCAGCAAACATTAGGATCACAAAAAATTGGTCTAGGGCAACCTTGATATTCTTTTTTCCCTAGAAGCATTGCCAGGGAATGAAGTCTAGAAGTATTGTTTCAGCCTTTTGCTAGACCTCTGCAGAGGGTGCACATTGCTAATATTTTGTTTATGACCCTCATTTTATAGAGCAGTGTGGTGTGCTGTGCGCTATTATAAGCAGCCAAAAAATGCAAATTCCTACCCAAAAATGTAAACTTATTATAAGCATAGTGCAAAACTCAGATAAAGCCAATGCATCTCATCTTACATTTTTTCCAAAGGTTTGTTGAAAACAAATTAACTTGCACTGCAAGAGTCAGTCTTCATTTTAGTAATTGCTTTCCTTGTGTCTTGTTCCAGAGACTCTGTGCTTTGGCTGCAAAACTGAACAAAAATGATTGAAAAGTGCAGTTACAATGAGAAAAAATATTAGTTAATGATTGTCATATTGAGAATCACACTGAAGTAATATATGACTTTATAGTCATGAGACTATCAAAAAAGCATGAAAAGAGTGGAACTGTGAGGAACATCAGTGAAGAGAATTGTAATTTCCAAAGACTATGTGCATCAATCCTAGGTAATTTCCTAAAAATGTTTTTGCTGTTTCTGTAGTATTTAATAAAAATAATATTGCTGATGCCTGTGCTAACTTTAGAGCAATATTTTACTTTTTCTGGTATGACGAAGAAATCAAAAGTAAAACATCTTTACCAAAGTTAGTTACCACAACAATGAATTTGAGTAGATCTTTCACATCCTTCAGTTCCTACAAAATAATCATAATGCTTTTCATTTACTGTGCAGAACCAGTGAGAAATCTTTTGTTATCTTTTGTTGATTCTCCCTGCAAGAACAAAGTTTGTGCACCTGGAACCCTCATTATAGAATTGCTTCTAAATAATCAACAGGAGGAGGTATATGAGGATTTGAGGAGCTTTTATCATGTGAATGTTACAAATGACAATCATGTCTGGCATTTTTTTTTTCTAGCAGCATTAAACCCAAAATGACAGAATTTTATCCTGTAGTCACTAAATTTTGATATGACCTCTTTAATGACACCATTAACAGTGGAAGCACACCCTAAAACCCAGCAGTGGGGCAGACCTCAAATAAGTCACTGTGTGTCAAGTGCAGTTACTGCACAAAGAGAACAGAATATCCTAGAAAATAGTTTCATTGTAAGGGTAGGTATTGGAAAGGGAATGTTTTACACAGTAAAATGAGTCACAATCCCATGGCAATATGATAGCTTGCTCCTTGACTTTATTTTTAATCAGCCCACTCTATTCCTAGGCAACATGCTCTCTCTTGAGAGCTATAAATATAAAAGATAAAAAAGGATCTTTTACAGAGCTGGTTTGCCTTCAAGGTTTGCTTTTGATTAATGACATAATTGCATTCCTTCAAAGGATGCTATGTAAATAAGATTTGCCTTCTGACATGATAGAGTGGGGAAGGATTTAAATAATTTCAAATATCCTTGTCATTGTGGACTTTTTACGACTTTGACTTTGTGGAAAAATGTCTGGTTGAAATCTTAGGAAGCACCTGGAGTGATCAATAACAGTCAGGGACCTTGAAAAATAATGAAGAAACCAACAAAATATCTAGCTTTGAAATTCCTAGAAAATTGGTTGGACATGCTCATGGGAATGGAGTCATTAAGAAGACACAGTCTTTCATCAGGCAGTCAGTCATTATATTCCTGTAGAAGTTTGAGGTGTTATTTGCCCTAGTACATGTGCAGTTGAACACTTGAGGTTAGCTCTGCAAACTTTCAAATTAAAGTAATACCTGTTTATCATGCAGTAAATGGTGATGAGCAAAATTATGCCATTGTTTTATTGAAAAGTTTGATATTCATTTATGTAAGTGTTTTACTATACAGAGCAACATTCTTATGCATATTTTCCAAATACAGTTCTTTTTCTCAGTGGAACAGATAGGAAAAATGTTTCGTACATTGTCAATATATTTTTAAAAATTTAAAAAATGTTTTGAATATATTTACATTTGTTTTGTTTGAAAATTTAAATTCTACTCCAGGTAGAAAATTTCTTTATTTTCAGCTTACTCCTTCTTCATCCCAGTTCACATTATTGGAAAATAAATCGTGAGAAGCCACATTTTCTTTCTAATGCAAAAAAAAAAAAAAAAAAAAAATTATGAGAAAAACATTTTGTTCTATGATTTTGGACCATTATATTGGTTGGTAGCACATCTGGGTTTGATCCTTTGTTCAAGGCTTTCCATCAGTGACTGTAAGTCATGCATTTCTGTTAAATCTATCCAAGCCACTTTGTACTTCAAAAGATAAGGTTGTTGTACTGACAATTTGCAGTCACATTCAGAATTTGCTTAAAATCAGGAGAAACATGTTATTTATGGTAGCTGGATTGTTACTGGCATGGGACATTTCCTATAAATCTCTCCCTTCCTTCACTGGTAGCAAACAGTTTTGCAGATGTAACACAGAGGTTTGCAGTTGATCCAGATGCTTCAATTTTTGGAAGTATTGTTATCATCATAGACATTCTAATTGCTAGGAAGACTGAAAAAATCACAGAAAACAGAAAGGGACTCAATTCCTTCATGGTTTTTGTATTAGTGAGGTTTATGTTACAAAACATAAACTGCTAGATTTCTGGCACTGGACTTGCTCTTATATAAGAGGGGAAAACATATGTTTTTTATCTGTAACACAGGTAAAACCCCATCTACTCTAACTCCAAAATATCTGTAACACAGGTAAAGCCCCATCTTCTCTAACTCCAAAAGCTCTGACTGAAAACATTTCAGTTCTCAATACTGTTGATCTGCTGTTGGATTAATTTGAAATACTACTTTTCCCCACAATGTGAGACAAATCAAGAGACTAAAAATGAATGAGCTGTATATTCTTCAGGTCAGGTTAAGCACAGTATTGATTGTTTTCTTTTTCTATATGTCAGTGCTGTGCTTCTGCATATATCTCTAAAATCTCAGATGTTCAGGAGCAAACACAATTGAGAAAACCCAGGAGTTAAACTCTGGGGGCCCTGCCTCCCACAGCATATATTGACAGGACAGGACTTTTTGCTGCTTTTTATGTCTGAGTGAACATTGATTTTGATGCCATACCTCCTGGTGGGCTCCTCTAGGCCACTGAGCAGAAGCCCTTGCTTTTACCGGCAGGACTCTGTCCCCTACTAACTGTGCTAATGAGGAATGGCAGAAGAAGGAGCACAGCTCAGAGGAAGATGCTCTTGTGGAGAGAAACCTCCTGGGTTCTGTTTTAGAGGACAAATATTGTCTCTCCCTTTAGAGTTTTCTTTGCTTATTTGCTTTCCAGAGCTCAGGCCAAAGGCTGCAAGGCAGATTTGATGTAGTTTTAGTGCAGCTAATTAAATGAGATTTGTGTTGGCCTCACTGCAGCTCCTCGCTCTGTCTCAGGCCGGACTGGTAAACTTGGGGATAGTCTGCATGGGGAACATGAAAAGGCATCAGAAGCCAAAGTGATGTCGTCAACATTTGGGTTTTCTGAGTTTCAACCCTCAGAGAAGCAAACAACACAAAATCCCAAACCCCATATTTCCTAAGCTTGTGCCTCCTTTGTGACAGGTGGATACAGGACTGCACAGTGTTACTTGCAAAACTTAACCTCTCAATTACTTTTGAGACATTTAGTGCCGGCTTTTTTTGGGAAGGATACAATTGTGAGTGACAGCTTCTGGCAGATTGGAGGCATCGGAGGGATGTCACAGATATGTATGGAGGGGGAAGGCCATGGAGATGAAGTAATCACACATTATTTTTAGGGGAAAATTCCATGCTCATGGGTAGCAGGCTACAACCTCACACTCTGAGAAAAGGCAACATCCCGGCTCCCAGAAATGACTGTGCCAGTTGGCTTGGTGCAGTGACTAAAATGTGAAGGAATCTTGACTTTTCTTTGATGGTTGAGAAGAATCCTAAAAGCAGTATCAATTTTGAATTTAAAGTCTTTACTAGCAGCAAACCAGAAAATAGCTTGCTTGTAAGAACAAAAAACACCCAACCACAATACCTAGTTTGATCCATTTAGTTTGATAAGGACGAGTTTTACAATCTATAGATATTGTAAGCCAGGGAAAAAGTATTCTATTAGACAGAAACAAGCTATTAATCTATACTCTACATAGAGAGGGAAAGTAATTGCAAAAGAAGACAGTAAAGGAAACTGCATGGATCATGAAATATGAGCTGCCAAAATTAGGCAGAAATAAAAAGAAAAGTTTCAACTTCGTCAAATAAAAGAGGAGAAGTCACAAAAGGTATTTTTAATCAGCAATTAAAATCTTTCATGGAAGGAAAGAACAGGTGCACAGATCTGACAGTTTGTGGTGTTTCAGGGTGAATGAAAGTTCTGACTGGCCAGGTGGCCTTTGCTAAATGTAAATCTCAGTGTCTGAAGGATCCACGTGCCACTGCTTTCAGTGCAGTCTTAAGAGACCGTTGACAGTGTTATTAAACTTTTCTGGAGGCTAGTGTATGGTAAGGAATATGACACACCCAATGCCGTGTTTCTTAGCCCAGTTATCTATGAGATGGTTTTAGAAATGAGTCTTGTTGACTGACTCAATTCTTTCTAGGATGACTTGCTTTTCAAGGCCTAGGATACTGTTTCAGGCGGTGGCACTGGGCACAAGATAAGTTTCCAGCTACCCAGTGGTTGTTTCCCCATAGAAAGCACATGGTAAGCTGGCCTTGGTGGGCTTGTGGGAGTGACATGTGACCAATCTGGTAATATTTCCTCCCCATATTTATATTTTAGCCAGCCTCTCTACCAAAGAGGCTTTGACCACTTGGCTTGCTAAATTGCACCACATATTTCACTTTAATGAATAAGCTGTGTGATAGTGTGACCCATGGTCACCTTTGGTCATGAATTCAGCTACATGTTCCATCTCTTTCTTGATGGTCTTAACGTGTAATGAGCCCACCAAGCTGTAAATAATTCAAACCTGTGTTATCCATCCAGATCCACTTGAACCACTTCAACATCAACAGCTTAATCCACCTGCAGGTTGTTTTGATGTTCTTCAGTGGCCCAACTCCTGGGTGCATGAGCATCTACACGAAGTACCTTCACAGCCAGGTTCTTCACTCGGGCAGCACTATCTTGTCCCATTGTGGCAGCCCAGATGGGTTTTCTTCTATGCTGCCAGTTACTTTTTCCATTGCTGCAACCATCCCCACAGGGCATTTGACATCATCCCTGAGTCAGTGTAGAGATTAAGTATTGGCCATTTTCCTCATTCAGCAATAAATAAAGCCAGCTGGATGGCTTTCACCTCTGCAAACTGTCTTGATTCACCTTCTCCTTCAGAATTTTCCATACGGCTATGGATACTTTCCTACAATATGGCAGGATCCATTAGTAAACCTGTGTCACCTCTTCCTCTGGTGACATTCTTTCATGATCACTTTCAAGATTTTTGAATGGCTAAGAGTTCCTGTTCAAGGCCATTGTGTGGTCAGTACATAACTCTCCATGTAGCAGCAGTTACATGATGTGCAGAAGAGACTCTTTGAACATCCAGCCCAGCACCAGCAGCTGTGGTGCCAGGAGGAGCTTTGCTTCAGTTCTAATTATTCCTGAAGCAGCTAAAACTCTTTCATAAGCTGCAGTAGTTTTGCAGTTGGAAGACAGAGGGCCTCTTTACCCCTGATTCCAAAAACCAAATGTCAATCTTTACTCTCCCCTGGTGTTTTCTGACAGAGGCTTTAGGTAGGACCATTAAGGTAGGACCCTGGCTGCTGTGTAGCCCACATTTTTTTGATCTTGCCCTCTCCAGAGTGCCCTGAGGGCTACTGCATAGACTATCTCCTGTTTGATATGTGCAAAGGCTTGCCATTGCTCATGACTCCATTTGAAATCCTTCTGGGTCACTTGATAGAGAGGGCTTACAATCAGACTGAGATTTGGAATGTGCATTCTCCAAAAACCCACAATGCCTAAAAAAAGTTTGTGTTTCCTTTTTACTAGCTGGGGGAGATACAACTATTATTTTATTAATCATATCCATTGGGATCTGATGACTTTGATCTTGCATACCTCTCTCCACTTACCTGGGTAACAACACCTTCTTTGAAGGCATATTTTTCCTTCACACTTAACAGAAATAAGTAGAGGCTGAGAACTTGAGTCCCTTTTACAATTTTCTTTCCAATACTCCCTTGCTTAGAAAGGTATCCCAGCTGCTTGGCTTCTCTACCCTCTAATTCCGAACTATTAACCCTATTATCCCAGCATCAGAGCAGCCAGATGAAAATGTGCTTACCTGGACAGAGGCTGAAATCTCTCTGCATCTCCTGCAACTCACTCAGGGATCAAGCGGTTACCTCTGGTTCTGCCTCTTCCTTCTGTTCTTGTGGTAGCCTTGCTTCATCCTCCTTTACTAAATGAGCTGACTTTGGTGTCCATTTCCTCTGTGTCTAAGGGTGAGAGATACCAGCGTGGGTTTACTTCTCCAGTTCAGCCACAGTGCAAGTCAGAAGGGCTGGAGTAGCTCCTGTGCCTGTCATTCTGTTGTCAGATCCAGAGGCCTGTTTTTCCCCTTGGGAGTACTGAATAGTTGAATATGGCTTGGTAGGCACGGGCCAGGCCCCAGGACCTTGCAGTGATTTGTGTTACTCTGGAACTGCCAGAAAGATGGAATTCTTATTCCAACTATTTTGGTAGTTATTCTGGATTCTGCACTTGTTCAGGGATGAAGTTCCAAAGCACTGGATATGCCTACTGTGCTCTGTACTTGCCTATACTATCTCTCATGTCTTACTACTTACATGTCTAACCTTGAGGCAGACCTCTATGTGGTATTCTTGAAAAGTAAGGCATGGAACACATTCAGAGGAAAAGTAACAGGAAAAGTAACATGTTGATTTTTACATCCTAAGGCTATTCAGAATTCTCAAGAGCTATTGGAGCTAGCATGGATAAGAAGGGGAAGATGAAGGGAGATATCTTCCCCATAGATTAGGTTTCTAAGGAGAAAATGTAAAAGATATATTTATTAGTGGTTTCCGGTAGATGGCTCTCAAAATACAGAGATGATGGCAGTGCTGAGTGCAAATACCAGCTTAGCTCCATGATCAGCAATTCCATCATAAACCAGTGTCACAAAGTACACCATGATAGCCCATAGCCAAGTTCTCATGGATTATAACAGCACAACAGGGTGCTGCAAGAAAGGTGCAGCTTTAAGAACAAGCACACTGTCTTTGAGAACAAATAAATCAACATTGTTGACCTATGACTACTAACTAGTATAAAGAATGCTTATAACAAATTTGTTCTAGCATGTTCTAGTTAGGTTTGTCATTGTTTCAAAGTGCCAGGCCCACAGAGTGCCAAACAGGGCTGTCATGGTTCAATCCTGTACGGCAACTAAGTACCATGCAGCTGGTGCTGAAGCTCCCCTGAGCCTTCCTGATGGGGTGAGATTAGAGCAGTTTAGTAATTGAAATAAAATATAGCAACAACAACAACAATAAAACTTGCAATGAAAATGGAGACAACAAGTGGTGCACAATACAATTTCACCTGCTGATCAATCCCCAGCCCCTCCTCAAGCAGCAACTGGGGTCTCCCAGCCAAGTTTTAAACACACCACATTTATATACCAAGCAGGACTTTCTATAGGCTGGAACAACCCTTTGACTAGTTCAGGTCAGCTGTCCCAGTTATGCATCCTCCTGCCTTCTTGTGCACCTTCTCATTGCCAGTGCATGGGAAACTGAAAAGCCCTTGAACTTAGAGTAAGCACTACATATTAGCAACTGAAATATCATTGTGTTTAATTTTTCCCAGGCTAAACAGCAACTGATGAGGTTTTGCTAGGTATCTTATACTTTCTCTAGAGTATTTACATCAATAGTGTCAAGGTTTTGTCTTGATTCTTGTATTTAACATCAAATTTGGATTTTCCAAGTGGCTATAGGACTTTCAGGAGAGCAGGACATTACTGTCTCTGTTAATATTTGACCTGCTCCCTCTTATGTTAGCAACACTCTGCTTGCATAATATGACCATTAGGCTTTTGTGGCATCTGCTGGGGAGAGTGTTGACTTACAGCACACTATTTATTACTTTAGGAATAATTTTTCAGAGAAGTGGATTGGAACGGTAAATGATGAATGCTAGAGAGCATGCTGGTATTAAAGGAACGCTTTTATTATTTGTAATAATTTGACAGGACTTTAGGCGTGAATCCTGGCTAACTGATGCTTTGAAATGAACCTCTAAGTTAAAATAAATCCCAAGACTAGTGATGGTGTGACAATTACAGCCAAAGGAGCTCCATTTTATCTGCTGGTGAATCAGTAGTTGCTGGGTGATGCTGTGCTCTTCTTCTTAGGTACCAGCACACAAACCCAGCCACTCTTGTTTTCCTCTGGAAACATTATAACTTTCCCCTTAATTGTAACTTTCTTTATTTGTATTCTTTATTACTTCTAAACTCATATTTAACCTTTTCCTAAGGCAGTTCCTGGCACTGACATCTGCTTTTACCAGGCTCCAGTGAATGCAGTGTGCACTGGTGTTCGCCTGTGATACTTGAAGAGCCTGCACGGGATCGGACATTTGAAGGAACCCACATTCACCCTGAATATGGTCTCTCTGTCTGGGGAGCTTCTCTCTGGGGGTGGTTGAGTGCACTGAGCACCGTGACAAGTGCCATGCTGTGGGTTCCACAGTGCTGGAGATAGGAAGTCAAAACTCAGCAGGACTAGACCACGAACATCCTGGATTTGCAGCTGGCCCTGCTCTCAGCAGGATGTTACTATAGATGCCATTAGAAGCCTCTTACAGCTGCTTTCTTCTTCACTCTATCCCTTCCTCTCTCCCTTTCTCTTGTTCCCCATCTTACTCTCTATTTCTTTCTTCACAATGGAAACAAAACTTTGTATTTTCCCCTCAATCAACTAATGGTGAAAACTGCCATTTCTTAAATTCAACATTCAAAGGTGTTGAATAACTATAGAAGACTGGACCCTGTTTACTTCTGAGTTTTAATTCACTGCAAAAGATAGCTGAAGTTTGAGGTTTTTTATTTCCCAAAGTCACACCTGTGACACTGCACTTCACGTTTATGAGAAAGCAGAGTTTTTGTACTGATGCGTAATTGGTAAAGGACAACCAGTATAATTAAACCATGGAAAGAACATAAAAATGCAGCCAAAGGACACTATTTATAGGTCACCCTCGTTTGTAAAAAAAGGTTAGTTTCAAGCAGAGACATACAAAGACAAAATCCAATCATCCTACTAATAAATTTTGCTCTAAAAACTTTACATCTTATATTTGTGCATCCGCATTTCAACCTTTAGGTCTGAAATACACTTTTTTTGACTAGTCAGCTTGCTAACTTGAGTTCTGAACAATTTACTTCAAATTAAATCCTATTTTAAATCCTTTTTTTCTGAGATGTTTTTGGTGCTAGCTCTCAGTGGCTAGATTGTTTTGTATAGGAAAGTATTGGAATTTGTATGGATTTCAGCAAACATATTCAGCACATGTCTATCAAACTCTTGGAATATTTCTCACACAGGTGTATATCTGTATAAAAACTGTGTATCTCTATACAGTTTTCTGCTAGAGAAAATATAGCAGGTGACTTTATTACATCAATTATTGATTTAATAACACCTAGACTAATTTTTTAAAAATAAGATTAATAATTTCTTGGGAAGTTCTACTGCCTCAAGTAAATTTATTAGATAGTCCTAAACAGGCTTTCATTTCTCAAAAGCCTCAAATTTAATTTTTTTTAATATTCTAATAAAAGGAAAGATATATTCCAAAGCAGCTTTGTAACAGACTAACAATTATAAATACAATTTAACTGAGAAATTCACCCGAATCAGTATGGTGATTATTTTTAAGGTGTTCTAAGAAATTTTATTTTAAGTAAATACCAAGGGAAACTGAACAATTCTTTTAGGTATGAAGAGGTTATTCCTTTTGACAGATGGTGATATAATCTGGGAGTTCCTGTCTCCTGATTTTAAAGACGGTAGCTGTGCATTTGAATACTAAGTAATGCATGCATTTAATAGACAATTCATGAAAATAAAGCCCAGCATCTGAGAAGAAATGCTATGAGAAAAGTTGCTGTTTCTGTTGCTGGCCATAGGAGTACAAATAGATTCCCTTTTTATTGGCAAGTAGTTGAAATCAAATTAACCTCTCCTGTCGTGGAGAGCAAGCCTAAGTGCATCTGCCTGTCAGATCTTCCAAGGTGGCATTTCCTAGCAACTAGAAAATGCTAATTCATGACATTGATTAAATTTTCTGTGCTAGGCCAGGCCTCAAAACTGCCTTTTTTATGCTTTGCATTTATTTCTCTATTAAGATGCAAAGGAAGGAGGTTATTGCTGCAGTTCAGATGGCATAAGAGTGTGGAACAACGTGGAAGTGGAATATAAGGAGGAGGAAGAGGATGCAAATGTGTTGAAAGCCAGATGAAGATTTAATAATGAAAGGAATGTTGGTGATAGGATCAGTTTCTTAAAGAATATGTGGTTATATAATATAAGATGGTGCATACTATAAATCTTCAGTGCACTTAGATACCTCTCTAGAAGTGTAAAGTAATAAGCACATTTATAAACAAAGTAATACATAAAATCACGCAATAAATACTTTAAAAATAGCTATCAGCAACTCCATAACATATAAATCAGTCAAAATTATCAAGCTGTACTAAAAATGCAAAAGTATAAAGGATTTTGTGTACCAGCTGTGACCACAATATATGTTTCTTGAAAAGACCCTCTAAACTGGCCTTGTGACTACAGTGTTTTTCCAAATAGACTAGTTCTTCCAAGCTGAAACAACCCATTTCAGACTGTGGCATGTGTCCTGGTTTGGGACAGATTTGGGAGGGAACTGTCACCCTTGGACAGCACCTGTCATGGCCAGCAATTAAGCATCATTTGGGGCAGCACCTCCTTCTCGTCTCTGGCTGAAATCCCAAGTCACCCTGTGGCAGGATAGGTGGGAAAGTGAAAGAGGGGTGGAAGTGTTGGGATAGGACTCCAAAGATTTAACAGGATCCTAGGGGTCGAAATGCTAACCCACATTGCTTTTCAAATGTGACCATATAAAGTACTGATGAAGCTTACCTGTGGGACATGTCAAGTCCCAATGAGGTCACTTTTCAATGAGGTTACCAACATTATACCAGGAATTGCAAACAATCAATAAGAAAATATGTATTGTTTGCAAAGTTGGCACCCTGCCAGTTGCCTTTTCCCTTGGGGAGTTAACTATTTGCTGTTAACATTAGAATGACTTAGCTCTAGCTATGAGCTCTGACTGTAGCCATGAGTTGGAGGTCACAGAGAAAGGACTGGGGCTATCGTGCTAACAGTAGGAGCAGATTACATCTCAAGAAAGTGAGATTATACTATGTGCAAGTGTCTCTGATGATAACAGAATTTAAAAAATGGGGAAAGCCTTTCTTCCTCTCATCAATTATGACACTGGCAAAAGAGAAACTTTTCCATGAGGTCTTGGCTGGCTTTCATGGCTGTATTCTTTGAAGCATGCAGCTGCTTTCATTAACAATAAAGGAAATAACTCAGTTGCAAGGGGGGAGAGGAGAAAAGCTGTTCTAAAAGGAAATGTAGGATTTGTTCCCTCCAGCCATCTTTTGAAATGTTCTTAGCTTTGAAATTGTGTACATATCAGAGGCAGTTAGTTACACAAACACAGATCAATCAATGTTTTCTTAAATAAGATTGTGGGCCAGTGACTTGGCAGAATTCAAGTATTATTTTCCCACTCTGCGTGTTACAGATTCAGAAGTGTCCTTTTTTTATTTTAAGAACTTAGTGATTTTAATCTTAAGATGCAGATAAGTAATTTAAATAATGCATCATATCTTTAGTAGAAATAATTATTCTGCTTCATCTTCATTTACACTTTAGCTGATCTGTCAATGGCTTTACCCTACAGAAAATTCATGCTAGCATCCTCCTGAGCCCAGTTTCATTTGGCTGCAATCAGTCACTTTTCAGAATAGCTCCTTTTTCTGGGAAATCTTGAGCAAGGCTGAGCAGTGCAATGCATAAAGCCTTGTGAGGATTTTCTTACCCTGTTGTATGTGATTATATTTATATCTACATATGTATGTGGTGACTTGAGCCTGGTTATTTATCAGTGCACTCTGTTGAGCCCTGGGATGCACCACTAGTGACTAGCCTCCAGCTATACTTCAAGATAAACAACATCCCCTGCTCCCCCCTCATCTACCATGTGAATCACCTCCTCACAAAAGAATATGAGATTGGTAAGGTGTGATATCCCCTTTACAAATCTGTGCTGCTTATTCCAAAAACCTTCTTGTCTTTCTTATACTTGCAAATGGCTTTCAGCATTATTTGGTTTACTGCTTTCCCAAATGTTGAGGTAAAGCCAAGCAGCCTGTAGATCCTTGGTCTTCTTCTTTGCCCTTGGAAAAAGGAATGATGTTGTTTAGTTCTGGTCCTCTGGAACTTGCTTTGATCTGCATGACCTTTCCAAGACAGTAGAGAATGGCCTCTCAATGACATCAGCAGCTAACTTACATTTTCTATAGTCTTTTGCTGGTGTAGAAACTTTTGTTGTCGACCTTCATATTGCTGGATTTTGCTCTAGATGAACTTTAGCTTTCCTTATCGGGTTATAGTCAGCTCAACTGTTATTTATTGTGGGTTTAAGCTCATCTTAAGCTTTCTTTTGGTTTAGTACTTTCATTTTTATTGCAGTAATTAAAGATTTAAGAAGTAGTTACTTTAATTCACTTCACACCACTGCTCGGCTTAAAGAAATAAACCTCATACAGTATTTCAAGGTGTGCTTTACTGAACTCCTCTGAATGTGGATTCTCTTCCAACTCATGTCTATTTTATAACTGATAATGCTGGTATCTGAACCAAGGGAAAACATCAAGGGCTTAACTGTGCTTGTGAGCACTCTGAACTCTAATCTGTGTTTCTCATGATCTCAGTAGTGTGCTCCTTTTATCACAGTAAAATGTGACCAGAACATTCCTGGCCTTCCTTTTCTTTTTGTTACATGGTGATCTCATGCCACACATTTCATTTTTACTTTACATTTGCCTTAATTTTACTTTACATTTGCCTCTATGCATGTAAACACATTAATTACGCAGAGAACTGAATGCATGCATACAGTGATCATTGTCCAGTGCAGGCAGCTGAGGATATTACCATGAATTACTCCTGAAAGAGAGGAGGCATTCCATTGTTTTCTGTTTTAAAGTGTAGATTTTATGGTGAACTCTATCCTGAAACTGAAAGAGCCAAATGACATTAAAATAGGGGATGCAGCGTGCAAACTGTAGAACATAAGAGTGTCCTGTCTACTTCCATGGGGAGCTGGGGAAAATTATAATCCTTATGGAAAAAGACGAACATGCTCTCAGGGCTCCTCATGTAATGTAGTGTGCACAGCTGTGTTCATTTGGACTCTGGATATAGCAGGTTTCCCCACACTTGCTCATTCTGAGTAGCTCTTACAGGACTAGGACCATTTATGTCAAATATTTTCTCCATAAGTGTGCACTTCTTATCACAGGAAAACTTAGAGAATGTCACTTGTCAGCTTGCCTTGAGAAGGGAACTTCATGTGACAGCTAACGACAAGCTACATTTACCTGAGCAAAACGTTTAAAAACTATTATCTAGTGTGGAGCATCTCCATATGCTTTGGGGAAAGGAGCTACACTCAAATTTGAATGGGACAGAGTGATGATGATCTGTTCCACAAAGGGTACTGGATCTCCACAGATAGGCCCAGGATATTGCATGGCATGAGTATCATGTAGAGAGCATGTGCAGGTAGAAACAATACAGTTCAAACCCCGTCAATCCAAGGGGCTGAAAGTACTTCACCCTTGTGTCTCCTGTGAGGGAAATCCACTGTTGAAGTAAAGAGAAGCAGCTGAAGTCTTATTTGTCCTGTTTCTCTCCCAGAGAGAAATACCAGACTATTTTCTCAAAAAAACCTCAACAAAACTCAGGATGAAAATTTTCCTTTAAGCATGAACAATTACCAACATATTCACACACCATCAGGTTTATATCATTATATTCTGTGTTTAACTCTATATTTTAATTATAGATAAAGCCTTGACTCTCTTTAGTTCTAGTGAATTTCTGAATACCCGTCTGATTCTAAAATGTACTTTTTCTAAAACACTATGTCAGCTCCTGCTTAAGTTCTGTTGTGTAAGGATAGAATACAACAAAAACACAAAGCACTGGAAACAGTGGAAGAGAGTTGAAAGAGAATCACTGGTACTGCCATTAAGATTAAAATTTCATAGCAGTGATGGCTGGCATAATCAATCTCTAAATTCATTTTAACCCTAAACCTCTCCAACCTTGACATAAATATTAACAAATAATTCTGTATTTTCAGAATGATTCTCAGAGGACCTAGAATCATCTACTTAAAATTCAATACAGCCACAGAATACATATATTTATTAGTCCCATAACTAATCCAGTTTATATTAAATTCTCAAACAACAATTCAGTCTCTGGATATTTTCCAATGTTTTTTTTTTTTTAATTTCGAACAAAACTAGGTTTGCATAAGCCAAACAAAATAGCAATGATTTTTCATCACATTTGAAACAAACATTAGTAAATTAGGAAATCCAGAGAATTTGAAAGTTCTTTGAGGTTCACAAGAACTTGGAAAATTTGCAAGATGCCTAAAGCCTCATGATAATTTTTATTTTGTAAGGAAAATAAAAGAGACCAAGTCTTCAAAAATTAAATTGGTGGAGCTGTATGGATGATGGCTTGCTGATATTTTTTCAAGGAATATCCAGTTAAAAGATTTTTTTCAATGTGTAAAGACTGAGTTCTACAAAGAGAGTTGAGAAATCCATATGTATTCTTTAGCCTGCTACAGTTCTACTTATAAATAGAAAGCAACCCAAAAGAGTGAAAATACAGTGGTAGTCTGAATGCAGTGAACATCACCATGCTGTCAGTGAAATCCAGTGATCTGACTCAAGGTTAGCTCATCTGGCTTGGATGCAGGGAGGTTAATTATTTCCTTGGGTGATTGAAGTATATTGGGCACAGCAAGCACAGCTGTGGGCAGATGCCGGTGCTGCAGGAAGCTGTGGTGCCTGGGGACCTCAGTGCCTCCCTGCTCTGCACACATTGCCTGAGACTCTGGTGTTTGGAGTCCTTCCTGCTGTGCCTGCACAGCTGGGGAGATGATCTCTGCCCTTTGCAGGCCTTCCAACTAATGCTTACTGATCTCTCTCCATCACACATCCTGTCTGAGATCAACAGTTCCTCCCACATCTCTCCTGAGGAGCTAGACCTTCTATTCTGGGTGCTTTCCCTTGCAAGGAGCCTTCAAACCACTCCAAAGGCCTGGGGAATTTCCCACCCAAACCCTTAGACAGCTGTCTGCTGGGATTCAGGGCCAGCTTAGTGGTCATTCAAGTGAGGGCAGCCCCTGTCCCACTGTTGATGGGGGAAGAAACTCCCTGAACCTGTGGGGGGACTGTTCCAAGTACAAATTTCAGCTAACACTGCCTTATAAACATATCCCACATGCTCATGGTGGTTTGGCTGCTTGCAGTGACAAAAATGGATGTATAGCATGATGAGTACTGAAGAGAGCAAGTGTTTATATATTCCATATAGCATTCAAGACCAGAACATGTTTTGTTTCACAAAACAATCTCTCAGAGAGAGAAGGCATGAGTCCCTAAGTTAGGAGAATGAACCAGTCATCGGGACATCCAGGAGCACATTGCTGAACTATTTTACTCCTCTTCTGACACTCAGAGTGAAGCTAGAGAGAATACAAAGTAGTATTACAAAGCCAGGCACAAATCTGCCTTGTGAACTACCTTTGCAGTACCTTTGCACACATCAGAATTCATCCAGTCTCTGTGTGCCAGCTAGAGATGTCCACATAAAGACTGCTCTAGATTTCTTGAGGTGCTAGTGAAAAGGGTTTTTCTGCTCCATATTTTTTTTCTTTCATGACACAGTGCCAGTATCAGGGATAAAACCCACCAAATAAGCCATAAGGGTAACCTAAAGGAGCTTTCTGAAATGGGGCGAGTCCAAGGGAGTATCAGCAATGAGCTATTTCACTTTTATTGGCAGTGGGATTCAGAGTCAATACTTCCAGAACAATTCCCCTTGCATGGATAATTAATTCCTAGAAGGTTCACTTTTGCAAATGGCATATGTTCTGCCATTTTTGGCTGCAACCTTACATCAGCCCTAACTGTTGGGCTCTCTGACTGGAAGACTGGGTTGAGCTTATAGCATGGCTTTTCTGGTGAGCAGCTGTTTGCTGTGAGGCCTCAGTTTCCACAGGTCATTGCAAATAGGAAAATGAACACCACACACACTTACAATCTGTTGCTGACATATATAAGGTGTGTCACCACTCCTGATTAAATACCTGTTATGCCACCAAGTTGGGGGTTAAAGACAGAGGTGATAAAGAAACATGTCCATGAGAAAATATTTTTGCAAATATTATCATCTGTAAGAGCAGGCTTCCACATGAAAGTTTATTGTATTTTAAACACAGGAAAGTGTCTTTCCCTGCTGTATTTTTACTATTTTCTAGCTTTTTACAATTAGGAAACCCAGCTTGTAGCACTGCGGAAAATCTCCCCTTCTCCCCTTTTACTTGCAAAACAAAGATTTTTGATTTACCATCTACAAATGAAGCTAGTCCTTCATGAACACTTTTTGACTGCATAAGTGGAAATTGTCCTGTTGTCTGGATCTTGTTCTGTGTAGGAGATTGAATCTGTTTGGCAACTGGATCTTCTGCAACTGCTGGCTCTAACTTGTGTGCTAAACATATGCACAGATGAAGAATATTTAATTCCAGCTGACTGTGGCATTAAAAAAGTTTCTTCAGGTATTAGTAAATAGGACATTGGGTGAGTACATACATAAATTAGAAAGTAGTCCTGACAAAACATATTCCAATAATTTATTCGGCTCTTAACTATATACTCATTCTATGTGTGTTTGAAAGTAAGCCAATCAAATGAACATAACCTGGAAAAAAAACAACCCAAAAGCAAAAACCTGAAGGTAGAGTCAGCTTTTCTATTTCTACCTGTACTTAAGGCAAATGTGAGAGTAACTCATCTGACCTGGAGAGAATGTTTTGGTTGACATGCTGAAATTTTTTTCTTGTCTCCCTGAACAAGTGCTGGTTCACTTAAAAGGAATATTTTGTGTTTTCAAAATCTTTATCTCAATATACAGAGAAGTAGTCTCGTGATCTTCTGAAAAGAAGTGTTTACAGTGAAATTACTTTTTAATGTGTTGCATTGAGTTAAAATTCTGGTGATGAACCAGACTTTCATCTCATCATATTACTAATTGATTGGTAGAAAATTCAATTGAAAAACTTTATTGCTTGATTCTCCTGTCCCTGACTGCTTGAACTGGGATGATGTTTAAATGGGAAAGTTGTTTTCACACACTGAAGTTTTCACAGAGCAGATGGTATGGAACTGGGGTCTCAGACAAAACTAGGAGAGATACATATTGAAACTGGCAAGTACTGGAGTTGGCACTAGGTTGAACTTTTCCTTGGTACATCTAGGATTCTATACCAAAATATATATATTTTTATATATATATGTCATATGGCAAGCTGGGACATGAAGGCTAAGAATGCACAGAATGTTCAGATAATGGGCTGAGGATTTACTTTTGATTCAAAAATATTATTTTTTATTGAAAGTAAGGTTTCTTTCATCCAAATTGTGTGGTAAGAGAAAATGATGTGGTTGTAGAAGCTTAAGTGATGGCTGAAAAGATTTTCTTATTTCCTATCGGAGTAGGATTTGTTGGTGGTAGTTTCACACATTGCAATTTCTTTCTAGGCTTTGAAGGGTCAGAGAAGCAGTGCACCACTTAGAAAGCCGTGGTCCAGGAAATCATCTCTGAAGCAGTTTGTAAACAATTGTATTTATGTGTGATTTGATGGTATTGATCATACTTGTATCCTAAGCACAAGCAGAAGTGAAAAAGCAGAAGTAAAAATGCAGAAGCCTCTATTAGCTGGGCTGGGGATGCAAAGTCAAAATGTGTTTAAAGTGATGTGCCAGTGTTAAATACAAGTGTCTGTAGGTCAAACTTTTTATGTCTCTTTTCACATTGACAGCAAAATCATCATTGCTGTGGTAAAGCATGAAGTGTAACACTGTCCTCAATCATAAAGTTTTCTGAAAACACAGGACTTAAATCTTGAAGAGTGGGGCATAACTAGTTATACCCTAAAAACTGTGTGTTTCCACACACTGAACTTTAAAATCCTATTGTTTGATTTTTCTTTTGGAATTTTCTGTGCAAAATGCTCTATGACTTGTTCTGAATTAAATTTCATTGGGCTGACCTTTATTGCTGTGGTTTTAAGCAAGAGGAATAGCCACCATCCAAACAAAACCTCTGGTTTGTAAACAGTGCCTGTAAGCACTGAAAGGGAACCTGAGACTGACATTTTGTTTGACAGAAACATCAGGCTGTGGTCTTCCCTCATCTGTGAATATCTAACTCATCAGTTTCTTCCCCACTAGGGGAAGAAACTAGGGTACAAACACACCTCAGAAATCAGCTGAGAGCATGCTGCCACTGAAATAATTGTTATTTTGTTAAAGACTGTTTCAAGCCTGAAACTTTTCTGTCTCTTACTGTTAGATTTTTGGAAAGTGAGATTCAGAATAAACCAACAAGTTCTTCTTTAGTCTGTGATTCAAAAAATCCACAGCCTGTCTTGTGCATTCTAAGGTGTTATATTTCAGATCTAATAATCACCTTTGTGATTTTTCTATTTTTTGAAAAACCTTCCCTCCTCGTTTTCTCCCTAAGGGCCTTTACCTCTAATTAATCTTTCTCTGTTAGCAATAGCAATTTATGATTTTTGAACCCAGTTATTTTTCCTTACCTCCTCCAAAGCAGTGAGAGCTAGAACCCAAATTAAGTATTTTTTATAACAAAAATTAAGCTCTGACAATAGGCATACACATTTGAGGGGATCAGTCATTTTGCTGAGCTACAATTATGCTCAGTCTCATCACATCCAGGTTCTTAAAAGTACCTGTTAGACTCAACATTCTTTGAGATTTCTATTTTATTCTGCTGTGTTTTTGTGGCCTTTTTTTTCCTATTTATGTTCAGTTTTACTTTACCTTTGTCTAGAAAAAACCCACAACATTAAATTAATAAGACGATGCAAGTTTCTGTTGGGAATTTTCTATCATTCTCGCTGCAAGCTGTTTGATAATTAACATAGCAGTTTTACCTTCATAAACAAAATCTTGGTTTCATTGTATAGATTCTATAAAACGTATTCTTGAGAACCAAAGAATTGCACAGGAAAATGAATAGATTATCAGTGTCTGTCAGCCATGATTGTTTTCAGCAGTATTACATGTTTGGGGAGTTCTTTGAATACAAAGGTCTTAATATTTTGAAATCAATTGTTCTTATATTGATTGAAAGTAATGTAAAGGACCTCAGTATATCTGTAGCATCTTTTCTTGTTGCTTCTGACCCTATCTGGTTGCAACTTTCCTTGACTTTATCTCCAATTCTTTATGAACATTATCAAACTAGATTGCTTGTGTACTCATCAACAGCTGATGAATTATGAAATTCATATTTAAATAGCTCTTTAATATATTTAGGAAAAATAAGGAGTATCTGAATTTTAAACTCAATAACAGGGGTGTTGCATTTGAAAACACAAAGGCAATTGATCAATGTGGCAAAGAGGACAGAAGTTAATTTAAATTTTATTACTTTTTCTTTCATCTGCCTTGTGATATTGATTCTTGTCACTAAAAATAGTGTAACAGGATGTTAGGCATTCTTTCAGACTAATACATGAAGAATTAGAAGAGTCTTTAACAGTGTGGTAAAGTAAGATAGTAAAAATAATTAGCTAAAAATAGTGAGGTTATCCTGTTAAATCTCCTAGAATCTACTCAGAATTTAACTTTTCTGTTGCTTTACTCTCTATGCTTTATTCTTGATTGCATTTTGGAATTGTAAAGATATAAAAAGAGCAAATAATCTGCAAAACCTGAGATTAAAGTCAAACTGTTTCTGTTTCCCATATTCTTTTATAGACAATTCAGCAAGATTTTTAAAATATTTATTATTTACTAAGAACAAGACTAATAACTGGGATGAATCATTTCTATGACATATTCCAAAGATTTCACAAATATTCATAATTCTAGGCTCTGGTTCTGCCCTATTACAGCTCAACAGAAGATTTGACTTGGAGAAACAAGTGTTTTAAAAGTCTTTGGAACAACAGGATGAAGCCCTGGGTGCAAGGTAAAATAACGTGAGACCTTCCCACAGCTGCTTTCCAATATACAAAAATGGATTTCATTTGTCCTAACCCTGAAAGATAGCAGATGGATTATTAATTTAACAGTCTACTGAAAAACTGTATGGATGAAATTTCAATGTCATTTTATATAAAAAAAAAATTAATTTTCTCTCCTACAGTCCTTCTCTAAATGTGTCTGAAAAAAAAGGAGTAATTTGTTGAACTATTGATCACAAATACCTAAAAAAAAAAAAGAATAAATATAAATTATCTCTCTTTTTGGAAAGAAACAGCTCTGTGAGGTCCCATATTGGTTTTTAAAGATATAGGATTTAAAGTATGTATTCCCATCTAATCTTTATTTACAAGTTACTTTGAAAACCTCCAAGCACTCATAATGTCAAATACCAGTTACTGTGCTCTGCCTTAACTCCTGGGATGATAAAGATGATTGAAAGGACCTGCGTGGCCTTTTTACTCTGACTTGATAAATGAGCCCAATGTCATTTGGCACAGATTTCTTAGTGGAACACACCTTCTAATTACATGACATGTACCTGTGTCAAACAAAGCCAGTGGGATTAAAAGAAACAAACATATCAAAGTCAGTTAGTTATTAAGAGTTTCCTCTAATTCAGACTGTTAAGCAAAATCCCTTGAGAGTCTGTCTATGGCTGCTTTAACTCCACTTGGGATGCTGCAACTGCTTTTGATATTCTCTTTGCCATCAGGACATCTTGCTGGCAATTATTTCAATGTCTGACCCTCTGTGAGTTTCAGAACCATTCCTGTAATAATGGTACTGTCACTAAAATGATGTTAATCTTAATAAATAGACTAGAACTCAGGCTTTGCAGTGAACACTTTATATGCAGAATGTTCTTCTGTTTTCACTGGCTGTATATGCCTACATTTCATTACATTTAAATCAGATTCCTACTTTAAGTTATTTAAAAAAAATGATTTATTTGGGTTGTTTTCAGCTTTTAAATTGTTTACTAAGATTGAAGAGAAATTACTGCTTTGCCTATTTGCTAGTCCTCATTTGTTGCTTGTACTGGATAGTTGGTCAGTTAAATGCTTTTCTGGTTTTTGCTTCACTTGTCTGGATGACTCCTAGAATACAAATAATTTTAAAAATAGAAGTTAATTTTAGCACAAATAAATATTTACATTGATTTCTCAGTCAGTAATTCCCTTAACCAATTTATAAGAAACAGTTAGAAGGAGAAATAAGTTACATGGGCGTTTTTGCCCTTTTTATTCATCTCTGATGTCCAAAAATATCTTAAAGAAACTAGTTGGATTGTGGTATTATCACTACTGGGTCAAGTCTATGTTTACATTTTAACATACAGTTTATAGCTTTCTCCAGTCATCATAACTTCCAGATTTAAATAAAACTATGCAGAGAAATATTTTAATATGTTACAGCCATACTATTGAGCTATTCTCTTTTCTTTACTATGAGCACATTTCTCATATTGAAGGCATTTTATTAGCTCATATAAACCATTGGTTTCAAAGTCTTCAATACAGCCACACAGGTGTATATTTATATCAGCTGAATATCTTTTCCTAACTATGCTCTTTTGAGTAAAAATACGTATTTTTCTTTTACTGGGGATATGGGTAAGCTTAGAAATCTTACGAAAAGCCAAGAAAATCCTCAAATCAAAATCAAACCAAGACTGCTCTCCTTTAGCCCAGCTATGAGTCAGGGTGAATTTCCTGGGGCCTGGGAGCATCTGTGGCCAAATGTGCTGCTGGAGACTCCTCTCACACCTTTGCTTACAGCCATGGGGTTCCTCAGTCGTTCCAGTCTGACAGACCAAGGAAGCTAAGCTGAATGCTTTGGTTTTGTTATGATTCTGGCTGCTCAACATTGTCTTCTATTCTGAGATTTTAGAAATAGGTCTCTTCGCATAGGTAAAAAGAAAGATCCCTGCAGGCAAAAAGTGTAACTTATTTTTTTTTAAATTTGAGATGATCTTCATATAACTATATCTATTTTTAGATTTGTCTTACATGCTCTGGGTCTGACTTTTTTTTAGGAAAAATCTCTTTAATACATAAAAGAACTTTTAATGTAAGCAGATAAATGTAGATAAATTTTTTACTTTATCTGGTCTGTCAAATATTCTCTCACTGTCTATTTACTGCAAAATAGTAACCCAAAATATTTCTAATTTGAGCTGGATGAAGAATACTCTTGCCTTGGTTCTGCATGAAAGAAGAGGTAATGAGCAAAATTTTGGATTTTGAGCTCATTTCACACATAACTTTATATGCCTGTTTATTAAAAGTGTTTTTTTTCAAGTGAGAAAGCAGAACAAGGTATTCTGAAGTGGCTTACTCCTAGTGCCAAAATGGGAATAATTTCTGCTGATGTAAGCAGATTTAGGATGAAACAGCTGTGTTCATATTGAAGGCCACTGGAAAAGTTTTGCCACTTCATCTGTAATGGCATGGTTAAATATGTGGGATTTAGCAATATACCATAAAATATATAATGACATGCTCTTGTCTGTGCACAGGTATAGATAAGATTGGAGTCTGCACAACCCAAGACTGTCTTACAGGGGTTTCCACTCACATAAGAAGGCCTTGAATATTTAATATATTTAGAGTATCAGGAAATATATTTTTTTCTTCAAGTAAGGAGTTCTGACAAGCCCTCACTAAATCATCCAGCCTATTTGTGACTCATTATCACAGTCTCTACTGCTTATTTTACGGAAGGGTGGTTTTTTTTTTTTTTTTTTTTTTTTTTTTTTTTTTTTTTTTTTTTTTTTTTTGTTTACTTTTTATAGGGCCTTAGAAATCATGAAATGGATAAGATCTTTTTTGGGTCCATTTTGCTGACCTCAGGAATGACTCTGGCCAGTTAAAGGAGGGGACATGATTGAAACTGATTCACAAATTCTTATATGTTCTTCAATTCCTGGGAATTTTAGAGAAGACATTCCAGTGCTAGAGCTGTGGGAAAGGCTCATCTAAAACTTTATGCTATTTTTATCTATTTGACAACACTGAAGGATGATGTGACTCTTGAAATGATGATGTAGTGACATCAGAAACTCATGTTATAAAAGAAATAGCAATTATAATAAAATCAAATATCTCGTAAAGTACTACTGACATCATAAAAATCCTAGGTTGTTCAGGGGTGAGTGCTGTGACCACTGACTTTCTGCTCTGCTTTCCTCACTTCCTCATTATCCCTGAGATTCAGCTGTAAACTGGAAGCCTGCAGGCAGGAGCACCTTGGAAATGACACCTTAGCAAGAATGCTAGCTTTTACACACCCTCCCACATACCAGCTGTGTAATTCATCCCAGGGAATGGTTCAGGTATTAATAGATTGCCCGTGTTGTGGAAACATCCCTGCCCAGACAGTGCAGGATGCAGAGCTGTGCTCACCAGTGAATGCTCCTCCAAAGCCACAGGGGATGCTGCTGCTCTCCCAGGGTAACCTTTCACCAGTTTTACGTTGGTCAGCAGAAGCCTTTTGCTGCTCCATGGGCTGTAGTTCCCTCATGATGAAGTGTCCAGGACCCAGCTGTGACCCAGCAAAATGTGTAACCTCCCACCCAGGCTGCTGAGTAAGGGCATCCAGAAAGACCCATGAGAAAGTTAGTATGGAGCAAAAGAAGGTAAAAATTAGGATTTTGGTTTGGGATTGTTAGCAGCTCAAGGATCCAGAAGGGATAGGGTTTACATGAAAAAGTGTGAAATCCTAAAGAGAATAAAAGAGGGAATCATCAGGTTGGCAGGCCAAACTATTGGCACCATCTACATTGACAGAGTGGATGAAGATGGTAACTCAGAGTGCCGTTTTTTCCTGGGAGAATTAAATCCCTTCACAGTGGCTAGTATGAAGATATG
Source organism: Onychostruthus taczanowskii (assembly GCF_017590055.1). Lineage (NCBI taxonomy): Eukaryota > Metazoa > Chordata > Aves > Passeriformes > Passeridae > Onychostruthus > Onychostruthus taczanowskii. The sequence goes on from NW_024498795.1 coordinate 8,952,820, forward strand.
ATTTGGATTTGTGCTGAACACAGAGTTGATAATACAGAAATGCTTTAGATAATCTTGAGCAGTTCTTGCCAGCATCCAGACCTTTTCTGCTTCTTGTACTGCTGTACTGGTGAAGAGGCTGGGGGCACACAGGATGCTGGAAGAGGACAAAACTGAGACAGCTAATCCCAAATGACAAAGAAATATCCCAGACCATATGGGATCAGCTCAGCATAGAGGGCTGGGGGAAGAGGAAGAAAGTGGGGAGACACTTGGAATTATGACATTTGTTTTCCCAAGCCACTGTTACGCATGATGGATCCTAACCTTCCCAGACAAGGCTGAACACTTGCCTGACCATGGGAAATGGTGAGGAATTCCTAGTTTTGCTTTTCTTGCATGCACAGCTTTTGCTTTTCTTTGCTTTTCTTATTTGACTGTCTTTATCTGAACCCAAAGGTTTTTATTTTTTTTTCCTTTTTTCTAAATCTCTCCCTGATGCTGCTGGCAAGGTAGAGACTGAGTGGCTGAGTGTTGCTTAGTTGCTGGATTGGGTTTTAAACCACAACATTCCCCAATGCTGACTGTCTCTCCCTGGGAACTGTGGCAGCTGCCCTTTCCTGTCCTGCCTGTCTGACAAAGGTTCCAGTGCCTTGTCAGGGATGGGGACCACACTTAGCTCAATGGACTGGTGGATCCTTGCTGTCTTTTGTGTGAACCAATCACCAGGTAATTGGTTTCTACTTTTGACTTTCTTACTTGCATATATCCTGGCCAAACTTGTGCCTGGCTAAAAACACCACAGCAAGTTGACTTAAAAAAGGTCTGTAACACCTCCAGTAGTCTCCTTCATGAAATTAACCTCTTCCTCAGCAGTGAACTGATAATGCCCTTTCAAACTGGCCTGGGGGTTGTCTCTGGGGCTTAGTGAGTGCAGTGCTTGAAGTGGTGTTCAGCCCGTGTATGTGACCTACTAGGCAATGTCCGTACTTGAGACAAAGGTAGAAAGGTATTTCCAGGAACATGGACCCTGCAGAGTGCTACCAGCCTCCAACCTGTGTTTTCGAGCAGGCTCCCTAGCCTTCACTCAGCTCCATCTGATTCTACCCATACCAGGACAGCTTGAAAATGAGCAGGAAACTTGGGGTAACAGGACTGTTCACAGACCCTATGTGAACAAACAGTCTGCTGCAAGTACAGCATAATTTATTGAGAGCAAAAGCCTTTAAGAAAAAAAAGGATTCAATGAACTGTCTGTAGCTATGTGTAGGCTGTATAGCATCTGTCTGTCTCCCATATGGTGATCCTGCATGTTCACAGTGTCCTAAAGCACTTGCACAGCAGTAGGATGCAGGCAGCAGTGTCATACTCACCAGTCATTCCTGTCTTGTCTGCTATCAAGGAAAAGCTTTTTCTGTGCAGGACCCTTTTATAACCTTCCTTCCCCTTCAGGAGTGCGAATCACTCCTGAGCCGCTTAGTGACACTGTCCTCTGCAGTGGCCAAACACCTGTGTCACAGCTTGGAAGAAATTGTTCTGATGCAAGTGCACTTTCCCTTCCTGTTTATTTTAATGGCATTTATGTTATTGCCAAGGTGAAAGGAGTCATCCTCACTTTTTTTTTTTTTTTGTTTTATTTAGCTAGTCCCTACTTTTGTTGAATAGACTATTAACTTCTTATGCAGTAACGTCACTTCCCTGACTAGATTGCATCCGCTATTCATAAAATCATTGCATATCATTGTTATTAGATTATAAAACACTGGCTTCTTGCTCAACACCAGCATGTCCAGAGAGAAGATTCAACCTGCATATATTGAGACAAATTCCTTCCTGTGAAGTCTCACTGTCTGTGGTTCATACTCTTAAACTGTCTGACCTTTGCAAATCAAAAAGAGCCAAGAAGTCAAACCATGATCTGCAAAACACTCCAGATGCCTTCTTTGTTTTCAGTGGGAGTCACAATTCATCTACCTGGTGTATTGCAGGAAAGAAAAGACACACTTTCATATCAGTTTGCTAGAAACTATCCTTTGGCTGGAATGCAGGAGTGAGTCTTTTGTGTTGTTACGTCCTATGAATTAAATCTGAAAGAGGAAATGTAAGGGTTGCTGCAGTAAAACCTTTCTATTCAGGACAGCACAGAAATATACATGGAAAGCTGTTAAATTTTGTTTGCTTGTACCAAAATAGATTAAATCTAATGACATTATGGCTGGAACAAATTTAGGATTTTTTGAGATAAGAGAAGAAAGGGGGGAGTGCGAATAACTCTGAGTCATAGATGAGCCCTGATCTCAGAGGATGTGCACAGGCAATACTTTCATTGATTTCAGCAGAGATCATCACTTGCATAACAACTTCCGAATCAGGCCCATTTTGAGTGCTGAGTCAGCCTGGGGCTCAAATTTAGTTATTCTATCAAGCAGTTAGTTTGGAAAGTGTGGGAAGGTATTCTTTTTGCCTGTAAATGTTGTGGCTTTTGATATACCCCTACCCACCCTAACATTTAAAAAGTGATAATTAAAAACAAAGTAAAAAAGTTGGCATACAAATTAAGGCAGAAGAAGATGATTATTCACTTAATTCCATTTCTCAGTGTTTGCAGAGAATCAGAAGCCTCCTGACATGACTGGGGTGCTGATATTCTAAAGAGTGTTTCATGAAGAGTTGCTAGTATTATCAGAGCTTCTTTGCAATAATTTTTTTTTCTTCAAGCTCAAAATCTAAAGGCCTTGTGTTTGTCTGAGAAGAGAAGATGATGTGGGCAAACATGCATATCTTGCTATATACATTTCCTTAGATCAACAAATACTTGAAGTTTCTTACAGGTTTATGCATTTCCTGGAACATTTTGGCATGGTAGGGACCTGCATTATTTCCATGTACACACTCTGTCCTTGGTTGTTTACCTAGGAATCATCACGAGCTTCAGAGTTCATGGCAGCCAGAAATTGATATCTCTGGGTTCTTGTGGATCCTATGTGACTTATACGCCACAAAGGATTTTACCTGAAAAGCTGCTATAAAGAATAGGTATGTTTAACATAAATATACTTCTGACATATCTATCTATCTATCAATGAAAGGAATAATTTCTATTTTCTTTAATGATATATAAATACTAGAGATTGAAATAACAGTTTCACAATGTAGAGGTTTCTGTAATATGCTTCTGTAGTAAGAACATGCGCATGATCAATCAGTAAAATGCAGTTGGTTCTTTTACATCCATTAGGAAGGAGAGGAGTGTGTATTCTCCAAGCTTCCTTCATGAATATTTAATAGGAGATTAGATCATTAGAGTTTGTCACTTTCAAGCCATTGATCTGAATCAGATTTGCAACCGTGATACATTGTTAAAATTATAATAGGCTGACACACACACACACACACACAGTTGTCCTAAAGGTAAAAGGCAGGGTGAAAAAAAAGGGCAAAGGCTGAATATTGAATAGGAGATTTTTAAAAAAAATGCAAGAATAATGCTGATTTAAGAACAAGGTTTTTTTTGGAAGCTCATCCCCATAAGCAAGAGATGGAACTGATGAATAAAGTCATTCATACTCTGTGAAATCAGCTGTCCAGTGAAGATAATATGCTTACAAAATCATTATGGTTAGATCCTGCTAATGCCTTAATTCTATGACAACAATTTCAATCACTGGAAAATTACTCTATTATTTGTTTCTGATTTGCCTAATTTTTCAAAATGACTGCAAGCTGGTTCCATGGAAAACATGTAATAACTGTTCAACCTACTAGAGCATAGAGCTGGACAGGAACATAACATTTGCAAGTAAGAGGTTTGCTTTTTTCATGAAATCTGATATTTAAGGCTAAGGTATTGTTGTAGTCATGCTATGTTTGCCACTGAGAAAGCATGAGAGGTCTTGCAATTTACTAAAATCACCTGTCTCCTGAGCTGCTTACATCTCTGTACTACACACTTCTGCCTGCAAGTCTGACCTACGTTCAGACATCCTTGCATGCATTTGCACTCTTTTTTCTTTCTTTCTTGATATGTATAACTTTGAGTGAGTATCAGTCAGACTAGCCTTCTGCTCAAAGGTCAAAGTCTTCTGCCACCCATTTTGCATGGGAACAACTCTCATGTGGACACTGCATTATTTATGTCAAAAGTGCTTTCTGGAAGTCAGCTGAAATAAGTGATGAGTGAATTTAAACAATGGGCGCATAACCATGACATGTTCTTGACAAGCCAGTAAGCACATTTTCTACAGGAATGAACCAATATAGTGTGAGTAGAAAAAGTTCTCCACTGGAGTAGGTCATGCAATATTTACAAAAAATTCAGAAGAAAAAATCAGCAGAAAAACCCATATTTTTTTATTTCAAAAGAAAAATGAATGAAATTGGTACTTTATCAGTTTTAAGCAAAATCGTTTGGAAGAAAGGGAATTTTCTTGTTGAGTTGCTTTTGCAGAAATCTGTAGTGATGGCACATTTTCCATTCGCAGACCATAAGACTGACACTGGTATGAAGGATGGTCCTGGTGTCAGACACAATCTTACTACACTTGCTTGGGAACCCAACTTATTTTGTTCCCCTGGTATGAGAAGGACACATTTCCTTAACAGCTTAATTGCTTTTTTGGGAAAGGCAACCTTATACTGGCTGGCAGACAAATAGGATCTTCCCCATTGCAATTGTTTTCCTTAGGCATTTGGGTCCTTCAGAAACGTTATGTGAGCTAAAGCCACCTCCTTCTATACAAATTTTAGGAGATGTTGCTAAATGGCTTATTTTGATATTAGCTGAAGATCATTACTCTTTCCCTTCTTTGGTACAGTCACCATGATAACAAATTTTAGGTAAATGCCCTCACCACCTCAACATGCTGGGAGCTGGTGAATTTCTCTGAGTGTCATCTGAAAGGTAAATCTGGTCTTATGCCTGGGTTATGATAAATCCTTAAATATATTAGGAGTTTTAATACATAACTTTTTTTAATCCTCTAAGTCTAATATGTCTGAAGCCTAAGAAAAAAATAATTCTTCTTTAGTAATTTTAGTGGTGGCCTGAGCATTTGACAGGTATTTCCTTCCTAATTGTAAAAGAGATGATGAAGAGGGTAAGTGGAAAAGTGAAAGTGTGTGTTGAAACCTCTTCAGCCCCCAAAGATGCGAAACCCATGAGGGGAAAGAAGAAGTGCTTGAAAGAAGCACAAGTACCAGCAGCTGCATCAGAAAGAACACCACAAAACTGTATTGCCAGAAACCCAGTAAACATGCTAGAAGTTGTTCAGGAGTAAATTGTCATGCTAAGTGGATATTTCTGGGTTGATTACCTGGTTCTGTCATTGTGGTATTAATCTACCATATTATAGTGTCTCTTTATTAGAAAGCAGCTGATAGCACTTGCAAACTCAGATTTTGTTGTTTCTTATGACTACTCAGTGCCATTTCTATCTTATGAAAAATCATTATTCATTATTTACTTTGTCTTGAAAAACTGGCATATACCTCCAAAATCAAACTATTTTCCTAAAATTCAAAAAGGGCATTGGCAACTCATTTCAAAGTCATACAGATGCTGATCACAGTTTGCTCACAAGCTGACACAAAGCAGCACATGGTTTGACAATAGTGCAGTCACAGTGGGCTCTTAATGGCTTGCCTTAGTCATACAGCACCAATGTATTCTCCTTAATTACCACTAAGTCAGCTGTTACTAAACCAGCATCATTCTGCCCTGTTCTGGCTCCTTGATCGTGATACATCTCTTTTTATTGCACAAATAATCAAAGCGTAGCAAGTGACAACATAATTAATACTGGGTTACTGACACCCAGACTGTTCATGCTGCACTGTTCAAGCCTTCTAAATCTTTCAGCAATTGCTCTGCAGGTACTCAGACAGAAGATAAATCCTCCTTGGTGCCATGTAAGAATTCATGCACATGGAAGCAAATACCCTCCTGGGTCACACTTGCCATTACAGTTATTTCCATACTTTCTCTTCTAGTCCTGCTGTTTAGAAGATCTGCAGTTCTGAAGGCACAATCAGTGTGCACCAACCCTGAATTCCAAGGAAGAACATCTGTAAAAATATTAGTGCTGTAGTTTCATAAGAAGTACTGGTGCTCCTGCCTCTCCTTCCTACATCGAAAAGCCACCCACGTCCTCCTTTCCAGGGGAGGCAGCAGTGTAGTCACGGAGTTTGAGGACAGCTACATCCATGCAGGAAGGCTAAGGCACTTCCAATATCCTCTGAGGGTCTTGAGGAATGGGTGAGCTTAGACTTCCTTCTGAAAGATCATGGACAGCAGAGTTTATGAAGGTCGCCTTACCTTCACAAAGGGCAGGGGACATTCCCCGTCCCTGAGGGCAAGGGACGTGCAAAAACACCCATTTGCAGGAATAAATCCTCCCCTCCTTGCTCTAGTGTGATCTCATCCATACCATTTGTTTGAAACAGGCTCTGGACCTGATCATATTCTGATAATCAATGACAGTTTTGAATGTTTAACTGTGGAACACAAGGAAGACTGGCCCAGTCACATGCGTGCCTGCCCTGGGAGTCCACAAGGATCCCAGCAGAATAGCCGGGCTGGGGGTCTTGTGGGATGGCAGAGATGGTTTTGATACACTTTTGCAGGACAGACACAGTTATGACATGGAATTTCATGTGAGAGTCTTTAAACTCCTGAAGAATCCTTGTGAAACTACAGGGTGACACAGGAGCTTGGTCAATAAAGAAGGATGAAGAGGAAAGATAAGAAATATTTTTTCATTGTTGAATGCACTTCCTGCGAATACAGGATCTGACTGGACAAACAAACAGTGAGTCTGCTCTTCTCAGGCTTTCTTGTGAAAGATGTTTGATCTAGAATCACTATGAAAATACCAAATCCTAACTCACAATGGTATAAAGCACACTCCAACAAGCTAGTTTTATAAAAGGCCCAGAAGGTCATGACTATGAGGTACCGTGGAAAGGTGTGACAATATCTATCACTGCCAATGTCATAGATCCTTGTGACTGAGATTTATTTATGAGGTGGTATTCCCAGATGATGACAGAAAATGGATTTTGCCCACTGCTACAAGGAAAGATAAGAAAATTCTAGAAAGAAAATTTGAGCTGTTTCTTTTTTTCTGATATTGCTACTCACAAATCTGGCAATCAGCTCTGCCCTATGTGGCACCTGGCAGAGGTCAGTGTCATTAGAAACAGGGTTTACATCTATGATTTACTGTTTTGGCTGTGGTCTTTCTCTACTGTAAATGCAGGTGATCCCCATGGCAGGGAGGAATGATGAGGACGACTCCATCTTATCAGAAGGCATTTATTACTTAATTATACTATATTATATAAAAGAATACTATACTATACTAAAGAATACAGAAAGGATACTTACTGAATGATAAAAAGATAATAATGAAAACTCGTGACTCTTTCCAGAGTCCCGACACAGCTTGGCCCTAATTGACCAGTGAGTCAAAACAACTCACACCAGTCCAATCAAGTAATCACCTGTGGGTAAACAATCTCCAAACACATTCCACACATGAGCATAACACAGGAGAAGCAAATGAGATAAGAATAGTTTTCCTTTTCTCTGAGGTCTCTCGCTGCCTTTCAGCTTCCCAGGAGAAAAACCCTGGGCGAAGGAATCGTGTTCAAAGAATGTGAATGCCACATTTCTCCACTATTTCTAAGCAAGGTGAAGAAAAAAATTCTAAAATTCTGATAGAATTAACATAAAGAGTAAGAAGCAGCATCATTTAGCTCACCATTGTGATGGAGACCAATATGGTGTTTATAAGGAGCCTGGAAGAACTGATAGTGATCCACTGGAGAACTTTAGAGATCTACTGGACTTGCAGATCATACTACATCTTTATTTTCCCTGCTCTGTTTCTTAGAACAATGATTTATCTTATCTGCAAGCAAATAATATAATGATGTGATGACAACTGTATAAAAGTTTTCTTTGTCCCTTATTTAGTATCTGTGAAATTTCATGAGTCTCTGCCACCTCTAAGTTATTACTTTTCCAGAAATGAGCTAAAAAAGGAGAGATGCCATTTATTTCTATGTAGACTCAAATTACATACCTTGTTTTTCAAATAAACCCTTCTTGGCTCACAGTTTTACCTCAAAACCTCTCCAGGACGTGAAACCCAAGTTCATTTTTTTTTATGACGTAGTGCCTCTCTTTAGCAGTCAGCTTTCATATACCTCAGCAGGATTAAGTGAATCCATTATTTTCAGCTAACATGCAGTGGCCTTCCTTGATCCTTTGTACAACTCTGCATTTTTTTTCTTCTTTTTTCCTTAAAAAAAAAAAAACAAAAAAACTCTTGTATCTCTCACACTTCTCCATTTAAACATTTAAAATAAAAAGAAGTGGAAAGGAGTTTGGGGCCAGTGTTGGAAATAAACACATCAATATTTATTTACAGGGAAATAAAAGTCAAATGAGAAAGAAGAAAAGTCCTATGTGTCACTTAAATGGTGAGATGGTGATTTCTGTCAGAAAGTCTTGCTTGCTTTTCAGCTTGTAGGAGGTGTATAAATTAAGTTGCTCACCCACAGTTTGCTTTTGTTTGTTTCCACCCCTTGCAGATGACCATGGCTGTAAATTATGTTGCTGAGTCTCATGGCAGGCTGCCTCCAAAGGGCAGCTCTGCCTCCCTGGCTGCTCCCTGTCCTGCTCATTCCCCTATGACAGCTCAAAAAATCTGGTGTCTGGACAGCTAGCTGGGTCAGATTGCTCATCTGGCTCTTAAAATAATATTGGGATTTTACTATTATTTCTTTCAAATGTGGGATGAATTTTCAGACAGCCAAACTTTTACAAAGTCCCCAGTATCAGAAGTGGACAGTCAATTTTCTGGTTTGCTGTTCATTATGTCGATATTGCCCAAAAACTTCCGCTGAGCTCAGCTTTTTATAAGTTATGTGTAAAGATCCCAGGGCCTTAAGCTCAAGAGCCTGCAAGGCTCCTTCCCTTCCCAGCTGTTAGCATCCACTCCCAAAGACAATTACTCTCATACCTCTACTAAGGCTGCTTTGCTCCAGGACCTTAATGAAGATGAAATTCAGGCCCACAACCTTGTGCCTTGAGGACTTGCCATGCACTTTTCCTGTGGGAATGTTTATGCTGCCCAGCACTGCTCTGTACAGCAGCACATGCAAAAGCCTTGAATAATCTAGCTCTGGTCTATTGGTCAGCCTGTGCTTCCCCCAGACTAATTAGTCCTGCTACAAAGCAAGATGAATTGCCTCAGGCACAGTGCCAGGCTGCAGGGCTGTGTCCTGAGCTAACTTGCCGGTGTGACGCAGCCCTGTCTAGACACACCAGCCTGGACAAAGCAGGTTCTGACACCTCTGCACGATGTAAACACTCAGTTCATGTCAGCCAAAATATAGAGTATTTCTGATGCAGTAAGCAGGTCACAAAATGAGGAGAGGAGAGTGCCACATCAGCTCTTTTCAGATGTGCATCCTTTCTTTGCTAGCGCAGTTGGGATGGATGACTGGTGGTCCCTTGTGGCTCTTTTCCCCACTTGTAGCTACAAGATCCTGTAGAATAGGTTAGGTTTGGGAATGAGCATGAAGAAACCTTGCCTTTTTTACCTGTTACATCTTAACTAAATGCAAAGGAAATGAATACCTGATTGTGGCTAGAGTTTCCTCACCACCAGAACTATTTGTCCACAGATGGAGCTGGTTGAGACTCTTTCTAAATACTGAATTTGTGCTGCTTGTACCATTCATACTTTTCTGGTACAAAATGCTAGGTCCTATGGAGGTGTCTGAGAGAAATGTTTCTGGTACAAAAATGCTTCTGGTACAAAAATGCTAGGTCCTATGGAGGTGTCTGAGAAAACTGCTTCTTCAAACAGGGCTATGGGCACTCTGTTAAGCTCTAGCAATAGAAAAGAAGAAAATTCAAGTTTTGCTCATAACCATTCAAAGTGATTTAAGACAAAATGGAGAACAGCAGCCCTCCAAACTGTTAGTGCTAATGAATATGTATTGCAACCAGATGAAGATTTGTGAGCAGAGTGTATACGACATCTTTTGCAGAGGGTGCTGCCAAGCCTGAGAACCTAAAGAAGCACTGGTTTAATCAGTGGCTACAATAGGGGCTAGTCAGTATGTTATTTCTTTTATAATTTACAAATCCATCAAGTCAAACCTGCCACATTTAAAAAGTAGTAGGAAAACGTTGGAGTTTTTTGATTATGTCATTGTTCCTCAAAATCTGATATGACAGGAAAAGCTGCCTATCACTTGCTTGACTGCTAGACAAAAAAATGTACATTTCATATCTAACTTCTCATGAGTGCTTTTATTATCCAAGGGCAAGTAAAAGAACATTTTGTATATAAAAAGTTATGCATAAGAAGGAGCCCTTCAGTGTCAGTTCATTCCTTCACACATGTGGATGAAACATGACATCTAACTCTATTCTGCTTCCCCTTTGTCAGCACCAGGCCCACGACCTGTTGGATTCCCTAAGTTGGAAGAGAAGACTCAGGATGACTCTGCCTTCAAAAGCAGGGTGTTGCTGCATTGTTAAGCTCATTGTTAGGCTGCCCCAGGGGCTTGTGGAGAGAGGCTATTTTTTCCTCATCTGGGGCTTGGGAGTTTAGAGGCTTAGAGTTTCCTTCTCTGGGGCAGAAAAGGCTAGCTCAAATGTTCTAAAAACCAGGAGTAATGTAATGAGTTGAGCTCAAGAAGGGATGGAAAATCTCCAAGAGTTTTCCTTCCCTCAGTTTTTTTCTCTCTTCATCATTTCCTTTTGGCCTTCCAATGTCCCACACACTCTTCCCTGTATAAGGGTAATACCACCATGACAGGCCCAAACCAAGAATCTCTGTAAGGTCAATCTCTGTAAGGTAAAAAATATAAAAACAAATGTTTTCACCTCCACCACAGATGAAATCTCCCAGGCTGTGTTTAATTTGCTCACTGCTTACATCAGTTGACTTCTGTTCTTTTAAGTAGGTAGAAATAGTAATTTATCAGTAAAAATAACTTAATAAAGGCGTTGAGTGAGAGCGCTTGCTATGACTTGCTATGCACTCTGCTGATTTTATGTGTCTGAAATGAGAGCTTTGTGTCACAAATGCCCTTGTAAATTTGTCTAACTGAGCTGTAGTGATATAGGGTGTGGATAGAGAAAAAAATACCAAAAATAGCAGATAGTTCAAAAAAAGAAAAAAAACATGCCGAGGGGTGGCATATGAAAGGCTGCTAAGAGTTTATAGGCTTGTCAGACTAGTTGTCTTATTGGATTCATCAGAGCTGATAAACTCAGGACACCATAAACTACTCATATTGGCACGAGGCCACCAGCAACAACAGCTTGTACAAATCTGACTACCTCCAAGAAGGATTTTATGTGCCCTGTTCAGGGAAAGAATACGGGATTATATATATATGCTGATGAAACAAGGGACCCCTTGAGGGATTTGCTGTCTCTCTGCCTCTAAGTCAACAGCTGGCTCTGACCCCTGAGCTGCTGCTCCAGCTGGGCAGTGCTGAGTGATGCGGGTGCAACAGCCTGGTCAGAGAGTGAGAGAACGGGCTTTGTTTTCTCACAGTGGACTTGTGAGACTTTTTAGGGAGTTGTAGAAATGATGATAACTTGTTAGTATAAACAACCTGCAGGTGATGTTTTCCTACTCTGTTTTTCTGTTCTTCTCAAGGACTGTTTGTGAGAAATATGTTTTTGTTAATTAGCCAATCAAGTAGAATGTGTCAAATCTATCTATAAAAGAAGTGAATTTTTGTATTAAAGCTGCTCTTTTGCAAACCAGCCTTCTAGTGAATCTGTGTCATTTCTTGCTCAACAGCTACAGAGTAAGACCAAATTATGTGAGGGAATAAGCACCATGGGGATAGTTTTCTGCTATTAACAATAACAACAGCCTAATACTCTTGTTGTTTTTCTTCTTCTTCTTCTACTTGCTATTATTATCCTGATACAGTTTTATTATTTAAGGCTGTACCCATAAACATTGGTTGTGACATTTGTCTCCCTTATCCTGATCCCACCATGGAAAACAGAACATGCAACACCTGTGCATCGGGTCAAACCCTGTGAAGGAACAGCACAAGTACAGTCAGCAAAGAGGAAAGTCACAGAATGGTGCATCGAAACATCTAAAATCCCTTTCTGCCACCCTGAGCTCTTGAGTAATGCCATTACAGTCAATGTCATTGACCTAAAATGATGAGATCAGTTTCTTCCTCATTTACCACAGGTCCATTCACACCACTGTGGGTGGGAGAAGACAATTCACAGAAGGTTTTCATATATACAGAAGATGTAGAAAAGTGAAAATTCTGAGCAAACAGGACAGTCATTAACAGTTTCTCCATCCTTTTTCCATGGACTTCAAACTTCCCTCCACAGTCTCCACCAGCCAGCCCTGACGTATACATGCAATAAGATGTAATAAGGTTCTGTGCACTAAGAATACTGTAATTTGGGCCAGGGACTCAACATGAGATGAAACTGCTCTGTTCACAGGAAGACTTACAGGCTTGCACTGTCACTGGTGACTCTGAGACCCATTTTTTCTATCCTTAGGTGGCCAACGCTGGCATCCAGTGCACCCCATAGCTCCAGAAGGTATAGGAACAATTCCACTGTTATGATCTTGTCCTTGCTTTTGGGTAAGACAGCACCAGATCACTATTTCCATTGTGTATTCATTGCTTTTGGAATGAGATTGATTCCCACTTTAGGCAACAGGGTTAAAATCTGGACTATCTGAGAATATCTGGTGGGGGTAAGCAAACTTATTCCCAAACCTGACTTTTGGGGAAAAAGGTGGTCTCCCATGTTTAAAAAAATATTACATTAAAATGAACTCACCTTTAATTTTTCTATGAGTGATTGCTCTCAGTAGACTGTGAACTGCTGTCAAGTAATCAAATATTTGCGTACCTACTTAACAGATTAATCTATAACTTGTATGATAGCATTTGAAAATGCGATAGTGGTTTGTGTCATGCATCTTGAACTACTCTCAGGTCCCAAGTGTTGGAACCATGACATTCAAAGAATGTTTTCCTGATGAAATGTGTTAATACTTTACCATATGTAACCACTAGTGATGAATTACTTTGGCATTCACTGTAAGAACATTAACCAAGATGAACCCATTTGGTGTTAATGTCAGTGTAATATATAGCTCCCTGGGTAACCCCTTGGAGCTTAACATTCATTTAGAAAACGCTTTTTCAAAAGAGTTTTATACTACGCTTTTCTATTTTAGAATTAGCAGACAAGCCCTTTTGGATTATATTTTTCATTTCTGCCCCAGTGCTGTTCTCGCTGGCTAACCTGCATTTCAGCATTGAAATCTTTGTTCTTGATGGAAAGAACAGTCAGTCTTACAATATACTCTAAAATCACACATATTGATGGGAGTAAGGTTATCTCTTTTGAACTGCTGCATACATCACCTGGCTCATACTTCCAAATATCTCTTCCATAGTACTCATGCTTTTGCTTGTGTTACTGTCTTCTAAATTGTATTTTGTACATCAGACAACAAACAGATGTTTCTTCCTTTCTTGATTACTATCTAGTCCATGTTTTCTCATCCATGTCAGCCACTTTCTCTAGTCAAGTGAAAGACTGTTTATCCTTTATTTCATCTACAGTTTGGAATGCATTTCTCAAAATGCAGGAAAAGCATCTCTCCATGCTCTCCTTTCCAAACGTGGAGGTTTGGGTACAAACTACCAGCAATCCATGGTCTGGTGTGCTGTGCATGGTACGTGGTGTAGCTGGTGTGACAGCAGCAAATTGCTGTGTTTGTGTTGCTGGGGTATTGTGAGGAGAGACTGCAGGCCTTTATTTGTACTACCCAGGTATTCAAGGAACAAAATTTCTACGCTGAAGTGTAAATCCTCTTTAGATTAGATTAATTCTTGTTGAACTCTGGTAGCAACATGGCCATTCAGGGATAATTGCTTGTTTGTGAAGATGTTTTGGGACGGAGAAGTTAGCCTGATTTTAATCCATTCAGAGTGCTCTATTTACCACGAAATGTCAACTAGTGATAGATCAATTTCATTCCAAAAAGATTTCATTCCAAAAAGAAAGTTAATATGACAAGATTTATTTTCCGTAAGCCATCCTGATTGATATTAATTATATTACCATCCATTAGCTCTCCTTAAGTGATTGTTGCATTATCTAGTTGGTGATCAACATTAGGATAGATCATCCTCTTTGTCCTTTTCAAAATGTCACAAAGTTTCTTTTCTTGAAGATTTCTGGGACATCCGATGAGTTCCTGGACTTTTTGAAAGTTGACATTACTCGTCCGGAGAGCTTGAGCAGCATTTTAAAGAGAGGATTTCAAACTATGTCCACTTAATAAAAAACTCTACAGAATATCATAGTTTTATTATGGTTTGACATTTTAAGGTGTTACTAAATGGAATTGGTCATTAAAACCATTGCCTTTTCCCACACATACAAAAGAGAAATGCTTCTTTAAGGTGTTACTATTGTAAAGGAATTGGTCATTAAAACCATTGCCTTTTCCCACACATACCAAAGAGAAATGCTTACCAAACACTCCCATTTTTTCTGCCTAATTATTAATTGTTTGTATAGCTTTCCTCTGCTAATGGACCTGTGCTCTCTCCCAGGGGCAATGAGCGCAGCTGCCCAAAGACCTGCTAAACTAGATATTTCTTGACTACATTTGCAAGATCAAGAAAAAAACAACTAGGAGCTGCCCCAAGGTTCCAAGATCTCCTCTAACTGGTCTTGATTATGAGTTGGTAGGTCTTCATGCATTCATTGGTTTCCTCTAATAATCATCTAGCTTCTGAATTATAGTATTAAAAACTGTCTTTCAATCCACATCCTATATACATGTATTTTCATGGTTGCTTTCACTTTTCCTCAAAATCAGATTTTGGGTTCTCTTTAGACAGTGGGTAGACTTTTTTGAATATTAAATTAAATATTCTTCAGATTTTTCTGGCATATTTAATTTTTGTTATTTACTTTTAATGTTCATACCAACAGATTAGGCTTACAACTATTTTTAGGTTTGCAACCCCTTTTTTTAAAGAACTGAATGTTACCCTTTTTTTCAAGAACTCAAAGTTTATGCTACTGGCTGGCAAAATATTCTGTTTGGAATATAATATATGTAACCACTGATTTAATCAGATCTCTGATGAACTTTTTCCTTTGTCACAACAGGTACACAAAATTAAATACAACATATCTGAAGTGAAAGTTTTCATTCAGAACCTTCAGGAAATCCAGATAACATTTTAGTATTTCCAGTGTGAGACCTTCAGTAAGCATCAAATGATAATTTTCCTTTAATGATATCCTGAGAAGTGTAATGTTTGACTAGGAGGATCAGTGCAGGTCAGAGCAATGTGTCTATCCCAATTCTCTTTGGAGAGTGTGATCCAGCAAACAAACTGTATCTCTGGAGAAAAGCAAGGCACAATGAGGAAGTGACTGAATCTGTATGGGATGACATGGCTGCTTCTTGGCATGAAGAGAATTTTTAGTTAACTTTACTATTTTTACATAAATTTCCTTGAAGAGATTAATTTTCATTTCATCTAAGACCTATTTTTGCCAGTTTCTCTTGAGTAGTGATAGGGATTCCAAGTACAGCATTAAGCAAATGGCATAAATACACTACAAAATATTTTCACAAATATTTTACATTCATTTTCCTTGCAGCTTTCAGAAGGTTTAAATATCAATTATTAAAATATTCAAAAGAAAAGATTCACTTAGAAGATTTGTCATTCTGTTGGCTTTGGTACATAAAAAATAAACTGAATCAATGACTAGCACATTAAGAACAGCACAAATTCTGAACAAACACCAGAAAATAAATACAAGACCAAAAATTAATTAAAAACAAACTTAATTTTTAGAGATAAAGATGAGCAGTAAGTTAAACCATGATGGTTAGTTCACTACCAAAAGATCAAATAAGGCAAATAGTCCCACTACTTCTCCAAATTAATTCATTAATTCTCAGATAAAAGAAAAAAAAAAGAAAAAAGAAGAAAACCAATAACACTGATGTACAAATGCACATTGTCTTCTCTTCTTTTCTTAAGAATTCCACAGCATAAATCCATATATGAAGATTATAAATGAAGCCACAAAGGGAGAGACTGAGTCCAACCCAGAGACAGAGAGATAGATTCTTTCTCTAATTTGATGCCACCTTCTTCTTGCATATAATATGAACAATTAATTCATAATGGTGGTACATTAATCCAAATTACTCTTGGTTAGATGTGCTGGCATCCATAAATGTTATTTTTATAGATACTCTGATGATCCCAGCACAGAAACAGGATAATTACTTGGGATTACTTAGGAAGTCTTTCCATTGAGATTTTGTTCTTTCAGCCTCCACTCAGCTGTTCTCCAAAAAACACAACAGAGGCTAATGATCACAATGGTCTTTGTCAGGACATCTGCATAGCAAGAAGAAGTTCAGAAAAGTCTGCTGAACTTGTTTCATATCGCACACGGCCAGCTATGAACTTGCACCTTTCTTGACATCAAGGAAGGAGAGATTTTTATTCCAAGACATTCTGTGGAAAAACACCAGCCAAGACACCACCACTCTGACACCACCAGAGTGACAAGCTGGCAAGGCAATGTCGCATTTGTGTACAAGTGAAACTGCAGCTGGCTAAAATATGTATTTTCAACACATTATTTATGCTTTGAATTTATCTTATATTCTTTCTCCCTTTATGGACTTATAGATATGTGTGGTTAACAGTGGCAAACTTTGCCATCACAGATATTGCCTGTGTCATTTTTTCAGAGATTTTGCTGAAGTGCCACTCTGTATATGATAATTCACAGAACTCATTTCTATCAATATATCTGTAGTGAATACTAATTCACTAATGTTTTGCTTGTTTGTTTTAGTTCTGCAATGCCAACTTGTGACCTTAATTTTATTCTGAAATCAATTCAACCTACTCCGCCTTTGATCCAAATGCATAGACACTTTTTAACTGGACTTTTTTCACAGTGTGAATGTTGGATCCACAGATACTTCAGGAGCTGTAACAAAGAGCTGTGAACTATAAAAACAGGAATATTCCAGAATTTATTGTCTTTTCTGAGAATATTTGAATGGGAAGATGACACTGTTCCACCTTTGAAAACTGCTTTTTGCTTTGTGAAAGCTGGAAATAGCTTTTACCTCCTGCAACCTGTGACATGAGTGTTTTTCCTCTTTTTGATGCAGCAGTAGCTGTTTACACAGCTCTGCACATGGGTGCATTTGTAAGGCAGGGTGGGATGAGGTGGCTGTTAAACTAGATGAACTTGTGGCTGAGAACATTTATGAAAAAACACATTTAGGGTGCCTTCCAGAGTTAGAAAAGCCACAAACCCTGACCTAATATTTATTATAAAAATACAATCTGCCTTTGCTATCACACGCTGTCAGAAACGCTGAGACAATATATGAAGATGAAGAGCTTGACAAGCCATGACTGGTTGTCAGGGGAAGATGTTTGTTGAGTTTCAAAGAGTTGTTTTACCTCAGAGTCTGGGTCACAGGTATTTTTCTGGGAAGCCTACATTGTAGCAGCGAGCAAATGTGTCCTTTTCATCTTTTCTTCATGGGACCCACCTTCAGATAAGTTTTTTTTGTTTGTTTGTTTTCTTTTTGTGCCCTACTTCTCTACAGTGCTGTAGTTCAGGTCTTGCTGAAAAGCACAGTGGCTTGTATAAAGTGGCTATATGAAGGTATTTGACTCACTCTTGATTTCTAGATTCCTCTGTGCCAGGTTGTTTTGAACTAGACTTCTGTGGGAAGAGTCAACTCTAGAAGTGACTTTCTGCACATCCTTTTAAGAGATAGAATCCTAATTTAAAAAAAAAAAAAAACCAAAAAGACCAAACAAGACCAAATCAACAGCCTGACTAATTAAATATGAAGATTCTTCAAGACTGGTTTTTTTTTCAGGGTCTGTGGTCTGATACACATCTCTTAAGAGAAATGAACTTGACCGTTAAGTATTTAGGTAATTGCAAACAAGAGACATAACTTTCATCCAGGATTTTGAAAATTGGCACTTAAAAAGAATGAATTACCTCAATTTTTGAGCAAAATAATTTTTCAAGAAAGAACTCATTTCTTGAATTTTATGTTGCAAATTTGACAGATAAAATAACAAAAAAGTGTCCTTTTCCCAGTTTCACATAGGATTATTTATAGTCTACCCTACAGAACGAAATGTTATTTTTATATCATATAACAGATAATGAGATGCACTTTTGAAGCAGATCTTAAGGAAGGAGAGAGAGCAAAGATGAAATGAAGGAGAAAGGCATGGCAGATAAGCAAAAGATAAAGTAGGAAATGCAAAAAGAGTACCCTGGGCAGGAAATGTTGCAGATGAAAAGAGAAGTTTGAAGGCATAGAGAAATTAACTAAGAAATTAAAAGATACTGTCTTTTAATAGTCAGAGATGTAACTTTATAGTGTGCCTAGGAAGTGGAAAACAAGTGTAAGGCAGACAGATAAATTACATCTAATTTAGTGTTTCTCCAGGTGCTGCCATCAAGCCTCCTGACTGTACTCTAATTATTCTGAAGAAGAAAAATATTAAAATCCATGGTAATTCCTTGTAAAGGTGAAGTCTTTGTTCCCTAGAATGCATTTATTTATATATTTATTTATTGTTTAGTTTTCTGATAGAAGAAGGAGAAGGACAGGAGGCATTGGGGCAGAAACTGATGCTCAAGAAGTTCCACCTGAATATGAACTTCTTCACTGTGTGGACGACTGCACAGAAACAGTTTGCACACAGAGGTTGTGTAGTCTCCCTTACTGGAGATGTTCAAGAACTCTCTGAACACAATCCTGTGCCAAATGTTCTGGTTTGACCCTGCCTGAGCAGGGAAATTGGACCAGAGGCCCCTCTGTGGTCCTTTCCAACCAGACCCATTCTGTGATTCTGAATTGCAAAAGGAGAAGGAGACAGAAAAGGGAAAGGAGAAAGGGAAAAAAGGAAAAATACACAATCTAGAAATGTTTCACAGGCTTTTACTCTCAGAGGTGTGTTATCTCTCTTTTCTAGACAGGGTGTACATACATATATGTGTGTGTGTGTGGGTGTGTGGGTGTGTGTGTGTGTGTGTGTTGGCACTCTGCAGAAAAGTTGAAGCCATTAGGTTTTACCCACCCAGCTGCCCCACTCTGCCTGTGCACACCTGAATTGCTGTTAGACATACATGTTTCAGGGTTACTTGTATTTATTCCACAAATAGTTTAGTTCTACTGTATTGCCCAAATGTCTGTAATTTAATCCTTGTCTGACAGCTATTCAAACAAAAAGAAGAGAGGGATATCCTGAGGTGATTCAAATATTGACTGGAACAATCATCGTTTTGCATGCAGTCAATACTGACCTTTTCCATTTGGAAAACTTGAAGGGGAAAAAAACAGCTGCCTTTTCCATTATAGTTTAGCTATTAAAGTAATATACACAGAGTATTAACATGTACGTGGGGAGTTTTAGTGAGAAACAGGGGACTAGTAAAAGTTTTACACCCTCACACCGTCTAGAAACCGTAAGATACTAAATTTCACGCCCACACATTTTTCATGCCCAACTGCTTGATGCTTTCTGTGTAGAAGGACCCTTGATGTTCAGAAATGTTTTCTGTGGTGATTTCAAATCGTCCCACCCCAAACCCCTGTGTTAGACTGTATATTGGCACATCTCATGACAACAAGCTTGGCACTAGGAATAATGGCCCCTGAAAATACATGTAAAAATGCATGGGGAAATTTTGTGTTTCACCAAGATTTTCAGACTTAGGCTACTGAGTCCCAAGTGACTTTCATGTCCCTTATTTGCTTTGTCCCCCTCAGGCATGCTTAAACACCAAGGTGTAAAGACAGCTGTTGCAACCACCAGTTATCACAAGATAGGGAGTTGCCAGCTAGTGAAAGATATTTCTCTCATCAGGAATATTTTGTTGGCTACCTTCCATTCATGACAACCTTAAATTTCCTGACCTGTGATAAGTCATCCAATCAAGTAGGAGAAGCCATGCTGAAGTAACGAAAAGATTGTAATACGTGGCATGCTGTTCTCCAAATTAATTATCTGCAATCTGCCCTTCATGGTCACAAGGAAAAAAAATATTAAAAATAAAGATATTTTAAAAATAAAATAATTTCTAAAAAATATTTTGACTCTGTTGGTTTGGATTTATGCATGGTATGATTGTACCAGCATCAGGGAAAAAAGACTTATTTCCAGGTTAAATACTTCTCTAAAGTTACATGATGGAAAGATCTGGCTGCAGACACCTACTGTTTTCAATGAAATGTTAATAAAGAAAAGACTGGGCTGGGCTCTGTAGAAATGGGATATCAGTACTAGTAAGAGGAGAATGTTTGTATGACAGATAATCATTTACAGAAATGTCAGCACAAGTTTCTTCTTGGAGGAGGGAGCTTTACATCTCTGAGGTAAATACTATAGCAGCAGGCTGCCCCAGTGAGTGACCCACCTGAAACTGAAAGTTCTAACTTTTATTTCTACCTCATATTTTTGGTAGGTCTCAGAATCAGGGTAATTAATTGGACTATTCAAGTGTCTAAGTATTTTTTCAAGTTTGATGTTTCCTTTTTGAAATATTTTTGATTGTATGGATTCTATTTGTAATTTAAATTTTACATTTCAGAGACACTTTGGCTCATGATGCCTCACTCTCAGCAGCTCTGTAAATAAAAATGCAATCTGTTCACCTTTAACATACTAAAGAAAGTACACTAAAAACATTCCCATATAACAGCAAGTTTAAAATTAGCATCTTCAAATTTTTTTGTTGAAACTACATCTGTAGTTTTCATTTTGAAACTGAAGGCAGCATCACCTTGAATTTACTCACTTAATTATAATGCAGTCAGTGGAATGTTAGGAAGGGAAGGTAAGGACTCCAAAGCTGGCTAGAACTAGGGGACTTTAGGGAGATAAAGAAGAAATATCTTGCTCAGAGTGAAAATGACAAAGCTAAAGCAGTGTTTACAGTACAGGTAAAAAGCAGCAATGCCATCTGATGCTTTTGATAGTATCTGAAAACTCTAGCTTTTGAAGACAGAAATCAGATAGGTCTGGACCTTCTGTTAGAGGGAATAGTAGGACAGATAAACTAGCCAGCCTCTGGCCTTTAGCATTCCAGTACTCTCATGTTGCTTGGGTGAAAAATACAGATAATAACTCCTCTTCAGAGCTAGGGCAGAGACTTCTGAAGGATAGATAAAGGCTAATTCATTCCTTTGCAGCAAAGACATGGATTTACCCTTTCATATCCTGTGTTAAAGGAACATTGCTTTTTTTTTGTGATGCTCAGACACAATATCCACTGCAGATCCCAACAGGCTCTCCCATGAGATAGGATCCACTTCTATGTGCTACTTGCACAGCGTGAAAACATTCTCCATACTATTTTTTCACTAAAAGTTGCATTAAAAAAGTGTTCTTTCTCAAAAATTGTTCTCATAGCTACTGCAAGAATAACAGGTCAGGAATGCAATTTTCTATGTATGTTTTCTGTAATACTTAATTTAAAATACTAGAATTGGGAGGGGGCAGAGAGACTGCAGACCACAGAACAGAGTGTCAGCGCAGTATGTGTGCAGACCTAGACACAGGTTCTTAACTGCTAAGGACAGAGCTATCAGTGAAGAAATCAACAGCTATGAAAAAACACAGGTTTTTGAGAAAAGTACCTAAATCAAATCAAATGCACAAGTAGAAATACCTGATCATGGACATTACACACTAATATAGAGGCAATCAAAGGAAACAGCTCATGTGACAGAGGAAAATGTTCAGTATCAGGGTAGAATATTCCATTATTCATCACCAATGAAAAAATCAATTTCTCTCAAGACAAAGTAATAATAATAATAATATCAACAGTGTTAGTTCTTCAACTTTTATTTCCTACCTATGTTTCAAAGCAGTATTGCTTTCTATAGGCTAAAAAATAAAAAATTCAAAACTTGCCAAGAACTTTTAGCAAGTAGAAGACAGAGAAAGAAAACTAGACTCAGTCATAATCCTCACTAAGAACAATTTATAAGAACAAAAGGACATAAAAGTAAACCATTCTTAATTATTTGTTTATGTATTTAAGTAAGAATCCAAGTGATTAGCAAGGAGATTTAAAAATGTGAAGTGAGAAAGGAGGAATAAAAGAGAAATTGTTGTTGACAGAAGCTTGCTGGGAAATTATGCAATGAGAATTCAAAACTTAATTTCAATAATTTGTTCCAAAAGAAAAATGGTAGAAATTTGGATGCAATTTTTTCCCCTTCTCATAGACTGTTTTCTGTTACAGAATCTTGGATGGTTTAGCATCATAAGTCCTCCAAAATTTTGAGGATTAACATTATAATCACTGAAACAATACAGACTTAAAGTACATTTTTTCCTGACTTTCTGACTCCTCAAGAGAGATAAGTGATCATGTGTATTGTGTTGGGAAAAAAATAATTCTCTATTTCATGGACTGCAACCTACAGGGCATCTGTTGATTACAAACTACAAACCACCCCTAAACAATAATTTTTGAATACAGCCTGTTCTGTAGGCTGCATGAAGTAACTAAATTTTAGCTACGAATTGGCAGACATTCTTTCTTGTAGGGAAAGAATTAATAATTCACCTAAAAATTTGCAGCTGACTAAGTGCTGGAGATGATGATCATGTGGTTATATTTATTTAATCTGAATAAATTGTGATGCCCTTCACTTAAGGAGTCAGGACAAGGCATGGTTAGTCACTGGCTGGCAAATCAACTGTGCTCCAAATGTCCCACGAGAGGTGAGTGGCAAATGTTATTGCAACGCTGCTTCATGTCACCTATGAAACTTCCCAGGAACTGGGGAATCTCCCTGAGGAGGAAGGAAAATGTCATGCACCTCTTCAGGAAGAAAGGCACAAAAGACTTGGGAATTACAGGCTGGTCGGCCTAATCTCAATTCCTGTGAAGTATGTGGAGCAAATCCCCTGGGAAATCACACCCAGGCTTCTAAATAAGATTGGGAACAAGTGAGTGACTTGGAATAGCCAACGTTGATTTATCTTGGGAATAAAAATGCAAAATCTTACACAAGTGCTGGAATAACCTCAGGGAGCAGAATGGCTAGAAAACCTTGGAGTCCTAATGGTCCACAGCATAGTCTGGATATGAATCAGGAGTGTGGCTTTGTTGTGACAAAGGTAACCACACCTCAAAGTGAACTGTTGGGGTTGCAGGTGTCAGGTTGAGGCAAAAGACCACTCTTCATTCAGCAGCCTGAATAGAGTGCTGAAGTACTCTACCCATTTTTGGGTACCCTGGTAGGAAAGATCCTCAGATATTGAAGCAAGTACAACAGAGGGATAGCAAGATGCTAAGGAGACTGGAGAACAAGATGAATGAGGAAAGGCAGACAGCAATGGGTTTGTGTAGTCTGAAATGGAAATATCTAAGAATCTGGAACTGTCTTGAGCTGCCTTCACCTACCTACATTTGGTGTTTAAAGAAAGTGGAGGAAAAGGAAAAGAGGCAGCAGATCCAATTGTAGGGTAGAAACTGTCAATTAGTTGTTAGAAAGAATATCACAATACAACTAGTCAAATACCACAACAAGTTGTTCAGAGAGGTTATGTGAAGTATATCCTGAGTTATTTAAAGTTTAATTAGACAAGGGTTTAATTTAATTCTGAAGGTGAATCTTACTTTAAAATTACACCCTTTTTGAGTGGAGAGTTGAGCTGGGCGATCTCCAGAAATCAGCTACATAGTATATGATTATATGATTATATTTCTTTGCAGTTATCCAACTTGTGGCACAGTCAGAAACAGGATAAATTTTCATTTTTAGTAGAAAATTACTTTATTCAGTCAGCAGCTAAAATGCTGAGTGTTTCTAAGGAAAAGAAAAGAGACATTCAGTTCCCTTAGTAGAGCTAAAAAACTAATAATCTGACTACTTTAAAAGTTAAGAAATCCTTACAGAGTGGAGCTGGGAGAAATGTGAACATTAAGTGTTCACAGCAAAGAGGCTGAGTTAGGAGACAGAACATAAAACCCCATATCCAGAGTGTCCTTCAGGATGGCAAACCTGAGGACCTTAAACCAGAAATTTGTCCCCAGCCTTGGGAAAGGGTTGACAGCACTGACATCCTGACCACTGACTGATTCAGAGCCTGGGAATCCTCTTGGAACTGATGTAATCATGGGCTGCTATAAATTATTTTATTTCTGCACAGGATCATCTCTGAAGACATTGCAACTCTGCATTTAGAAGGCATGTGTGAGTATCACCATTTTCCTAAGATGAAAACTCAAGAATTCTCAACCTTAAAGGGTTGGATGAATGGAGAGAATGTAGAATGTACCAGGCACTAACAAACAGTGGCCCATAGACAGTGTGTGTGGGACAGCAGTCCCATCCCCTCTGGAGTTTACAGTGCTCCTCCTCCAGATCTCTGCTCTGCAGTCTTCTGAATGGCCTGCACAATGCACTTCTTCATTTTTCTAGGCAAAATAATCCTGGGATATATTTTCAATGTACTGGGGCAGGGCTAAGCCCCATTCTGTTGTAATGGCATGGGCTGTTGAGGTTATCATAGGAAGAGCCCTTTAGGGACTCCATTTGGGAATGAAGTGTTATGGTGTATGTGCCTCTGATCCATGTCCTTTCTGCAGCAGGAGATCTGCACCTGAAGGGCTCCGGCTGATGCTGCTGTTCAAGATAATTTCATGCAGGTTAAACTTCCCTTCACATCTTTTTATCCATACCAAGGTCACAGGGAAACCTTGAGACCTCTTGGTCCTCATCTTCCTGAAGTTAGCTGTTCACAGACACAGCAGAAGCAAGCTTTGTAAAGGAAATTTTTGAAAGATTGCTTTGTACATTTGAGGGCAAAGTACTGAGTCTACTAGCTACTACTTTAATTTCTTTGAAGGTGTATACCTACAAAGAAATGAAACATCTTAGAACTTGCTCTTCTTCATATTCATTTTGGTTTTTAAAGAAATAAATTTTTAACATTTCTTCCTTTTGATTTTTTTTTCCTTTTTTTTTTTTTTTTTGGAACAAGTTTATGCAAGCTTACACTCTGTCCTGGGAAAAATTTGCATTGTGTTCAAATATTTCCTCCAAAATATGTCTCTTTTTGCCAGTCCTATCTGAAGGGTCAGATAGACACAGGGATCAAAACCAGAATACTAGGGAAGGTTATGATAAAAAGAAATATATATAGAGTTGTACCTTCCCTAGAAAAATTTCACACATGGGGTTTAGATCTCCCTTAGATGAAGATTGTGTTTCTGTCTATTTCTACCTTATCCTGGTGTTAGAGATCACTATCAATCAGTGAGGCATTTAATTCCTACTGAGGGGATATATACTTAAAACCTGGTAATCTGATAATTCTAGCACTGTCCATTGTGTAAAATACAGTAATATGCTCCATTAAGTTGTTTAGTGCTCTTTAAAACTTGTGTACCAGGGTAATTTATGGGGAAGATGTTCTTAACATTGCCCTACATTAACCAAAAGCACAGGAGGCTGTATAGCATAGAGAGCAAAGAGCATAACACCTCTTTTCTCCAAGAGATTTTGTTATGAACAACCAATCCAACAATGGAAACAAGAGCCAAAGAAACGGCAAACAATTGTTAAGATTTTAAAAATCACTGAATATAGAATATCTGAAATTTGAAGGGACCCATGTTGTGATAAGGCACGAAATGATGACACAGACACTGCTGCTCTCGAGGGGAACAAAAAGGAAGAAGAAAAAGAAGAACCTTTATTTTCTGACTCCAACATTTATAGTTTTCCAAAGGTGACAGTGGATTGGAGGGTGACGGTGCCACCTCTCCAATGCCACTGGACAGACCAAGGGTCCATCAATTCTCTCCACCTCCATGAAAGAATGCAAAACATAGGTTATTTACAGAACTGTGTGTGAGAAAGTTTGTTGAAAGAATGTAAACATCAGAAGGCTTAACAAAGTTTTACAAAATCAGGGCGACAGACCCATAAGGATCACTGAGTCCAAAAACGTCTTTTGTCATGACTTTAACAGTAGAAATGGAGCAGTTTGATGGCTCAGAGCTTCTCGCCTCACATCTAGCAAGAAAAGTCCCCTTCAGCCTGATTTCTCAAACCTCCTGCTTTCTGTGATGTTGAGTTGCTCACCACTACATTTTACATTTCAGTCTGAAGGACGCTGCATCAAATGTAAAAGACATTTGCAAGGAAAATTGCAGAGAGTAAAGCTTTAGGGATGCTTCAGAGCTTACTCTTTTACAACTATTAGTAAAACTTCAAAATAGGAAGGAAAAACAACCATATTGATCTTGTGCAGAATTACTTTTTTACTGGTATTAAGAAAATACTGGAGCCAATGTGTTATCTGCGTAGGTTAATGTAGCAACATTTTTCACATGGAATCAAAGCTAGGCAACTTGAATTGACTAGCAGAGACTGCTTTTTCCTTTGTGCTATTCTCAGTGAACAGTATTATCTTATTTCTTAAGCTTAGAAATTATAATGAGCAGGATAATGTGTGAGGAAGTATTCTCATTTGTTGAATGGTATTTTTTTAATGGTGGGGACCCCATTATCACTGACAAGAAAAGTGCAGATAAACCCCTGTTGATTGGAGACTATGCTGATATCAGTGGTTTTCAAGTATATCATGCAGTCATGTAAGAAGTTTCTATTATCTCATAGAGTACCAAATGGGGATTAAATCCTGACACTGAAAATCCTCAGGAAAATGGCTTCTACAGCAAAATAATGAGCCTACTCATACTTGAATGTCTTCTGTCTTGACAGGGAAAAAAGCCTGGGACAAATGAACTTTCAGTCCACCATTTAGATAGCTACCTTCCCAGTGTCAACCTGAACATATCAAATATGATATAAAAGAGACTAGCTAGTGATCTAATAAACCTTGCTACATCTGAGGATGTCAGGGAATGTGCTTTAGGAGCATGGGCTCATGTAGGCAGCCCACACCTTGTTTGATGTTCTTGATTCACTGACATAAGCAATGGAAGCTATTTTAAGATGTTTGCTTCCTCCTGCACACACAAAGAATGACCCTTGGCTCATTCCTGTTGCTGTTCCTACTGACCAGGCATGAGAGAGTCCTGCAGAGTGCTGGGACTGCTGCACCCAGGAGGATGAGGTAATAGAATTGCTATTTTAATGACTGTTTGCAAGGGATTTACTGTGCCATTTACCATGGGCAGTGGTTCATACTAAATACTACCCAGAACATCTTTTCCAGTCTTTGAATAACTGCTAATCCCAAAATACGAATGTGGTGTACAATACAATTCTCTTAATTTCAATTTTGGAAATAGTCAAGTTCATCAAAGGTTCAGTATAGACCAGTTGTGCACAAATGCAGAGACAGCTTTCCTCATTTCATGCTTTGCCCTGCAAACCACAGGAGGCAGTTCAGTGCAAGTGCAAGCTAACCATATGGCAGCAGGTTAAGTGCAGGCAACCCATCCCTCTCTTTCAAACACCAGGAGACCTGGGACTACCAGCAGACATTGGAGCAAGTATGAAAAAATAGTGCCACAGGACACTTACCCTGCCCCTGCCAAGCTGCCCCTCTAGTAACAATTAACCTGGACATTGGACACAGATTCAGTAATGTCTCTATCTCTTTCCTGTTCTCAAATGTAGAATCCATGCCCATCTATTGTCAGATCAATCCCATTCTATTGCCTGAAACTATCATGGTCTTGAGAGCCAGAGCCTTTGCAAGACAAATGCTCTTGACCATAAGTTTTCAGAAGGAAAAAGGCAGGACAATGAACTCTGAATCTGTGGCATGCAACTGGTGCAGCTAAAGTATGTGCACATATTTGGAAGAATTATAGAATATCCTGACTTGGAAGGGACCCACAAGGATCATGCACAGAGCATCCCCAGGAACTACACCATGTGCCTGAGAGAATTCTCCAAATTCTTCTTGAACTCTGTCAGGCTTGGTGCTGTAACCACTTCCCTGGAGAGACAATGTTTGTCCATGCCCTGGTCATATCCAACCTAGCCTTTCCCTGACACAGCTTCATTCTGTTCTTTGAGTCCTGTCACTAGAGAGAAGAGATCAGTGCTTGTCCCTCTGCTTCCCCTTGTGAGGATGCTGAAGAATTTGATGAGCTTTCCACTTAGTCTCCAAATGAAAGCCTATGCCAAATACTGAACTCCAGACTCTGCATTCCATGATCACTTTTAGCTAACTATAGGAAATAAGAATAAAGAAAGCATAAGCATAAATAAAGATCTGAAACTTGTAGGGAAAAAACTCCACAAACCAACCATAATGATTAAAATGGAGATAGGCAAGCAATTCAACTATTGCAATAAAAATTTTTGGGAGGAACCTAAAGCAGGTAGTTTCACTTAAAAACAAGTGTATAGTAGTCCTAAGAGAGGTAGCAGTGATCACCAACAATGATAAATGTAGCTCTGGCTACAAAGAAACTCTGGGATTTGCTGTCAGAGGGAAACATCTGGTTAAAATGAAGAATAAGAAAAATAGGTGATAAAGCTGTAAGGGAAGACGCATAGAGACAAAAAAGGAAAGGGCAACTAAATTGAAAAGAATATTAACTTTATAGGCCTGTCTTATTGCCTATAATAGATAAAAGTAACTGATGGCTGCAAATGTGATTTGCATACAGCCCAGGGCAATGAACCTCCTGCATGCTGCTATAATAGGTATAATAAAGCCTTAAATTACATCCAAACACCCACCCAGAAAACCCTCAAACCACAACCAAACAAAAACCGAACAAATCTTGGGAAAGACAAATGATGCAAAAGTTAGGAAACACAAATGAAGAAGGCCCAGACCTGGCCTTTTGAATGAATCAATACAGAGTTTATACAATGGCATGCAATGATTCTTAGTCTCAAACCTCCTGAGTACCAACTTAACAAGCTTACCTGCAGTTCTTCCTTTCTTCTCACTGTTCATTTAGAGCACTGCATGAAGCAAATGATTATATAATTGAAGGCTGTATCAGAATACACAAGGCTGTAGATTAATGCTGTACAGACAGCATTAAATGACATTTCCTACCACTGGAATGCTTGCCTTTGAAATTGTAGCTTTCTCCTCATGTTGATTAAACCAGAGATTTAAATACAAAAATGTAAATGGGAAAAAAAATCCATTAGCATTTGAAACTAATGATAATATCTAGGGTCAGAGCACAGTTTTTGAACTAATTTTTTACAATTAAGGCAGTTAATATTAGCAGTAGAAACCAGACACTGTCCTGCGTCAGTACATAAAAGTCAGCAGTGCAGAGCTAGTGCAGTGCAATGGAGGCTCCCAACTATCTGGGACAGATGGGAAGACTGGGGACAAGATGTTTGCCTTCCAGCAGAAACAGAATGGGGCAAAGTACTTGTCCAGATCCCAGCATGTCTGTATCACAGACTCAGGATGCTGCCAAAGACAGAAAACGGAGGGCACTCTGATACCTGGCAGAGCAGACACCATCATGTGAAGGGTTTGCTGAAGAGGAACATTGAAAACACCACAGCCATTTAGCAGCCTTACTGTCTGCAGAAGAATAGGAAGATGAATTTTCAAGCTCCACTGGCTCTGGAGGGCAGACAACCTCATGGTTATAGACCAGGCTGTCAAACTGGAATTCACTTCAGCTGGGGTTTCAACCTTAGCAGAAGCAATAATTGGCACATTGCTGCCAAACTGTTGAGGTGTCCTGTATAAACAGAGAAAACATTTGTTTTGGAGCTGTTGGTGGGAGGCATGATAAGACATGGATTTTCTAAAACTAAAGACAAAAAAAACCTAGGACTTCAAAGCAAAGTATTAAATTATTCCTTTACCTAATTTATTAAATATCTGGTTAATTACTACTCAATCTGTCAATCTCCAAGTACAATATTATGCAGCTCATATTCAAAACTTCTTTTTCAAATTCTATCTCATTAGAAAGGACTTAGAACTCTTAAAAAACTCATACTTTTTAATTTTATTTTATTTTTTTATTTATGAAGTGTCTGAATCAGGCTGAATTTTTTTTTTTTTTTGCAGAAGTGATGCGAACTTAGGTATCTGAGAACTAAAGCACACAACACTGAATGACATTGCTGTTTGTTCTGCTTTGCCAAGGTGTGCTTTCAGATAAGAGTCATATTATGACTAAATGATTTGTCATCCATTCTTTGTTGTAGTTTGTCCATTAGTGAATGCTTTATGTCATTCACTTCACCCCATACAAAGAGTTGCTATTTTAAAACTGTCATACATGTCTTTTAGTGAATTGTGAAGCAGCTACAGTATTCAGTAACTGAAAAGTGGTTGTCTGCATTGTTCCCAAGGTTTAAGAACTTAAACTTTTTGTCTAGGTGTCCATTTCTAACATACAAAGGATCTGTTAATAGTTGAAAAATGGCCAAAGATTTCTTCTGGGTCAGCCTGAGCAGTACTGTTGTGTAGAGTACTCTATACTTGTGGGGCTGACACAGTGTAATATCCCCCATAATTCTGAAGAAAAGCATCAAAATGTTCATGTTGTAGCCTGTAAAATAAAATTACAATTTTTATCATTATTGCTACATTAAGAAGAATATGAACTTGTTAACTTGTTAACTAATAAAGCAAAATCTATGTTGGTATTGCAGATTTTACTTTTTTATAGAAAAAACAATTTCACTGTAACTTACTATTAAATATTCCTACAGCAATCTCCTTGCTTTCTGGAAAATAATCAAGGACACGATAGATTATTCTGTCTTCAGCTGCACAGCAGCTAACAACTGTGAGAAATACTTTGTTCTTTGTGTGGCTTGAAAAAAATCCTTATTTCGAACAAGCCTTTAATTGTTTTCTCAGCTGAATGAAGTTCTAGTATATTTTTTACAACACAGAATTCTTTCATTCTATCAAGACTTACCATTGTAACTACAGTGGAAGACTAAAAAACAACAATATTTAATTTGCTACCATAAATGGTTTGGACAATATTACAGTAAAATTTTGCTTCTTTGGAGGCAGCTAAGTTTAATTTTCTTCCATATTTTCACAGTTCCATATCCAGGTTTTGAGCATTCTGTTTTTAGCAACTAGAGTAGAATTCCTTTAATGAATTGCCCTGCTTTCATTCTGCCATATATCTGACATTCATCCCTGAGTAACTTAGAAAATAACAGCAAGCTCTGAGCCACCACTGCTTTCTTTACTGATCCATGCTGATTTCATCCTGGAAAGAGCAAGAACCCTTTTTGTTTCAGGGTATTTCATAGCTTAACTGAGTGATTTTACCACATCTGCAGCCATGATTCTCATAGAACCCAAACTGCCAGCTGAAGTTCACAAATAATTGGTACACCTGAACTTGGATCATGAACAGACTCTCTGCTTCCTGTAACTTGTAAAGCCAGTCAGTAATCATGGTAAGTATAGGAAATTGAGAGTTTTCTGATACCCAGAATCTGAATATTTAAGACAGCACCAGGAATAGACTTCTAGGTAACAGTAACAGCCTGATCAAAAGCATCAGCAAATGTTTCTTAGAGATTTGATGATTATTTTCTGCACTATGGTCAGACTTCCTGACTGAACTGCGCATTTGGTGCTGCACTGTTACAGCCTGAGCCAATGACAATCCAGGATGTGTTAGGAGAGGCGTTTCCCACAGCAGAGACTGGCCACAAACAGAGGTGCTAGGAAATTTCTACAACACTTTACTCTGGCATAAGAAAACAGTTCCATATACAATGAAACTTAATTTCAAATAGGTTATACTAAATTAAAAAAAGGAAAATTCAAATTCTTAACAAAACAATAATAAAAGCAAGTAAACAAGAATTCATCTAAACTGTTTCCCAGCAGAAACTGAGGGAACAGTAAAATCAGTATGTTCTATGAACATTTGTATTTTTGCTCAAAAAAGAATTTGTCAGAAAAATCCCAATGAGCTCTAATTAAAGGTTTGCAAGCAGCAGAGTGCAGCATCCTAAAAACTATCATATTGTTAAAAACCAGATGAACCTGACAGTTTTGGTCTACCTAAGGCCCCCTGAATTTGTTATATGGATCCTTTTGATCTGGTGGTGGCAGTGTGTACCTGTGGCTGAGAGGAAGCACCAGAGGAATATTCTGAATTACAGAGGGAGAGGCATCCATTGGGAAGGATTCCTGTCAGTCTCCTGGAAAAGGTTACTAACAAACCTACTGGTCACTAAGGTGATGGGAACCGCTCTCACAAATTCAGCTAGAAAGATAGAAAAATCTGCAAGAAGGAAAAGCCACTCCTTTGGCAGCATATTCACAGCCTCACCTCACTTATTGCTTCTTGCCCTGCAAGGTCCCTTGGAGAAGCCTGTTTCCCTTAAATGATGAAAACCAAGATAATGAACTTTGCCTGGGGAAAAAGCTGAAGGACAGTTAATGAGGTTATCTGGTTTTTCCCGGGATTATTAGGAACAGCCAGCACAGAGGGCAGGTGCTGGGCTGCTGTGCAGCTTTGGGTGTGAGCAGGGACCCACTGGCTAAATTAGTTGGGAGGAAATTTCTGTCTGGATGATTCTGTGGAGTTCATTTGTCTCTGAAGCCACTCGCCTGGGGTGGCTCTGAGCCTGAATGAGCAGCCCTAAAGGTCAGGGGGCTGGCAAAACCCACAAGGGGGATTTTCTTTTATTCTGAAAGGCGAGTGTGTTCTGTATCCTCAGGCTTTGAAAAAATCAAACAGAAGGAAACCAAAACACAGGCACAAAAGACTGTTCTGTAGATGAAGTAGGATTGTCTCTAGGGATCAGGGAGGAGGGATTTTGAACAAACCCATCCATTCTCTGCCTGTCCCTGCGTGCCAATCAAGGACCTGACCAAGCAGCCCTGGCCATGACTCAGGGGAGTCCCACCAGCTTGGTGACAACACGTCATGTTGCTTTCAGGCCCGACAACATGGAGTTTACATTTGAAAACAAAAGCAAAAAGCAAACTCCTGAAGTTATCAGTTCCCACTTTTCAGAAGTCCATGATTCAAGCCAGCAAAAGTGATGAGATTTGTCTAAGAGTCAGAAATAGTTTTGAATTTGTCTCTTGTTTCTTAGCTTAAAATTTTGCCTCTACCAGTGGCACTAGGGCTCCCTTTGTATTCTGGCTTCCATGACTTTAAAACACATTTGATTCCAGTGCATTTGCAAATTGTTCATTGCAACAGAGAATCTCAACAGCCACACAAATCTGGGGTTTTTTTTTGTTTGTCTGTTCATTTGTTTGTTATTTGTAGGGGTTTTTTTGAGATATAAACTGAATGTCTCTTGAATCTTTTGAGGAACCTTTGCTCTAAAAAAAACCAAAAAGACCAAATAGTATGAGCTGCAATAATATCACAAAAGCTGGCAGCCACAATATGTTCTAGGTTTTTTATATCTTAAAATATGTGACAGGGGAAAAAAACTTGCCTGGAAAATTGGATGAGTATACCACAGCATCATACATGTTTTACATCCCTACTTGAGCACAACTATTGATCCTGCAATTATATTACAGTCCTACCTGTGGTTCTTTAAAACCCTGTATTTCTCCTCCGATATGTGTGCTAAGTGATCCATGGCATATCCATGTAAAAACTGTTATGAGTTACTCAGTAATAAATGGAACATAGCTTATGGCATGATCCAAAATTTGATCCATACTCTAAAAATGGATTTTCCTCTTTGTTTTCCTCTTTGTTTTCAATGTGGTATCACAGTGCTGGACCCTAAACAGTCACATAAAACTCTGTCTGTGTTAGGTAAAGATCAATGCCTGACTAACAGGTAGATAGTGATACTCCAGTTTTGCCCACAGAAAGCCACCAAAATCTAGTTATATATTTTTTTTAACTCTTTTCATGAATAATGCAAAATTTATATGCACAACAAATATATTTTCCCAGATGGATTTTTGCAAGTTCAGACTCTGCAACATCTGAGAGGAGGAAATTCTGTATCTGTCTGTGCGTATTCTGTCATCTGTTTCATGTGAAAAGCAATGACTTTTTTTCCTTCCCAGATATTTATTCACTTAATTGGATTCAAGAAGTGAAGTCCTGCGCATCTTATGAGGAATTGGAAGTGCTGATCTGATTAAATGCACACTATGTGTTTTGGAAAATTTTATCTTATGTGAATTCATAGTAACAAATCCATTTCTGAATAGAACAACTTTTAATGAGCAGAACACATCAGTTAACATGGAACTTAGGGAAATTACCTACAAAGAAGAAAGCCAATGAGCATTTGAACATCCTGACTGCCAGGGCACATTTCCTCTTATAGCTGTCACCACAAAAAATTGTTCGGTGTTGTTGAGGGGACACTGAGAGTGAGTATATGTTTATGTAAACAGGAAGAAAGTGTTGAGGAAAGAAAGTCCCAAAATTCATGTTTTAAGAGTAGTCTATGGCAGAGGTAAGATGAACACAGAACTTGTCGATCTAAGCAACAGAGGACACCAGGCACTGCTGCAGGTTCCTGGGGATCCACACTCATTTCCATGTTACCCATATTCTCTGCAATCAGGGCAGCAGCTGACTAAATGCATTTAAATGTATGCAAATGTGGAGAATCTATGAAAGGTTTCATTAAGCCCAAGTTTATGCTACATAAGCTGGAACTTGTAAGACTGCCCCCTTGCTAACATATATTAGCTTAACAAATAAGCATGCACTGGTCACTGGTACATTTCAGACAATGTCAGGGTACATATTAGCTGATTTAGAAAAATTGGCAAAATTATTAGTTTTAAATATGTTGAAATAATTCTATTTCATAGTGGAATAGCAGGTACATTCTTTGCTATGCTCTAAAAGCGAAAAAGTTAATCAAAAGTTTGACTTTCAGGTAATTACATAACAGGTAACTTATTTAAGATCAGAATTGAAGTCAAGTAAACAAAAAGTAATTTTTCATCCATTTGATTTCCCTCTACTCTGATTTTTATCTCTGGAGTTCTCTATGTATCTGTAAGCTCATGTACAGATATTCTTAAGGGAAATTCAGTGGCAGCATTTGTATTTTTCAGCTCATACTTTACCTTAATAGAATTTACCTTTTGCATGTAAACAAGTCTTAAGTAATACAAAATTAGAACCAGGGAGTATTACCATGTTCATTGCTTTAGTGTTCAGCTAACAAGTCTGTTTGGTCTGAATGGAAGGTAGCTCATGTCACATAGTGTTTCCTTACTTACTCTTTTTAATTATCTGCTGCTAAACACACAGATTTTCTCCAGAACAACAGCTAAACTTGTGGTTGGCCATTTTATCTGGTTAAATCACATCAAATTTAATAATAAATCAAATGCTCTCTGGGACACGTGGAATACCTGGTGGTACTTTGCTACATATGCCAAGGCTTCTCCCAAGCTTTGTGTGTCCTCCTTGTTCTCAGGATTGCCAGCCTTCAACCCTAGCACTCTTCTTTTTTTTTTCTCCAGCAGACACCATCAGAACTCATCCTGGGCTGATGCACTTGTGTTGCTTCTCTTGAGGCAGCAAGAACAGCTGACCAGACTTAGATCTGCCTGCTGCAAGGTTTGAGGCCATTCTATTTACCCTGAACAACCAAGGAGGAACATTGAAAAGCAGCATGCTTTGAAGAGTCAGATACTTCTTTTTCCTTAATGTCCTGGTGGAACAACTGAGGTGTTTTATCATGAAACCAGAAGTGGAAGTCTGAGCCTGACTCTGGACATGAACCCAGCAGCATTTGAGGTAACATATTTCATAAGGCTAGGCAATCAAAGTGATCTGAACCTATTGCTGTTCATAATACTCTCCTCATTATGTTTGTGTCATTAATTACCTAGCTTCAGAAAGACTTGGAGGAAAGAATATTTATATGCTTTTCTAGGCTCTACAGGTCTCTTAAATGCACGAGAAAATTTGTTTGGCATGGCTGCCAAAACTTTCCTGGCATCAACACTGCCTGGGACAGTGGAGGATCTGGTTGTATGAGTTCAGGCTGGCACAGGAAATGTCCTTTCATTATTGTAAGATTAAGATTTACTCACTTTCTAGCATTTCACCATTATTTTCACCCATCAGTGAAGACATGCATGCAATAAATTAAATTTTTTCTTGCCATTAATACATAATTCATAGGGATGTAGTGGTTCTGAGTATTCTCTTATTTATAAATATGTTGCCTATGGTGAAGTTACTCCAGGTTTGAAGTGGTGTAAAACAGGCCCAATGTATATTAACATGTATTATTTATTAGCACTTCATCAGGAGTTATTACTTTTGCTTGCTTCATGTCAATAACAATACTGTTTTGTAACTTGGAAAAGTAATAATCTTTTTGCTTTCATTTCCTTTGACAGGAAAAGCAAAACTATTTCAGTGCCATTTCACATGACTAACACTTTCAGAAACCCCAAGCAATGCAGTAAACATTTGGAATGAGGAGAAAATGCAGAAAAGAAAACATACATGCTGCAGATAAATGTGATACATAGATTATATGCACAGAGAATAAGGAAAAAAAAGAAAGACATTAAAAAAGCCAATAATAGTAACAATGATAGTGTTTCTGTGTAATGCTCTTCCAAATTAAATTGCTGTGATCTGGTGTCTCTCATGAATCATCGCATCAGAAACTACCACAGCTAAAACAAGATTCCTTTGCTGTCCTCAGTGTGAATTAAAACAGTAACTTGGCCTTTTATTCCTGAGCTCTACCATCAGCATTTGTCAAAGAAAAATAAAGATTTAAATTTGAGAAGACATCCCTGTGATTTTCAAATAGTATTTAAATTCTGTCTTGGACAAATTCAATACAGAATTTTGAAAATATATCCTACCAAAACAGTGCTTCCAATCCATTTTATTTGAACTAAAATCATTCACTTAATTTAACCTGATAACAGTTAGAAATTGAAATGCTGAGTGTTGTCTCATTAAATGTTCAAAACTGGGCTCTGAAATTCTTTGTTTCTGAGTTAGGCTGAACAATGTGTCTTGCATATATGTACTCCATAGAGTGTAGGTATTGAGTTTACTGAAATATGTCCTGCTCCCTCTATATTTTAGGCCTGCCTGTTCTCAGAAATTCACCATGAGTTACATATCATGGCATTATGACATTTTACATGTGTAAACCTATTTGGTTTTAAACCACAATAGAGTACAGATTTCACCAAATAATGCAGTGTTTTACCTTTGCAGAGCATAAAGGCATTGAAATGTTCATAAATATTCTTGGCTCAACTACTTAATCTTATTACCAGGAATGGAATTTGTTGGATTTTTTGAAAGAAAAAATGCAAAGTAAGAGTACTTTCCTTTGGCTTCACATTTTGGGGCACATTACTTAAATTGTACTTTTCTACAAATATTAAAATAAACTTATTGACTTTATACTGCCTTGATTTAGTCTGTGTTTGTGCCCCTGGAGTGCATCTTGCAGTTTGCAGGCTTGATTGTCAGTGACTTGAAAATGCCGGAAAGCCTCTGCTTGTTCTGAAGGTATTTGGGCCAGGCTCCGTGTTCCTGACTGAACAGGGTTTGGAAGCTTCCCTGTTATCTCAGGGGTCATTCAGCAAAGCCTTCATCTGTGGTTTTGGCCTGGAGACAGAAAACTTTATCAAATAAGACTCCTGTATGGAATAAATCTTTGTTTCTTTTCAGGGATACACAAGGCAGAGTTGGATGCTGCACTGACAGACAAATATTCATCTCTCTTCAATTATGCTATACCTATGCTAATTAAACAGCAAATATGAATGACTAGAAAAACTTATGGTATTGAGTTGACTGTAGAGACATTGAATGACATGTTTTCCAATTGCCAGAAAATTAGGTTGCCAGTTTACAGCAGTCATTCCCTTCAAACAGATCTGATTAAAGGGACTGAAAACTGTTTCAGCACACCTCACATCAGCGCAGAAGGCACAGTCAGAGATTGATCCCACACAGCGAAAATAATCAAAGAGGTAGAAAACCCACAGTAATTTAAAATTACGGAATGTGAAAGTTTCTCACTGCTCTTCCAGTAATGCAGCAGGCTGAACTGGTAAGATGAGGTGCCAGAAGTTAAAATTTTTTTCTTCTTACTGGGTTGCAGACAGCATAGAACACTGAGCAGCCTAGGAGGTATTCCAAAATCCTCTTAATTTACTGATATGCATCAGTGCACCTGCAAATTGCTTTGTTTTGGATGTTAGCTATTAATGAAAATGAATTTGACCTGGTAAATAAGAAAAGGCTAATACAGATAAGATCACTTATGTGACCTGTTGTCTCACATAGCTGTTATATCAAACAAATACAGATCCAGTCTAAAAATGGATCCAGTCTAAACAGATCCAGTCTTAACCTTTGTTATTTTTTCAGCTAAACAGTTTGCAGGCACACCAGAAAAAATTAACAAAAAGTTTCCCTGCTGTCCATCATGTGCAGAATTTATGCTGTGAGGTCCACCAAGCTCTTGGCTGATTTTGGCTCAGTGTTTGGAGCTAATGAGAAAGAGATTTACCTGAGCTCAGTTCGGAAAGTTTGGCTCGGATTTCTTCGAACAGAGGAGAAACAACTGACTCTAATGGGAGTGCAGGACATCACCACACTGCTATTTTCATCCAGCTACAATACGAGTCTATGCCTCAAAAGAACTGTGTGACATCTTTGAGAGTGTCTCATCATTTTTCATGATCTCATGAAAAAAACATTGACTGACCAGACAGTGTTTGATGAATGTCAGGTTCTGTCAAACTTTTGTCTTTTTTTTGTTTTTCTCTGAGAGGAGAGGAAACAACAATTGAAACAGCTAGTGCTGCCCTCAGTCCAATGCCCACTCCTCTCCTTGAGTGTGTCTTAACTAAGTTGCTGCTGTTAAGTCCCTGCTTGTAAGGGGAGAGGTCTGCAGGTACAACTCCCTGTAAGCACCAGAAATACTAAAGAAATTCAAAACTGGCCTCTGTCCCTGCTAGCATTGGAGCTCAGACTGTATAGAATTATGACTTTTCATATTGGAAATATAATACATGATTTCCTTTTTACTCCAGAGAGTAAATGAAGTGTTATATTTAGTAGTGCTAAGCAATGACTGTGGGTTATTTTAAAATAAAAAAAGAAGAAGAAGAAGAAGAAAGAACGGAAGAAATATTGCCCTTACTTTGCTTTGTTTCACCAAGATAGAAAGAAATGTGAAATAACTGGTTGTGCACAGTGATCACTACCTACCAAAGGCACAAAACTCTTCAATGAAACCTCTGCTGTATTTGCAAAGCAGTGAAAAAATGCCATTCATAATTTATATTTTGCTGTTGGGAACAGATGGGATGAGAGAAATGAGATGACTGTTCAATATTTAAAATTAGCATTAGTCTTAAATAAGGTGCTTATTTTTGTGAGTCAGTGTGCTTACATTCATATCAAATATATAACCTCCTGGTGGCAACCAGCACACATTTTGATACTAATTTTTCTTATCTGTGATATATGATATTCCAACAAATTTCTTATAAACCTAAATATGTTCTTAATCTCAACACTCCATTAACAAATTCTGTTATAATCAAGACTTCTCCTTTTGAAGCATTTGTTTGAAGCATTGTTATCCTTTCTTAGTAACATATTTACAGGAACTGAAAATAGCACATCTAACACAGACATGTATTAAAGATTTCAGGGCTGTTTAATAAGATTTTTTTTCCTTAGGAAATACGTCTTAATAGACTTGCTTTACTTAAAGTTTAGTGTGTGTGGTGGATGACCTACTTGTGGCCATGGCATCCTTTCCCAGAAGTGGAATCCAGTCAAGTGGCCTTAATTTTGATGATTGCTAACAGCAGTTTCAAGATCACTTAGCAAACCTAAAACTTGTAATGAGTGATGAGAGCGAATGTCCTTTATGAGCTGAAAGCCTGGCTGCATTCATAAAGCAGCATTTGCCTTCCCATTGGCAGTGCTATATTCCTTTATGACTTCAAGGGATTTTGCTTTGCTATTCAATTTTCAACACTTCTGGTACCACCAATATTCTGTGTATGCAGGTGATACAGGCAACCTCACCTCCGGATATTTACTGAATAAAATCCCTGCACACACAATCTGAAGATGGGGTGAAACACCAATAAATACTGAGAATTTTAATTTTAAAACTCCCTGTTAGACCATATGAACAGATCACTGAAAAAATGACTTTGCATCAACAGCAAGATCCTCTGTGAAAATCCCTGCAGAGCTTGTTTTTGTTTCAGAGCGGCAATATTTCTCTTTTATCCTCCTTGTTGCTGTGATCAACAGAGGGCAGTTGGGTTCCTTTCTATTTTCAGTTTCAATTAAAATTTCAAAATTGTTTTTGATTGAACTTTTGAACACACTGAAATGTGAAAGCGCCCCCGCTGTCGCTAAAATGGTCTGGAACGTGCTTTCCGGGCATGAACATTTCAAAGAGAAGATGCTGGCTACAAGCAGCTCCACCTCCACTCTCTTCTCCAACGTGCTTGTTAAAGTCTCAGGAGGGCCCGTTACTTTTATTTTTTTTTTTTGTCCTAGGTAAAATCCAAATGGAGTGCTTTGATTTAACATCACTGATAACAAAAAAAAACCCCAAACATTCAAACAGCCGGCAATTTAGGTACAAGCTATTGAATGAAGTAAAAATAACAATCCCAAGAAGCTGTGGGAGGACAGGGCTTCAAAGGGAGAAAGCTCAGCTGTCTAGCTGGAGGGAAGTGTTTCTTAAGGATGCTATGAAACACATGTAATGCAAATTTAAGCACCTTCCTGACAGCTTTGTGTTGGGAAAAGAGAGATAGAGTCCTTGGGAATGCAGCTTGTCTCCCAAACTAAGCAGAGTTGTTTTTCTTACAGGGAAGATTTTGGACCCGTGATTTAGTGCAGCTGGGGATATAACACGTGGCCTTCATCATGCTGGGTTAGGTCTTTCTTAAGTCTCTACCACAGTATATGAGCATGTATACATAATATTGCTTGTGAATACAAAAATGTGATTGATACTTTTCAATTTTATTTCTGTTTCTTTTGACTGGATTTGTGCATAAATGCCTTCATAAAATGCTATAGATGTAAAAAATAAATAAAGGAGCAACCACCCAGGGCTATAACATCATCTCATAAATGTTAGTCACAGACTAAGAGAACCATTACATTATGGTGCCAAGAAGAAAAATCTTTGGGTGTTTCCTGAATGTCATAAAATTCCACCATATAACATTGCTTCTTATCGTAATATATATGATAACAGATCAACATACTGTTCATGTCTCTTGTGGATTTGGGAGACTCAAGGTGCATAAGAAATATTAGAACAAACTTCAGAAAGCTGGGATTCAAAACAGTGGGGAAAGACAGACTGAAACTAGTTAAAAAGCAGAAAAACTGTTGTAAAATTGGGAATTGCTAAAATGAACAGAACACATTTTCAAAAGCATTAAATTCAGGAGATTAAATCAACTTCCTGAAGATGTCTAATAACCTACAGCTCCTATCAGAGTAAATATCCTGCAGTTCCTATCAGACTATGATTTTAGCCCATCTGAAGGTTGTTATTAAACTAAGTAATTAATATAGAACTAAGATTTTCATAGTGACAGATAATAATTGAGTAAGCAGTGAGGCAGTTGTTACCACTGATGGAATAAAGTGCTGAAAAGATCTTCTTAAAAGGCTGACTGCTAATGACCACAACCACCAGGCAACTGAAACCTTTCAAGAGCAGGAAAGGAAACCATGTTCTTCCCTCATCTATTCTCCTGAAGGAGAAGAAAACTGTCTTTAACCAGATTTAAAAGAAAAAAAAATCAGACAAATATTTTGAATCCATTTTTTTTGGTGTTTTCTCTTGTGTGGTTATAATAATGACACATTTTATGCAGATATGAGA
This sequence comes from Onychostruthus taczanowskii, assembly GCF_017590055.1. Taxonomy (NCBI): domain Eukaryota; kingdom Metazoa; phylum Chordata; class Aves; order Passeriformes; family Passeridae; genus Onychostruthus; species Onychostruthus taczanowskii. Next base: position 8,994,753 of record NW_024498795.1, read on the forward strand.
TGGATACCTCTGTACTGTTCCATTTGCACAGTGCTGATGATAGAAGCACTTCAGTGTCGTCTTATAGATGATGTGGCAATGCTCACAATGTAGAAGGATGGTGCCTGAGGGAAAGCAGTGGTAGTGAAAGGCTTGCCAAAGCCTAGCAAAAGCTCAGGCAGTTGTGTGGTAGGAGTGAGGAAATAACTGACAAACTCAACCAAGAAATTCTAAAAACTTCTCTTGATGGCAGCAGTCTGAATCATTCCTATATTGTTGGTTTTGCCACATTTCCAAAGGGAACCAAAGAGAAAGAACTTCAATGACAGTGCAATATAGTGGGTGTTTCCCTTTTAGCAGCTAGGGTGCCAAAGAGTTGTTTTGTTTGGGATTTGTTTTTTTTTTTTTTTTTTTTTTTTGTGCAAGTGATCCAGCAGCTTCAGAGCACCAGACACTAAAACACCACCAAGCGTGTGTTGCTGGGAAACAACACACCACATTTCATTGCAGGCAGACAGACAGACAGGGACAGATCTACAGAATGAAAAGTTGAACCTGCAGTGCCAGCAATGAAGTGCAGAAATTCCCTACTCTGCCAAATGCATGGACTGTCACATAAATGCAATTGCTGCGGGATTTAAAAAAATGTGTTTTATGAAATGTGCATCATGCAAATCAATTACCCAGGAAGCAACAGAAGTAGGCTTTTGTAGCTCATTTAGCTGTAGAACACAAATGAGAATATTTACACTCATTCTAAAAGCAAGAAGAAAATAATGTTCAAGAGCTAGTAAAAAGATTAAAGGAACGAGGTACAGAGAACATTAATGCTAATTTCAAATGTATTATTTTGGATTCAGTAAACTAACAGTGTGTGCACAGAGCTGTTAGCTGTTTTGTTTAAATCATCTCACTGTTTAGTGAGATGATGCTCCTGATGGCATCTTGTTTGATACACATACTCTGAACATACCTGTTCTGGGTGACTTTATTTAGGTTATCACGCTCTTGGATTTAGAAGTGAAAACTATGGTTTCATTGTAATCCTTTTCTACAGTTTTCTTTGCAAAATACGCTTTTCCACTTTTATAGCTCTAAAGGCCTCAGTGTCCTTAGATGCAGCACTAGCTGTTATTCACAGAGGTTTCTTCTTCTAAATTTATTTAAACAGAAAGTTCTGCATTCCCATGTCTTCCACCAAGTATTTTGAAAAGAATTAAAAGACTTTTAAACACAAATTGTCAGCTCATTACTGAGACTCTGAGGGAAGGTTGTGGGGGAGATAGATAGTTGAATCTACCCCATGGTGTACACAGGTTATTATTTAGTTCAGCCCTGAGCAAGCATTTCTCTTTTTGTTGAGTACAGGGCTGGGAAATACTACCTGCATCTTAACCCCGACTGTTATTTCCATGTCACAAACACATCATCTAGAAGGGTACATAAAACATTCAGCCAGCTTGTCTTTGCTCAGCAGAAGTTACAAGTATTTCCTAATGGACCTAAGCTGCGTGCCTTTGTTTGCATGTGTATATTGAATCCCTCCCAGCCTGGATGTTTGCTCTGATGTTTCAGTCAGTGTGTCGAACTCAAAAATAATGTAAAATAAAAAAAAGAAGAGTTTTTCATTGCATGAAGAGCTGTCTGTCTTTCCAGTTCTCAGACACAGAAAACAAATTCAGAAATACTTCCTTCAGATTAAGGATGCAGCAATTCCTCAGAGAAGCTTCAAATCTAGTAATTTGATTTGTACTGTCTGCATTATACTAGGAAAACCTGACACCCTTAATTCAAGAATTCTCTTTGAGAACAGAGCCTAATGAACAGAATTGCCAATCTAAACCCAGAAATATAAGCCCAAATGGTTAATTTAAATTTAACCAGTGTCAAATAAAAAAATCCCAAGAGCAAAATGTGAATTTTACAGTGCTTACCACAGCTCTGGTTTTGCTATAAGTCTGAAGTTCTCATTCAGTGCTGATTGGAGTCTGGGATGACACCAGAGGCACCTGCCCACAAATGGCTCCTGTTCAATGACAGAGCTGACATGGTTTAAAGCCACTGATATTGCACCATACCTTCTTTCAGGAAACATAAATCCAAAAACTTCTCTGGTTTCCTTTGATTTGCCAGTTATTACAACTTTGACTCCCACAAAAGCTGCTACTGTTATTATGTCCTAATCCAGCTAATAATTTAAATACATTTTAAAATATTTTACTAAACATGCTAATTGGGCTGGTTTCTGATTTGCAGTGCCACATCTGGTTCAGATTTCAATACAGTTCACAATTAGAGAGCAGATCTCCCTGCTTGCACTGAGTGCTTTGGTCACGTGTGTTTTTTTTTCCTAATGAGCTGTCAACAAGCTGTCAAACGCTGATACAAATTAGAGAGGGGAGACAGCAAGGGGTTGGTATAAAGCACTGGAATCAGCCCTGTAAATGGACTCTTTCTCACAACTCGCACACATGTGACTTTACTTTCCTCAGGGAGTAGTTCTGCTGCAGTCACCCCTGTCAGTCCTCCAGGTAGGACCTATTCCCATGATTAGAGTTTCCAGGGATTTGGGCCAGTATGAAAACGAAAATACATTGTTTTTATGTGTTGCCATATTTCATATTTGTAATATTTTTACATTGATTTATTCATATTTTTATCCAGATTATTTGTGCTTCCGATACGGGAGGGTTGGGATGATAACATGAGGGCAGCTACTCCCCAGCGGCATTTACCTGGGGCTTCATCAAGGCTCCTGCTTCAAAAAACGTTCTTCAAAACAGGCAAACTGGTGTCAGTACCAGCATCAATATTTACCAGCAAGAGATTAGATCTAGTGTCAAAAGCTGTAGTAGGTTTTTCTGAGAAGCTCCCTTGTGCAGCCATCCAGGCTCCATGGTGCACCTCAAGCTCTTTTTAGAGGCCTGATACTCCTAACTACATCGACAGCCAGCAAGCAAACAAAGCAGACCTGGATCCTCATGGACTACTGACTCAGTAACAGGACAATATTAACTTCTGTGAGTGCTAAAGACACTGAGAGCTGTCATCTGTCTTTCCTCCAAGGCTGCAACAGCTCAGACGCTGAGAAATTCAGTGTTTATGTAACATAACCCAATACCACCCAATTGTTCTTGTCCTGCGCTCAAGTTTTGGAGCAAATGGTTTTCTGCTTCTGTCACTGAGACCAGAAATACATTCCCCCATCTGTTTGTACTGACTCGAACACTTCATCTGGACACTTTTTCTTGAGGGTAAAAATGCAACTAGCCTGTGCAGTAGTTCCTACCTGAAGTAATTGGGTATTTTTGGAAAGGCTGTTGCAAAGTATTTTAATAATATGCACATGAGAGTAATATAAATCTACTGTACAACTGCCCTGTTTTTACAGTACCATGTAGCTGTATGTTTATGCAATTTTTCATTTACATAAGCTGTAATGTTAGAGGAATGAACTGCATTACCACGTTTCATTTAGCTTTCTAATGAGCAGCTCTGACCTTTATCACAAACCCCCTTCCCACCACCAAACTCCATGTTAATAAAGAGCCAATGTGAATTTGAAAAAGGATCCAATTTCCCAAAGGTGGTTAAATAGCATGTTCTAGCACTCACTGGATGATCTCCACAGGATAATTAATTCACCGATGAGAAATGTGTCTGCAGTTCATTTTTGGTGGACTGGGATTAAAAAAAATGTACTACAACTAACCTTCAAGTCAGTCAGCTTTGCAGAATGATTCACAGTGGAGAAAACTTTGTTCTAACTAACAATATTCTCAGTATGTGATCAGGCATTTTAATCAGTGTCTGATTTCAAATCGCTTTGTCACACTCTACCAATGACGCATTACAAATGTGCAGGACTGACCCACTGGACTGAAACAATGTCAGTCCTTTGCAGCTAGCAGAGGGTATGAAAACATCAAACATTTGCTCACCAACTTCCTATGGTACAGTTTGAAGAAGGATATGCTCATGTACATGCAGTAGATGTAAGCACTGATATTGCACTGATATGGTAGCAACTGCAGGATGGGAGTTTTATTTTATAGAAGCTGCTGCTACTAAAAGTTGATCTGTCAGGGAAACAAACGTGTCACCAGAAGTTGCAGTTGGTGCTTTATTCACAAGGGACAGAACAATAAGCCTGCATGGCAAGCTTTGCCCAGTGAGCATTTGAAAGCATCTCTTTCCACCTTACACACTATGGCAAAATAAACACATCAGTGAGGTTATGTTCTTAACACATTTTATAAATGCCTGTATCATCTCCATGTGCTGGAGAGCTAGTTTATTGTATTTTCATGCAGTCTACAGTTGAGTTACTTTAGAAACTTCTTGCTTATAGCTATTTTAACCTCATCTTGGCACAATAGAAAATGATGGAGTAATTCAATGTATTTGCTCTTGTACAGGTTGAACATTTCCCATTGGTATGAACTCACCACATACAGCAAGTTCAAGGGAAATAGCTTATAAGCTTCCTGAAAGGTGGCAAAGTAATGGGAAGGAACTGAACTCCAGATAATGCAATATTGAAAAATGAATTATCAAATTTGGAGCAGCACCAAGTGATCAAAGAATAGTAACTGTTTCATTTTTATGTCAAAAAAACCCTCCTCAAAAACCAACAAAAATATGAGACACTGAGTCTGCTACTTAGACCTCAGTATCATATGAAGCTTTTAAATATATTTTGAAGAAATAATTATGGAAGAGATGGAAACAAAATAAAATAAAAAGTCTAAAAAGATAAATTATAATTCCAAATTAATAAAAATCTTTCTTTTTCGAAACCCCTGACAAATAGTACATCTAATTTATTTTCAAAATAGATTATGTGATATTGTGTGAAAAATCATAAGCAAAGACATAAGCTGTGTAAGAAGAGGACTCAAGGGGAAGACACAACAGGGAGCATGAAGATATATTGTAAGAAAGTTACAGAAGCCCCTCTTATACTCCTTACTGCCCTCCACAAAAACAGGTGAATTAGCTGATATTATTTGTGAGGACCCCACTTGCAAGTCACTGGCAAAATGAAAAGCAGACACTGGAAATCTTATAAAAGCTGCTAAGGGCTACAGGCCCTCCATAGAAGCAAACTGGACTACAGAGGTTGAGTTTGTGCTCCACCTGGCCAGCATGATGGGGAAATTGCTGTGAGAAGCTGCTATGAGGAAACAAAAGTCTTCTTACATGGAAGATTTCTAGCAAAGAAACTCAATATCATTGTCATTCTTTAGGGCATCTGTTAGAGATAATGAGGAATGCTGCTTGCATCCCTGCTTCTCCCATTCAAGAAATGTGAACTCATGGTGTCAAAGGAGCAGAGAAGAAAACATGTCCAGGAGAACAGCCAGGGTATTTTATGAGATTTGAGAAAGCGAGTTTCATTCTAGCAGAAAGAAAGCTGAGAGAAAATGATTGCATTCTATAAATTCACAGGGAGGGTAAACACTAGGGAAGAGCTGTTTAAACTAAACGGCAATGTTGGCATAAGAACAAAGGAGTATGAGTTGGTCATGAATAACTTTAAGATGGAAATTAAAGGAAGGTTTGTAACCACAAGAACAGTGAAGTTCTCAAGCAGCCTCTCAGTCTGGCTAGGAGCAATAATAACTTGTTTTAAGATGGTGCTCCATGCATTTATGAAAAGAGCTATGCAATATGGAGGGGAAAATTCAGTCACCCAGGAAATTATTTTGTCCCACATTTCCATACCTTAGAGGTCAGTGTGTGGAAGAGTGGTTTTTTTTTTTTTGTTTTTTTGTTTTGTTTTGTTTTGTTTTGTTTTTGTTTGTTTTGTTTTGTTCTTTTTTTTTTTTTTTTTTTTGGGGTTTTTTTTTTTAATTCCCTTAAAAAAACCGGTTTAAAAAAAA